>NC_072379.2:26087000-26722166 GCF_028885625.2 Pongo pygmaeus | reverse complement strand
CTAGGAGTATCAAGTTTCAGCTCATAAAATTTAGCATAAATCTCAGAAATCAAGATGATGGGATATAGAACATAGATAGTCAGTGTCACAAACTTACTCTGCCAAAGGAAGAACTGATGTTTTCATAAATCTATGTAACTCACCAATTATTTACCACATTTTCTTGTGGAAATGTATTTATTTTCTGCAGCCAAAATGAGAGTTTTTTTCTATTCTTTTCCTTGGTAGCATTCTAAAAGCTAGGTCTTGGAATTCTGTTTGTAATCACCCAGCCATTTAAAAAAGACACACACACCTGAGAAAATTCCAGAACTCACTCTGGGCAAGAAAAAGGTAAATGAGAATTGTTAACAAATGGAGTATGAAATTAGGTATTAATTTACTCTGAAATCCACCTCTTTGATACCCTTTGTGAACATTTTCTTACCTTTTAAGTCCCACTAATAAAATGCAAGTTACAGTTTAAAAGCTGAAGTCAAAATAAGTGAACAAATTTTTTCAAGGTAACAAACCTAAAGAGTGGCAGTACTGATGAGAAAACAAATGTGTCTGACTCACGTGTCAAATCAGGCCATCTAATCACTTGAAAGATTCTCCCACCCCATCCTACTTATTTAAGTTCTCAAAGACCACCCTCTCAGGAGACACTGCCCTATGCCTCAGTGAGTGCCCCAGATGCTTTTTACTTTGCAAGTTCTTGCACCATTTCACGGGGGTCATGTTTGGGTTTTTTGTCTTTGGGGATACTACTTTTTCTTTCACAAATCTTAGAGAATACAGGTGGCAGAAATTATTTCTGTGCTTTACCCTCAATGGCAGCATCTGATTGGCTGACCAGCAATGTGTCTCCAAGAAATAAGCTGGGTTGGGCGAAGACAATCTTACTATCTAAAAAAGCCTGGGCACGGTAGCTCACGCCTGTAATCCCAGCACTTTGGGAGACTGAGATGGGCAGATTACCTGGGGTCAGGAGTTCGAAACCAGCCTGGCCAACATGACAAAACCCCCTCTCTACTAAAAACACAAAAATTAGGCCGGGCGCGGTGGCTCACGCCTGTAATCCCAGCACTTTGGGAGGCCGAGGCAGGCAGATCATGAGGTCAGGAGATCGAGACCATCCTGGCTAACATGGTGAAACCCCGTCTCTATGAAAAATACAAAAAATCAGCCGGGCGTGGTGGCGGGCGCCTGTAGTCCCAGCTACTCGGGAGGCTGAGGCAGGAGGCTAGAGAATGGCATGAATCCGGGAGGCGGAGCTTGCAGTGAGCGGAGATCGTGCCACTGCACTCCAGCCTGGGCGACAGAGCGAGACAAACAACAACAACAAAATTAGCTGGGTGTGGTGGACGCCTGTAATCCCAGCGACTTGGGAGGCTGAGGCAGAAGAATTGCTTGAACCTGGGAGGCACAGGTTGCAGTGAGCCGAGATCGCGCCACTGCACTCCAGTTTTCGCGACTCTGTCTCAAAAAAAAAAAAAAAAAAAAAAAAATCTAAAAAGGTTTGCTTTTCCAAGGAAGACTACACCAGGAGATTCCTCTCAGCCCCAGGGCACCCACCTGCTCCCTTGAGAGGCTACACTCCATACCTCAGGTTGTCTTATGGGAGAAAATGACTCAGGAGCTGATATTCACTAGACACTCTAGCCGACATAGCCACAGTGGATATCTTGATTTATCCCCAGACAGTACTGAAACCCAGGACCAGAAAAAAACTGAAGGGTGGCTGAGGACGCATCACTCCATAAAGTTTCCAAAGGGAAACCTTCACCAAAAAACATTCTGATAAAATCTCTGTGGCTAGGAAAGATAAAAGGAAAAGAGGCACAGAGATTTTTTACAATAAAGCGTCAGGAGAATTATTCTCTGCTTTCTTCTCATGGGAAATATTTTCAAACAGAAAACAAAGTGCCATCCAACGCTTTATCAAAAAATGATTAAAATACGGAATATAAAATGCACACTGAATGGCAAAAATGTAAATGCATTCTAAATCTAAGGCTTTTTTTTTTTTTTTTTTTTTTTTTTTTTTTTTGAGACAGTTTTGCTCTTGTTGCCCAGGCTGGAGTGCAATGGCGCAATCTCTGCTCACCGCAACCTCTGCCTCCCGGGTTCGGGCAATTCTCCTGCCTCAGGCTCGCGCCTCAGCCTCCCAAGTAGCTGGGATTACAGGCACGTGCCACCACGCCCAGCTAATTTTGTATTTTTAGTAGAGACGGGGTTTCTCCATGTTGGTCAGGCTGTTCTCGGTGATTCATCCGCCTCGGCATCCCATTGTGCTGGGATTACAGGCGTGAGCCACCGCGACCGGCAATCTAATGAATTTTTTTTGTAAATTACTCTTTGGGGAAACAAAATTCAGCCTTAACCAACTATAAACTGCCAATTAACCAATGATTACCTAACCAGGAAATTTCCACCTTGATCGTACAAATTAAGAAACTACATAACTCTACTAAATCAATTATTGAATTTGAGTTTCTCCATCATGCACTTTATACATAAAGTTTTTTCCATCATGCACTTTATATATAAAGTTTTTCTTTTATATTTAAAGTTTTAGGGACATGGATGAAGCTGGAAACCACCATTCTGAGCAAACTATCGCAAGGACAGAAAACCAAACACCGCATGTTCTCACTCATAGGTGGGAATTGAACAATGAGAACACTTGGACACAGGGTGGGGAACATCACACACCAGGGCCTGTCGTGGGGTAGGGGGAGGAGCGAGGGATAGCATTAGGAGATACACCTAATGTAAATGACACGGTAACGGGTGCAGCACACCAACATGGCACATGTATACATATGTAACAAAGCTGCACGTTGTGCACATGTACCCTAGAACTTAAAGTATTAAAAAAAAAACCTAAAAAATAAAAAAAGGAATCGTTATAGAAAGTACTATGTAGAGATATAAGAAAAGCAGTAAAATCTCATTATAAAGAAAGAAAAATAAATAAAGTTTTATATATAAAGTTTTTCATGGACCACAAACTACAAACCATAGCTGCTAGCTGGGTGCTCTTCAATTCTTGAATTACTCTTTTTTTTTTTTTTTTTTCTGAGACGGATTCTCGCTCTGTCGCCCAGGCTGGAGTGCAGTGGCGCAATCTTGGCTCACTGCAAGCTCCACCTCCCAGGTTCACGCCATTCTCCTGCCTCAGCCTCCCAAGTAGCTGGGACTACAGGCGCCTGCCCCCACGCCCGGCTAATTTTTTGTATTTTTAGTAGAGACGGGGTTTCACCGTGTTAGCCAGGATGGTCTTGATCTCCTGACCTCGTGATCCGCCCACCTCAGCCTCCCAAAGTGCTGGGATTACAGGCGTGAGCCACCGCGCCCGGCCCTTGAATTACTCTTTGATTTTATTCTTTAATATTTTTACCTTGACTCCCATAATTTTTTTTTCTTTTTTTTGAGACGGAGTTTCGCTCTAGTTGCCCAGGCTGGAGCGCAATGGCGCAATCTCGACTCACTGCAAACTTCGCCTCCCGGGTTCAAGCTATTCTCCTGCCTCAGCCTCCAGGGTAGCTGGGATTACAGGCGCCCGCGACCACGCCCGGCTAATTTTTGTATGTTTAGTAGAGACGGGGTTTCACCATGTTGACCAGGCTGGTCTTGAACTTCTGACCTCAGGTGATCTACTCGCCTCGGCCTCCCAAACTGCTGGAATTACCGCGTGAGCCACCGCGCCCGGCCCGACTCCCATAAATTTTTAATCAAAAAAAAAAAAAAAAAAGCGGGGGTACTGGAAACACCACAGCCCAAAAGTTCTTCTTATTCATGAACCCCACACCCCGAGTCAGGATTTTCCCTTGACTACCGTCCCGTGGTCCCGGCACAACAGGGGAGAGATGCGGCGATGCCAGTGCAGAGCTGCCCAGCGAGAGCTCCAGGCCATGGCACAGTCACTGCGCAGGGAGGAGACAGGGTGCCCGGGGTCCCGTCTGTCAGCCCAGCTGCCATCTTATGGCTGAAGGGGACTGAGGGCCGAGCTGTACCAAGGACAACTCTGGCCAAGGATTTTGGAGCCGACGGCGGGGAGGCCGGAGTCCCGCCACAGCCACTTCAGACTGGTTCCAACCAGCCCCTCCCCCTCTCTCGGGGTGTCGGACCCAGCAGACTCACCATTTTTCCAGGCTTCCCAGGGGGTCCTGGCATCTTAGCTGTGGATCTCCCAATACCTACAGGTCACAGGGACACAGAAGCTGGGCCTCTAGGAGCAGAAGACACAGAACAGAGAAGACCTGGAGCTGCGACTGCAGCCAGAGACAAAGGCCGCGCCAAATCTCGAAAGCCGTCCTGTCCACTCCAGCTGCGTGCCTGATTGGATGGATCCCAGCCCAGAGTCCCTGATTGGATAACATTTAACACCACACCCCCTCAGGCCCTGAGTGACAGAAGACGTGCTCAGGTGCTGGGCTGAATGAAAATAGAGTGAAACCTAAGCTGCAGCTTTTTCAGGCAGGGTTTCCTCCCTGAGCTGACCCAGGCCTGCCTCAGAGGGCATTTGCATTTAACCATGTGTAAAAGATCATATGCATTTATAAATAATATATTATATGGCTATTCACAAGTGAAGATAATGTAATAACAATTATTTTAAAATTCCAGATTTTATTACCTTCCCGGCTTCTGGTCCTCTGAGCAGGCAGCCTGAGATTTTAAAAAGAAGGCAATCCTCTGAAATAAAATGTGGGCCACATGTGAATTCTAAATTTTCTAGTAGTCAAATTTTAAGAAGAAAGAAGCAACAGGTGGAATAAATGGTAACCATTTAATTAACCCAATATATCCAAAATACTATCATTTTAATATGTGAGCAATGTGTAATTATTAATGAAGTATATATAATTTTTACTCTAATTTAACTTTCTAGCACATCGCAGTTCAGACCATCCACATTCCAAGCACCCAGAAGCAACATATACCCAATAACTGTCACATTAAAGTGCAGCTGTGATGTCAGGGTGGGCAAAGGGCCTGAAAATCCCTTTTCTGCCAGAGGTAAAGGAAGAGCCTCTTCCTACCAACATCTCTCTTTAGTTCCGAGGGTGCAACAGATAGTGACCATAGAAAGAGCAGAGGGCAGCCGGACAAGGCAGCTCACGCCTATAATCCCAGCACTTTGGGAGGCTGAGGCAGGTGGATCACTTGAGGTCAGGAGTTCGAGACCAGCCTGGCTATCACGGCGAAACCCCGTCTCTACTAAATATACAAAAATTAGATTGGCGTGGTGGCAGGTGCCTGTAATCCCAATTACTTGGGAGGCTGAGGCAGGAGAATCGCTTGAGCCCCGGAGGTGGAGGTTCTAGTGAGCAAGATCACGCCACTACACTCCAGCCCAGGTAACAGAGCAAGACTCTGTCTCCAAAAAAAAGAAAGAAAAAAAAGAAAGAACAGAGGGCAGCAGAAATAAAATAACCCCAGGTAGACCACTGCTGGCCACATGTTTTCCATTTTTGTTCCAGAGATCAGACAGTGAACAAAGGATGATGGGTCCACAGGAGAAGAAAACTCTATGTCTTCAGATATGTCCACAGTCTTGACCTCCAATGTATAAATATAGAGAAAACAGATTAAAGGTAAACTTATTTTGCCATTTGGCCTTGGCACTAATGGTCAGGCTGTGGTTATCTGTTTTCTCCTGTGGTTTATGGGAATGTGTGAGTATAAGCACCAATCACATGCATACATGTCTACATGTATTTATTCATTTCTCAATATTACAAAACATCTAACTTTAAATCAGGGAAAAAAAGTCAGCACTTTTAGGGTGCCCACTGTTAGAAGGTAACTAGTAATCAATTTGCCATTAGTTTTTGGCATCCTATCTGCACTGGGTGCACGTATTAGTTAGCTCTTACAGCATAACAAACCATCCAAAACTTCTTAGCTCATAATTGCAATGGTCAGCCATTTCGGCTAGGCTTGGTGGGGCCATTCTTCTGGTCTCAGCTGAGCTCCTTCAGACATGTATCATCAGCTACCTGTCAACTAGGCAGCTGTGCTTCTGGGCATGAGCTTCTGCTTCTGGGATTGTCAACAAGGGGCACCTTGCTTCTCCTCCCCGTTGTATCTTATCCTCCAGCTGGCAAACATGGGCTTTTTTCATAGAGATGGCAGCATTCTAAAAAACAATTAGAAGCATTTAAAACCACTTAAGCCTAGGCCTCAAACTAGCACACTGTCATGTTCACAGGTTTCTACCACCCTGAACAAATAAGGCCAGCCAGATCTGGGGTTTGGAAAACAGATTCTGGATCTCGATGGGAACACCTGTAAAAGCACCTGGCAATGAGCATGGAACAGGGAGAACAAAAAATTGCTACCATTTGTGCAATCAGAATCATTCTGTTTTTCAGCTTTTTGTTTTGTTTTGCTTTGGTTTTGGATATATGTGGCTTATAGAACTCTTCCACATCAAGAAATTGCCCAAACACCCACAGCTATTAAGTGACTGGGCTGAGACTCACTCTCCAGGGCTCTAAATCCTGGAGAGTAACACTTCTAAAATAGAAGCCAGATTCCTTTTAGATTTGTGCCCAAATAGTACTGTTTATTATCGGAAATAATCTCAATAAATTGCATAAGCACACGGTGGCTCATACCTGTAATCGTAGCACTTTGGCAGGCTGAGATGAGAGAATCATTTGATATCAGGAGTTAAAGTGCAGCCTGGGTAACATAGTAAGATCCTGTATCCATGAAAAAGACATTACCCAGGCATGATAATGCATGCCTGTATTCCCAGCTACTCGGGTGGCTGGGGCAGGAGGATTGCTTGAGCCTGGAAGGTTAAGACTGCAGGGAGCCATGATTGGTTACACCACTGCACTTTAGCCTGGGTGATGGAGTGAGACCTTGTCTCAAAAGAAAATAAAATAGCTGGGTGTGGTGGCTCACGACTGTAATCCCAGCACTTTTGGAGGCTGAGGTGGGCAGATCACCTGAGGTTGGGAGTTCGAGACCAGCCTGACCAACATGGAGAAATCCCATCTCTACTAAAAATAGAAAATTAGCCGGGCGTCGTGGCACATGTTCGTAATCCCAACTACTCAGGAGGCTGGGTCAGGAGAATCTCTTGAACCCGGGAGGCAGAGGTTGCAGTGAGCCGAGATCACACCATTGCACTCCAGCCTGGGCAACAACAGCAAAACTCTGTCTCAAAATAAATAAATTAATTGGCCGGGCATGGTGGCTCACACCTGTAATCCCAGTACTTTGGGAGGCCGAGGCGGGTAGATCACAAGGTCAGGAGATCGAGACCATCCTCGCTAACACGGTGAAACCCCATCTCTACTAAACATACAAAAAATTAGCTGGGTGCGGTGGTGGGGGCCTGTAATCCCAACTACTCGGGAGGCTGAGGCAGGAGAATGGCGTGAACCCGGGAGGTGGAGTTTGCAGTGAGCCGAGATTGCGTCACTGCACTCCAGCCTGGGCGACAGAGTGAGACTCCATCTCAAAAAAAAAAAAAAAGACATAGAATAATGTGGAGAAAACAGCTGAGAGATGAGTTTAGAAATCAAAGTCCAACAACGCATTACTTATTTTTTTATAGAAAAAAATTTGAAAACGTTTCAAAGAAAAAAGCTTTTAGAGAAATTAAATTTCACAGAGTTTAATTGAGCAAAGTATTATTTGCAAATCAGGCAATCTGTGGGCCCAGAGTAGGCTCAGACTTCAACACAGCCACATAGTAAAAAAAGATTTATAGACAGAAACAGCAAAGTAACATACAGAAAAAGAAAGTGAGGTACAGAAGCAGCCAGATTGATTACAGCTTGAGATATGTCTTATTTGAACATAGTTCAAAAAGTTGATGTCCTTTTATTGGCATAAACACAGTAGTTGGTACAAGAATGGGTTACAGTCTATTTATATATCCAGTTAGGTTCAGTTTACTATGTACAGTTTACTATGGTACTATGTACTGTGGCAATTAGCAATTGCCATAACAGAATTAAATAAATATTTCTTATGGTCATCTGCTAAAAGCTAATTAATTAGAAAAATTGGATAATGACTTTATGCTTTATTACATGTTAATTGTAAATGGTTCCAATCAGCATAAACATACTAAAGTATTTTCAACTTTGAAAGATCCAAGAATGATTAAATCCTTCTGAATAATTGTTTATAATAACTAAGATTATAGCCCTGTAGTTACAAAAATAATAGAAAAAATAAAGTTTTTCTATTTTATGATAACAACATTCTTCAAATTATTTGAAGTTTAAAGTTTAAAGGCACTGGGAAAAGGGATTACTAGAGATGTCATTTTACTATGTTACCCAATAATGTATTATTACCATTTGTTACCTGCAACCTTGATTAAGGTGGGATAGGTTACAGATGGTGACAGGATATACTTCATTCAATGCACAACAATTTAAACACACTAAAGCCACTTTTGTTTGATCTTAAAAATTATGGGTCGCGCCCCCCCAGCCCCCTCCCCCCACACCCCGGGCCGGTGCAGCCGCAGGAGGGGTCCCCCTCCCCCTTCCCCCTCTCCCCCCAGGCCTCGCGCGCCCCGGACCGGCCCCCCCTTTCCCCTCCCCCTCCGTGCCGCCTCTGTCGCGATGCCCCCGGCTGCGCCCGGGGCCCGGCTTCGGCTTCTCGCCGCCGCCGCCCTGGCCGGCTTGGGCGTCATCAACCGAGGGCTGCTCTCCCAGAGCCTGGAGTTCAACTCTCCTGCCGACAACTACACAGTGTGTGAAGGTGACAACGCCACCCTCAGCTGCTTCATCGACGAGCATGTGACCTGCGTGGCCTGGCTGAACTGCTCCAACATCCTGTACGCCGGCAACGACCGCAGGACCAGAGACCCGCGGGTGCGGCTGCTCATCAACACCCCCGAGGAGTTCTCCATCCTCATCACCGAGGTGGGGCTCGGCGACGAGGGCCTCTACACCGGCTCCTTCCAGACCCGCCACCAGCCGTACACCACTCAGGTCTACCTCATTGTCCACGTCCCTGCCCGCATTGTGACATCTCGTCGCCTGTGATGGTGAATGAGGGGGGTAATGTGAACCTGCTTTGCCTGGCCGTGGGGCGGCCAGAGCCCACGGTCACCTGGAGACAGCTGCGAGACGGCTTCACCTCGGAGGGAGAGATCCTGGAGATCTCTGACATCCAGCGGGGCCAGGCCGGGGAGTATGAGTGCGTGACTCACAACGGGGTTAACTAGGCCCCCGACAGCCGCCGCGTGCTGGTCACAGTCAACTATCCTCCGACCATCAGGGACGTGACCAGCGCCCACACTGCGCTGGGCCGGGCCGCCCTCCTGCGCTGCGAAGCTATGGCGGTTCCCCCCGCGGATTTCCAGTGGTACAAGGATGACAGACTGCTGAGCAGCGGCACGGCCGAGGGCCTGAAGGTGCAGAGGGAGCGCACCCGCTCGATGCTTCTCTTTGCCAACATGAGTGCCCGGCATTTCGGCAACTATACCTGTCGCGCCGCCAACCGGATGGGAGCGTCCAGCGCCTCCATCCGGCTCCTGCGCCCAGGATCCCTGGAGAACTCAGCCCCGAGGCCCCCAGGGCCCCTGGCCCTCCTCTCCGCCCTGGGTTGGCTGTGGTGGAGAATGTAGGCGCAACCCAGTGGAGCTCCCCTCCCCTCCCCCTGCAGGGGGCCTCAGGCCAAGAGTGAGAGAAAAGGGGGAGCAAGAGCCCTGGGTCTCTTGGGGGCAGAAGAGCTCTCGGCCACCAAGGAAGAAAAGAGGAGAGAGAGGAGGAGGCAGAGGAAGAAAGATCTTTAGAGAACCCATCACTGTGAGGGGTAAAGCAAAATTATGCAACTTTCTACAGCCATTCTCGCCACCCGTTCACGTTTCCGATTGTGACCCACTCCCGCCACCCCATACCCCTCTCTCTTAGCTCAGGCTGTCAACTGGCTTGTGTGGGTGTGGGTGTGTGAGTGTGCACCTGCACGCTTGTGTAGGTGTCTGTGTCTCTGTGTGTGTGTGTGTGTGGATGGGTGGGGGGAAGGGACTCAGCCGTCCTCCCACCCCCAAAACCCCCATGTCCACTGTCCCCAACCCTACTGCCTCTCACCTCTGGCTGGAGGTAGGTATGAGGCTCTGCAGTGGAAGCTGTGAAGAGAGGCTTACCAGGCTCCCTGCTTCCCCAGTATATGCAGGCACACTGACCCCTCCCCCTGTCGAAAGGACAACTCCTGGCAGGTTGGGAGTGGGGAGGGGCATCGCGCTCACCTGTCAAGCTGTCATTCAGCCTTTGTGAGTAAGTGGGGGACCTCCATCTGGGCTCTGGGCTTCCCTGCTATCAACCACCAGCTTCCTGTAGCCAGAGGCCCCATCGCTGGCTCAGTGGCCTGAGACCTTCCCACTTTTCCTGTCCCTCCCCACCCTGGATTTTCTGGACCCCTCTTGGGCCAATCGGTGCTTCCATCCAACTGTCAGACTGGTGGCAGAAGTCACCTGTCTGTTTCCGTGCTTTGCCCTACCCCTGCCACCACTCCCCTTGGCCTTGATTTCCCCACCTGCGGCACCAGCCAGCTGCCCTTGGGGCCTTTGCAGCTGGCCCACAGGTGTGGGCTTGCTGGTCTATCACTTCCTGGCCTCTCCACCAACTGTACCTCCCAAAGGCTACCTGACCGCCCTCACACACACTCAGACGCACCACACACACACACCGGCGACTGTGACCAGCAATAGCCCCCTGGCTCCAGCTGTCCTGTAGCTGGTGACTAGCTGTATTTCCCCCTGGGTAGGCATCTGTTGTCAGGAAGGGACACTGAGAGGCTGCAGCCTCAGCTCTGATTGTAGGACTACTCCACCCTGGTACACCACACCACACAAAGTGGGGGACAGAGAGGCATCACACAGACATCCTGAGCCCAGACAAAGATGCCATGTCACCAACTCCGACTCCCAGGAGACCCTCTATATAAACACCCACCCCAAACCACACCACCCAGAGTCTGGTGGAGAAGAGGAGACAGCAAGGAGCAGTGACTGTACCTCAGACGGGCGCATGGGCCCCATCCCACATTGTCTTCCATTCCCAGGATCCAGGGGATAGGGTGGGACCTGGGAGGGATTCTAGGGAGGGGGTGGGGGGCCCTGGGGGCCGTGTGTTCCAATTCATGGGGATTGTTGAGACCACCACACCAATAAACACCTTTTTCCAAAAAAAAAAAAAAAATTATGTTCATGGCCAAGTGCAGTGGCTCACGCCTGTAATCCCAGCACTTTGGGAGGCCGAGACGGGTGGATCACGAGGTCAGGAGATAGAGACCATCCTGGCTAACACGGTGAAACCTCATCTCTACTAAAAATACAAAAAATTAGCCGGGCATGGTGGCGGGGACCTGTAGTCCCAGCTACTCGGGAGGCTGAGGCAGGAGAATGGTGGGAACCTGGGAGGCAGAGCTTGCACTGAGCCGAGATTGCGCCACTGCACTCCAGCCTGGGCGACAGAGGGAGACTCCATCTCAAAAAAAAAAAAAAAAAAATTATGTTCACACAGGCTAGATGTGGCTTGCATTCCAATGGTTGAGACTCTTTCACCTGAGACTGAGACTCGGTGGTCTTCAGTTCACTGTCTTCTAGTTGCATGATGAGTGCTGTGTAAGATCAAGATTCAGAGGAAGAGGAGATGGTCAAGAGGAATCTGATTTGGTTGCATTCATGGCTTCCCAGAAGCACCGTGAATCTCAATAAAAGAAACCACTGGCTGGTGCGGTGGCTCGCACCTGTAATCCCAGCACTTTGGGAGGCCGAGGTGGGTGCATCACCTGAGGTAAGGAGTTCGAGACCAGTCTGACCAACATAGAGAAACCCTGTCTCTACTAAAAATACAAAAAAAAAATTATCTGGGCGTGGTGGTGCATGCCTGTAATCCCAGCTACTTGGGAGGCTGAGGCAGGAGAATCACTTGAACCCGGTAGTCGGAGGTTGTAGTGGGCCGAGATTATGCCATTATGCCATTGCACTCCAGCCTGGGCAACAAGAGCGAAACCCAATCTCAAAAAAAAAAAAAAAAAAAAAAAGAACACTAACTGAGAATTAGGATATTAAACCTGGACAAGAGAGAGAATAAACACCTGTGATTGAGCAACTTAAATTGGAAGGTGATTGCCAGAAATTGCATCTGGAAAAGACTGGGAGTAAGTGCGAAGATGGCCCTGATGTAAAAGGGAAGACTCCACCTAATCTGAAGCGTGCTAAGATTATAGAAGCAGGAGATGGGCAGCCATAAATTAAAAAGAAGACGAAGTGGTTGGTCGCGGTGGCTCACGCCTGTAATCCCAGAACTTTCAGAGACCAGGGCGGGTAGATCACGAGGTCAAGAGTTCAAGACCAGCCTGGTCAATATGGGAAACACAGTCTCTACTAAAAATACAAAAATTAGCCCGGCTTGGTGGCAGGCACCTGTAATCCCAGCTACTTGGGAGGCTGAGGCAGAGAATTGCTTAAACCCGTGAGGCGGAGGTAGCAGTGAGCCGAGATCCTGCCACTGCACTCCAGCCTAGGTGACAGAGTGAGACTCCGCCAAAAAAAAAAAAAAAAAAAAAAAAAGAAGACACACACACACACACACACAGATGATGTCACATTGAAAATTTGGCTGAAATTTTGAAAATACTGTCAATTAAGTTTGAGTTTTCACTGAAGCAAAAAATAAAACAAGTATCTTAGAATTAACTGTATTTTATTGTCTTAATGTGCAATTGGTAAAACCAATTTACTTCTTTAAATTTCAAATTTTTCTGACTATAATGCAGTAGACTATGACTCTAAACATTTCCCTCATGCATTTTGTGGGAATTATGACTTATCATAGAGTCAATCACAAAGAGAGTCTACACTTAAATTTTCTCCTTGCATCTTAAATTTCAGTATCTATAATCCTCCATAAAAAAGAATATGAGAGGCTGGGCATGGTGGCTCACTCCTGTAATCCCACCATTTTGGGAGGCCGAGGCTGGTGGATCACCTGAGGTCAGGAGTTCGAGACAAGCCTGGCTAATGTAGTGAAACCCTGTCTCTAGTAAAAATACAAAAATTAGCCGGGCGTGGTGGCAGGCGCCTGTAATCCCAGCTACTCAGGAGGCTGAAGCAGGAGAATCACTTGAACCCAGGAGGCGGAGGTTGCAGTGAGCTGAGATGGCGCAATTGCACTCCAGCCTGGGCGACAAAAGTGAAACTCCATCTCAAAAAAAAAAAAAAAAAAAAAAATGAGGCCGGGCGCAGTGATTCACACCTATAATCCCAGCACTTTGGGAGGCCGAGGCAGGTGGATCACCTGAGGTCAGGAGTTCAAGACCAGCCTAGCCAACATGGTGAAACCCAATCTGTACTGAAAATACAAAAATTATCTGGGCGTGGTGGTGTGCGCTTGTGGCCCCAGCTACTCGGGAGGCTGAGGCAGGAGAATTGCTTGAACTGGGAGGCAGAGGTTGCAGAGAGTCTAGATTACTCTGCTGCACACCAGCCTGGGTGACTGAGCAAGACTCCATCTCATAAATAAATAAATAAATAAAGCAAATCTAACATAGAAGAACTTTTCATAGTTTTAATGCAGCCAACAACTGATCAAATGCTTTTCTATAAATGCTAAAATGAAGGCATAACATCAAGTGATTTGAGAGTTAAATTACCTCAACATTCATATTTTGAAAATTTAAAATTCTTTCAATGCAAAACAAGAAAAGTCAAATATAACTACAACGCCTCAAAAGATCAAACCCTTGCTTCTTTTAGTCTTACATAAAAGTAAATGATACATTTTAACTTTGGATTACTCTGTATAATAAACACTAGAGTAATGTCTAAAATGTTAGTGTCTTAGTGCTTTCTACTGTGAATTACCTGATGATTACTTCTACTTGATTTCTAATTTTTTTTACATTTACTGAATTTGAAGAATATTATTTAATGTGAACACTCTGGTGTTTTCTAAGGTATACTTCTTAGAACAAATGGTTTTTCTCTATTTATTATATTATTCATAGGGTCTGTCTAAAATACAAATTTCCTAAAGTTGAAGAAAGTGTCAACAACTGTTTGAGGGTTTCTCTCCAGTATAAATTCTCCTGTGTACAATAAGATATAAGTGAAGATATTAAACTCAACTTTTCAAAGTCAGGAAATGTAACATTAAAAAATGAGGTGAATCTTAATAACATAAATAAAGTATACAATCACAAAAAACAGATACTGTCGGAATCCACTTATATGAGATAGCTAGAAACAGAAACCAAAACGATATTTTGAAAAAGATAAATAATAGGAAATTGGGCAGTTGTTTCAGGAGTATTGAGTTTTGTTTAGAAGATAAAAATGTTTGCCGGGCGCGGTGGCTCATGCCTGTAATCCCAGCACTTTCGGAGGCCAAGGCGGGCGGATCACCTGAGGTTGGGAGTTTGAGACAACCCTGACCAACATGGAGAAACTCCATCTCTACTAAAAATACAAAATTAGCTGGGTTTGGTGGCACATGCCTGTAATCCCAGCTACTCGGGAGGCTGAGGCACTAGAATCACTTGAACCCAGGAGGTAGAGGTTGCAGTGAGTTGCGATCACGCCATTGCACTCCAGCCTGGGTGACAAGAGCAAAACTCTGTCTCAAAAAAGAAAAAAAGAAAAAGAAAGACCAGGGAGGGATCTGTAGACATAGAGCTTTCTTCTTCTGTGGCCCCATTGTGCTTTGTTTACTGTCTGATCTCTGGAAGAAAGGTGGGCAACAGGTGGTCTTCCTGTTGTTATTTTATTCCTGCTGTACTCTGCTCTTTCTATGGCCACTATCTGTTCTACCCTTGGAACTGAAGAGAGATGTTGGTAGGGAAAGACTTTCCCCTTATTTATGGCAGAAAAAGGATGTTCAAGCCCGGTGTGATGGCTCATGCCTGTAATCCCAGCACTTTGGGAGGATGAGACAGAAGGATTACTTAAGGTCAGGGGTTCGAGTCCAGCCTGGCTGACATGGCAAAATTCCATTTCTACTAAAAATACAAAAATAAGCCAGGCATGGTGGCACATGCCGTAATCACAGCTACTCTGGGGAGGATAAGGCAGGAGAATTGCTTGAGTCCAGAATGTGGAGATTGCAGTGAGCCGAGATTGCACCACTGCACTCCAGCCTGGACATAAGAGCGAGACTCTGTTTGAAAAGAAAAGAAGAGAAGAGAAAGGAAAAGAAAGAAAAGAAGAGAAGAGAAAGGAAATAAAAAGAAAGGAAGAAAAGAAAAGAAAAAAGAAAAGGGATGTTCAGGATTTCATCTTCTGCCATCAGAGCTGCACTTCAATGTGGCAGCTGTTGGCCACCTGTGGCTACTGGGTGCGTGGAATGTGGCTGGTCTGAACTGCGATGTGGTAGAAAGGTCAAATACATAGTTTTAATTTTTTTTCCAAAATATATATACCTTACTAATAATTACATACTGGTCACATATTAAAATGATAATATTTTGGATATATTGGGTTAATTAAATTTCTACAATGAATTCCTCCTGTTTTTTTTCTTTTTAAAATTTTCCTTCTAGAAAATTTAGAATTCACATGTGGCTCACATTCAATTTCAGAGGATTGCCTTTTTTAAAAAAATGTCAGGCTACCCGCTCAAAGGACAAGAAGCCAGGGAGCTCATAAAATTGGAAAATTTTAAATAATTGTTATTGCATTATTTTCATGTGTGAATAGCCACATAATATATTATTTATAAAGGCATACGACCTTATACACAGGGTTATATGCAAATACCCTCTGGGGTGAGCCTGGTCCGCTCAGGGAGGAAGCCCTGCCTGAGAACGCTGCAGCTTTGATTTCACTCTTTCTACGTTCAGCCCAGCCGCTGAGCACATATTCTGTCACTCAGGGCATTAGGGGGTGGGGCCCTAAACATTATCCAATCAGGAACGCTGGGCTGGGACCCGTCCAATCAGGCACGCAGCTGGAGCGGACAGGACGGCTTCCGGGATTTGGCGGGGCCTTTGTCTCTAGCTGCTGCGGGAGCTCCAGGTCTAGTTTTTACTGCTCTGTGTATTCTGCTCCTAGAGGCCCAGCCTCTGTGGCTCCGTTACCTACAGGTATTGGGAGATGCACAGCTAAGATGTCAGGACCACCTGGAAGCCTAGAAATGGTGAGAGTGCGGTCCGACACCCCGAGAGAGGGGGAGGGGCTGGTTGGAACCGGTCGGAAGTGGCTGTGGCAGGACTCCAGGCTCCAAGCACTGGGCTCCAAAATCCGCGGCCCGAGTTGTCCTTGGCGCAGCTCGGCTCTCAGTCCCCTTCAGCCATAAGATGGCGGCTGGGCTGACAGCCGGACCCCGGGCGTCATGTCTCCTCCCTGCGCAGTGACTGTGCCTTGGCCTGGAGCCCTCGCTGGGCAGCTCTGCACCCGCAGTGCCGCATCTCTGCCCGATAACTCGGTGTGCAGGGTTCATAAATGGGAAGAGCTTTGGTCCATGGGGTCCCAGTCCCTCCTTTTTTCTATTAAAAATTCATGGAAGTCACTGCAAATATATTTAAAAATGTAATAGAAGAGTGGTTCAAAAATCATAGAGCACCCAGCTATGATTTGTAATTTGTGGTCCATGGGAGGGGCTTGAAGGAAAGACTTTTAAGTGGTGTATGATGAATAAAATAAAATTCAATAATCGGTTAGGTACAGTTACATAGCTTCTTAATTTGTAAGATCAAAGTGGAAATTTTCTGGTTATGTAATCGGAGGGTACTTGGCAGTTTATAGTTGGTTAAGCAAGAATTTTATTTCCCCCAATGTAGTAATTTACAAAAAACAATGTATTTGAGTTAGATTTTTTTTTTTTTTTTTTTTGAGACGGATTCTCGCTCTGTCGCCCAGGCTAAGTGCAGTGGCGCGATCTCGGCTCACTACAACCTCTGCCTCCCGGGTTCAAGCGATTCTCCTGTCTCAGCCTCCCGAGTAGCTGGGATTACAGGCGCCCGCCACCACGCCCGGCTAATTTTTGTATTTTTAGTAGAGACGGGTTTCACCATGTTGGACAGGCTGGTCTCGAACTCCTGAGCTTGTGATCTGCCCGCCTCGGCCTCCCAAAGTGCTGGGATTACAGGCGTGAGCCACCGCGCCTAATGTACTTTTTTTTTTTTTTCTTTTTTGAGACGGAGTCTCGCTCTGTTGCCCAGGCTGGAGTGCAGTGGCGCGATCTCGGCTCACTGCAAGCTCCGCCTCCTGGGTTCACGCCATTCTCCTGCCTCAGCCTCCTGAGTAGCTGGGACTACAGGCGCCCACCACCATGCCTGGCTAATTTTTTTGTATTTTTAGTAGGGACAGGGTTTCACCATGTTAGCCAGGATGGTCTTAATCTCCTGACCTCGTAATCCACCCGCCTTGGCCTCCCAAAGTGCTGGGATTACAGGCGTCAGCCACCGCGCCCGGCCCTAGTGTACATTTTTGATACTGTATTTTAATTAATCACTTTTTGAGAAATCATTGGATGGTACTTTTTAAAAGATTTGTTTTCCGTTTGTAAAAATTTTCTGTAAGAAGAAAGCAAAGAGTAATCCCCGGACACTATTGTAAAAAATCTCTGCTGCCTCTTTTCCTTTTATTTTCCCTAGGCACAGAGATCTTATCAGAATTTTGGAGGGGTCACAGTTTCCCTTTGGAAACTTTATGGGGTGATGTGTCCTCGGCTACCCTTCAGATTTTTCCTGGTCCTGGGTTTCAGTACTGTCTGGGAATAAACCATGATACCCACCATGAGTATGTCTGCTAGAGTGCCTAATGAGTATCAGCTCCTGGGTCATTTTCTCCCATAGGACTGCCTGAGGTACAAAGTGTAGCCTCTCTAGGGAGCAGCTGGATGCCCTGGGGCTGAGAGAAATCTCCTGGTGTACTCTTCCTTGGAAAGGCTGACACCTTGAGACATTAAGATTGTCTTCACCCAACTCAGCTTCCGTTTCTTTGGGACACATTGCTGGTCAATCAGATGCTGGTATTGAGGGAAAAACATAGAAATAATTTCTGCCTTTTGGATTCTCTGAGGGGGCAGAAAAATAGTGAAAAAAATATGATGAAAAAAGAGTGAAAGACAAATAGTGAAAAATTTGTAAAGGAAATTAAAAGGTAAAATATTTACAAATGGTGTAAAAGAAGTGAGTTTCAGAAAAAAATTAATATCTACGTATATTCCATTTGTTAAAAATTCTCATTTACTATTTTGTTCTCCAGACTGAGTTTAGTAATTGTCACAGGTAGTTTTTTTATGGCTGGGTAATTTTTTTTTTTTTTCCTGAGACAGTCTCATTCTGTCACCCAGGCTGGAGTGCAGTCACATGATCTTGGCTCACTGCAACCTCTGTCTCTTGGGTTCAAGCGATTCTCCTCCCTCAGCCTCCTGAGTAGCTGAGACTACAGGTGCTAGCCACCACGCTTAGCTAATTTTTGTATTTTTAGTAGAGATGAGGTTTCACCATGTTGGCCAGTCTGGTCTCAAACTCTTGATCTCAGGTGATCCACCCGCCTTGGCCTCCCAAAGTATTGGGATTACAGGCGTGACCCACCGCACCCAGCCTAGCTGGGTAATTTCAAACAGAATTCCAAGCCTTAACTTTTAGAATGCTAGCTATCTAGGGAAAAAATACAGAAAATCTCTTCTCCATTTTGGCTTTAGAAAATGAATACATTTCTGGCCGGGTGCAGGGGGGTGGATCACCTGAGGTCAGGAATTCGAGGCCAGCCTGGCCAACATGGTGAAGCCTTGTCGCTACTAAAAATACAAAAATTAGCCGGGCGTGGTGGCACATGCCTGTAATTCCAGCTACTTGGGAGGCCGAAGCAGGAAAATTGCTTGAACCCAGGGGGGCGGAGGTTGCAGTGAGCCAAGATTGTGCCACTTCATTCCAGCCTGGGCGAAAGAGCGAAACTTCATCTCAAAAAAAAAAAAAAAAAGTAAAGAAAAGAAAATGAATACATTTCCACCAGAAAATGTGGTAGGTAATTGGTGAAGTTACATAGATTCTTGAAAACATTAGTACCTCTTTTTGCACAGCAAATTTGTAACAGTGAATATTTCTAGTCTATACCCTGTTATCTTGATTTCTGAGTTTTGTGCTAAATTTCATGAGATGAAACTTGGTACCTCCTAGAAGTGTTTCCATATGAATAATTGTTTACTACATAATTTTTAATGGAAATAATAATACATTTATTATCTAAAAGGAATACTTTTGCTTTTCTTATTGAGATATAAAATGTAAGCATCTTCAAAAAAGTCCTCCCTGGCCAGGCACAGTGGCTCAAGCCTGTAATCCCAGCACTTTGGGAGGCCAAGGTGGGTGGATCACTTGAGGTGAGGAGTTTGAGACCAGCCTGGACAACATGGTGAAACCCCGTCTCTACCAGAAATATAAAAAATTAGCCACGTGTGGTAGTGGGCGCCTGTAATCCCAGCTACTCAGGAGGCTGAGGCAGGAGAATTGCTTGAACCCAGGAGGTAGAGGTTGCAGTGAGCTGAGATCGCACCACTGCTCTCCAGCCTGGGTGACAGGGCGAGACTCTGTCTCAAAAACAACAGCAAAAAAAACCTAAACAAACAAATAAAAAAAAAAAGTGGATTTATATGCCTGTGCTCCAAACTTGCTGAGTCACTCTGGCCCGGATGTCTGCCTTTGCCTATTCCTGACCAAAGCACATCCATGTACCTTACAGCCCCCAAAATGAATAAAGCCTTTCCTAGAAGTTGCCAACTTCCTAATGAAAACTTTGCCCTTGACTTTGGTAATATCAAAAATTGCAGATATATGTGGAAGGAAAATAAACTCTTGGGATCCTGAACTCACTATGCCAAAAGTTAAGCTGGGAACTGGGTCATGCAAAGATTGGCTTCCTTTTATTCCCAAACAGATAGCTGTAATTTCACATGCTTACTTTATCTTGTATAAAATGTAGAGTTACTGAGGGAGAGAGAGAAGGGGGAATGCATGATTGACTTTTCCGAACCCTTTCTACATGTAAAATATAGATTCACTGAGTGCTAATCAGAGCCTCATGGGAATGTAGCCAATAGCCTCATCACCTACACTCCCTCTTGTTTCTCCCACCCGGCCTTTTTTCTTCCCCTCCCACTTGCTCTTTCTTCTTTAAATACTGAAGTTCCCAAAACATTCTTTGGAAAAAACACAGGACACAGATCCTATTGCGACTTGTGTTTCTTTCTCCCAGGTGTGTCCTCAGCATTAACAAAATAAATCTCAAAATTGATTGAAAAAAAAAGAAAAAAAGAAAGCAACCCCTTTTCTGCCTAAACTTTGCAATCTTTAAAGATTTATAGTTGGTGCTTCCTCCTTTGGAATTCAAATTTTGTTTACATAAATCTGTGTTTTGTTTTACAAAGTCTAGAAACTGCCTCAAAACAGTAACAACTTCATCTTCAGTAAGACCCTCCCAATCCCCTTCCATCTTAACCTTAACTACATCTGCCTGTGGGTCCCCAGATTTCCAGGGCTCTGTAGCTTTTCTCAGTATAAAGGCTTCTTCCATGGCTGGGGTGAGCAGCTTGAGACATCTGCAGGGGAGGCTCCCCAGAAAGAGCTGGGCCTTTAATAATCTCCTCCCAGGTGAGAGAGGACTGAAAACTTACAGGAAATTAGCTCTGATAACAGACCCCCTTTTCCCACAGCTGCCACCCCAGGATTCCCACCCACTCACAAACATACCCAGAAATTGATGTGTCCACACTCCTCCCAGGACTAGGCACCACCATCAGGAATTTCACCACAGCATTTTTGATCCTAGTGTTTTTTTTTTGCCAAAAATCCACAAAAGTGTTTACAGTCTCCTGCATATCCCCACCCCCAGACACTGAATCTGCAGCAGCAACCTGCTTCTTCCACCAACCAACGGTTCTGTACCACCTGTTCATAATCTCATCTGCCTGCCCGGACACAGAAATAAACAAGTACAGCCCCACCTGGGCCACTATCTGTAGGACAAACTAGTCCTTCCACCTACATTGCACTCTCCTCCACCCATGGATTTTATTCCTTTTAACTTTTATTTTTGTTTCAGGGTTGGGGTAAACGTACGAGTTGTTATATAAGCAAAATTGTGGCATAGGGGTTTGGTGTAGATTATTTTGTTAATGAGGTACTATGCATAGCATAAACAGGTATTTTTTCTAGTCCTTTCTGTCCTCCCACCCACCACCCTCAACTAGGCCTGTGTCTGTTTTTCCTCTCTTTGTCCTCCACCTCCTGGGTTCAAGCAATTCTGCCTCAGCTTTCTGAGTAACTGGAACTACAGGTGTATGCAACCATGGCCGGCTAATTTTTGTATTCTTAGTAGAGACAGGGGTTTCACCACATTGGCCAGGCTGGTCTCAAACTCCTGACCTCAAGTGATCTGCCTGCCTCAGCCTCCCAAAGTGCTGGGATTGCAGGCATGAGCCATTGCACCCGGCCTTTTTTGTTTTTTTTTTTTTTTTTCTTTTTTTTTTAAGATAGACCCTTGCTCTGTCACCCAGGCTGGAGTGCAGTGGCACGATCTTGGCTCACTGCAACCTCTGCCTCCCGGATTCAAGCTATTCTCCAGCCTCAGCCTCGTGAGTAGCTGGGATTACAGGTGCGTGCCAACACACCTGGCTACTTTTTGTATTTTTAGTAGAGACGGGTCTCGACCTGTTGGTCAGGCTGGTCTCGAATTCCTGACCTTGTGATCTGCCTGCCTCAGCCTCCCAAAGTGCTGGGATTACAGGTATGAACCACTGCGCCCGGCCTTATGGTAAACTTTTTTTTTTTTTTTTGAGACAGTGTCTCGCTCTGTCGCCCAGTCTGGAGTGTAGTGGCGCGATCTTGGCTCACTGCAGGCTCCGCCTCCAGGTTCACACCATTCTCCTGCCTCAGCCTCCGGAGTACCTGAGACTACAGGTGACTGCCACTACGCCTGGCTAATTTTTTTGTATTTTTAGTAGAGACGGGGTTTCACCATGTTTGCCAGGGTGGTCTCAATCTCCTGAGCTCGTGATCCGCCTGCCTTGGCCTCCCAAAGTGCTGGGATTACAGGCGTGAGCCACTGTACCCGGCCCACCTTATGGTAAAAGTTTTAAAATTCTTTACAAATTTTGAATAATAGACCTTTGTCAGAAGCATATTTTACAAATATTTTCTTTTTATTGTGTAGGTTGTTTGTTTACTCTATTGATAGTTTGCTTTGCTGTGAAGAAGCTCTTTAGTTTCTTTAGGTCCCATTTATCAAGTTTTTGCTTTTGTTGCAATTGCTTTTGGTATCTTCATTATAAAATCTTTGCCAGTTCCTATGTCGATAATATTTTCTTTATCCAATTGACATAGGTATTTTTTAGATTTTCTTTCAGGGTTTTTTACAATTTTATGTTCTACATTTAGGTCTTTAATCACCTGGAGTTGATTTTTTTTTATATGGTGTAAGGAAAGCATCCAGTTTCAGTCTTTTACATAGTGCTAGCTGGTTATTCCTGCACCATTTATTAAATAGGGAATTCTTCCTGCATTGCTCTTGTGACCTTTGTGGAAGATCAGATGGTTGCAGGTGTGTGGCATGATTTCTGGGCTCTCTATTCTGTTCCATTGTTCTATAGTCTGTGTTTGTACCGGTATCATGCTGCTTTGGTTACTGTACCTCTGTTGTATAATTTGAAGTCAGGTAATGTAATGCCACCTGCTTTGTTCTTTTTGCTTATGATTGCCTTGGCTATTCAGGTTTTTGTTTTTTTTTCGGTTTCATATAAATTTTAAAATACTTTTTTTTTTTTTTTAGTTCCGTGAAGAATGTTTTTGGTAGTTTGATAGAAATAGCATTAATTCTGTAAATTTCATTTGGCAGTATGGCCATTTTAATGATATCAATCTTTTCTATCCATGAGCATAAAATGGCTGCCCATTGGCTTGTGTCATCTCTGACTTCTTTAAGAAGCATTTTGTAATTTTTGTTTTAGAGATTTTTCACCTCCCTGATTAGGTGTATTCCTAGACATTTTATTATTTTTGTGGTTATTGTGAATGGGATTTTTTTTTTATTTGGCCTTAGGTTGAATGTTGATGATGTTCAGAGATGTTACTGATTTTTGTACACTTATTTTGTATCCTGAAACTTCTGTTTTCTAGTTTGTGTGCATAGATTTTCTAGTTCCTGTGCATAGAAGTGTTCATAGTAGACTTCAATAGTTATTTGTATTTCTGTGGGGTCAGTGGTAGTCATTTCTAATTGTGTTTATTTGGACCTTCTCTTATTTCTTTATTATTGTAGCTAGTGGTTTGTTTATCTTTTTTTTTTTTTTTTTTTTTTTAACAAAGATTTAACTCCTGGATTTTTTGGTCTCGTATGTTTTTTTCTGTTTAAATCTTCAGTTCAGATCTGATTTTGGTTATTTCTTGTCTTTTCCTAGCTTAGGGGTTGGTTTGCTCTTGCTTTCTCTCATTCTTTTATTCATGATGTTAGGTTGTTAAATTGAGATCTTTGTAACTTTTGGATGTGAGCTTTTAGTGCTGTAAATTTCTCTTTAACACAGCCTTAGCTGTGTTGCAGAGATTCTGGTATGTTGTATCTTTGCTCTCATTTTTTGCAATGAACTTCATTTCTGCTTTAATTTCATTATTTACTCAAAAGTCACTTAGGCTCAGGTGGCATAATTTCCATGTATTTGTATCATTTCAAGTGGTTTTTTTTTGGTATTATATTTTTATCAAGCTGTGCTCTGTGTGTGTGGTTGGTGTAATTTTGGAATTTGCTGAGTGTCTTATTTCTGATTGTGTGGTTCAATTTTAGAGTATGTGCCACATGGTAATGAGAAGAATGTATAGTATGTTGTTTTCAGATTAAGAGTTTCGTAGGACTATTTGTCCAAGTGTTGAGTTTAGGTCCTGAGTTCTTTGTAAATTTTCTGCCCTAATAATCTAACAGGGTCTGTGGGGTGTTGTAGTCTCCCACTCATATTGTGTCAGAATCTAAGTCTCTTCATAGGTCTCTGAGAACTTGCTTTATTCATGTACATCCACAGATTTTTTTTATAACACCTTTCTGTATTCTGCTTTTTCTCTCTGTAAACATTCTTTCAAGTGCACACAGTGTGCCCAAGGCTACTTCTGGGATACCTGAATCCAGTGTCTACTGAAATTCAGATGTCCAAGAGTTCAAGAGCATGTCTAAAGACTTGGCTGTTATAGGAGAAAATAAAAATAAGAGGCTCTATTCTCCTACCTGAAAATAAGGAAGGCTATTAAGGCTATTATCCTCATCTCTCTTTTCTTAAAGCATTCGGATTATATGTACTTTTTTTCTCTGCTTTATTGAAATATATGTAAGTCATATAAATCATATTAATCTAGGTGTAGCTAAATAAACAGTTCAGTATATAACAGTGGAGTTGGAGTTGAACCTTGGTTTCTATTTATTACTTCAGAACAATTACCATTGTCACATGAAGCATTTGTAGGCAACCTACAATCATATACTTTTTTTTTTTTTTTTTTTTTTTTGAGATAGAGCGTTACTTTGTCCCCCAGGCTGGAGTGCAGTGGCACAGTCTCAGCTCACTGCAACTCCATTTCCCAGGTTCAAGGAATTCTCCTCCCTCATCCTCCTGAGTAGCTGGGACTACGGGCATGTGCTACCATGCCTGGCTAATTTTTGTATTTTTAGTAGAGACAGGATTTTGCCATGTTGGCCAGGCTGGTCTTGAACTCCTGACCTCAGGTGATCTGCCCATCTCGACCTCCCAAAGTGCTGGGATTACTGGCGTGAGCCACCATGCCTGGTCAACATTCATATAAATTAAAGAGTATTTTCTACAATAATATAAATATAAGGCCACAATATTTACTTTGAACCAAACCCTTAGTCATTTTAATATTGTTATTTCTACTTTTTAAATATAAAGTGTTTTAACTGAATTATGGTTAAAGAACACTTTCACAAATCCTACATACATTATGACCAGTACATTAAAATTATTTATATTTAGATACTTATCTCTAATATCTAAATAAAACTTATTACCAAATTGTTACAGTAGATACTAGTCTTACATACTTATTGCCTTATCCAGTAGGGATAACTATAAGTAAGCATGAGTTTAGTGTCTTTCATTTCAGTAAGTTAGAATGCTGCTATTAAAGGACAAATAAACACAAATGATGTGACCACCAAAAAAACTATAATAGCTCTCCTCTTAGCTGTGTTGCAAGCTCAAATATATTCCACTATATAAACAAAATCAGATTCTAATTTTTCATCAAAAAGTGCTGGTGGTGACAGAGCACAGTGGCTCACGCCTGTAATCACAGCACTTAGGGAGGCCAACGCGGGTGGATCACTTGAGGTCAGGAATTCGAGACCAGAATGGCCAACATAGTGAAACCTGTCTCTACTAAAAATATAAAAATTAACCGGGTATGGTGGCAGGTGCCTGTAATTCCAGCTACTCTGGAGGCTGAAGCAGGAGAATTGCTTTAACGTGGGAGGCGGAGGGTGCTGAGATCATGCCACTGCACTCTAGCCTGAGTGACAGAACGAGACTCCATCTCAGAAAAAAAGTGCTGGTGGATGTAGTCTGATGTATTCCAATAGAATCCCCCCTTTCAATGGCTAAAAGATGAGAAAGCAGCAGAAATGGAGGAATCTTATAAAATTCTGCTGAGAATATGCTCCCTTCTTCATAATGCTCATGTTTCTCGTGCTGAGTAGCTGTGTAATTTGGGTATTTAGAGAGAAATATTTTATAGGGAAATATTTTCTGGCTGACTTCATCAATCTTACATGTAATCTGAGTTTTTTCTCAAGATGCATTTAACTTATTTTTTCTCTCAATATAATCTTTCTGAGACTGAGAGATGTTTTTCTCTCCAATGCTTTGAGTGTCTGTTTCAGAAGCCATTTTAGCATTTCACAGTGTCCGTGAATGAGGTGGGCTGTCACACTGGAACTCCTGGAGCTATCTCTTTACAGACTCATGCTGGAAATCCCACAGAACGTTTTCCATGTCACCATTATAAATAGAAACTGAGCCTAAAACATTGTTCCCATTCTCATTATTGTGAAGGTGCATTCCTACCCAGGAGGCCTGCAGGCTCTCCTCCTGCAGCTCAGGCTTCGCTCTCTGATGTGGCGCTGGAGTGCTGCTGTGGCACTTGGGGTTCATGTGAGATGTGACCTCCCAGCTGTTCACCCTGTATTGTGGGCTGTACCTCAGTGGCAGAAGGTAGGGGTCAAGAGAAAACTCCAGCCACCAGGAGAGGGCAAGCAGAAGTGCTGTAGTCCAACGCTCGGGGAGTAGAGAGCCATTGCTTCAAAATGTAAATAGCCAAGATGATAGCACACTATTCAGATGTTTCTGTAGGAGACTGAGAGCCTACCTTTAGCAGGCACGTGGTTTTATATTGCAAAACTACCCTCTGTCATGAAGATCTTAAAAGTTTATTTTGTAATTATATATAACAAATTAACATACACGGATGGCCTCCCCAATTACCAGGTGAATTTAGAATGAACTACGCATGACATGGTGCTGTAAGTTTTTCTACTCATGGGCTAATTATGGTGACCATCTTTCTGTCTTTGCAATCTGTTAAGCAGATTGACCTTGATGCATGTCAAATTCTGGTTTAATTGTGTAATATAACAGTTTCATTTCTGTTCAGTCATTGTGGAGTTGCTCTAGGGCTGGAGAAAATTTGTCTTTTAATTATATTTCCCAAGAACTGTCTAGAATTACCAGACATGACATAAACATATAAGGCGCCAACCAAGCTTTACTCTAGAGGGGCCTTTCCCTCTCAGGCTTTCGGTCAGCTCACAATTGTGCTGCAGAATGCATACTCTCCCCTAAATATGCAGGCAGAATTGTTTCTCTGCTTGTTTGATAATCTGTAGTCCTTTATAGTCACTTTTAAAGAGGTTAGACCAAATTTCACAGGGCAGCAATCAACCATTTTACCTCTTTCAATGACTCTTGTATTTTCAGACCTGAAACTGATTCAGAGACCATGAGGCTCACAAACTTAAGAGTAACATGTGTGCATTGAGCAGAAATGAGAATCTCTGCTTTCTCTTTCCTCGTGTTGCTAAAATGTCCATAAATCTGCAGGTGACACCTGCTACTACTCCATTTATTCAGGACCTAAATCTGCAGCTCCAAATTCTGAATCGGGGTCTTGGGAAAAAATAAAACATTTTATCTGAGAAATGCATGTCCGTTTAGTTGTAAGACTCAAAGAGACATTAAAATGAGACCACAATTATGTCTTTCTTCCTTCTTTTAGCTATTATCTCTTAAAACTGCTTACTATAGCCATAAGTAGCTATAAGTTAAACTAATAATTCCACACTGGACACTATAACCCACACCCTATAGCTTAACAATGTATAGCCAATTAGTAATCGATTTTATTTTTGTAAATAAATAAGAATTTCTAACAACTTTGTATCAGTCCACTCTCTGTCCCTCTATTTTTGCCTTTACAAATCCACTTGTAACTGCTGCTAATCAAAGTGTAAATTTTTGACAGTTTGAATCTTGCTCTCAAGTTAACAATCCTCAAGCTTGACCCAAATAAACATGTTGCCTCAGTTTTTCGTTTTTTGTTTTTTTTGAGAGGGAGTCTTGTTCTTGTCGCCCAGGCTGGAGTGCAATGGTGCGATCTCTGCTCACTGCAGCCTCTGCCTCCCGGGCTCAACCGATTCTCCTGCCTTAGCCTCACAAGTATCTGGGATTACAGGCACGTGCCACCACACCCAGCTGATTTTTTTTGCATTGTAAGTAGAGACGGGGTTTCACTGTGTTGGCCAGGCTGGTCTCAAACTCCTGACCTCAGGTGATCTACCTGCCTCGGCCTCCCAAAGTGCTGGGATTACAGGTGTGAGCCACTGCGTCCAGTGTCTCAGTTTTTTTTTTTTTTTTTTAGATAGACATATCATTTAGAATGTGCTAGAGCAGCCTCTATAAGGGGATCTCTCCTTTGGTTGTACTCCATTTGCTGTAACACCCAAGAATGCAGAGCTAGGTTGATCCCACCTAGAATCTGCACATAAGGTTTGGCCTCTGCCTGGGTTTTACAATACAGGGCCAGACTTAGGATTGAGAATGTACAGAAAACCAACAGGAGGCATGTTCTGCATTGTGAGATGTCAACATAGACATCTTAAAGTTCCCTTTTGAGAGTATGGCTTCTTGAGCTTTTCAGATCTTGTTCCGTGACCTGCTACAGTTATGTGAGAGGCACCAGGTATACATAGAATCTCATGGGAGAATCAGTAAGTGTAAACAAGCGTCTTAGGAGTGAGAGATCAAGGCCACAGAGTATCCAAAGCCATGACCACAGCTGTATCTACCTGTAAAATGTGGTAGTGGAGTATTCCTGTCCTTCCTGTTACTCAAGAGCTAGCTCATCAGGACAGGTGATCCAAATTCTGGATCTCCACCAGGGCAGTTTCATTGTTTTTTTTTTTTTTGAGGCAGAGTCTCACTCTATTGCCCAGGCTGGAGTGCAATGGCGTGATCTCAGCTCACTGCAACCTCTGCCTCCCGGGTTCAAGTGATTCTCCTGCCTCAGCCTCCTGAGTAGCTGGGATTACAGGCACATGTCACCACGCCAGGCTAATTTTTGTATTTTTAGTAGAGACAGGGTTTCACCATGTTGGCCAGGCTGGTCTCAAACTCCTGACCTCGTGATCCACCCACCTCAGCCTCCCAAAGTGCTTGGATTACAAGCATGAGCCACCGCGCCCAGCCAGTTTCATTTTTTATATAGGATCACCCTGAGTCTCTCCTGCATGGTACATCATCGGGTCATCAGCCTAGGGTCATTGGGAACCCTCTCACAATCACCTAGGCATCTTTGAGACATTTGAGGTTGTCCAGAGCAGAACTGTGTCAGGCTGACAAGAGTGGTTAATTATGCTTCTGTCTCAGTGTAAGACAAATGAGTCAGTCTGCATTTGTTCCTCCCCTCATACAAGAGATGTCTTGGTTGGTACCCAGATGAGAGTTTCTCAAGTTTCCTGGTGCTTGGGTGAAAAAAAAGGAAAGGGTCTGGAGACTCAAATAGATAAACTAATTGCTTCCATTTTATATGGCCATTAGAAAATAGTTGAAGCAGTCAGGGTTCCTACCATGCAGGAACTTTAAGTCTAGACTAGTAACTGGATAAATGGTTGAAGCATTATATGGTTGGTACAATGTATAGATGTGTGGAAAAAAAAATAACTTGGCCTTTGGCCACTTTCTTTATATTGTTGTGACTTCTGATGTCATCACCTGAAAGGATATTTATGAACAGAAGAGTTGTTATTGTTTGTATTCTTTTTTACTTTCCTATTAATACATATTTATGTCCTAATAAATTACCCTAGAAAACCTTAAGGAATTTGTTGAAATTATTTATTAGTATACGTTATAAAATTGACATGGCAGTGGCTAAAAGAAATTAGAGTTACACAAACTCTGTAATGTAAGTTTCTCTGAGGTAAGCTGAGAAAAATCAGAACTGGAAATACCTCAGTGGCATAGAGAGCAGAATTCTACATAGGGTCCACTCCCTGCCCCAGTTCTGCTAAGATTCACTCTTTTTGGAGGCCTTATTTAGGTCTGACCCCACTGTGGAGTCTTGCCTCACCAAACTGATTAGAAGAAATTAGTTTTGTCTGGTGAGTCCTGCAGCCTTTTTAGAACTGGTGCCCATAATTCTTTGAAACTCAGAAGCAGATAAATGGGAAAAATATTTATTTTAGGGCCTTAATTTTTTATTTTTTATTTTTATAAAAACCAGTACTTGCTGAAATGTTCCATGTAGCAACTTGTTTTCTATTACTGCAGATTTAGTAGTTGCTCCATAAGCCACGATAAAGTAAATATAAACACAATAAAAATTTTTCTAAATTACATTAAGCTTTTCTGTATCCCTCTCATCTGTCTATATTTAGCTTTTATTTTATACATCTTCAAGACAAAATCAATGACGGAGAAACAGAAGAAATAAAAATCCTGGGCTCTTTATCCTGAGATTTATTGAACACCTCTTACCAACTCCCAGGGTGTTATGAGGATTAAATCAAATAATGTATTTTTCCCAGCACAATGCTCTGTAACACTTGAGGACATAGTACCTGCTTAATAAACGTTACGCTAGTACATGTGTACATGTTGTTTTCCAAATGCAGATTCATTCAAATATTGCTCCCTTTTGTTTCCTCTGTAAACTTTAAAGGACCAGCAAAGAATATGATACTTGAGGATGGAGATTGGTTGTCTTTATTTGTGTTGTGACAAGAGTGCTGAGTTTAAGGGAGTCTGTGCTGTGCCTGCTTTCTCCAACTAATGCTAATAATGAGCCCAGGAAGAGCAACATCAGCATTGACAGAGGATTTGTTTAAAACACCCATTCACGGACCCTTTCCAAACCTGCAGAATCACATTACATAGAGACCAAAATTATCAAGTGATTTATAAGCTCATTAAAGCTTGAGAGGCAATGCTTAGCTAAGTGGTTATCAACCCAGGCTTCTAATTAGGATTAAATGGCCAATTTTAAAAATCTTACTTGTGTCCTTTCCACAGGTTCTGTTAATTGTTCTTGGTGGAAGCATCCATATTGTTTTAAGTAAGGGCCTCATGTGACTCTTAAAATGAGGACAGAGTCAAGTATGAGGGGTTCAGGATACATTCATGAGAGTTAAGTTCCACCTTTGCATTGAAGGTTGGTCACAGGGCCTGTTCTGTTCGGGTTTGGTAGAGACAGGTCATTGTGGCCCATATTGCCATTATTGTAGCAGAAATTGCTGGTGTCTGTGCCCGGGGAGGGCACCTGAGAACAGGAAAAGAGAAACATATATATATTTAAGAGACGGAGTCTCACTCTGTCACCCAAACTGGAGTGCAGTGGCGCTATCTCGGCTCACTGCAACCTCTGCCTTCCAGGTTCTAGCAATTCTCCTGCCTCAGCCTCCTGAATAGCTGGGATTACAGGCTCATGCTGCCATGCCTGGCTAATTTTTTTATATTTTAGTAGAGACGGGGTTTCACCGTGTTGCCCAGGCTGGTCTCGAACTCCTGAGCTCAGGCAATCCACCTGCCTCGGCCTCCCAGTATGCTAGGATTACTGGCCTGAGCCACTGTGCCTGGCCGAGAAACTTACATTTTTATCTTCATGGAGCGTCTCATTGTTCCTGAATCTCTTCTTGTATAAAGGACAGAAGTGGGTGGACTTTTTCTTCAGGTTTTGGTTTTTCTGCCTGTGGGTGTGGTGATAGCAGGTAAACAGGGGGTGCTGACACCTATAGAGGCGTATTCTCAAGATACAAGTGTAATTTGTCCAGAGAATCTCATCTGAGAAGGAATTCCAAAAAAGGAAAAAGAAAAAGAATTGGTTCTTTTTTTTACTTAAACCTGTCTCAGATCAAGAGCTGTGTCCACTCTTCCTCCTGGAATGCCATGTGTTTAGTGCTTGCAAACCCTTTACTTCTCTACTCGATCTTTTCCTCCCTAATGAGCTAGTTTCAATTACTTTAAAAATTCGTTATAATAGTCAAGGGTCTCTGAAAAATATTTTTCCTAGGTACCAGAGCCTTCTTTACATTCTCTGCATCATGGCTTCTTATGTGCCATGCAGAATTCTCATTATGAATTTATAATCTGCAATATTAAAAATATTTCCTTTGTAGCTGTTGAATTATGGGAACGTGTGGATACTCAAGATTTTTACTGGGGAAAAGCTGGGGTCCTTAGTAAAGAAAAAGAACATGTAATGTTGAGGATCCATCTGTGTTCTCTATTAGCTCTGTGCAGAAAAGGATCAAGAAAATGCTTATTTAAACAGAATGTCATTTATCACCCATGAAGTTCTGAAAAAAATTTTAGGAGATTCCTGCTCTCTAGGGTGCTGAAGAAAGACTACTTAAAATCACTATTTAATAGTACAGTAAATAGGAGCTACCTGTATTTTGAACTTTGCATAAAGTTGATGTTTCTTTATGGTTAAATTTAGATTATAATTTACTTTTTGGGGGCAGTATTCCAGCAGTGATGCTGTGTTCTTTGTGCATCAGCACATCATAAAAATTTGTTCCTAGTGCAGTTGATGTTAATGATTCACTTGGCTAAAGAGCTCTCTGACAAGTTTTTTTTTATAGTTAATTACTTTTCATTAGTATCTTTATGCAGCTGATGTGCATAAATTATCACATTTGATTTGGCAGCTGCCTTTCTTCCTTAGGTTTTATTTGCATATATGTCTTTGGAAGATGAAGGCTCTCATCTTTATTTACAAAAAAACTGGGAAAAACACAGGTTCTTTTTTTTTTTTTTTGAGATGGAGTCTCGCTCTGTTGCCCAGGCTAGAATGCGCTGGCGCAGTCTCAGTTCACTGCAACCTCCGCCTCCCAGGTTCAAGCGATTCTCCTGCCTCAGCCTCCCAAGTAGCTGGAATTACAGACGCACATCGTCGTGCCCGGCTAATTTTTGTATTTTTTTTTTAGTAGAGATGGGGTTTTGCCATGTTGGCCAGGCTGGTTTCGAACTCGTGACCTCAGGTGATCCGCCTGCCTCGGCCTCCCAAAGTGCTGGGATTACAGGCGTGAGCCACCGTGCCTGGCCAGCACAGGCTCTTTTACTTAGTGGATGTTTGACAAAATACTCTTCTTGGGCCAAAAACATTGGCATTACTGGTGAGCTTGTTGAAAATTCAGAAATTCAAACTTTATTCCAGATTTTCTAAAAACAATCCGCATAATAAGATCTTCAGTTTATCATACACATTAAAATTTGAGATGTACCTTCTAACTCAACATATCTTTTCTATCTGAAAAATATATACAACTCATTGTGTATGATGTAAATATAGCACTCAAAAATTTACACGTTTGTATTCATGTCCTTTTATAGTTTTTCTTCAAAAAAGTATATATACACTGATGTTGTGGATCTTATGCTGTTCTCTTATCTGAGTTAAAGAATATATTAGAGAATATTTCTGCATTGAAATTTATTTTATTGTATAATTTGAGTCACTCCTATAAGTCAGAATCAGTTTTCTATACTGTCTTACTTTGCCTTGAGCCAAAATAAAAATTCTGCCCATGGTTATTCAGTAAATATATGTGTGTGTGTGTGTGTGTTTTTCAGGGACCATTGACATTTAGGGATGTGGCCATAGAATTCTCTCTGGAGGAGTGGCAATGCCTGGACACTGCACAACGGAATTTATATAGGAAAGTGATGTTTGAGAACTACAGAAACCTGGTCTTCCTGGGTGAGGATAACTTCAACACACAATTCCTAATATGCCCTAAAGGTTTTATTTCTCTTTTTTTGCATAACTTGTGGTAATTTGTGCTTTGCATAAATGAGTTTCAGATCCCTGTTTTCAAGAAAATCTTTGAGATTTGTCCGTGTAGAAAAAAATTTCTTCAGTACGTTTCATCGTGACCTGAACTTTCCACATTCCTGAGCTGATCTATATCCTTCACTCTAGATTAGTGGTAATTACAGAAATTTGATGGCATAAAATGTTGTTGCCCACACCTTAAAATTTAATTGCCACCACCAATTTTTGATTCAGTAGTACTGGGTAGTGAAATTAAAGACCTAAAAATTTAAAGCATTTTCTAAATATTTAGAAATGTCTGTTATAAATTAGTAATTTGGGATTAATTTACTAGAATATGCTATGACATTCTCTTTACTGAGCACATTAGTAGGTTGGTAACTGGAGAATATGAGCAAGATTCATGTTATTTATTTTTAATAAAACAGGTATTGCTGTCTCTAAGCCTCACCTGATAACCTGTTTGGAGCGAGGAAAAGAGCCCTGGAATAGGAAGAGACAGGAGATGGTAGCCAAACCCCCAGGTAGGTGAGAGTGATAGTGAATACAACAGATGACACAGATGAGAGGTCCAAATGTCAAAGAGAAAGTCAGTTCTTGACATGGGATTTGGGAAGCTATGTTCCAGAGAAAGTTTCTGGGAAGCTCAGTTTCTTTTCTCTTGCTCTCACATAGGGGCATCTTCTTTATGCTCTTAAATTCTCTAAAAATTCTACTTTCCCATCAGTGATCTTCCTTCAAGTTTACTGTGAGCCAAAGTCCTCTTCATGGCTTATAAGAGACTGCACAATCTGACTGATGTTCCATTGTTTTAGGGATACACAAATATCTGCAAAATTTTGAGAAACCCTGTTATTTTTTAAGTTCTCTTTCTACATCACGTCTGAAATGTGTGTGATTAGTGGTTTCTTTTCCATTTTTTTGGTTCATTTTTCTGCACATTTCATCTTGTTTTTATTATTATAGTCTTTTTTTGATACTCGAAATATAGTTTGAAATTATAATGTCCTTCTTTGTTCTTTTTCCTCAAGATTGCTTTGACTATTCAAAGTTTATTGTAGTTTCATATAAATTTTAGGATTTTATTTTTCATTGCTGTAAAAAAATGCCACTGGAATTTCGATAGGGAGTTCATTGAATCCATAGATTATTTTGGATAATATGGCACTTTAACAATATTTATGCTTTCAATCCATGGACATAAAATATTTTAAAATTTATTTGCGTTGGCCAGGCACAGTGGCTCACACTTGTAATCCCAGCACTTTGGGAGGCCAAGGCAGGGAGATCACTTGAGGTCAGGAGTTTGAGACCAGCCTGGCCATCAGGGTGAAATCCCATCTCAACTAAAAATACAAAAATTAGCCTGGCATGGTGGCAGGTTCCTGTAATCCCAGCTACCCAAAAGGCTGAGGCAGGAGAATTGCTTTAACCCAGGAGGTGGAGGCTGCAGTGAGCTGAGATTGTACCACTGCACTCCAGCCTGTGTGACAGAGACTCTGTCTCAAAAAATAATAATTATTTGCCTCTTCTCTATTTCATTAATATATTTTTATTGTAAAGATTTTTTTACCTCCTTGTTTAAATTTGTTCTCAGAAATTATTTTAATGCTACTGTAAATAAGATTGTTTTCTTAATAATCAGTTTGCTTTAAGTGTATGGAACCATATCTTAAACTTGTATGTTAATTTTATATTTTGCTAATTTACTGAATGTATTTATTAATTTAAACAGGTTTTAGTATACTGTTTATAATTTTTTATATATAAGAGCATGTGATCGATAAGCAGCAAGTTTTTACTCATTTGTCTTCAATTTCAGTGAGTTTAAAAACTTTTTGACGAATTCTTCTGCCACATACTTGCAGTTCTATGTTAAAATAAAGTATTTACAGTGGGTACAATATAGTTTTGCATTGGTGTCTGAATTTGAAGGAGCAAACACCTCTTTAAGTTTTTATAAACTGGTTTAGGAGGTAAAGATTTTTTTTTGTTGGGTTCTCAGGGTGATGGGATGCCCTCTGGGTTTGTAGTGGAGAGGGCCGTAGCTTGGTCACAAGGCTGCTGGGTCTGCACTAGGGCTCACCTTTAGTTGGCTTAACAGGGGCTTGGGTAATTGTAATTTCCATTATATTTTGGAACAGACTAAATATTTTTCTGGATATTGCTCTGTAGGGCAGACAGTAGGGCAGGTTTTTGTAATTGGGTCTATATATGGTGGGCCTTATATCAGAATGTGGATGAGTATGGCTTTCACTGAGTATCAAAGAGAATTTTTTCAGGTCACTGTGTGGGTTCCTATATAGGCAGAACTGGCCATGAACTATGGCTCAGGGAGCTGGAACTGAGTCATTGAACTGCTTCAGAAACCACAGTAAAGGACAAGGTCTGCAGGCCTGCCTGCATGGCTATAAATGGCTGTCTTCCTCCAGGCCTCTGGAAGGGCACGGTCTCTCCCAGACTGTGGCTGGGAGGAGTTTGGAATGATTAGAGAGTAAGTTCAGAATTCTCAGTGGGACCAAATTTGGTGGGCCATTTCCTGGTCTGCAGCCTAGAACAGGGGTCCTGTATTTTTCCACCTGAATGAGGGCCTGCCTTCTGAAAAGAACACTCCTTAATCTTAGACTGTAGCAGTTTCACAACACCCTCTCTGGATCTCAAAGCTCTCTTAAAGGCACTTATTTTTGAGATGGGTTTTGGCTTCATAACCCAGGTTGGTCTTGAAATCCTGGCCTGAAGCAGTTCCCCAACCTGAATGTACCATGTAGCTGTCATTACAGGTGTGAGCCATGGCTCACATAAATGCATTTTTGTCAGAGATGGCTGATAAATTTTCTTGCTGTGGGATGATAAGCAAATAGGGAACCTTTTATTTTTCCATCTTACTGATGTCACTCTCCCTATACATTTTTACTTTCTATTTTCTATTTCAAATTTTTCTGTACTTTAGGTTCAGACATTTAGGACAATATGCTAGAACTTACATGATATGGCTGATGTTACTTATAAATTTAAGTTTGCTTCAGGCAAACAGGAATTATAGGATTTTCACCCACTTTCTTAAGCATATATCTAAGTAATGACATAACTAATTTCTAAATATTTGTTTTATATATAAGAAGTGCTAACCATATTCTGCAAAATATATAATTTTTAAATTTAGCAATACAAGACTATTATTTTGCTTCTAAAGTTGGATTACAGTAGTTTTATTTTGTGTAAGAATAGCATATATTTAAAACATAAATACTAATTTATTATAAATTTATTGTTAGAATCTTTTATTTATAATTATACTGTTTTTTTCTGAAATTTTATTGCAACACAGCGCGTGCCAATGATTTGAAATACCTGCTTTCCATGAGTACACACAGTCAAATATTGTAATTATCTAGACAAATTCTTTAATGGTACATAAATATTGCAAAGCGGATTTTGTGAGTAAACATTTCTCTAGTTATTGTTTTGCAGTTCCATATTAGTGTTTTATTTAGTGTAGGTTTTTAAACATCAGTTTATTGTGATTTTTTGTTTTACTTATATATTTAGACATTTTGCAATTCTGTTTGTAAACTTTAAGTCAACATGGGGTTTAATTAAAAGATAAATCAGCCGGGCACAGTGGCTCACTCCTGTAATCCCAGCACTTTGGGAGCCCGAGGCGGGCAGATCAGAAGGTCAGGAATTCGAGACCAGCCTGGCCAATATGGTGAAGCCCTGTCTCTACTAAAAATACAAAAATTAGCCTGGCGTGGTAGCGGGTGCCTGTAGTCCCAGCTACTTGGGAGGCTGAGGCAGGGGAATCTCTTGAACCTGGGAGGCGGAGGTTACAGTGAGCTGAGATAGCGCCACTGTACTCCAGCCTGGGCGACAGAGCGAGACTCCATCTCAAAAATAAATAAATAAATAAATCAGCCATATGTCTATCACAATCAGTTTATATATGTGTGTGCTTTTATCTACAAATATGACCTCAATTTTGGTTATGGCTTATTTTGTATGTATTCTTTCTTAGCTGATTTTCAGTGGTTGTCCTATCATATCTAAATGAGTAGTCATGGAAATCGCCTTCTTTTCACCATGTGTTTAATGATGAATATATATTTCTTTTGCATGAGAGAAACACGTTTGTGATTTGAAGATAATTTTTGAAAAGATTTATAATTTATTTTTTTCAGTTTTTCTTTTAAAAAAATTAATTGTGAAAATATAACATAAAATTTACCATCTTAAATTCATTGAAGTGTACATTTCAGGACCAGGCATGGTAGTGGCTTACTTACATCTGTAATCCAGGGATTTTGAGAGGCCAAGACAGGAGGATCACTTGAGCCCAAAATTTGGAGACCAGCTTGGGCAACATATAAAGACCCAGTCTACAAAAAAAATTTTTTCTAAAGACAGGCATGGTGGTGTGCACTTATGGTTTCAGCTACTTGGGAGATTGATGGGGGAGGATTTACTTGAGCCTGGTTGAGGCTACAGTAAGCCATAATTGTGCCACTGCACTCCAGCTTGGGTGGCAGAGTGAGATCCTGTCTGAATAAAAGTTGTACATTTCAAGCATGTTAAGTGTATTCACACTGTTAGGCAAAATACTTCTAAAAGTTTTACATCTTGTAAAACTAAAACTCAGTACACATTAAGTAACGACTGCCCATTTTACCCTCTCTTCAGCCCTTGACAGGCACACTTCCACTTTCTGTTTTTATGAGTGTGACTACTTAAGATATCTCATATAAGTGGAATCATACAGTATCCATCATTTTGTTACTGGCTCATTTTAGGTGACATAATTCTCTCAACATTTGTATTAAAATGGGACAAGATTTTCTTTTTGGTTTTTTTTTTTTGAGATGAAGTTTTGCTCTTGTTGCCCAGGTTGGAGTGCAGTGGTGCCATCTTGGCTCACCTCTACCTCCCAGGTTCAAGCAATTCTCCTCCCTCAGCTTCCCAAGATTTTTTTTTTAAGGCTGAATAATATTCCATTGTATGCATATGTTACTTATTTTATGTATTTATAAATCAACATCTGGATTGCTTCAGCATTTTGGCTTTTTTTTTTTTTTTTTTTGAGATGGAGTCTTGCTCTGCCTCCCAGGCTAGAGTGCAATGGCACAATCTTGGCTCACTGCAGTCTCCGCCTCCCAGGTTCAAGTGATTCTCCTGCCTCAGCCTCCTGAGTAGTTGGGATTACAGGCGCCCACCACCACACCTGGCTAAATTTTGTATATTTAGTAGAGACGAGGTTTCACCATGTTGGCAAGGCTGGTCTCAAACTGCTGACCTCAGGTGATCCATCCGCCTCCGCCTCCCAAAGTGTTGGGATTACAGGTGTGAGCCACCATGCCTGGCCGCGTTTTGGCTTTTGTGATGCTGGTACAAGAAACATAAATGTTCAAATATGTCTTCCAGGTCCTGCATTGCATAGTTTGGATGTAGATCCATAAGGGGGATTGCTGTATTTAATAACTCCATTTTTAATTATTTGAGGAACATTTATAACATTTGTAAATAATGGTTGCATCCTTGTTTTGCACCAACAATTAACGTGGGTTTTATTTTCATTGCATCATCAACTGATTTGATGTTTTCTAGAAAACTTATAGTGGCTATTATAATGGGTGGGAGAGGATTCTGTTTTTCATTGTGATTTTCATGCATTTGTCTACAAAGTAGTATTTTTGTGTATCCTTTCAAATGCTTTTTTGCATTTGTATCATTTTGATGAAAATTTAATTCAATTATTTGTCCACTTCTAAGTCGTTATTCAACTTTATAATTCAGTTTTAATAGTTGTTTATATATTCTGAATATTAACTCCTATCACATGTGATTTGCAAATATTTTCACCCATTTCCTAAGAGGCATCATTACTCTTTTGAATGTTTTCTTTGATATGCAGAAATTTTGAAGTACAGTGTAGTTCAGTTATTCTGTTCTTTGTTGCTCATGCGTTTAATGTTGTATCTAAGAAAATGGTGCCAATACCAATGTCATGTTTTTTTCCTATATTTTTTCTAAGAGATTGTTATTTTTTAAATTTCTAAATATTTTATTTCAAATATTCTTTGTATATAGTTCAAGGAAAGGATTCAGCTTTATCAGTGTAGATAACCTGATTTCAACGTTATTTTTTTGAAAAGATTGTCTTTTCTCTATCATGTGTTAATGGTGACTTAGTGAAAGATCATTTGATCATACACAAAAGGGTTCTTTTCTGGGCTCTCTATTCTGTTTTTGTTTGTTTTTTTGTTTTTTTTGGAGATGGAGTCTTGCTCTGTCACCTAGTCTGGAGTGCAGTGGTGCTATCTCAGCTCACTGCAAGCTCTGCCTCCCGGGTTCACGTCATTCTCCTGCCTCAGCTTCCCGAATAGCTGGGACTACAGGCGCCCGCCATCACGCCCGGCTAATTATTTTTGTATTTTTAGTAGAGACAGGGTTTCACCGTGTTAGCCAGGATGGTCTCGATCTCCTGACCTCGTGATCCGCCGGCCTTGGCCTTCCAAAGTGCTGGGATTACAGGCATGAGCCAGTGCACCTGGCCGTCTATTCTGTTATCTCTTTATATGTCATTGTGTCAGTACCACATTATTTTTGCTGTTGTAGCTTTTAATATGTTTTTCAATCAGGAAGTATAATGCTTTTTTTTCATGGTTGTTTAGCTAGTTATAGTCATAATCAAATTTAAAAATTTTAAACATTTCTGTAAAAAAAACTGCTATTGGGATTTTTATAGAGATTATATTGAATTTTTTTACCACTTTAGTTTATATTGACATCTTAACAAAATTAAATTTTTTGACCCTTGAGCAAAACTATGTCAAAGAGTATGTTTTATTTTATTTTAAATTAAATTAAGTTTAAAGACAGGGTCTCACCTTGTTGCCCAGGCTACTTTCAAACTCCTAGGCACAAGTAATCCTTCTGCCTTGGCCTCCTGAAGTTCTGAGTTTACACATTTGAGCCACTACACTCAGCCTGTGTGTTTCATTTTCATATATTTTTGGATTTGCCAATTTTACCTTTGCTTTTAATTCCTAGTTTTATTAAGTTTTTGTCAGAAAACACACAGTGTATGATTTTGGTGTTCTTAGATTTATTCATCATTGTTGTTTTGAGGCAGGATTTTACTGTCACTCAGGCTGGAGTGCAGTGGCATAATTTTGGCTCACTGCAGCCTCAGCCTCCTGGGCTCAAGTGATCCTTACCCCTCAGCTCCCCGTGTAGCTGAAACTACAGACATGCACTATCATGTCTGGCTATTTTTTTTTATTATTTGTAGAGACAGGGCCTCACTGTGTTACCTAGGCTGGTCTCAAACTTCTTGTCCCAAATGATACTCCCACCTTGGTCTCCCAAAGTGTTGGAATTATAGGCATGAGCTACTGCACCCAGTTGTTATTGTTAAATTTAATAAGACCCATTATGTGTTTTCACAGAATACACTAGGTGCAAATAAGAATATCATATATTCTGTTGCTTTTGACTGAGAAGTTTTTTATGAGTCTGTTAAGCCTAGTTGTTCTATGCTATGGTTTGGATGTCCGTGTTCTCCAGACCTCATGTTGCAATGTAATCCTGAATGTTGGATGTGGGACCTGGTGGGAGGTGTTTGGGTCATGGAGGCAAATTCCTCATGAATGGCATGACGCCATCCTCTTGGTAATCAGAAAGTTTACACTCTATTAATTCAAATGAAAACTGCTTCATTAAAAGAACCTGTTTCCTTCACCTCACACTTGCTCTGTCTCTTACCATGTGATATGTCCAGTTACTCTTTGCCTTCCACCATGATTGTAAGCTTCCTGAGACCCTCACCAGAAGCAGATGCTGGCACATACTTCTTGTACAGTCTGCCAAAGTGTGAGCCAAATAAACATGTTTCTTTATAAATCATCCACTCTTAGCTATTCCTCTATATGCAAAATAATCAATGCAGTCTATAATGTCTAAGTTTTCTGTTTTCTTATTAATCTTTTATCTTAATTTTTTATTATTGAAAATGGGGTCTTGATATCTACAATTATTATGTTGCTATGTATTTCTTTCTTCACCTTTGTCAATATTTGCTTTATATATTTTGGAGACCTGATGTTATTAGTACACGTACATATAGGTAGATAAATATGATAGTTATAGATTCCTGGCAAATTGACCCATTTTACTTACCATTATATAATATCAATCTTTGATTAATGCTACTACTTGACTTATTTGTTTGTTTGTGTTTTTGTTTTTTTGAGACAGAATCTCACTCTGTCGCCCAGGCTGGAGTGCAGTGGTGTGATCTCGACTCACTGCAACCTCTGCCTCCCGAGTTCAAGCAATTCTCTTGCCTCAGCCTCCCGAGTAGCTGGGATTACAGGAGTGTGCTACGATGCCTGGCTACTTTTTGTATTTTGGGTAGAGATGGGGTTTCATCATTTTGTCCAGGCTGGTCTCGAACTCCTGACCTCAAGTGATTCACCTGCTTCGGACTCCCAAAGTGCTGGGATTACAGGCATGAGCCACCGTGCCTGGCCAAGTATTTGACTTAAAGCATATTATATCTGATATAATGATGACCATCTCACCCAGTCGTGGTTACTATTGGCATGAAATAAGATTTTTTTCATTTTGTTACTTTCAGCCTATTTGACTCAATGTTAAAATGAGTCTCGTATAGAGAACATATTGTATGCTTTTTTACTTAAGCCATTCAGGCATCTTATTTCTTTTTCTCTTTCTCTCTCTCTGTCTCTCTCCCTCCCTCCCTCCCTTCCTTCTTTCCTTCTTTCCTTCCTTCCTTCCTTTCTTTCGTTCTTTCTTGTGGCCTCACTCTGTCAACCAGGCTGGTTTGCAGTGACGTGATAATTAATGGCCCACTGCATCCTCAACTTTCTAAACTTAGAAAATTCTCTAACTTGAGCCTCTCCAGTAGCTGGGTTACAAATATGCACCATCACATCCAGTTAGTTTTTTTGTATTTTTGGTAGAGACAATGTTGTCCAGACTGGTCTCAAATTCTCTTTTATTTTTTATTTTTTTAATTTTATTTTTCTATAGGTTATTGGTGTTTGGTTCCATGAGTAAGTTCTTTAGTGGTAATTTTTTAGATTTTGGTGCACCCGTCACATAAGCAGTATTCACTACACCCTATTTGTAGCCTTTTATCTCTTGCCCCTCTCCCACCCGAGCCCCCCTAAGTCCCCAAAGTTTATTGTATTGTTCTTATGCCTTTGCATCCTCATAGCTTAGCTCCCACATATCAGTGAGAACATACAATGTTTGGTTTTCCATTCCTGAGTTACTTCACTTAGAATAATAGTCTCCAATCTCATCCAGGTCACTGCAAATGCCATTGGTTCATTCCTTCTTATGGCTGAGTAGTATTTTATCCCATATATACACCACAGTTTCTTTATCCCATTGTTGATTGATGGGTATTTGGGTTGGTTCCATGATTTTGCAATTGCAAATTGTGCTGCTATAAACATGTGTGTGCAAGTATCTTTTTCAGATAGTAGCTTCTTTTCCTGTGGGTAGATACCCAATAGTGGGATTGCTGGGTCAAATGGTAGTTCTACCTTTAGTTCTTTAAGGAATCTCCACACTGTTTTCCATGGTGGTTGTACTAGTTTACATTCCCACCAGCAGTGTAAAAGTGTTCCCTGATCACCGCATCTATGCCAGCATCTACTGTTTTATGATTTTTTGATTACGATCATTCTTGTAAAAGTAAGGTGGTACTACTGCATTATGGTTTTGATATGCATTTCCCTGATCATTAGTGATGTGGAGCATTTTTTCGTATGTTTGTTGGCTATTTGTGTATTTTCTTTTGAGAAATGTTTATTTGTGTCCTTAGCCCACTTTTTGATGGGATTGTTTGTTTTTTTCTTGCTGATTTGAGTTCATTATAGATTCTGGATATTAGTCCTTTGTCAGATGTATAAATTGTGAAGATCCTTTCCCACTCTGTGGGTTGTCTGTTTACTCTGCTGACTGTTCCTTTTGCTGTGCAAAAGCTCTTTTGTTTAATTAATTTCCAGCTATTTATCTTTGTTTTTATTGCATTTGCTTTTGGGTTCTTGGTCATGAAATCCTTGCCTAAGCCAATGTTTAGAAGGGTTTTTCCAATGTTATCTTACAGAATTTTTATAGTTTCAGGTCTTAGATTTAAGTCCTTAATCTATCTTGAGTTTATTTTTGTGTAAGGTGAGAGATAAGGATCCAGTTTTATTCTCCTACATGTGGCTAGCCAATTTTCCCAGCACCGTTTGTTGAAAAGGGTTTCCTTTTCCCACTTTATGTTTTTGTTTGCTTTCTGAAAGATCAGTTGGCTGTAAGTACTTGAGTTTATTTCTGGGTTCGCTATTCTGTTCCGTTGTTCTATGTGCCGATTTTTATACTAGTAACATGCTGTTCTGGTAACTATGGCTTATAGTATAGTTTGAAATCAAGTAGTCTGATGCCTCCAGATTTATTCTTTTTGCTTAGTCTTGCTTTGGCTATGTGGGCTCTTTTTTCGTTCCGTACACATTTTAGAATTGTTTTTTCTAATTCTGTGAAGAATTATGGTAGTATTTTGATGGGGATCGCATTGGATTTGTTTATTGCTTTTCGCAGTATGGTCATTTTCTACAAGATTAATTCTACCTATCCATAAGCGTAAAATGTGTTTCCATTTGTTTGTGTTGTCTATGATTTTTTTCAGCAGTGTTTTGTAGTTATCCTTGTAGAGGTCTTTCATGTAATTGATTAGGTACATTTCTAAGTATTTTATTATTTTTGCAGCTATTGTAAAAGGGGTTGAGTTCTTGATTTGATTCTCCACTAGGTCACTGTTGGTGTATAGAAGAGCTACTGGTTTGTATACATTAATCTTGTACCTGGAAACTTTGCTGAATTCTTTTATCAGTTCTAGGAGTTTTTTGGAGGAGTCTTTGGGGTTTTCAAGATAAACGATCATATCACCAGCAAACAGTGACAATTTGACTTTCTCTTTACTGATGCCCTTTATTTCTCTTGTCTGATTGCTCTGGCTAGGACTTCCAGTGCTATGTTGAAGAAGAGTTGTGAGAGTGGGCATCCTTGTCTTGTTCCAGTTCTCAAAGGGAATGCTTTCAACTTTTTTTCCATTCAGTATTATGTTGGCTGCGGGTTTGTCATAGATGACTTTTATTACGTGGAGGTATGTCCCTTGTATGCCAATTTTGCTGAGAGTTTTAATCATAAAGAGATGCTGGATTTTGTCAAATGCTTTCTCTGCATCTATTGAGATGATCATGTGACTTTTAACTCTGTTTATGTGGTGTATCACACTTATTGACTTGCATATATTAAACCGTCTCTGCATCCCTGGTATGAAACTCACTTGATCATGATGGATTATCTTTTTGATATGTTGTTGGATTCAGTTAGCTGGTATTTTGTTAAGGATTTTAGCATCTATGTTCATCAGGGATATAAGTCAGTAGTTTTCTTTTTTGATCATGTCCTTTTCTGGTTTTTATATTAGCATAATGTTGGCTTCATAGAATGAATTAGGGAGGGGTCCCTCTTACTCTGTCTTCTGGAATAGTGTCAATAGGATTGGTACCAATTCTTCTTTGAGCGTCTGGTAGAATTCTGCTGTGAATCTGTCTGGTCTTGGACTTTTTTTGTTGGTAATTCTAAAATTACCATTTCAAAAGCTACTTGCTTTTGGTCTGTTCAGGGTAGGAGGGTTTTATTTTTACAGGAATTTATTCATCTCTTCTAGGTTTTCTAGTTTATGTATGTAAAGGTATTCATCGTAGCCTTGAATGATCTTTTGTATTTCTGTGGTATCAGTTGTAATATCTCCCATTTTGTTTCTTATTGAGGTTATTTGGATTTTCTCTCTTCTTTTCTTTTTTTTTGAGATGGAGTCTCGCTCTGTTGCCCAGGCTGGAGTGCAGTGGCACGATCTCGGCTCACTGCAAGCTCTGCCTCCCAGGTTCAGGCCATTCTCCTGCCTCAGCCTCCCGAGTAGCTGGGATGACAGGCGCCCACCACCATGCCCGGCTAATTTTTTGTATTTTTAGTAGAGGTGGGGTTTCCCGGTGTTAGCTAGGATGGCCTCAGTCGCCTGACCTCGTGAGCCACCGTGCCTGGCCTATTTATGTTTTCAAAAAAACAGCTTTTTGTTTCATTTATCTTTTGTTTTTTTTTGCTTCAGTTTCATTTAGTTTTGCTCTAATCTTGATTATTTCCTTTATTCTGTTGCATTTGGATTTGGTTTATTCTTGTTTCTCTAGTTTCTTGAATTGTGACCTTACTGTCTCAAGTTTGTGCTTTTTCAGTCTTTTTGATGTAGGTGTTTAGGGCTATGAACTTTCCTCTTAGCACTACCTTTGCTGTATCCCAGAGGTTTTCATAGGTTGGGTCATTATTGTCATTCAGTTAGACAAATTTTTAAATTTTCATCTTGGTTTCATTTTTGACCCATTGATCATTCAGAAGCAGGTTATTTAATTTCCATGTATTTGCATGGTTTTGAAGGTTTTTTTGGAGTTGATTTCTAGGTTTGTTTTTTTTTTTTTTTTTGAGACGGAGTCTCACTGTGTTGCCCAGGCTGGAGTGCAGTGGCACGATCTTGGCTCACTGCAAGCTCCAACTCCTGAGTTCACGCCATTCTCCTGCTTCAGCCACCCGAGTAGCTGGGACTACAGGCACCCGCCACCATGCCTGGCTAATTTTTTTGTATTTTTTAGTAGAGACGGGGTTTCCCCATGTTAGCCAGGGTGGTCTCGATCTCCTGACCTTGTGATCCGCCCACCTCGGCCTTCCAAAGTGCTGGGATTACAGGCGTGAGCCACTGCGCCCGGCCGATTTCTAGTTTTATTCCACTGTAGTCTGAGAGAGTGTTTGATATAATTTCAATGTTCTTTAACTTATTGAGGCTTGTTTTGTGGCCTATCATATGGTCTATCTTGGAGAAAGTTTCACCCACTGTTGAGTAGAATGTGTATTCTGTGGTTGTTGGATGGAATGTTCTGTATATATCTGTTAAGTCCATTTGTTTCAAGGTATAGTTTAAGTCTGTTGTTTCTTTGTTGATTTTCTGTCTTGATCTGTCTAGTTCTGTCAGTGGGCTATTGAAGTTCCCCACTCTTACTGTGTTTATCACATTTTTTAGGTCTATTAGTAATTGTTTTATAAATTTAGAAGCTCCATTGTTAGGTGCATTAATGTTTAGGATTGTGATGTTTTTCTGTTGGACAAGGCCTTTTATTATTATTATTATTACTATTATTATTATTTTTTATTTTTATTTTATTTTTTTTTTTTGAGATGGAGTCTCGCTCTGTTGCCCAGGCTGGAGTGCAGTGGCATGATCTCAGCTCACTGCAACCTCCACCTCCTGGGTTCAAGCAGTTCTCCTCCTCAGCCTCCCGAGTAGCTGGGATTACAGGTGCCTGCCACCACACCTGACTAATTTTTGTATTTTTAGTAGACATGGAGTTTCTCCATTTTGGCCAGGCTGGTCTTGAACTCCTGACCTTGTGATCCACCCGCCTCAAGCCTCCCAAAGTGCTGGGATTGAACAAGCCAAGGCCTTTTATTATTCTATAATGTCCCTCTTTGTCTTTTTAAACTGCAGCTGCTTTAAAGTTTGTTTTGTCTGATATAAGAATAGCTACTCCTGCTCACTTTTGGTGTCCATTTGCATAAAATGTTTTTTTCCACCCCTTTAATTTTATGTGAGTTCTTATGTGTTAAGTTAGTCTCTTGAAGGCATCAGATGGTTGGTTAATTCTTATCCATTCTGTATCTTTTAAGTGGCAGATTTAGGCCACTTACATTCAATGTTAGTATTTAGATGTGAGATACCATTTCATTTATCATGCCATTTGTTGCCTGTGTACCTTGGTTTTTGTTTTTTTGTTTTTGCTTTTTAAATTGTATTTTTGTTCTATAGGTCCTGTGAGATTTATGCTTTAAAGAGGTTCTGTTTTGGTGTATTTCCAAAATTTGTTTCAAGATTTGGAGCTCTTTTAGCAGTTCTTGTAGTAGTGGCTTGGTAATGATGAATTATCTCAGAATTTGTTTGTCTGAAAAAGACTATATTTTTCCTTCATACGTGATGCTTAGTTTCACTGGATACAAAATTCTTGGCTGATAATTGTTTTGTTTGAGGAGGCTGAAGATAGATAGGGCCCCAGTCCCTTCTAGCTTGTAGGATTTCTGCTGAGAAATCTGCTGTTAATCTGATAGTTTTTACTTTATAGGTTACCTGGTGCTTTTGTCTCACAACTCTTAAGATGTTTTTCCTTGTCTTAACTTTAGATAACCTGATGACAATGGGCCTAGGTGATACTCTTTTTGTGATAAATTTCTCAGGTGTTCTTTGTGCATCTTGTATTTGGATGTCTAGGTCTCTAGGAAGGCTGAGGAAGCTTTTCTCGGTTATCAACCCAAATGTGTTTTCCAAACTTTTAGATTTCTCTTTCTCACAAATGCCAATTATTCTTAGGTGTGGTCATTTAACATAATCCCAGACTTCTTGGAGGCTTTGTTCATATTTTCTTATAATTTTTTCTTTGTCTTTGTTGGATTGGGTTAATTTGAAGACCTTGTCTTTGAGCTCTGAATTTCTTTCTTCTATTCATTCAATTCTATTGCTGAGACTTTACTGTAAGTGTGTCCAGTGTTTCCTGAAGTTTTGATTGTTTTTTCTTTATGTTATCTATTTTCTTGAATATTTCTCCCTTTGTTTTGTGTATTGTTCTTTGAATTTCCTTGCACTGGGCTTCACCTTTCTCTGATGCCTTTCTTATTAGCCTAATAACTAACCTCCTGAATTCATTTTCAGGTAAAACAGGGATTCCTTCTTTGTTTGGATTTATTGCTGGTTAGCTAGTGTGATAATTTGGGGGTGTTAAAGAGCCTTGTTTTGTCATATTACCAGAGTTGGTTTTTTAGTTCCTTCTCAGTGGCGTAGGCTCTGTCAGAAGGAAGGTCTAGGGCTGAAAGCTGTTTTTCAGATTCTTTTGTTTCCTTGATTTGGTATTCTCCCCTTTTCCTGTGGATGTGGCTTCCTGAGAGCTGAGCTGTATTGATTGTTATTTCTCTTCTAGGTCTAGCCACCCAGCAAATCTACCAAACTTTGGGCTGGAACTAAGGGTTGTCTGCCCGGAGTTCTGTGTTGTGAACTGTTCATGGGTTTCTCAGCTGTGGATACCAGCACCTGTTTCAGTGGAGGTGGTAGGGGGGTGAAATGGACTCTTCTAGTGTTCTTAGCACTGGTGATTTAATGCTCTCTTATTGTGCTGATTTGCCTCCTTCTGGGAAGTGGTGCTTTCCAGAGAGCATCAGCTGCGGTAGTATGGAGAAGAACCCAGTGGGTGGGGCCTTACAACTTCTTAGAGTATATGCCCTTTGTGTTCAGATACAAGGGTGGGTAGGGAAGGACCATTGGGTAGGGGCAGGGCTAGGTGTGTCTGAACTCAGACTCTCCTTGGGTGCGTACTGCTTTGGCTGCTTTTGAGGATGGGGGTGAAGTTCCCAGGTCAATGGATTTATGTACCAAGGAGGATAATGGCTGCCTCTGCCAAGTCTTGCAGGTTGTCAGGGAAGTGGGGAAAAGCTGGCAGTCACCTGCCTCACCCAACTTCTACACAATCCAAAGGGCTGGTCTCACTCCTACTGTGCCCCACCTAACAGCACCAAGACTCTTTTCAGGCAGTTAGCAAGCAGGGCTAAGAACTTGCCCCAGGCTACCCACCTCCTAGCTGTGAAAGAAAAGGGCATTAGTTCTTCTCCGGCCCTGTGACCTGTGACCTGTGGACTCTGCAGGTTGGATTTGATGGATTCTCGCCCTTTGCCGAGTTCTGGCCCGGAGGCTTCTCAGCTGGTTCAAATTGTCACAAAGTTCAGCTGGAGGTTTTCTTCTCCCTGTGGTGTTTTTCTCGTGCCTGTGGCTGCCCTCCAAAAAGATCCTTGTGATGCCAGGAAGGAATGGCCTGCTTGGGGACCCAGTGAGCTCCTAGGGCCTTTTCTGCTGCTTCTTCCACCCCCATATTTCACTTGGCACTCAATTGACTCACCTCCAGGTAAGGTCGGCATCTTCTCCCACAAACTAGACCTTCAGTTTCCCCAGTGGGGGTGCATGTTTCAGAGGTGAAGGATCTCCCTTTTCCACTTCTGCAGTTTGGGCACTCACAGTATTTGGGGTGTCTCCTGAGTCCTGTAGGAGCAGTCTGCTTCATTCAGAGGATCTGTGGGTCATTTCAGGTTTCCTGATTTATTCCTGCAGTTATTCTGAAGCTAAAATTTATGATACAAGCCTCCACACACTGCTTTATTCGCCTGAGTTGGAGCTGCAGTCTAGTCCTGCCTCCCATCCACCATGATGCCCCCAGATTTGTCCTCAAACTCTTGAGATGAACTGATCAGCCCACCTTGGCTTCTCAAAGTCCTGAGATCACTTTTTTTTTTTTTTTTTTTTTTTGAGACAGAGTTTTGCTATTATTGCTCAGGCTGGAGTGCAGTGGCACCATCTCGGCTCACCGCAACCTCCGCCTCCTGGGTTCAAGTGATTCTCCTGCCTCAGCTGCCCCAGTAGCTAGGATTACAGGCATGTGCCACCATGCCCTGCTAATTTTGTATTTTTAGTAGAGACGGGGAGTCTCCATGTTGGTCAGGCTGGTCTCGAACTTCTGACCTCGGGTGATCCACCCTCCTCGGCCTTTCAAACTGCTGGGATTACAGGCGTGAGCCACTGTGCCCAGCACCTTTTTTTATTAATTAGTTTAATTAATGTATTTTTAAAATGATTGCTTAAAGAAGTAAAGTTACTATTATCAGTTTATTGTTATTGTTTTATGTGTTTCTTGTAGATATGTTTTCTTTTTCATTGTTCATTTTAGTGCTTATTTTTGTTTATTTATTTATTTATTTTTTTGAGACAGAATCTTGCTCTTGTTACCCAGGCTGGAGTGCAATGGCGTGATCTCGGCTCACTGCAACCTCCGCCTCCTGGGTTCAAGTGATTCTCCTGCCCCATCCTCCTGAGTAGCTGGAATTACAGGCACCTGCCACCACACCCAGTTAATTTTTGTACTTTTAGTAGAGAAGGGGTTTTGCCATGTTGGCCAGGATGGCCTCGAACTCCCGACCTCAGGTGATCCGCCCACCTCGGCCTCCTAAAATGCTGGGATTACAAGTGTGAGCCACCTTGCCGTGCCAATTTTTATTTAAGTTTGTTGTGACATACTTTGATTATTTTAAAATTTTGTTTCACATACTTTCTGGAAATACAATGTAATTATCTTGAAAAGTGGAGATTACATAAAACATCTTAAAGTTAAAACAATATGTTTTAATTTCATAGCAACTTCAATTTAATACAAAAACTAATATATTTTCCAGTTTTTTTATTGATGTTAAAAACTGTTATTTTTTATTGGGTATCGACAGATTTATGCAGATTTATTTTTAGTTTCTCATATTATATAGAATAACTTTAAAGGTTTTATGCTTCATCATTATGAGAGTAAAGAATTCTATGTGTGTGTGTATATTTACATTTAATAGCTTTATATTTATATATAGTTTTATGATGCTGTCCAGCATCATTTTTTTTTTTTTTTTTTAAAATAATGGACTCATGTTAGCATTTCTGTTTGTTTATATGCAGAGTCTTACTGTGTTGCTCAGGCTGATCTTGAACTCCTGGTCTCAAGTTATCTTACTGCCTTGGCCTCCCTAAAGATGTGGGATTACAGGCATAATACACTTTGCCAGGCTACTATGTAGCCCTTCATGTAGAGCTGTGCTAGTCATAATGAATCATAACACTGTCACCTTTTATTTTGAAAAGCCTTTATTTTTCTCTGTTTTTAAAGTACACTAATCTTGAATCAAGTATTATTGGTTAGGAATTTTATTACTACATCAAAATTTGGGAAGTTCTCAGCCTTTTTTGTCTACAAGTAACCTCTACATTACTTTTTCCCTACATTCTTTTTCTAAGAGTTTTTTAATGAATATATTGATGTACTTGATGGTGTCCAATAAGTTTTACATTTCATGTTTTAATTTTCTTTTGGAATTTTATATTTTTGTGTTACATATTTTAGGATATGCCACCTCACATGAGTTAATTCTTTTGGTTTTTTAGTTTATATTATAATTGAGTATGCCAGTATTTAACTCTGTAAAATTTAAGACAGTGTGGAACAAAGTCAAATATGAATCAGCCATATGTCTACTACCAATATAACGATCTCTGTGTTTACCTGTATAAATATTTTCCCTGTTCTTTTTATGACTTGTATATTTCTGGTATAGGTTTGTTGCGAATGGTTGTTTAATCTTGACTAGGTGAGAAGTCATAGAAATTCTCCTAATTTCAACATCTATTTATTCATGAATCTATATTATTTTTGTGTGGGAGAAAAACTTCTCTATTTAAAGATAATTTACAAACGATCATAACTCTGTATCTCTTTTAGGTATTGTCTATTTTTACTTGTCAAAAACACATAACATTTACAATAGAATATTTTTAAATGTTTATTTTAGTCCTATTATATTGACATTGTTATGCAACATATTCCTAAAATGTTTTTATCTTGCAAAGCTAAATATCAATACCCATTAAAAAACTATGAATTTTACCCATTTCCTGGCACTTTTCAAACACCACTGTGTTTTCTCTAAGAGTGTAACTGCTTCGTATATCTCATACAATCTCTGTCTTTTTGTGACTGGCTCATTTTATTTTGCACAATGTCATCAAGCTTTATAGTTGTTAGAATATTTTCTGCTTTTTAAATACTGGGTGATATTTAAGTATTTTATATTTTAAATTATATCTACTGAGTAATTTGGTGACAAATTTGCACTGCTTTTACCTATTGGCTTTCAGTAACAATGCTGCAATAATTACAGGTATGCAAATGACCTATATGATCATATATGTGAAAGTTTATGTGCCGCATTCTGTTCTACTAGTGTACGTTTTTACCTTTGTACTCATACCAAATTGTTACAGTTCTGTAGCTCTGTAATGTGTTTCAAAATCAGAAACTGTAATGCCTTCAAAATTGTTTATTTTATTGCAGATTTTTGGGTACTTTATTATCTCTTAAGACTTTATATACTTTGGGGGTTGCTGTTTCTATTTCTTCAAAAATGCAATGAGAAATTTGAACAACATCGCATTAAATCTGTAAATTATATTGAGCAGGATGGACATCTTCACAAGATTAATTATTTTAACATTTCAACAAGCATGCTCAAGAGAGTGTATTGTTTAATTTCTATGTATTTGTGAATTTTTCAATTTTTTCTTCTTACTGTTCTATACTCATTTCATTTTGGTCATAGAAAGTAACCCATAAAAATTTAGTTTTAAATAATTTGTTAAGACTTCTTTTTTGGTTTACCAGGTTGTCTATCAAGGAGAATTTCGTATGAGGTATTGAGAAGGCTGTTTATCGTTACGTTGTTGAGTGTTCTCTATGCCTCTGTTATAAATAATTGTTTTATACTCCCTTCAAGTCCTGTTTCTTTACCAATATTTTATCTTTTTAAAATCTTTATTACAGAAAGTGAAGCATTAAAATATTCTACTATAGTTATATTGCTCTCTATGTGTTTCTTTCATTCTGACAGTATTTGCTTTATATATTTGGAAACTTAATGTGAGATACACACACACTGCCATATACAAATTTGTCATTGGTTCCCAGCAAATGAATCTATTACTGTTTAATATTCTTCTTTGTGAGCCAGGCATGGTGGCTCATGCCCATAATCCCAGCACTTAGGGAGGCTGAGGTGGTTGGATTGCCTGAGGTCAGGAGTTTGAGACCAGCCTGGTCAACATAGTGAAACCTCGTCTCTACTAAAAATACAAAAAATTAGCTGGGTATGGTGGTGGGCGCCTGTAATCTCAGCTACTAGGGAGGCTGAGGCAGGAGAATCACTTGAACCCGGAAGGCAGAGGTTGCAGTGAGCTGACATCTCACCATTGCACTCCAGCCTAGCCAACAAGAGTGAAACTCCATCTCAAAAAAAAAAAAAAATTCTTCTTTGTCTCTTTGGAGTTTGACTTCAAGTATATTTCATAAAATATGACAGTTTTTGACTTAAGATGTATTTTGTGTAATATTTTGACCTCTTCTTCTCTCATTTGATTAATATTTGCGTGAAATGTGTACTTTTGTCTTGCCACTTTCAGTCTCTGTTTATCATTAGATCTAGCCTGACCCTTGTAAAAAGGCATGTTGGATCTTGGTTTTTAAAATTCTTTTTTTTTTTTTTTTTTTTTTTTTGAGATGGAGTCTCGCTCTGTCGCCCAGGCTGAAGTGCAGTGGCGCGATCTCAGCTCACTGCAAGCTCCGCCTCCCGAGTTCACGCCATTCTCCTGCCTCAGCCTCCCAAGTAGCTGGGACTACAGGCGCCCACCACCATGCCCAGCTAATTTTTTGTATTTTTAGTAGAGACAGGGTTTCACCATGTTAGCCAGGATGGTCTCAATCTTCTGACCTTGTGATCCGCCAAAGTGCTGGGATTATAGGTGTGAGCCACCGCGCCCAGCTTAAAATTCTTTTAATAAATCCCTTTAATGAAAGTATATCTCTTGATTGGAAAGTTAATTTTACATATATATTTTACATATATATATATATTTGGATAATTTTCTGAAAGAGAAAGAATGTTATTTTATTGTTTTATTTGATTCTTTTACTTTTGTCTCTGATTTTCTCTTTCTGTCATCCTTGGTGTCTTGTTGATTTTTGTATTGAAATGCTTCACTTCCTTCCTGTTTTCTTTTGTATATCTATGCAGATATACAAAACACTTTCTTTGTGGTACCTTGGGGATTACATAAAACCTCTAAAGGATACAATAATATATTATAATCTGGTAGAAAAATTAACTTCCCTTGCATATAAAAGTTCTATTTCATTACATCTGCCCTGAACTTTATTATTAATGTTGCTAATTATTTCTTTTTATGTTGTATATTAATAGACATTTATAATACTTTCTATGATTTTATCTTTCAAATTTTAGAGAATAATTAACGTTTTCTGCACCATTATAATAATGTTAAGGAATTCTATTTGTATGTGCATATCTTTTTCATAAAGTTATGTATTTTTATATAATAATGTGTTGTTTTCTGTCATGTTATTTTCAGTGGAAGAAACTGCTTTCAGCATCTTTTTTATGTAGGGAATTTGCAGTGCCAATATACTTTTTCAGAATTTGGTATTTTGGAAGTTTTTTTTTTTTTTCCATTTTGTAGGACAGATTTGCTGATGGTATTATTCTCATTTGATATCTATTTTTCTCATGACTTTGACTATATCACACACTTCTTTTCTTGCCTGCAAAATTTTCTTGACAAATTCACTGGTTATTTAAAAAGACTATGCTTATAAATGACATATCATTTTTATACTGCAACTCACAAGATTCTCTTCTTGGTCTGTGACTTTTGAAATTGTGTTTATATATGTGTTTGTTATAAATATCATTGTGTGTATCCTAATTTGTCAAGCTTCTTCATTTGTACATAACTTTTTTTTTTTTTTTACTTTTAGGATTTTTTAGTTATTTATTTTTGTATTTTGCTTATGTAGTTGGTGTAATTTTATAAATTTGATTTGTAAAATATATTCTATCTGAGTCTAGGAAGTGGCGTAATTTGTTATTTTTATGTCTTTCAGTTATATATTCTCATTTCACTGAAGACCTTTGGCCAGAGCACAGCATAAAAGATTCTTTTCAAAAAGTGATACTGAGAGGATACGGAAAATGTGGACATGAGAATTTACAATTAAGAATAAGCTGTAAAAGTGTGGATGAGTCTAAGGTGTTCAAAGAAGGTTATAATGAACTTAACCAATGTTTGACAACTACCCAGAGCAAAATATTTCAATGTGATAAATACGTGAAAGTCTTTCATAAATTTTCAAATTCAAACAGTCATAAGAAAAGAAATACTGGAAAGAAGTTTTTCAAATGTAAAGAATGTGGCAAATCATTTTGCATGCTTTCACATCTAACACAACATATAAGAATTCACACTAGAGAGAATTCCTACAAATGTGAGGAATGTGGCAAAGTTCTTAACTGGTTCTCAGAGCTTATTAAACATAAGAAAATTCATATGGGAGAGAAACCGTACAAATGTGACGAATGTGGCAAAGCCTTTAACCAATCCTCAACCCTTATTAAACATAAGAAAATTCATATTGAAGAGAAACCCTTCAAATGTGAAGAATGTGGCAAAGCCTTTAGTTTATTCTCAATCCTTAGTAAACATAAGATAATTCATACTGGAGACAAACCTTACAAATGTGATGAATGTCACAAAGCCTTTAACTGGTTTGCAACCCTTACTAACCATAAGAGAATTCATACTGGAGAGAAACCCTTCAAATGTGAAGAATGTGGCAAAGATTTTAACCAGTTTTCAAACCTTACTAAACATAAGAAAATTCATACTGGAGAGAAACCCTACAAATGTGAAGAATGTGGCAAAGCTTTTAACCAGTTTGCAAACCTTACTAGACATAAGAAAATTCATACTGGAGAGAAATCCTACAAATGTGAAGAATGCGGCAAAGCTTTTATACAGTCCTCAAACCTTACTGAACATATGAGAATTCATACTGGAGAGAAACCCTACAAATGTGAAGAATGTGGCAAAGCTTTTAATGGATGCTCCAGCCTTACTCGACATAAGAGAATTCATACTAGAGAGAATACCTACAAATGTGAAGAATGTGGCAAAGGCTTTACTTTATTTTCAACCCTTACTAACCATAAGGTAATCCATACTGGAGAGAAATCCTACAAATGTGATGAATGTGGCAATGTTTTTAACTGGCCTGCAACTCTTGCTAATCATAAGAGAATTCATGCTAGAGAGAAACCCTACAAATGTGAAGAATGTGGCAAAGCTTTTAACAGGTCCTCGCACCTTACTAGACATAAGAAAATTCATACTGGTGAGAAACTCTACAAACCTGAAAGATGTGACAATAATTTTGACAACACCTAAAACTTTTCTAAACATAAAAGACACCATCCTGTTGAGAAACCCTAAAAATGTGAAGAATTTGACAAAGCCTTCCAATGATTGTTACACTTGCTTGTAGGTAAGATAATTTATACTGGAGAAAACTTTATAAGTGTAAAGAATGTGACAAAACTTAACCAATACATCTTATTGCACAGGAAAGCATTTTTACTTGAGAAAGATCGTACAAGTATAAAGAATGTGAAAAAGTCATTGATATCTTTTCACATCTTACTCAACACCAGAGAGTTTATACTTATTAAAAGCATTATAAATGCAATTACTGTCAAAAGAAATTTCAGAAAATATAACACTTTAAAGTGAAGAAGCATGTTTATTTTGAAGACAAACATAACAAATATAAGGAGTGTAGGAGGGTTGTAGTACCTTTACTTGTATTACAAATCTTATTGTACTCATTTTGTACTATAGAGAAACGCGAAGCAGTTGCTCAAACTTTGTTCAACATCAGGGAATTTATATTGGAGAAAAATCCTGCAAATGTAATGAATTTGGAAAAACATTTTTTTTCAAAAACTACGGTGTCGAAAACATGAGTTTATATTGAAATGTGTTTTTGCAGATGCAGTAAGTATGAAAAATATTTAATCCAAAATTAAGTCTATGTAAATATTAAAGAATTTACAGTAGAAATAACTAAGGCACTGACACTTTAGACATTACACTAAAACAGAGTGTTGAGTATAAAAAAATCTATAAGTTGTTAGATTATTTGTAAATAACTTTAAAAGGAGTAGAAGATTGTTTAGAGAGTTATAATTACATTGAAAGTATACTTTTTTCTTGAAAAAATTATAGCTTATTTGAAAAGTAAATAATGATGAAATTCAACTCTCAAATTACTTTATCTTCATTCCTATTGTATTCACATGTGAAAGCGTGTTGCTGTGTCAGATATAGGAGAGATTCTTTTTTTATTAGATGGACATTATTTATGGTTTTTTCTGTGGAAGAGTATGGGCATTAAAATGTAAGGTTTATGATGAAAATCTAAGTGGAGAGGCCCTTGTTAGTTTACTTTCCATATTGAGTGATGCGTGAGGTGGGTGTTCAGAGTAATATTCTGCATCATAGTGAGAGAAAAGCATTTTTAATTTTACTTTAAATTAAATGTAATTAAATTACTAGTGAATCATTTTACTAATTGTACTTTTATGCTATAAATGCAGTACATTTGAAAATTTTTAGATTATGTATAAGCTTAATTTTGTAATTAAACATTTCTTTAACATGTTAAGACTATTGTGCATTCAATGAAGCGTTATTATGCCATTAACTTTAACCTTTTTCACTTTACTCAAGGAGGGAGGTAAAAGAGAGTAACAATATGTTATTTGGTCATGAGATGTTAATCTTTCTGTGCCTGGCTTATTTCAACTAATATGCTGTCCTCCAGGTTAACTGATGTGATCAAAAATAATAAAATTTTCTTTTAGATTCCACGTAGCAAAAGCAAGAGTAAGAGAAAAGAACAAATCTGGAGGCATCACATTACCTGACTTTATACTATAAAGCTTTAGTCATCGAAACAGCATGGTGCTGGTATACAAATAGGCACATAGACTGTAAACGTGTGTGCAAGTATCTTTTTTCATATGATGCCTTTTTTTCCTCTGGATAGATACCCAGTAGTGGGATTGCTAGATCAAACGATAGATCAACTTTTAGTTCTTTAAAAAAATCTCCACACTATTTTTCAGAATGGTGCTAATTTACATTCACACCAGAAGTGTAAAATTGTTCCCTTTGCACCACATCCCCACCAACACCTCTTATATATTTTTTTATTTTTTAATTATGGCCATTCTTGCAGGAGTGAGGAGGTATCATATTGTGATTTTCATTTGCATTACTCTGATAATTAGAGATGTTGAGCATGTTTCCATATGTTTCTTGGCCATTCGTATATCTTCTTTTGAGAATTGTCTATTCATATCCTTAGCCTACTTTTAAATGAGATTGTTTTTATTTCTTGCTGGTTTGTATGAGTTTTTTGTAGATTCTGGATCTTAGTCCTTTGACAGATGTATAGATTGTGAAGATTTTATCTCACTCTGTGGGTTGTCTGTTAACTCTGCTGATTATTTTTGCTCTGCAGAAACTTTTTAGTTTAATTAAGCCCCATCTGTTTATATTTGTTTTTGTTGCATTTACTTTTGGGTTCTTATTCATGAAGTCTTTGCCTAAGCAAATGTCTAGAAACGTTTTTCCAATGTTATCTTCTAGAATTTTTACTGTTTTAGGTCTTAAATTTATGTCTTATATCTATCTTGAGTTTATTTTTATATAAGTTGTGAGATGAGTTTCCAGTTTTATTCTTCTACATGTGACTTGCTAAACATCCCTCCATTATTTGTTCAATAGGGTTTCCTTTCCCCACTTTATGTTTTTGTTTGCTTTGTCAAAAATCTGTTGGCTGTAAGTATTTGGTTTTATTTCTGGGTTCTCTATTCTGTTCCATTGGTCTATATGCCTATTTTTATATCAGTACCATGCTGTTTTTGTGACTATGGCTTTATAGTATAAAGTTATGTAAACTTTAGGATTGTCTTTTGTCATTCTGTGAAGAATGATGTTGGTATATTGATGGGAGCTACATTGAATTTCTAGATTGCTTTTGGCAATGTAGTCATTTTCACAATAGTGATTCTACCAATCCATGAGTATGGGATGTGTTTCCATTAGTTTGTGTCGTCTGTGATTTCTTTTAGCAGTGTTTTGTGGTTTTCCTTGTAGAGGTCTTTCATGTCATTGTTTAGGTATATTTTTAAGTATTTTTTTTCCAGCTATTGTAAAAAAGTTGCATTCTTGAATTAATTCTCAACCCAGTCACTGTTGGTATATAGCAGAGCAACTGATTTGTGTACATAAATTTTGTATCTGGAAACTTTGCTGAATTCGCTTGTCAGTTCTGGGAGATTTTTGGAGGAGTCTTTATGGTTCTTTAGGTATACAATCATATCATCAACAAATAGTGACAGCTTAAATTCCTCTTTGGCTGCCCTTTATTTCTTTCTCCTATTTGATTGCTCTGGCTAGGACTTCAGTGCTATGTTAAATAAAAATGGTGAAAGTACACATCCTGGTCTTGTTCCTGTTTTCAGAGAGAATGCTTTCAACTTTTCCTTGTTCAGTGTTATGTAGGCTGTGTTTTTGACATAGATGGCTTTTATTACATTGAGGTATGTCCTTTGTATGCAGATTTTGCTGAGGGTTTTAATTATAAAGGAATGCCGGATTGTGTCAAATGCTTTTTGTGTGTTTATTGAGATGATCATTGTTTATAATTCTGTTTATTGGTGTATCACATTTATTGACTTCTATATGTTAAATCATCCCTGCATCCCTGACACAAAACCCACTTGATCATAGTGGATTACCTTTTTGATATGTTGTTGGATTCAGTTAGCTAGTATTTTTTTTTAAAGGATTTTAGCCTCTGTGTTCATTAGGGATATCAGTCTGTAGTCTTCTTTTTTGGCTATGTCCTTTTCTGGTTTTGGTATTAGGGTGATGCTGGCTTCATACAATGAATTATGGAGGGTTCCCTCTTACTCTGTCCTGTGGAATAGTGTCAATAGGATTGGTACCAATTTTCCTTTTAATGTTGGGTAGAATTCTGCTGTGAATCTGTCTGGTCTTGGACTTCTTTTGTTGTTAATTTTTTAAATTACGATTTTAATCTCACCGCTTGTTATTGGTCTGTTCAGGGTTTCTGATTTTTCCCGATTTAAGCTAGGAGGGTTGTACATTTGCAGGAATTAATTCATCTCCTCTAGATTTTTGTGTTTATGTGTGTAAAGGTGTTCATAGTAGCCTTGAATGATCTTTTGTATTTCTGTGATGTCAGTTGTAATATTTCCTGTTTTGTTTCTAATTAAGCTTAATTGGATATTCTCTCTTTTTTTCTTAATCTTGCTAATGGTCCATCAGTTTTATTTATCCTTTAAAAAACCAGGTTTATGTTTCATTTGTCTTTTTTTCTTTTTAATCTTATTTAGTTCTGCACTGATCTTGGTTGTTTCCTTTCTTCTGCTGGGTTTGGGTTTGGTTTGTTCTTGTTTCTCTAGTTCCTTGAGGTGTGACCTTAGATAGTATATTGTGGTCTTTCAGACTTTTTGATGTAGACATTTAAAGCTATGGACTTTCCTCTTAGCACGGCCTTTGCTGTATCTCAGAGGTTTTGATAGGTTTTGTCACTATATCATTCCATTAAAATTTTTAAATATTTTTCGTCTTGATTTTATTGTTGACCCAATGATCATTCAGAAGCAGTTTATTTAATTTCCATGTATTTGAATGGTTTTAAAGGTTTTTGTTGTTAACTTTCAGTTTTATTCCACTGTGGTCAGAGAAAGTACTTGATATCATTTCAATTTTCTTAAATTTATTGAGACTTGTTTTGTGGCCTATCATATGTTCTGTCTTGGAGAAAGTTTCATGTCCTGGTTAATAAAATGCATAGTTTGTGGTTTTTGGCTAGAATGTTCTGTAAATAGCTGTTAAGCCCATTTGTTCCAAGGTATAGTTTAAATCCATTTTTTCTTTATTGACTTTCTATCTTGATGACCTGTCTAGTACTGTCAGTGGAGTATTGAAGTCCCCCACTATTATTATGTTTCTGTCTATTTAATTTCTTAGGTCTAATAGTTATTGTTTTATAAATTTGGGAGCTTATAAAGCCCCATTTTCCACTTTTACAGTTTGGGCACTCAGAATATTTGGGCTGTCTCCCAGGTCCTACAGGAGCAATTTGCTTCCTTTAAAGGAACTGTGAATTATCTTGCCTTTCCTGGTATATTCCTAGAGTAGTTCTGTGTAGTTTTAGCAATGCAACAAGATTTAACAGGTTTTCTTTTGTTTGAGATAACACTTAGAGTTTTTTGTTTTATTTTTATGAAAATTAAAAAATATGAACACAAAAGTGAGGTTGGAGTGAAAGTTTAATAAGCAAAAGAAGAAAGCTTTTTGCTAGCAGAGAGGGGTTTCTGAATAGGAGTTCCCCCTGTGAGGCTGGGGTTCAGGGTTATTACGGACTAGGAATAAAAAGAAATGTGCTTAGTTTGTGGGCTGTTTTGGAGATCTTGTGACTTAGCTTGGCCTGGGACTAATTAGAAAGCTTGGGCTGAGATCTTGGCCCAGGACCAATTAGAAGCTGAAATGATGATATATAGATGCTGCTTAGCTTGGCCCAGGACCTATTAGAAGCTGAAGTGAAAGCTTGGCCTGGGACCTTGGCCCGGGACCAGTTAGCGTCTGAAGTGATGATTTATAGGAGCCGCTGTATAGTTTAAATAAAGGTGAGTGCCCACTGGAGCTCACTGTGTTTATGCCCACAAAAGGAGAAGAAACTTTTTTGGAGCCCTCTGATTATATAAAGGATAAAGGCATTTTATACCAGGCCTTGTTTTTTATTTGAGTGAGCTAGAGGTTTGTGCAAGTTTTTATTTAAATAGGCTGGAGGTTTTTTTATTTGTGCAGTTGTGGGCATGTTTTTAGGCACAATACTTTGTGCCAGTTTTTTTATTGGTGCCTGCAGCTTGAATTTTTTTTTTTCCAGGCTGCATTTTACATTATGTGGGGTTGAGGCAATGACTCATTGGCTGGGGACTTTTCAGGGACCTTTCTGTTGCTATTTACCTAAGGCAAGCAAACTTCTTTCAGTCTCCACTCAGGAGTGGAAACCGTAACTATTTTTATGGAGATTAGGCATTGGATTTTTTTGGACTGCTTTTTGCTTGAAAGGGGCATTGTGTAGGGAACAGTAGCCAGGATTTTTTTTGGGGGGGGTGCTAGTTTAAGGGTTTTTGGAAGAGGTGCACATTTATGTGTGTGTGTGTGTTGCACTGATGCAAACAACTATATTGTTGTAAGTCAAGAATAATTTAACTAGTTTTTAGATTTTAGAGGAGCTAGGCTGAGAGAAACAAATGCATTTTAAATTTTATTTACAGGAGTATACCTTGCTTGTTAAAAGGTTTTAAGAAATTCTTACTTACTTTGAAAAGCAAAATAAAGATTAGCAATTTGTGTGTGTGTGTGTGTGTGTGTGTGTGTGTGTGAGACAGAGTTTTGCTCTTGTTGCCCAAGCTGGAGTGCAGTGGCGCGATCTTGGCTCACTGTAACCTCTGCCTCCCGGGTTCAAGCGATTCTCCTGCCTGAACCTCCCAAGTAGCTGGGATTACAGGCATGCGCCACCACGCCCGGCTAATTTTGTATTTTTAGTAGAAACTGGGTTTCTCCGTGTTGGTCAGTCTGGTCTTGAATTCTCGACCTCAGGTGATCCATCTGCCATGGCCTCCCAAAATGCTGGGATTATAGGCATGAGCCACCACGCCCAGCCAAGATTAGCAATGGTTTAAGCAAAAGTTAAAAACATTGCTTTTGTTTTCTATTAGTTTAGTTTATTTTGTTAACTTTTGTTTTGCTTGATATTTATAAATATTATGTTTTTATTATGGGTTTTATTAATGAGTTATGAGTTTATTTTATTGATATTTATAAATATGAGTTTTTATTGTGAGTTTTATTATTATAGAATTTTTTTATTATGAGCTATTTATGAGTTTTGTTTTGTTATGAGAAACCTGCATTGGAGAACATTTGTTAAAGTTTTACAGCTAATTGTAAACCATTTTTTGAAGAAAATTAAAATAAGATAATATTTTATTTTATAAAATAAATAAGATAAATAAGATAATGTTTATAAATGACAAAATGTTTAGGGTGATTACAGTTAGAAGCACAATTGACAAAGAAATGTGGTTATTTTTGTGGCTTATAATAACATAACCTTAATTGTGATTGATGGTGCACATTTAGACATTAGAATCTTAGATATTTTATATGGTTTTGGAACATATGTTAATGATATTTACTAAAATATAACCTGAGGAAGATTAGATATTAATTTGGCAATTTTATATACCTAAACTTGTTAAATAATTTTGTTAACCTCTGTTTTGGATGCCCCAGGAGCCCCTTGCAGCACTCAAGAGCTAGACATTAGAAAAGACAACTTTGAAACTGAAATTTGATTTTGTGAAGTTTGTTGAAGTTGTTGGAGGTTTAAAACACTTGATATTCTGAAATAAAATTTTAAATTACTGTAAGTTATTTGTTTTGCTAAAATGATGACTTAAAATTTGAAAAAGCAAAACCTTTTACTAGCTCTTATTATTACATAAAAATTTTGATTGGCCAGGTGTGGTGGCTCACGCCCGTAATCCCAGCACTTTGGGAGGCCTAGGAGGGTGGATCATGAGGTCAGGAGATCAAGACCATCCTGGCCAACATGGTGAAATCCCGTCTCTACTAAAAATAAAAAAATTAGCTGGGTGTGGTGGCAGGCACCTGTAGTCCCAGCTACCCAGGAGGCTGAGGCAGGAGAATAGCTTGAACCCAGGAGGCAGAGGTTGCAGTGAGCTGAGATGACGCCACTGCACTCCAGCCTGGGTGACAGAGCGAGAATCTATGTTAAAAAAAAAAAAAATTTTTTTTTGATTAAAAGAAAGAAAGCTAAATTTTACTGTTGCATACTGTTCATGTTAACCCCAATTTTAATGAAACCTTATAAACAATTTTCTTCAATTTTAACTAATTAGACCATGAGGTGAGAGTTTTATAAACCTTTTATAACCCTTTACAAATTTTGCTAAGAGTAGATTAGTGCTTTAATAAAACCTTGTGTTTGTATTTTAATGCTTAATTTGAAAAACTATATAATATCCTTTAGAATTTTAGTTGATATGTTTACATACAGGATTTTTTTGCAAGATTAATTTATACAGTTCTTTTTTTTACAATTTGCTTAAAGCTTTTGCTTTAAGACTTTTTTATTTTTAGGCAAAACGTACTTTTAAAAAAGATTTTACTAAAAACACATTTTACTGCTTTTGCATACCTTGCATGTAAATTTATTTTTAGTAGTTTTAATTATATGTTATAATGATATGTTATATGTTATAATGATAACTTTCAGCAATGAATGTAAAACCTGGTAAATTGTTTTAGTTATGTGCTAGGTGCAGATGAATTTTGACTTTTTTTTAGCATAGTTAGGGGCACATACGCTTTTTGGCCTTACTCATTGTGAAGCAGGCAAATAGAACAGTTTTTAAAGGCCAAAGGAGTAGTTTACAACCTTAAAACATTTAGCAAATTTAATATTTGGCCAGAATAATTTTGATTACCTATTTACATTTTGTAGACATTTATACTTTATTAATAATCTTTAAGGCTGATTTTATTTTTTAAAGATTAAAGTTACATAAACTGAAAGGTACCACAGCCTTTATTTAAAAAAAATTGATTTAAGCACTTATTTTTAATTAGAGCTTTTTTAAATAGACATTACACACACAACACATGTATAACCACACAGAAAAAAAAAATTTAGTAGTTACAAGATTTTTTACTTGCCAGTTTTTAACTGGATTATTGGCCTCTGGGTAAAGCCCTTTAGGAACAAGGCTAGAAATATAGTTTTTATTTATAGGGCTAGGAATACAGTTTTTAGGGATTTTATGAGAAAAATTTTTTTTAAATGAGATTTGTGGTGTTCTTGTTTTTAAGAAGTTTTAGGCCACCAGAAATTATTTTAGGACCTTTTATGAATGGACCAAGAGTGGCAAGGCACAGTGGAGAAAAGTCATTTAGTTGACTGAGAAGAAATTTTTTTTTTTTTTTTTTTTTTTGTTGGAGACGGAGTTTTGCTCTTGTTGCCCAGGCTGGAGTGCAATGGTGCGATCTCGGCTCACTGCAACCTCTGCCTCCCGGGTTCAAACGATTTTCCTGCCTCAGCCTCCTGAGTAGCTGGGACTACAGGCGCACGCCACCACGCCCAGCTAATTTTTGTATTTTTTTTAGTAGAGAAGGGGTTTCACCATCTTGGCCAGGATGATCTCGATCTCTTGACCTTATGATCCGCCTGCCTTGGCCTTGCAAAGTGCTGGGATTACAGGCATGAGCCACTGTGCCCAGCCCCTTAAGAAACTTTTTTTAGAAAAGATTTATGAAGAGAAAAACATGAAACCTTTTAAAATATATTTATAGCTTGGATATTTATTTTTAATAGTGCTTTTTTTTTTTGGAGACCAAGTCTTGCTCTTGTCTTCCGGGCTGAAGTGCAATGGCGCGATCTTGGCTCACTGCAATCTCCGCCTCCCAGGGTCAAGTGATTCTCCTGTCTCAGCCTCTTGAGTAGCTGGAATTACAGGTGCCCACCACCATGCCCGGCTAATTTTTGTATTTTTAGTAGAGATGGGGTTTCACCATGTTGGCCAGGCTGGTCTCAAACTACTGACCTCAGGTGATCTGCCCGCCTCGGCCTCCCAAAATGCTGGGATTACAGGCGTGAGCCGCTGTGCCTAGCCAATAATGCTTTTTAATAATTTTTTTTAAATTAATTAAAACTTCACAGAGAATATAAACAGTAATTTTACCATTTTTTTCCTAGTTTGCACCACTACCTGTTTACAATTATGTTTAGGTTTTTTTGGAGGGTTTTTTGAAGAAAGTGTCTGGGTTTAGGCAAGGGCAATGTTTTTTGTTTGTTTGTTTGTTTTACTAAAGATTTTTTTTAGCAGCAAAGCTTGATATTTGAGGCGGTGATGGCCAGAGACTATTTTTTAGAGGACAACAGTTTTGCAGTACTGTGTGAGGTATAAACAGTTAAGTTATTTTCCATGGTTAGCCCACTTGCTGTTGAGTCAGACCTTGAGCCTTAGCCAAAACTTTTAGGGCTATTTTCTTTTTTCTTTTGATACATAGAAATTAAATACCTGAGGGCATCAGCCCTCAGTCTTCCCATAGAGACTGTGCTTTAGCTGGTTAAAAGTTTTTGTGTTTTAGGTTTTATTTTATTTTTTTGAGATGGTGTCTTGCTCTGTCGCCCAGGCTAGAGTGCAGTGGCCCAATCTTGGCTCACTGCAACCTCTGCCTCCTGCGTTTCAGCAGTTCTCCTGCCCTAGCCTCCCAAGTAGCTGGGATTACGGGTGCCCGCCATGGTGCCTAGGTAATTTTTGTATTTTTAGTAGAGATGGGATTTCACTGCGTTGACCAGGCTGGTCTCAAACTCCTGATCTCGTGATCCACCGCCTTGGCCTCCCAAAGTGCTGGGATTACAGGCATGAGCCACTGTACCTGGCCTGTGTTTTAGGTTTTTAAGTTAGGAAGTGAGTTTTAGCTGCTTACATTTTTGTTTGTTTTTTATGAGGTGATACAAAGGATGAGCTATTTTACCATACCCAGGTATTTATAATTTACAAAAACATGTAATGCCTTAAAATTCTTTTAGCTCTTTGAGGGTTTTGGGAAAGAGGAAAGAAGGAAATAGGCTTATTTATTTATTTATTTATTTTGCTTCATGCTTTAGTTTTTGTTTTTTGTTTTTTTTTTCTTTGAGATGGAGTCTCACTCTGTTGCCTAGGCTGGAGTGCAGTTGTGTGATCTTGGCTCACCACAACTCCACCTTCCATGTTCAAGCGATTCTCCTGCTTCAGCCTCCCGAGTAGCTGGGACTACAGGCGCACACCACCATGCCAGGCTAATTTTTGTATTTTAGTAGAGACAGGGTTTGACTATGTTGGTCAGGCTGGTCTTGAACTCCTGACCTCGTGATCCGCCCACCTCAGCCTCTCAAAGTGCTGGGATTATAGGCATGAGCCACCGCGCCTGTCTGCTTTAGTTTTTTTTTTTTTTTTTTTGACAAGACTGGACTTAAGTACCTTACTGAAGTTTGAACTGAGCTTTAGATTTGGGTATTTTATGTTTTTTACCTGCTAGAAAATTAAAAAGAAACTTAGTGCCTTTTTGAAAGACTCCCTCAGTTGGGGCACAGAGGAGAGTGTTATTTATATACTGCAAAGTTTTAAATTGAGGCTGAGCAAAATTAGATTTTTGGAAACAGCCTGTTTTTGCAACTTTTTTTTAATATTAAGGGCTGCCTGAATAATAAACCTGTTTTTTTAATTGAGTTGGGATACAGGTAGGTGTTTCTACTAAAGCTTTTTTTAGGCTATTTAAAAAGGTGGCGGGGCGGGGGGGGGTGCGTTATTTGGTTTTTGATTTAGCAAGGACAGTTTAGAGTTACTAAGAGGTTTGGTTTTGGTTTTTTGCAAGCTTTTTAAAATGCATATTAGAAAGTGTTTTGTTTTGTTTTTTTTTTTTTAATTACGTTATTTATAGGATTACCAAGACTTTAATTAGGTTTTTAAGGGGCATTGTTTTATTTTAATTGGGATTGGGGATCTTGTTCTACCCTTTTTTCCTTGGGGCTTTTTTTTTGTTGTTGTTTTGACTGCCTAGGCCTCCAATTCGTAAGATGGCTATGCCCTTATGCAAGAGAATATAAGTCTTTTTTTTTTTTTTTTAAGAGTTTTACGGTTAAAGGAGCTTTAGTAATTTAGAATACACTTGAGGGGAGTATAGACTGCAGATGGTCTGTTGCCCATCTAGAACGAGAGGGAGAAACAAAGCTTTCCTTAGTTCCTTTTCTCCCTTTTGTGTGACCCAGGGTGGAGAGCAAGAGAGAAAGGGCATCCTCTTTCTCCTCCTCCTCTCTCTCCTTTGGGTTCAGGCTACCATTATAGGTGCTGCAACATGGATACAAGCGTGACCTTTACCCGTGTTCCTGGAGAAGCTAGTCGGCAGGGTTTAGTTACACTTACCTGCTTAAAATTCTAGCCTTTTGTCCTGCTGGATTTCTAGACTCACTCAGCCCAAAAGGCTCCCAGGGTACCCCAGATGTTGGAAGAAAGTATGTAGTAGTTGGATTTGGGCAAGATTTTTTAATGAAGGGAATGTTTTAATACTATTTTTGGCTTTCCTTGCTATGGCCCCAGTGAAGAATTTAAAAAGCAGACTGATTAACTTTTATACATAAAATTTCTGTTTTGTTTGAATGCCAGTGTAATTGAATGCAGAACAGATGCCTTAAAAGTGTAAAAATTGAATGGCTGCCCTTTCTTTGATGGGGACAGTATTGAAGCTAAGATTTGTCTTATTAGGATGGCTTCCTCCTGGCTGTTGAAAGTGGAGTTTTTCTGTTTACACATAGGACGTGGGGCCTGATTACTGATAGAGAGACGTAAAAGGGAAAAGAATGGAAGATGAGAGGTTTTGGGCAAAGGGCTGACAAGGCTCCCCATGGAGAAAAATTCTGTTCCATTATGTGGCACTGCAGGATTAGAAGTGTTAGGTAAAAACTCTGACTCCAAATTCTTTTTAGGCAAAAGTTAGGTTTGGGGTTGGATAGGCTATTATTATAGTATGCCCCCCAGCATAAGAAAATCAACCGTTTAAACTCATTGGACAATGCTGAACTTTTATGTGGAAGGAAGAAATAAATGGAGAGGGGGAGGGTATTTACATGAGGTGACGTTCCCCTATACAGTGCCATAAATGTCTATTATTGGGGACAAAAAGCCCTTACTAGAAAATTTAGACTGAAATCCCAAAGTCCCCCTGTCTCAAGGAATCACAAAAACGGCAATTTTTTAAGTTACATTCGTAAGACACTAACTCTACCCAGCAAGATTATATCTTTAGGTTGCAGAAACATCCGCGACATTGTATACAAAGAAGGGATAGGAGGCATAATAGCCATCATAGGAAAGGAAAATGCAATAGGAAAAGACTGGAAGTCCTTGTGCTGACACCCTGACAGGCTGTTGGGGACTAGAGTTAGTCCAAGGGCCTTTAGATAACACTGAGGTATAGCCCAAGCCAGAAATTTTTAGTTGCCTAGGACCCCCTTTTAATTCCATGTGATGGCTTAGGTCCTCTGTGAAAAGTAGCTAGATTGGAATAGACAAGAAGTTCTAAAAATGAAAGTAAAGGGTTAAAGTTAAACCACTTTGTAAGTGGCTGATTAGTAATTCCAGTCTGTTTCATTTTTAGTCAGGTAGCGAGTATACAGGAAATTTATTAGCTCTCATTTTTTATTCTGTTAGATCATGATTAGTGTTAAGCCTGAAAACAAGCTGGCCACATCAGTAGTTTGTAACCCATGTTAATTCTAATCAGTCAATCTGGGGCTATAATAGTAGTTAAATGTTTTCAATACTATCCTTGGCAGATTCACATACAGCATAAATATAAATATTATGGTAACATTTCTCATTGAGTACTGTTCTTTAGCACTCCAGTAAATTTAAATGTAATTTAAAAATATATATTCATGCTTGAACCCAAGAGGCGGAGTTTGCAGTGAGCTGAGATTGCACGACTGCACTCCAGCCTGGGCAACAGCAAGACTCTGTCTCAAAAAAAAAAAAAAAGTATGTGTGTGTATATATATATATACACACACATATATATAAAATATGTATATATACACACATATATAAAATATGTATATATACACACACATATATAAAATATGTATATATACACACATATATAAAATATGTATATATACACACACATATATAAAATATGTATATATACACACATATATATAAAATATGTATATATACACACACATATATAAAATATGTGTATATACACACATATATAAAAAATATGTGTATATACACACATATATAAAATATGTATATATACACACATATATAAAATATGTATATATACACACATATATATAAAATATGTATATATATACACATATATAAAATATGTATATATACACATATATATAAAATATGTATATATATACACATATATAAAATATATATATACACATATATAAAATATATACACATATATAAAAAATATGTATATATATACACATATAAAATATATGTATATATATACACATAAAAAATATGTATATATATATACACATATATAAATATGTATATATATACACATATATAAATATGTGTATATATACACATATAAAATATGTATATATACACATAAAATATGTATATATACACATATATACACACATATAAAATATGTATATATACACACATATATAAAATATGTATATATACACACATATATAAAATATGTATATATACACACATATATAAAATATGTATATATACACACATATAAAATATGTATATATACACACATATATAAAATATGTATATATACACACATATATAAAATATGTATATATACACACACATATATAAAATATGTATATATACACACATATATAAAATATGTATATATACACACATATATAAAATATGTATATATATACACATATATAAAATATGTATATATATACACATATATATAAAATATGTATATATATACACATATATATAAAATATGTATATATATACACATATATAAAATATGTATATATATACACATATATAAAATATGTATATATATACACATATATAAAATATGTATATATATACACATATATATAAAATATGTATATATACATAGTTTTTAAAATATATATATATTCAAATAACTTGTTTCTCTAACAAGTGAAGGAAATAATTTACTTAGACATTTAGAGAGAATTTTACTCAAAACAGTAGCTTTAGAGCCTTTTAAAGTATTTTATTATTTTGAACATTAAAAATCAAGAAAATTTATTCTTGAGTGTTGGGTTCATACTATTCATAACATTAAAAGTTTACTAACCCACATCACTAAATGAGCAAACCATTTGAAATTAAAAAAATGTGTGTGTGTGTGTGTGTGCGTGTGTGTGTGTGTGTGTTTGTTTCCTGGAATTTTAAGATGAAAAAACACTTTTTTCTCTAGCCCAAATTCTTAAAGTTTATTTCTCTCTTTTTTCTAAGAAAAGTATTAATAGTATTTTTAAATGGCAAATCAGAGTTGTATACATTTATGGGGTACAATGTGATGTTTTAATATACGTATATAATATGGATGGCTCACGCCTGTAATCCCAGCTACTCGGGAGGCTGAGGCAGGAGAATCACGTGAACCCGGGAGATGGAGGTTGTAGTGAGCCAAGATCGTGCCATTGCACTCCAGCCTGGGTGACAAGAGCGAAACTCCGTCTCAAAAAAAAAAAAAAAAAAAGAATAATTGAGTTGAGTTGAATAACATATGTATATCAACTCGCTTACCTATCCTTTGTGGTGAGACATTTGAAATTTACTCTTAGTTATTTTGAAATACACAATATATTGGTGTTTACTATAGTCCCTGCTGTGCAATAGATCTCAAAACCTATTTACCCTATTTGAAACTTTGTACCCTTTGATGAACAACTCTCTGTTTCCTTCCAACCACCCCCAGCCTCTGGTAACCGTTACTCCACTTTCTAGTTTTTGAGTTAAACTTTATTAAATTCTACGTATAAACGAGATTATGCACTATTTGTCTTTCTGTGTCTGGCTTATTTCATCTAGCATAGTGTCTTCTAAATTTATCTATCTTGTTTCAAATAATGGGATTTACCCTTTCTTGACGCTGAATAGTAATTGTTTATACCACATTTTTAAAAGAATTAATATAAATATATATTTGTCTATTGGTTGAAAAAGTCTGTTCTTAGGGAATAATATTTCTGTGTTAAAGCATGTATTAATGTAATTCAGCATATAATTATCTTATTAAAATTACCTAATTTCTACTGAGTACTGACCATAACACTATATATGTGTTAATAAATTTAATTCTCACAGTAACTTAATAACATAGGTATCATTATTACCCTCATTTTACCAGAGGAAGAAACAGAGCCACTGAGAGAAATGACTTGCTCACAACAGCAGAGCCAATATTAAACCACAGGCAACTTTGTCTGCACAGAGGTAACACTCGAGTACAACAATAAAAAACTTCAAACAGAAAATAATTATTTTAAACTCTCATTTTAAATAAAAAATTTTTAGAAATTGAATAATTGGATACATTTGCATTGTTATATCTGTGCATGAATGTATAAAATGGTATATTAGAGAGAAATAATTTAAGCCAGAAAAAAAATTAGTTAATATTTGTTGTGAATAAAACTGGAAAGTAATTAATTATTATTTGCAGGTATTATCTTTGTTTACTTAGATAACAAAAGAAACTAAAAGACTAGGCTGGGTGTGGTGGCTCACGCCTGTAATCCTAGCACTTTGGGAGGCCGAGGCAGGTGGATCACAAGGTCAGGAGATCGAGACCATCCTGGCTAACACGGTGGAACCCTGTCTCTACTAAAAATATGAAAAATAGCTGGGCATGGTGGCAGGCACCTGTAGTCCCAGCTACTGGGGAGGCTGAGGCAGGAGAATGGCGTGAACCCGGGAGGCAGAGCTTGCAGTAGCCGAGATGGCGCCGGTGCCACTGCACTCAAGCCTGGGCAACAGAGCAAGACTCTGTCTCAAAAAAAAAAAAAAAAAAAAAAATCTAAAAGACTATTTTAAAAGTCTATTCAGGTGGGTGGGCAAAATTCTAAGATGATCCTCAAGGTTCCCAGCCTGTTTCACACCTGCTGTGTAATCCTCTCCTCTTGAGTGTAAAAAAACTAACTGTGGTGTGAAATTACTCATAAAATTAGGTCACTAGTGTGTTGCCTTTGTCATCAAAAGGGAGATTATCCTGATTGGGCTAAACTGAATCAGAGGTGCTTTTAAGAGAAAGGGACACATAATAGAAAAACACTTCAGCTGGCCTGGAAGTAAGTGATTTCTAGGTGGGCCATGCTGTAAGCTGCTTATGGTGGCCACATGGCAGGAAATATATTTGTATATTTTCATCATTCCTGCCTCCCACATGGTGCTTCCAGTAGAGAGGACAGGAGGATCTCATGGCAGAGGAAAAAAAAAGGAGTCTAATTTATGCAAAAAGAAAAAAAATCACCTCTCATCTGAGATAGCCTAAGATAAACAAAGGAGACAACACTGATTACGTCAATGGGAGGAAGAAACAACCTGGATGAAAGGGCTCACTGGCACTGTGGAATGACATTTAGAAAGCCATAGTGAATGATCAGCCTCTGGAACATCAATAGCCTACCAACAAGGGATCTCATTCTTACTATAATTAAATCAGCATGTCTGCACCATTCTGGTAGCCCAGTTTTACACTACTCATTACAAAAATACCATGGAGACTAGTGTGTACCCTCCTAGAATTGAACTTATTATGAAAAAGCATACCTAATTATTTGTTTTTACAATTGAAATACCTTGAAGACATAATAAATTTATTAATAATTGACATTACAGAGAATTTTACTATACTGTAATATAATATTGACTTTAAACAGTATGATTATGTCTAGAATGCATGGAGTTATATATGTAGTTTTTCTTAGTTTAACATGATAAAAGTAACAGATGAAACATTTGAAGTAGAATAAAATTAATCAAAACCACATTTTTTCAATGGCTTGGCATAATTGCCGTGCTTTTTGAAATGGCCTGATTACTAACACGGAGCAAAGACATGATTTTGGCTTTGCTCGATCATTATGTTCTTGACCTTTTAAAATCTAAAATTCTGGCTAAAGGATTTTCAAAGGGAGTATTATTTAGATGGCTCCCTTGGGTTTCCAAGGCAATACAAGAATTTTGATAGGCAGAAAAATGCATGCTGCATAACACATTGCTCTTCTCTGATTTGCCTTAACACTGAAAGATTGAAGATTGCAAATCTAGTCTCTCAATTTAGAGTAAATTGACAAAAAATTTATTTCCTAGCCACACAAATCATTATATAAAACTAATGGGTAAAAGATGCCATTAGCTGCCAAAAACTTGTGTGACTAGATTCAGGAAGCATCTGGACATGCAAATAACAGCCCATTAAATTAAGACCCTAATAGGTGCATGTGGAAAGCATTTATGTGCAATGTGGTGCACTTCCTCTTGGCACCTTTTTCTGTGTCTTTGCAGAGATACCAGCTTTTTCTGAGTGACTCAGGGTGAATACTGGGCACTGAGAATGCTGTATTCAGAGTCATTACTGTGAACACGGTTAACACATTTCTTCCATATTATAAAAAATATGAATCCTACTCTGCCTCACAAAGGCTTTTAGTAAAAGATTGTTTATAGTACTCAATTTGGATTCATGGAAAATTTTCACATTCCAGATAAATCAGAAACAGTTAAACGTAAACCAAATTCCATAAAACATATGAATGAGATAAAATCTTCTTAGCTAAAAAATTGTATATTATCAATAAATTTAGGGAAAAATAGAAAACCAGTACTTTAAGCCAAATAACAGTGTTTGGCACATGAATACCACCCAAACAAGTGCTCTTCATCGTCATCGTTAAAATAGCGATAGCAGCATGTTCTTTCCTGGCACCAGCTAGCCTGTTTTCCACTGATATAAACGGAGAAGGCATTGAAATAGTGAAAGAGGGTAATATAAATGGAATAATTATATAAAATGCAACTTTTAATAAAAAGCATTTGGTATTGCATAACTATAGATGAGACTATTAGTATGAGGTCATAATAGTATTCTATTGACAGAATAACTTCACAATATTCTTATTTAAAATAACATTTTTCTGCTTATTTGCTATCTTTTGGCCAAATACTACACGAGCTCAATAGAAATAAAAGTAATATTTTACCACAAGCACTTTATTATTGATGCATATGCTTATTTTGTTTAAAATATGTTAGCTTTTTAAAGAAGATGTATTTTTTTTGGTGTGTTTTTATTGCTAGGAAGTGGCTGTCCTGCCAGGAAACTGCTATTCTCAGCTTTACCCACATTGACTAGTAGTGAGTGGAAGTGATGTGTGGATAAGAAGCAAATATGTCTTCTCCGCATCTTGTTTTCATCCATTGGCTAAAGAAAAAGGAGGATGCAGATAGAAAATGAAAGAAGATACAATCCCTGAAAGATTAAGTCTTCTTAAGCAGACAAAAGACTCACAGATGGCCAGGTGCAGTGGCTCACACCTGTAATCCCATCACTTTGTGAGGCAAGGTGGGCGGATCGCCTGAGGTCAGGAGTTCGAGACCAGCCTGACCAACATGGTGAAACCCCATCTCTACTAAAAATACAAAAATTAGCTGGGTGTGGTAGCATGTGCCTATAATGCTAGCTACTCAGGAGGCCGAGGCAGGAGAATCGCTTAAACCCAGGAGGCAGAGGTTACAGTGAGCCGAGATCGCGCCGTTGCACTCCAGCCTGGGCGACAGGTGAAACTCCTTCTCAAAAAAAAAAAGCCTTCCAGTTGATTTCTTAGGTAATAGCAGAATCTGTTTTTTCTGTAGCATAAGAATTCTTGATTTACCACCTTTAGAGGTACTGAACAAAACTGTATATGTGTTCTGAAATCTGGATTTATTTATAAGCTCATTAGAGACTAAGTCATGGCAACACATTATAGTTCATTATTTTCGTCTAAATTCTTGTTGAGCCGCATCCATCTATATATAATACTAAGTTGCTAACAGCTTCTTTATACCAAGCCACAACTCATTTTACCTGGTGGTTTCATTTGAAATGTATGAGCTGTATTATATAACATTCAAATAAGTAATAATTTAATTCAAAGACTATGGAAAGAAGAGTCATACAGGCACACTGATAGTGAATTGGAATCTGGCACCTGACACTGATTAACAGGTTGAACAGATTCAACTAGACCTAGTGCCACTGCACTCCAGCCTGGGAGACAGAGCGAGACTCCATCTCAAAAAAAAAAAAAAGTTCACAGACTGTGGGGATGTGAGCAAAAAATATATTATTCTAAGCATCTGAAATTTTAGTGTACAACCTGCATTGCCTTAACAGATATATTATTCAGTTTTGATTCTTCAGGATATGATTCAATCCTCTGGTGAATCAAAACTGAGAGGAGAATAACTTATTTGTTAAGGTAGGAAATGTAGGGAAGACACTTTTTTTCCTCCAAATTCCTGGTTTAATAAGGACTTGTTTATTTTGAGAAAAATAGGTCCCAAACATCAGGCTGTTAAAATAACCCACAGTATCAACCTTAAAAAGCAAATCTTAAGACTATAACACTGTTTTTCTAGAGGATGCATTTAACATGGCAACTCATTCACAAAAATACATTGTTATATTTGTGTTGAACTGCCCCACAAATCACACCTATGTGGGGGTGTAACACACATACTTCTAACTCAGCTGCTTTTAGGAGCTATGCAACTAAATTAGATTGCTTTTGCAGTTAGGGAGGCAACTACTGAAATTATGTATGATGAAAAAAACTACTTTCTGCATAATGAGATAATTTTGGAGACAGTTGATAAAAACCGAACATCCGGCTGGGCACGGTGGCTCATGCCTGTAATCCAAGCACTTTGAGAGGCCGAGGCGGGTGGATCACGAGGTCAGAAGTTCAAGACCAGCCTGGCCAACATGGTGAAACACCATCTCTACTAAAAATACAAAAATAAATAAAATTACCCGGGCGTGGTGGCACGTGCCTGCAATCCTAGCTACTCCGGAGGCTGAGGCAGGAGAATTGCTCAGTCCGGGAAGTGGAGGTTGCAGTGAAGCAAGATTGCACCACTGCACTCCAGCCTGGGCAACAGAGCAAGACTCCATCTCAGAAAAAAAAAAAAAAAAGAAATACATCCTTTTTATTGTTAAGTCATAAAGAGGTTTCAAAATTAAAAGCAAAAACTACAGGGTAAGACTTAACAAAACTACTAGGAGTGTCAAAGGAGGTGAAATGGGACCTAGGTGCAGGGCAATATGAATTAACATGGGAAAGACAAGGACAATGAGCATGTGCTGAAGATACTAGAGGAGAAGATCTGGTAAAAAAATTTGATCTTAGAGAAGCACCTAGGTAAACAAATATTGGGATAAGATTTCTAACCCCCACTATGTGCTTAAGAGTCATTTTTGCCATTGGCACTGTCTCTGTCATCCTCTCCTTCCTCAGCCTCTTTTTCATCCTTGGTCAACTCCAGCTGGCCATCCCCCACCTTCATTATCATCATCATCCAGTAGATCCCCCTCCTCAGCAGAGTCATCTGTGCCCCCCTCAGACTTCACATTAATCTCATTTTTCTTCACTGAGCTCCTGCTCTATTCCTCTTCTCACTTACCATTCTTCATCTCTACTGCTTGTTTGCTCTGTTCCTTTTAAATTTTTCCAGGTTTTCCAGGGGTGACTCCACTTTTTGTTTTATCTGGGTCAGTTCCTTCTTAATGGCCTAAAGGTCATCTCCTTTCAACTTTCCAGACTTGGAAGATCCCTGCTGTCCACTCTTAGAATTGAAGCCACTTTTGCCCCTTCATGAGGTGTTTTCTGATACATGCTGACGTTTCGAGGGCACTACAGCCTAAGCAATAGGAGGAAGAGGAGGAGGAAAATGTGCTGGGCAACTGTACATCCTTTCACAATAATCCCGTTGAAAGTCATAGTCCAAGTCAAGAGAGGAGCTGAATAGAGGCGATGGAGAAGGGTGTTCTGTTACTGACCCCATACATCGCTGCAGATCATTTCACACCTGCTTTTCCTCTGTTCACTTTTGGCTCTGCAGCCAGGTTAATATCTAAAACCTGGCCAGCAATTATTCTGCCCTTCTCTCTTCTACAGCAGCCGGGGCATTTCTCTCATTCACCTATTGAACAAAGGCAAAGCCCTTATGAACAGAGCAACCCACAATTTTGCTGCACGTCGAAAAGATTGCCTCCACATCAGACTTCTTGACCACAAGAGTGTTGAGATTTCCAGTGAACACATGGAGTTCATGGAGCGAGGATCTGTTCTGTTGGTAACATTGCTGGCCATTGTGTTTGATAAGGTTTCCAGAAAGCCAAAAACAGGAGGAAGGAGGGAGAAGAGATTCGATTCTGAGTCTCCTACTCCCAGGTTCTACGTGGAGAAGCCAACTGCTGCTCGTGGTCGGCAACGTGGCCACAACCGCTCAGTCTTCGTCTCTTCACAAAATCAGCCCCATTACTTCTGACCAACATCTCCACTCCCAACCCCAGACAATCATCATTCTACTCTATGCTTCTATGAGTTTAAACCTTTTTATACTCTACATAGAAATGATATTATGAAAGTTTTTTTCTGTGCCATCTTATTTAGCATCATGTCTTCCAGGTTCATCAATGTTGTTGCAAATAACAAGGGTTCCTTTTTTTTTCCCATAGGGCTGAGTAGCATTCCACTGTGTAAATATATCACATTTTCTTTATTCATTAACCTGTTGATGGACACTTAGGTTGCTTCTATATCTTAGATATTGTGAGTAATCCATTTCCTTCCTTTTCTCTCATTTGTTTTTATATCTTTTTTCCTTTTTTTATATCCAGGAGTATTTTATTTTTAAAATATAAACTATGAATGTTAAATGCCTTCATTTGAGCTTCATTTGGGTCATTAGCTGTGTTCCCAGAGGAAATTATTTTACATCCTTGGTATAAGAATTAAAGAGAAGAGAAACACAAAGGGTGGCTTGACAGTCAACAGGGACAGGTTTATTTTGAATAAACCTAGGGGGGCAGCTGGCCGAGTTAGGTCAGAGCCCACACTCTTTTACAGACTAAAAATTTTTAAGGATTTAGGGTGGGAGAGTTTATCGGAGGCTTGGACTGCTTCTATGTCTCTTCGTTGTGCTTATCTGGGAGGGAGAGTTGTGTGTCTGTTCCCATACATCTTTCTGCAGCTGCAGGCATAGCCCCCCAGTCTGCTTTTAGCTTCCCAATCTTAGTGCACCCGAAGGGAAAAGAATGTGCTTATTAAGGCCCACTGTTTTACTGGGGCCTATTGTATGAGGGTGAAGATTGGCAGTTACTCAAGAGACTTTCCTTCCACCTCCCTGTGTGCCCAAGCTGGCTGTTTTTTGTTTGTTTGTTTTGTTTTTTTGAGACGGAGTCTCGCTGTGTTACCCAGGCTGGAGTGCAGTGGTGTGGTCTTCGCTCACTGCAACCTCCACCTCCTTGGTTCAAGCAATTCCCCTGCCTCAGCCTCCCGAGCAGGCGCATGCACCACACCCGGTTAATTTTTTGTGTTTTTGGTAGAGATGGGGTTTCGCTATGATGGCCAGGCTGGTCTCGAACTCCTGACCTCATGATCCGCCCGCCTCGGCCTCCCAAAGTGTTGGGATTACAGGCGTGAGCCACCGTGCCCACCTGAGCTGTCTTGCCTGTATTTTACTGTCTGCTCTTTCTGGCTGCTTGTAGTTAGAAGAGAAGTGATTTCCTTGAAATGCATGAGGCTAGAAAGGGAGCTAGAACTTAAAAGTGGCAATGTTTGTCTGAGTTGACCTTGCTCCTGCTCTATCACTTGGAGCTTCAATCTTCATTGTTAATAAAAAATACTATTTCCCCCAGGGCTGTTTTAATTCATACATGGTAGCTATAAGTAATTTTCACTGAAAGCCTTGTCTGAATATAGTACAGTAAATATTTAAAAATAAGAACAAAATCATTTATATTTCAAAGATCCTTTATTATAGTTTAGTGGGTATATTATGTCATATTTAATGTATTTATTCTTTCCAAAAAATGCCAAAATAAAAATGTTATTATTTTTTCTGGAATAACAGACTAAGAGTTTCTACATTGTGACTTTGCTAATTTTTGCATATGGTGTTAACTGCTACCTTTGAATTTAGGTTGAATTTTAAACCCACTGTTGTTTACTTTGTGTAATATTTGTTTCTTTTGGGGAATCAAATATATTAAATATGGACTGTTTGGGGTAACCTAATTTCTGGGCTTAATTTCTGCTTTCTTTCTGTTATTAAATCTGGAATTTTAGAAATTACTAGGATTCAAATAAGGTTGGTTTGGAATCCAGCAACAGAAAATCCCAGAAAAAAGTGAAGGACACAGCTACTGGATAGTGCCTTTCAGTGAGCTATATACATGAAACAGAGTTCAGTGAAATTTATAAAATTATTGCAAGTTTGTTGAATTTAGAAACTAATTGCCTACAATATATTAGGCACTTAGTTTGTCTGTGGCATCCTTAGCTTGAGAAAGCTGACATTACTGAAAATAATATTGCTACTGTAATAAACTTTGGAACAAATATTTATGTGCTAGTAAACATTTGCCTTACTTCTTAAATACATGTCATTCTGGCTCAGTCCTTTTGGCACAACTGTTTATAATTGCAGAGACTTTCACCAATGTTCATTTTATGTTTATTTTTACATAGTAAGCTTCACAGTTGACATCATTATATTGGGATGCACCAGCCAATTCCTGAGCCTTAGAGCTGACCATCCTACCTCATCCTTCTTATTTCACGTGCTCTGTTGTTGTGTTTCTCTCACTCCATATTTGAGTCTTAACGAGGCCTCAGTCTGGAGAAACCAGAGGAATGGGTTGCCATATATGTTGGGTTGAGAATCAGGATCCTCTTGAGGATAAAGACTTGACATTTATTATTCATAGTACAAAGTAGAATTTTTAAGATGCAGACATGTTGTTGTTTTTGTTTTTTTGAGGCGGAGTCTTGCTCTGTTGCCCACGCTGGAGTGCATTGGCATGATCTCAGCTCACTGCAGCCTTTGCCTCCTGAGTTCCAGCGATTCTCCTGCCTCAGTCTCCCGAGTAGACTAGCTGGGATTACAGGCGCGCACCACCATGCCTGGCTAATTTTTGTATTTTTTTTTTTAGTAGAGACGGGTTTTTACCATGTTAGCCAGGCTGTTCTTGAACTCCTGACCTCAGGTGATCCGCCCACCTCGGCCTCCCAAAGTGCTGATATTATAGGCGTGAGCCACCGCGCCCTGCCAACATGTTTTATTCAAATTAAATATAGATGATTTTATCAGTATGCCCATATGGTAAAAATAACTGTATCAAGTCCATCAAATGTTCTGCTTTAGACTCTCCCAACGCAAAGATCAATATATATGAATTGGATGTTAGTTTTGTTTTGTTTTTTAGTGTAGGCTATTGTTTTTAAGATTTTTTTTTCTACTTTATGCTGATGTTAAGCTACACAAAGCTTACCAAAAGATTTATCATATTTATTTTTTACCCAAAGTTACAACACTTAAATATTTAAAGTGACATTCTGGATTCCCATTTTCCAGGTGATGTAGTTTGCATTTATTAGTACTACCTTTCAGTTTTTCCTTATGTGGTGCGAGATTATAAAAATGCCTTCCAGCTGATTTCTTAGGTAACAGCAGAATCTGTTTTCTCAGACAGTAGCATAAGAATTCTTGATATACCACCTTTAGAGGTATTGAACACACTGGATAAATGTGGTGAAATCTGGATTTATCTATGAACTCATTAGAGGCTGACTCATGGCAGCACATGTTATAGTTCAATATTTTTATTTAAATTGTTGAGCCACATCCATCTATATGTGTAACACTAAGATTGTAACAGCTCCTTTACACTAAGCCTGAATTCATTTTACCTGGTGATTTTATTTGAAATGTATGAGCTGTATTATATAACTTTCAAATAAGTAATACAAATTCAAAGAATATGGAAAGAAGAGTCATACAGGCACACTGACAGTGAATTGGAATCTGGCAGGTGACAATGATTAACAGGTTGTGCAGATTCAACTAGACCTAAATCCCTGAAACAATATTAAAAGATAGAATTTTTAAATTAAAAACATTGACAATATAATAGGCCTATTTAAAAAAATGTTTACCCATCATCAGTCGATATTAAGTTAAACTAGAAAATTTGGAACACACTATACAAAAAAAATGAAATAAGTCAACTATCCCCAGGCTTACTCTGATCAAAATAAGAGTTCAGCATATTTGAAAACACCAAATTATTATGAAAAATATTCATTTTGAACAGATCTTTTATATATATTACTTCTAAATAAACCTAATACTAATAGGTTTGATTTATGAAATATTTGTTTATGTCTATCGCTGTAGTTAAAAATTGAGATATTATATAAACATACTCTTTAAATAATTTTGATTAAAATATTTGGTGTTTTAATTGAGTACCAGTATTCATACAGTATGGCAAATTCAGGCTTATTGTATAAAATGGCAAAATAGTATTTTACTTTTTGTAAAATGCAAAATGGTATTTTACATTTTTTGACTATTTTGGCATTTTATAAAATAAGCCTACATTTTTGGAGACATTTTTAAAGAAGCCAATCTTTTCTAAAATAAAATTAATACATCAAAAACTAGAGACATAAATTTCATATACATCGTTTACTGAATTCTACAGTAATCTGTAAAGTTTGTTTGTGTACATCAATGTTAGATTACCTAAAACATAATAAAGTTTCTACTTTACGTTATATTTAATATGCAAAAGTCCAAAATATATCCAGACAGACAAAAATTGTGGCTGCCACTTTAAAAAACAAATGTTTGTCTGGCCATGGTGGCTCATGCCTGTAAGCCCAGCACTTTGGAAGGCCGAGGCAGGCGGATCACTTGAGGTCAGTAGTTTGAGACCAGCCTGGCCATGATGAAACCCTGTGTCTACTAAAAGTACAAAAATTAGCTGGGAGTGGTGGCAGGCACCAGTAATCCCACTTACTCGGAAGGCTGAGGCAGGAGAATCGCTTGAACCCGAGAGGCGAGGTTGCAGTGAGCCGAGATCGCGTCACTGCAGTCCAGCCAGGGCAATAGGGCAACAACTCCATCCCAAATTAAATTAAATTTAAAAAACCAAAGGTTTTAGCACGATAAAGAACGTTAAAATGTAAACTAAACTATGACAGTTTTGATTTAAAATATGATGAATGACTTTTTATTTGCACTTGTGTTAAGAATCACCTTTATTTTTTTGAAACACACAGGAAATGCTGCGGTGGTAACTTGGCTGGGTGATGACTGGGATGGTATTTACTATCCTAGGAATGGTGGGGTCCAGTGGAGCAGAATCCTCAGCACCTGACCATATTCACTGCTGTCCTTTCTCTCCCTAAGATTCGTTTCTCAGACTCCATCATCAACTCTGTTTCTATCGTGGCGTGAACGGTTTTTCGCTGCTTTAGCATCTAACTTTGACTTCTGCTAATTTTCGTTGATAGTTTGTTTTTCTTGTCCATCTCTGGTGCTGGCTTTGCTGTTCCACTTTGAGGAGTTCCGGCAGCTTCACCCTCAGCTACTCCAACAGTCCGTCCCTTTGGCTCAAACTCTTGCAGTTTCTTTCGGTTCTTCTGTTCCTGGCGTCTGAGATTTGTCAGCAGAGCCTGTTTTTCAGGGAACATGGCTACCACCTCCTCCCTCCTGCGGGGCGGCTCCTGCACTTTTGGTGGGCGCTAGTCCCAGCCGCGGCCCAGCCAAGCACAGCGGGAACCGCAGCAGCAGCCGGAGTGCCAGCCCCCGGGGTCGCCCAGGCCAGGGACGCCACGGCTCTAACCCTGGGTCGAGGCCCAGATCGGTGCACAGAAAGCCGATGTCAAGTGGAGCATTTCCCACAGCTGGGCGAGCCCTCCTCAGCCTGCGGAGCCAGTTCCTGCCACCAGCTTCATGCTGCCGCTGCCACTGCCCCTTTCATTAGAGGGACGCACAGGAAGGCACAAGGGCGCAGAGACATCGTGGAAGAGTCCAGGGGAAGGAGGAGGGGCGGGGCCCGGCAGCCTCAGGCCCAGGGCATTGCGGCGCGCCTCATGCCTGAGCAAACATCAGCCACTGTCACCGCGGGGAGGACAGAGGGGCCCAGGCTCCCCCAGCCAGCCTTCCTCTGTGCCAGGAGAGGAGAGAACTTTCTTTCTTTCTTTTTTTTAATTATTATTATTATAATTATACTTTAGGCTCTATGGTACATGTGCGCAACGTGCAGGTAAGTTACATATGTATACATGTGCCATGCTGGTGCGCTGCACCCACCAACTCGTCATTTAGCATTAGGTATATCTCCCAATGCTATCCCTCCCCACTCCCCCCACCCCACAACAGTCCCCGAAGTGTGATGTTCCCCTTCCTGTGTCCATGTGTTCTCATTGTTCAATTCCCACCTATGAGTGAGAACATGCGGTGTTTGGTTTTTTGTTCTTGCGATAGTTTACTGAGAATGATGATTTCCAATTTCATCCATGTCCCTACAAAGGACATGAACTCATCATTTTTTATGGCTGCATAGTATTCCATGGTGTATATGTGCCACATTTTCTTAATCCAGTCTATCATTGTTGGACATTTGGGTTGGTTCCAAGTCTTTGCTATTGTGAATAATGCTGCAATAAACATACGTGTGCGTGTGTCTTTATAGCAGCATGATTTATAGTCCTTTGGGTATATACCCAGTAATGGGATGGCTGGGTCAAATGGAATTTCTAGTTCTAGATCCCTGAGGAATCACCACACAACTTTCTTAAAAAGAAGCACAGGGTAGAACCTGCAGATCTGACCCAATTAAGTTTTTGTCCTTTTTATCTCTTTTCTCTTTTTTTTTGCCTTTTCCTTTCAAATTATGCTCACCTGAAGTCAGATTTCATGTTCCATCTTCATGTGGCAATTTACATGTAATCATAATGGTCACAACTTTAAAAACTTTTTTTGTTTTTTTAATTTGGAGACGGAGTCTCACACTGTCGCCCAGCCTGGTGTACAGTGTCGCGATCTCAGCTCACTCCCAGGTTCAAGCAATTCTCAGGCTTCAGCCTCCTGAGTATCTGGGATTACAGGCATGCGCCACCACGCCCGGCTAATTTTTGTATTTTTAGTAGAGATGGGGCTTTGCTATGTTGTTCAGGCTGGTCTCAAATTCCTGGCCTCAAGTGATCTGCCCAGCTTGGCCTCCCAAAGTGCTAGGATTACAGAAAAATTTTAATTTATTTTACCCAACAGTGCTGGGTTAACATTAAACTTTTTATAGTGCTTTCTGAATGCTACAGTTTATTACCTTTTATTTGATTCTATTAACTAAGCTATAGTAACTAATAAGTTAATTTGCATACCTTGACAGTTTACAAAGGGCATGTATTTATTCATTTAACCAATCAATGTGTGTTGAGCATACACAATGTGCCATACTTTTTGCTAGGCTTAGGAAATAAAATGAAGAAAAGAAAGTATTGGTCTCTACTCTCATAAAACTTTCAGTCTGGCTTCATGAAACTCTCACACACTCCTGAGAAGTGGATACCTCTGAAGTCTCTTATTAACCTCCTACCCAAAGTAACCACTATCTGAATTTTGTGTTATTCTTTAATTTATGCAATTTTATCTATAAACCATATACATTTTAGTGTTGCCTGTTTTTTGCGTTTATATAAATTTTACCATTTTATATCTAGGACTTGCTTTTTTATTTATAATTTTTTTATTATTTCATGTTGCTTAGCATAGCTGTAGTTGTGCATTTTCACTGCTGCATAGTGTAAATGTACATCAATTTATAAATCAATCTGATTGACAGTGGATATTTGTGAATTCCAATTACTCCATATTTTTACCAACTTAGAATTACTAGACATAATTTTTGACAAAATGGTGAATTAGAAAAGTGTATCATTTATAATTTTAATTAGCATTTTCATAGTTACTAATGAAGTTGGAATTTTTCATAAGTTTATTGATCTAATAAGCTCTAAGACTTGCCATCTCTCCTATATTTAATGTCTTTTTCTTATTTATTCATAATAATAAATAAGTCTAATAAATAATTGTCTGGTTTTTTAATATATATATACTTTTTTTTTTTTTGAGACGAAGTTTCTCTCCTGTTGCCCAGGCTGGAGTGCAATGGTGTCATCTTGGCTCACTGCAACCTCAGGCTCCTGGGTTCAAGCGATTGTTCTGCCTCAGCCTCCCAAGTAGCTGGGATTACAGGTGCGCACCACCACACCTGGCTAATTTTTTTGTATTTTTAGTAGAGATGGGGTTTCAACATGTTGGCCAGCTGGTCTTGAACTCCTGACTTCAGGTGATCCACTTGCCTCGGCCTCCCAAAGTGCTGGGATTACAGGTGTAAGCCACAGTGCCCGGTCTGTAATATATATATTTTTAAATATCAATCTTTTGTAGTATATCTTTTAAAAATATTTTCTCCCAATTATGCTTTGCCTTTGCATTATCTGTAGTAAAACATGTTTTTATACATTATTAATCATCAAAAGTTTAAAATTGATAGTCTAATTTATAAATATTTTTATGCATTATTTTTATCTTGTGCCATGTTTAGAAAATTTTTACCCCAGTTATAATAATATTTTCCTGTATTTTCTCCTAAAAGTTTTAATTTCTTAATCTATGTGAACAAGTTTTTTGTGTGAGTTGCTTTTCAGGTATCCAATCTACCTAGGTAGAACCAATTGTTTAGGTACTAGTTTATTGACTAATTTTTCTTTGCAAGTATAATTGTATAACTAATTTCTCATTTTAATCTGTTGACTGGAACCACAGATGCAATAGTTAACAAAATGTTTACATCAGCATCATTATCATGTTTATGATATTAAAAAACAAGCTTTTAATAGTTTATTATGTACATTTGCTGTAGTTTATTTTAGATACCTTGTATATTTACAAAATAAAATAACATCTTTTATTTCTAGTTTGCTAGAAGGCTTTTACCGAGCTCTTTTCTGTGCCTATTTTATATACACGTGTAGATTTTAGTGTTCAACTTATCCTGTACTCCTGAGATAATCTTAGTCATGGTTTTACTTATTTTATACAGAATGTGAAAGGAAATTAAATTTTGGGACCCCAAACTCATTTAGTTGAAGGAAAATGTCAAGCTGGAAACTGGGTCTCACAAATCTGTCTCCCCCTTTTGATTCCTAAATAAGATGGTTACAAGATGAAGGGCTACACACCTCCCCCATATTTTGTGCACAAGAAAATTCCTGGTGAGATGTTAAAACTTCACCATGGCAATGCAACTTGATAGCTTATCTTTACAGGTGCAGTCACCCTGGCCCGCCAGACACAAATGCATATCTGATTGTTTTCCTACCCCATTTTGTCTGTGTTATGTAAAATGCAGATTCCCCACATTTTTCCTCTGCCCCCTTTTATGTAAAAACTGTGTGCTTCTCAATATCCCACCCTTTCCCCTTTAAATTTGGAGCCCTCAAAATCATCTTCAGAAAAAGGCATAGACCTATCTCCTGGGTGTGTCCTTAACTTTGGCAAATAAATCTCCTAAAATGATTGAGATGTGTCTTGTTTTTTACTTCAACTGACATCTGGTAACCACAGAGGGATCCTGACTGAAAGTGACTTACCTGGCTTGTGGCAGTTCACTTTTCAGTGCTTCGTACCGGCTTGTGCACTTTATGGCCCGAACCGACAGGACAATTTACGGAAGTCTGGGACCCCTTTTCTCCAGGGATCCCTGATTTTCCAGCGTTTTTCAGCTGGGGGGGGTCGGAGGTTTTTTTGCTGTTAAAAAGACTCTTTTGCTTCTGTGTCGGCAGAGAGTCGTCTCCAGCATGGGCCCCATCAAGTAGTAAGAAACTGGTTTGGGATTCTGCCTTGCAAATTCTTCTCTTTCCTTTTTTTGTTGTTGTTGTTGTTGTTCTTGTTTTTGAGACTGAGTCTCACTCTATTGCCCAGGCTTGAGTGCAGTGGGGCAATCTGGGCTCACTGCAATCTCCGCCTCCCAGGTTCAAGCGAGTCTCCTGCCTCAACCCCCCCCGCCCCCCCCAGTAGCTGGAATTACAGGCGTATGCCACCACACCTGGCTACTTTTTCTTTTTTTTTTTTTTTTGAGACGGAGTCTCTCTCTGTTGCCCAGCCTGCAGTGCAGTGGTGCAATCTCGGCTCACTGCAACCTCCGCCTCCCAGGTTCAAGCAATTCTCCTGCTTCAGCCTCCCGAGTAGCTGGGATTACAGGCGCACAACACCATGCCCGGATAATTTTTGTATTTTTTTTTAGTAGAGACGGGTTTCACCATGTTGGTCAAGCTGGTCTCAAACTCCTGACCCGTGATCTGCCTACCTCAGCCTCTCAAAGTGCTGGGATTACAGGCGTAAGCCACTGCACCCGGCCTAATTTTTGTATTTTTAGTAGAGACGGGGTTTCACCATGTTGACCAGGATGGTCTCAATCTCTTGACCTCGTGATCTGCCCGCCTCAGCCTCCCAAACTGCTGGGATTACAGGCGTTAGCCACCACACCCAGGTGCAAATTCTTTTAAATGACTGAAATAGCATAATAACATTAACAACTAGCTGGTGTTAATTTCCTGCCTACACTTAGAGCACTCAGAAACTGTATATTTTGTGTGATCATTGTTAGTTATGCTTAACTTTTTTGTTTTTATTTTTTGGTGTGTGTGTGTGTGTGTGTTGTGTGTGTGTTTTGGTCCTTTCCCTTATCAGATTTGACCAACTTTGAACCCTCTAGCTCATGAGTTTGTAATCTTCCACTCTGAAGAAATACAGCACCTTGCTCCCCTCAGCCTTTTGGGGCATTCTCAGATGACTGGGAATCATGTGAGGTTGTCTAGGAGAAATGCTCCCTAAAACGTGCAGATGTTCTAAATAGGTTTCCCCTTTCAGAAGAACATATTTAGAATCCAATCTCATCTAGCAGGGGCATATAACGAGCCAAACCCTACCGCACCTTGAGCCCCTGACACATTTGTGCTAAGTAGCTTGGACACAGGTGGACTGAACCGGTTCAGGGGGTAACGGCCCTGAAAAGCTAGGTCTGAAAGCAGCACATTTTTGGTTTGACACACGTCCCTACTTGATCAAATCTGAAGAGGAGCTCTAAATTATGGGGAACAAGGCCTCTAAGACCCCGGGTGCTGCAGAAAACAAGGTTCTGCCTTTGGAAACTCCGCTGGGTATATGCAAAATGCTTATGGTAAATCATCATGCAAATATTTAACTAAGTGGACCACTATAACTAAAGCAGATTCTAAATTCCAATGGCCTAAATTGGGATCTTTTGAGATGCCTAAATTAGTGTACCTGTGAACCAGGATGAAAAATTCAGGCACAAATCTAAGCGGCCAGAATGGGAGAGTTATTTTTAGTGGTATTTGGAGAGTAGCAAAAGGGGCAAAGACTGCCTCACCTCCCTACAGGAGGTGAACAAGCAACTTAGAAATACTAATCAGGAACGCTCTAATCTTATATCTCTCAAAAAATACTCAAAATCCCTTCCTTCCCCCTTGGCACCACCCTCACCTCCACCTACAGCACCACTCTACTCTGTCCTCTCTGAACTTCCCAGACCAGACCTGTGCCCTTTCACACTCGCTCAACAGAAGGCAGTCTGGAATCTGACTTTAAAAAGGCCTCACCCACTGACAGTTCCCTTAAAGCCCCAATGGCAGTGTCTCATCTGGAAGATGTAAAAAGGAAGGACCTTCTCTCATGATTGCCCCATTTCAGGAACAAACAGTAACAGGTAGGGGAACCCAAGTTATTGTCTACTAACCTTGGTCAAAGACTGAATTATGAAGCATAGTTTAAAAAATTCCTGCTAGGGTGCGGTGGTTCATGCCTGTAATCCCAGCACTTTGGGAGGCTGAGGTAGGTGGATCACCTGAGCTCGGGAGTTCGAGACCACCCTGGGCAACATGGTGAAATCTTATCTCTACTAAAATACAAAAAATTAGCTGGGCTTGGTGGCGTGTGCCTGTAGTCCCAGCTGCTCAGGAGGCTGAGGTACGAGAATCGCTTGAGCCCAGGAGGTGGAGGTGGCAGTGAGCTGAGATCGCTCCACTGCACTCCCGCTTGGGCTACAGAGTAAGACTCCATCTCAAAAAAAAAAAAAAAAAAAAAAAAGTCCTGACCCCCATGAAGTTCCAATCAGGTGTGCCCAAGAATTTGAGCTCATTATCAGAACCTATGACCCAGGTCATTCAGACCTTTATCTGCTAGTTCACATGTTGGTCTCAGAAGCTAAAGGTAAAGAATGGCTGGAAAAAAGCACAATGGTCAGACCCTATAGCTGATTTAGCCCCTGAAGTTCCAACAGAGCCACAACAACCAGTCCCCAAAATCCAGAAGACAGGTGTAAAGATGCATGGGAATGAGCGATTGCTGTTAAATGTTATTCCTTCAGTGTTCCAAAGGGTTGTGGATTGGAATAAAATCCAACAATGCCACCAGAACCCAAATAAATCAGTTTTAGATTATTTCACACATTTTGATAAAACTTTAAGACAATATTGTGGGATGTGAGCTGATTGCTTTGAAAACAATAAAATGATACATATTAAATGTAAATTTCTTAAATGGAGTAGATGATGATTTAACCAGCCTTGTAAAATGCCACATAACAAACTGGGCCACAGAAAGAACTAGTAAACTAGTTAACTTAGCTGATCAATTATCCTACACTATGATAAAAAAAGAAAAGCAGAAGAGTGCCCACTTACAGCTAAAGCAATTAAGTTCTCAAACCTGTCAGCCGTAGAAAGATTTTAAGCTCCCTTTGTCTGAGAACTCTTTCCCTCCCAGTCTGTTACTACTGTAAAGGATCAGGACACCTTAAAAGGGATTCTCTTAGGCTGAAATGAAAGAAAAGGCAGGAAAATGCAATTCAGGAAGACCAGGGGTGCTCTGAGGAAGGACAGAAGTTTCACCTCTCCAAATATTCTATCCTGACGAACAAATTGAGAGAGATTAATATAATAATAAACCATAGCTTAAAACTGTTACAGGAAAGGTGTCCTGATCCAGACCCTGAAACAGGGTTCTTGGATCTCGCGCAAGAAAGGATTAAGGGAGAGTCTGCAATGCAAAGTCAAAGCAAGTTTATTAAAAAAGTAAAGGAATAAAAGAATGGCTACTCCATAGAGCAGCCCTGAGGGCGGGTGGTTGTCCATTTTTATGGTTATTTCTTGATGATATGCTTAACAAGGGGTGGATTATTCATGCCTCCCCTTTTTAGACCATATAGGGTAACTTCCGATGTTGCCATGGCATTTGTAAACTGTCATGGCACTGGTGGGAGTGTAGCAGTGAGGACCAGAGGTCACTCTTGTCGCTATTTTGGTTTTGGTGAATTATGGCTGGCTCCTTTACTGCAATCTGTTGTACCAGCAAGGTATGTATGACCCGTATTTTGTGGTGACCTCCTATCTCATCCTGTGACTTAGAATGCCTTAACCATCTGGGAATACAGCCCAGTAGGTTTCAGCCTCATTTCACCCAGCTCCTATTCAAGATGGAGTTGTTCTGGTTCACAGGCCTTTGACACAACTGCCTTAATTGACACTGGCATGACTATATCTCTGATAAATCCCACCTTATTTAAAAACCCCATTCCTTGGATAATGAAAGAATTAACATGGTAGGTATGTCTAATAAAAGGATCTTATGTTTTAAGTCAAAACCTATACCTTATCATTTCATGGGGTTCAGATTCCTTACAGCAGGCTCTAAGTGTGACATGCTCAGTAGGTTCCGTATGTTTCTTATATGCCCTGCGGCCTCTGTCCATCTTCTGGGCTATGATCTTCTCAACACCCATGATGCCTATATCTCTTTTTCATCAAAAGGTAAACTTTTTTTATAATTAGAGCCAGGGGACCAAAAATATCAAATTAAAAAATGTCCTGACAATGTACCACAATTTAGTACTAGTAATGTTAAAACATCATCTTGTGACCAGGCAAATAAAATGGAGACAGAGGAGAAAATATTAGGGGAGAAGAGAAAATACTGGAATAAAGAGCAGGAAACAATAAAACTCCTTTTAGCTTCTCTAATTTTTCTGTTAACCCCAGAAGTGGAACACTTGCTCAAGGATGTCCCCTCCCACTTGTGGTCTCAGTCAAATACAGATAAAGAAAAAAGTATTCTCAGCCACTCCAATAAAGGTAGAGATAAACCCCCCAAAACCCCTACCCAACCTTAAACAGTATCCTCTATGAAAAGAAGCCATAGATGGACATGCCCCTATAATACACGATTATCTGAAATAGGGGTTCATTATTCCCTGCACAAGCTCCTGCAACAATCCTATATTCCCAATTAAAAAAAAAAAGTGGGAGAGGATGGAGATTTGTGCAGGACTAGAGGTCAATAAACAATGTCGTATTACCCAGGCACCCACTAGTCTCCAACCACATACGTTTCTATCAGTTATACCCACTACCAGCCAGTGTTTCTCAGTGTGGATCGCTGTAGTGCCTTTTTTAGTATTCCTATAGATCCAGACAGCCAGTATTTGTTTGCCTTTACTTGGAAAGACCCAGGGCTCAGCACTCATTCAGTAGATGACCTTCTCCTTTGTTCAGACACACTATCTTTCTCCGAGGAAGATAGCCTATATTTACTCAAAGAGTTAGCCACCAAGGGACACAAAGTGCCTGAAGACAAACTTTAGCTATGCTTATCGCAAGTTAAATATTTGGGGCATATAATCTCAGTCAAAGGACTGATTATTAACCTGACAGAGTGAGAGGAATTTTAGTTTTCCCAATGTCCATCACTAAGAAACAACTTAGAGGAATTTTCGGCCTGTCAGGCTATTGAAGAAACTGGATACTAAATAGACAATCTAAGGTCACATCTCAAGAAACCAGAGAAACAAGAACAAACCAAACCCAAACCCAACAAAAGAAAGAAAATAACCACGATTAGAGCAGAACTAAATAAAACTGAAAAAAAAAAAATTCAAAAGATAAATGAAGGCCAGGCGCGGTGGCTCATGCCTGTAATCCCGGCACTTTGGAAGGCAGAGGCAGGCAGATCACGAGGTCAGGAGATCGCGACCATCCTGGCTAATACGATGAAACCCTGTCTCTACTAAAAATACAAAAAAAAAAAAAAAAAAAAAAAAATAGCCGGGCGTGGTGTTGGGCGCCTGTGGTCCCGGCTACTTGGGAGGCTGAGGCAGGAGAATGGTGTGAACCTGGGAGGCGGAGCTCGCAGTGAGCAGAGATCGCGCCACTGCACTCCAGCCTAGGTGACAGAGCAAGACTCTGTCTCGGAAAAAAAAAAAAAGATAAATGAAACAAAAAGCTGGTTCTTTGAAAAGATAAGTAAAATTAACAGAACATTAGCAATATTAACCAAGAAGAGATAAAAGTCCAAATAAGTGCAATCAGAAATGAAAAAGGAGATATTACAACTGACACCACAAAAATGCAAAAGATTATTCAAGGCTACTATGAACACCTTTACATACATAAACTAGAAAATCTAGGGGAAATGGATAAATTCCTGGAAAAATACAACCCTCCTAGATTTAATCAGGAAGAATTAGAAACCCTGAAGAGACCAACAACAAGCAACAAGATTGATGGTAATTAAACAATTACCAACAAAAAAATAGTACAGGACCAGATGAATTCACAGCTGAATTCTACCAGACATTCAAAGAAGAGTTGATATCAATTCTATTGACAATATTTCAAAAGATAAAAAGGGAATTTTCTAAGTCATTCTATGAAGCCCATATCACCCCAATACCAAAACCAGAAAAGAACATAACCAAATAAGGAAACTACAGACCAATATTCTTGATGAATGTAGATACAAAAATTCTTAACAAAATATTAGCTAACTTAATTCAACAGCATATCAAAAAGATAATCCACCATAATCATGAAGGTTTTATATCAGAAACGCAGGTATTGTTTAACATATGCAAGTCAATAAATGTGATACATCACATCAACAGAATTAAAAACAAAAATCACATAATTATCTCAATAGATGCAGAAAAATCATTTGACAAAATTTAGCATCACTTTATAATTAAAACCTTCAGCAAAACTGGCATACCTGGGACATACCTCAATGTAATAAAAGCCATTTATGACAACCACACACTCAACATAATACTGAATGAGAAAAAGTTGAAAATATTCTTCGAGAACTGGAACAAGACAAGGATGTCTACTCTCACCATTTCTCTTTAACATAGTACTGGAAGTCCTAGCCAGAGCAGACAGGAAGAAGAAATAAAAGGTATCCAAAGCAGCAAAGAGAAAGTTAAACTGTTGCTGTTTGCTGATGATATGGTCAGATACCTAGAGAACCCTAAAGACACTTCCGAAAAGTTTCTAGAATGATAAATGAATTCAATGAAGTTTCAGGATACAAAATTAATGTACACAAATTAGTAGCTCTGCTATATACCAACAGCGACCAAACTGAGAATCAAATCAAGAATGCAACACTTTTTATAATAGCTGCAAAAAAACAAACAAAAAAAACTTAGAAATATACCTAAACAAAAACGTGACATACCTTACAAGAAAAATTACAAAACCCTGCTGAGAGAAATCATAGATGACACAAACAAATGACAACACATCCCATTCTCATGGATGGGTAGAATCAATATTGTGAAAATGACTATACTGCCAAAAGCAATATAAAAATTCAATGCAGCTCCCATGAAAATATCAACATCATTCTTCATAGAACTAGAACAATCATAAAATTCATACAGAACCAAAAAGGAGCTCACATAGTGAAAGCAAGACTGAACAAAAAGAACAATCTGGAGGCATCATATTGCCTGACAACAAACTATACTATAAACCCATAGTCACCAAAACAGCACTGTACTGTTATAAAAATAGGCACACAGACCAATAGAACAGAATACAGAACCCAGAAATAAACCCAAATACTTACAGTAAACTGATTTTTGACGAAACAAACAAAAACATAAAGTGCAGAAAGGACACCCTATTCAACAAATAATGCTGGGATAATTGGCAAGCCACATGTAGAAGAATAAAACTGAAAACTCATCTCTCACCTTATACAAAAATCAACTCAAGAGGGACAAAAGACATACATCTAAGACGTGAAACTATAAAAATTCTAGAAGATAACATTGAAAAATTTTTCTAGACATTGGCTTACTCAAAGACTTTATGACCAAGAACCTAAAAGAAAATGCACCAAAAACAAAGATAAATAGATGGGGCTTAAACTGAACACCTTCTGAAAAGCAAAGTAAATAATCAGCTGAGTTAACAGATAACCCACAGAGTGAGAGAAAATCTTCACAATCTATACATCTGACAAAAGACTAATATCTATACATCTGACAAAAGACTAATATCCAGAATCTACAGAAAATTCATACGAATCAGCAAAAAAAAAAAAATTCCATGAAAAAGTGGGCTAAGAACATAAACAGACAGTTCTCAAAAGAAGATGTACAAATGGCCAACAGGCATATGGAAACATGCTCAATATACCTAATTATCAGAGAAATGCAAATCAAAACCACAATGTGATACCACCTCACTCCTGCAATAATGACCATAATCAAAAAATAAAAAAATAGGACATGTTGCCAGGGATGTAGCACAAAAGGAATGATTTTACACTTGGTGTGAATGTAAACTAGCCCAACCACCATGAAAAACAGTGTGAAAATTTTTTAAAGAACTTAAAGTAGATTTACTGTTTGATCCAGCAATCCCACTACTAGGTATCTATCCAGAGGAAAAGAAGTCATTATATGAAAAAAGATACTTACACACACGTTTATTGTCTATGTGCCTATGTGTATATCAGCACCATGCTGTTTTGGTGACAATAGCCTTATAGTTTGAAGTAAGGTAATGTGATGCCTCCAGATTTGTTCTTTCTGCTTAGTCTTGCTTTGGCTATGTGGGCTCTAAGAGAATACCATTTTGTTATTTTCAATCACATGGCTAAACCTGGCAGACAGTATATTAGCTGAAATTAGCCAGGCACAGAAGGATAAATATCTCATGATTTCACTTAGACATAGATTCTAAATAACTTAATCTCATTGAAGTAGAGAGTAACATGGTGACAACCAGATGCTAAGATATTTAGAAAAAAGGGGTTGGAAAGTTATCTGTTAAAGAATACACAATTATAGTTTGTTAGGAGGAATGAATTTAAGAGATTTATTTTGCAGGCTGGTGACTTTAATTCATAATAATGTATTTTTGAAAAATGTGAAGACAAGATTCTCTCACTAGAAAAATGTTAACTATGTGAGGTAAAGCAATTAAGAATTAAGCATTTGATAATGTATACATATTCAAAACATGTTTGGCCAGGCACGGTGGCTCATGTCTGTAATCCCAGCACTTTGGGAGGCCGAGGCAGGCAGATCACGAGGTCTAGAGATCAGGGCCAGCCTGGCCAACATGGTGAAACTCCATCTCTATTAAAATGACAAAAATTAGCTGGGCGTGGTGGCACATGCCTGTAGTCCCAGCTACTTGGGAGGCTGAGGCAGGAGAACTGCTTGAACCCGGGAGGTGGAGGTTGCACTGAGCCGAGATTGCACCACTGTACTCCAGCCTGGCGACAGAGTGAGACTCTGTCTCAAGAAAAATAAAAAAATAAAATAAAATAAAAAAATTATGTTTTACCGAATAAATACACATTTTATCCGTCATGTTAAAAATATATTTTTAAACATTATAAGAGGATAACAATGTTTCAAATACTGTGTTTTTGTCATAAACTTGGTTGAATGATACCAAAAATATGTAATTTTTGTGCTGTTTTTGTCACTTAATTTGTCAGTCATAAACATAAGAACTTTGATACTTAACTGCATGTTCTGGACCCAGCATGGTACACGGGAGAAGCCAATGTACTTTAGGGCTTTTACTTAAAGCTTAGGAAACCTGGAACTTCTGGTGCAGATTGTAATAATATGGAAAACACTAAAAGGTCAGGTGTTGCTTATGGTTCCATGACTACCCACACAGTAAACAAGTTCACTTACAAATTAACAGAAAATATTTTAATCCAAAAGCTGCCATGATCCCAAAATTTTTCCAGAGAAAATGACAAGGGAGTTGGCTACAGTTAGGTGACTAAGAATGAACATTGTAGACTGAACTTTACACCCCCTAAAGATTTTACATAGAATAAGAGAAAAATTTCTCCAAATTGTAACATCAACATGGAAAAAATATTATTCCAAATTTCAAACCCACAGAGTTCCTTTTATTGTTTTGCAACACTTCACATTTACACATAAAATTAAAAAAAAAACTGCATGGAAACATAAGATGCGCTATAAGTGTATCATAAAAAATTAAATTTAAAATTCTTCACTCACCATTAACTCTTAAGAATTTCTAAGATATATTTTCTAGCAAATTTTATATATGCCACAATTTGTGTAAGAAACTAATAAAATTTTCCTTTTACACACATAGGAAAACAATGCTAACTGATTTAATCCTCTCATCTGTCGACAGTGTATGCCTATTATGTTAATTAACTGATCTGAAAGTTATATTAATAAACTCTCCAGTTAAAACCAATTTTTTAGTGCATTAAAAAATACCAACTTTCTCATCAGAACCTACAAAGTACCACGTGAAATGACATGGCATGAAGACAACAGTGAGTAAACTGTAATCATAACACAGAAAAGGAGACGGGCTGTAACGCATACATAGTTGGAATACAATAAAATGACAAAACTGAAGATAATTAGAATGTAACAGAAGCAGAATTTGTTTAAATTCAGCAAAATTGAGCTTTGCAGCCTGTAATAAATGTTCTCTTCACATGAACAGTTAATGTTATTTCTTCACAATTCATATTTTCCATCTCTGACTTGAAGTTACAAACTAACACCAGCAGAAATATTTATGGCTTATTATGGAGCATCTGTTATACAGCAAGCACTTTCATGTTTTTTGCTACATTTATATTTTTAAAAATCCTCATGACTTATAAAGCCTGTACTTACCTGAACAAATTGGTTCAATAAATTAATTTACTTGTGTCAATTATAAACATGAAAGAAACAATAACTAAAGAATAGTAGGCTTGGCTAGGTGCGGTGGCTCATGCCTATAATCCTAGCACTTTGGGATGCTAAGGTGGGTGGATTGCCTGAGGTCAAGAGTTTGAGACCAGCCTGTACAACGTGGTGAAATCCCATCTCTACTAAAAATATAAAAAGTTAGCCAGGTGTGGTGGCACATGCCTGTGATCCCAGCTACTTGAGAGGCTGAGGCAGGAGAATCACTTGAATCTGGGAGGTGGAGGTTGCAGTGAGCTGAGATCACGCCATTGCACTCCAGCCTGGGCAACAAGAGTGAAACTCTGTCTCACAAAAAAAAAAAAAAAAAAAAAAGAAAAAAGAAAAAAAGAATAGTGTGCTTATATAGGGTTCTGCAATTAAATGGAATATTCTAACTGAAAACATAATACACTAATTTTGGAATTACATCTAAAAATTATTTTGTGTGCACTACTAGATTTTATTAAAATCATTCGTATAATCCCTTACCAGCTCATATAATGAGTACTTTATATACTATATAACAAAGAAATTATAACATACAAGATAATTATAAGTCTAGCATGAGTACCAGGCAAGTAAAAAAAAAATTGCATGGGGAGATCCTGAACCATAAGCCTTAATATTTTACAGTAATTCAACAGAAAGCAGAGATCATAGATTTGTTTCCAGCATTTTTGAAGTTTTTAGTTTTCTAGTAAATTAGTCAGCTTATTAAAATAATGCTTTGTTTCAATATTGCTTTTTACTCTGAAAATAAGTACAAACTCATACTTACACACACACACTTACTTCATAATTTACTTTCACCTAACAGTTATCTTTATAGTAATATATGTTTGTGTAAATAAAAATTAAAAGTCTGTGTTTCCAGGAAGAGAGGGCACATGTTCATATAAAAATATAATAAAACTTTAAAAATATTTAGGACTCAGAAATGTATAAATTTTATGTATATGTCTATGTAATTTTTATTATGACCTAAAATGACCTGGTAGTCACTAACAGTTTAATTGTACATTTTAATATAACTAGAAGTGTACAATTGGATTGTTTGTAATACAAAGGATAAATGCTAGAGGTGATGGATACCTGATTCACCCAGATGTGATTATTACAGATTGTATGCCTGTGTCAAAACATAACATAGGACAGGCGTGGTGGCTCACCCCGTCGGAGGCCGAGGCGTGTGGATCACCTGAGGTCAGGAGTTCGAGACCAGCCTGGCCAACATGATGAAACCTCATCTCTACTAAAAATACAAAAAAATTAGCCAAGCGTTGTGGCACACGCCTGTAGTCCCAGCTACTTGGGAGACTGAGGCAGGAGAATCACTTGAACCCCAGAGGTGTAGGTTGCAGTGAGCCGAGATCATGCCACTGCACTCCAGCCTGGGTGACAGAGTGAAAAACAAAAACAAAAACTAAAAAACATAACATATATGGCATAAATATATGCACATACCGTGTACCCACAAAAATTAAGAAATATAAATTTAAATAAATAGAAAAGAAATAAAAATTTAAGTGATGGGAACAATGTTCTTTAACTTACTTGCAGTTTAAAGCCACTGGCAAAAGAGATTTCTGGAGATATTATTCCACTATTTTACCAAATCACATACTGTTACTATCTTTTACCCACACTCTTGAGTAAGGTGGAATAGGTGAATGTTAGTGGCATAATAACACTTCATTGAATGCACAATAGTCTTGACATGTTAAAAAATGTACAATTAAAAAATTAAGTTCATACATAATCTAAAAAATTTTAAATGTACTGCATTTTACTGCATAAAAGTACAATTAGTAAATTGGTAATTTAATTACTTTTTTTTTTTTTTTGAGATGGAGTCTTGCTCTGTCACCCAGTGGGGAATGCAGTGGCACGATCTTGGTTAACTGCAGCCTCTGCCTCCCAGGTTCCAGTGATTCTCCTACCTCAGCATCCCCAGAACCTGGGATTACAGGTACACACCACCATGCCTGGCTAATTTTTGTATTTTTAATAGAGGCAGGGTTTCACCATGTTGGCCAGGCTTGTCTCGAACTCCTGACCTCAGATGATCCACCCACATTGGCCTCCCAAAGTGTTGGGATTATAGGCATGAGCCACCGTGCCCAGCCCCTTTAATTTAAACTAAAATTAAAAATGCTTTTCTCTCACTATAATGCAGAAGAATATTACTCTGAACACCTACCTCATCACTCAGTATTATAAGTTAACCACCAAGAACCTACTTAGATTTTCATTATAAATCTTACACTTTAATGCCCTTACTCTTTTATAGAAAAAAATAAGTGTTCACCTAATAAAAAAGAATCTCATCTCTCTGATACAGCAACAATTCATTACATGCTTTCACATGTGAATACAATACGAATGAAAAAAACAGAATAATGTAATTTGAGAGTTGAATTCATCCTTATCTGCTTTTCAAATAATCTGCAATCTTTTTAAAAGTATACTTTGAATGTAATTATAACTCTCCTAAAAATCTTCTACTCCTGTTTTGTTTTTTTTTCTTTTTTTGAGATGGAGTTTTGCTCCTGTTGCCCACACTGGAGTGCAATGGCGTGATCTTGGCTCACCACAACCTCTTCCTTCCGGGTTCAAGCAATTCTCCTGCCTCAGCCTCCTGAGTAGCTGGGATTACAGGCATGCACCACCACACCCGGCTAATTTTGTTTTTCCAAGTTAATCAGGCTGGTCTCAAACTCCTGACCTCAGGTCAGCCTCCTAAAGTGCTGGGATTACAGGCATGAGCCACTGCATCCGGCCTTACTCCTTTTACAGTTATATACAAATCATCTAACAACTTGAGTTATATTTTCTATACTGAACACTCTGATTTAGTGTAATATCTAAAGTGTCAGTAACTTATTTCTACTGTAAATTCTGATATTTACATAGACTGTGAATTAAATATTTTTCATACTTACTTCATCTGCGAAAATATATTTTAGTATAAATTGTGTTTTCTAGGCTATAGTTTTTAAAAAAATGTGTTTCCAAATTTATTACATTTGCAAGATTTTTGTCCAATATAAATTATCTGATTTTAAACAAAGTTTGAGCAACTGCTTCAGGGTTTTCCTCTAGTATAAAATGTGTACAATAAGATTTGTGATACAAGTAAAGGTACTACAACCATCCTTATATTTGTAATATTTGTCTTCAGCATAAACATGCTTTTTACTTTAAAGGGTTATAGTTTCTGAAAGATCTTTTGACAGTAATTGCATTTATAATGCTAATTAAGTAAAAATTCTGATGTTGAGTAAGATGTAAGCAGACATCAATGACATTTTTATATTCTTTATATTTGTACAATCTTTCTCAAGTATAAATGTTTTCCTGTGCAATAAGGTGCGGATATTGCTTCACAGTTTTGCCACATTCTTTACTTATAAAGTTTTCTCCAGTATAAATTATCTTACCTATAATCAAGTGTGACAACCACTTGAAGGTTTTGTCACATTCTTCACATTTTTAAAATTTTTTTTTTATTTTTTTTTAGACGGAGTCTCGCTCTGTAGTCCAGGCTGGAATGCAGTGGCGTGATCTTGGCTCACTGCAAGCTCCACCTCCTGGGTTCACACCATTCTCCTGCCTCAACCTCCCAAGTAGCTGGGACTACAGGCACCTGCCACCACACCCAGCTAATTTTTTGTATTTTTAGTAGAGACGGGGTTTCACCGTGTTAGCCAGGATGGTCTCGATCTCCTGACCTCGTGATCCGCCCGCCTCGGCTTCCCAAAGTGCTGGGATTACAGGCGTGAGCCACCGCGCCCGGCCACACATTCTTCCCATTTTAAAGGTTTTTCACCAGGATGATTTTTTGTATATTTAGAAAAATTGGAGGTGTTGTCAAAATCATTGTCATATCTTTTAGGTTTGTAGAGTTTCTCATCAGTATGAATTTTTTTATGTCTAGTAAGGTTTGAGGACCAGTTAAAAGCTTTGCCACATTTGTCACATTTGTAGGTTTTTCTCCTGTATGAATTTTCTTATGATCAGCAAGAGTTGCAGCCTAGTTAAAAACATTGCCACATTCAACACATTTGTAAGATTTCTCTCCAGTATTAATTGCTTTATGATTAGTAAAGGTTGAGAATACACTAAAGCTTTTGCCACATTCTTCACATTTGTAGGTATTCTTTCTAGTATGAATTATCTTATGTCAGGTAAGGTAGGAGAGCCCATTAAAACATTTGCCACATTCTTCACATTTGTAGGGTTTCTCTCCTGTATGATTTCTCATGTGTTCAGTAAGGTTTGAGGACTGGGTAAAAGCTTTGCATCATTCTTCATATTGTAGGATTTCTCTCCGGTATGAATTCTTTTATGTTTAATAAGGTTTGAAAACTGGTTAAAAGCTTTGCCACATTCTTCACACTTGTAAGATTTCTTTCCAGTATGAGTTTTCTTATGTTTAGTAAGGTGTGAAAACTGGTTAAAACCTTTGCCACATTCTTTACATTTGTAGGGTTTCTCTTCAGTATGAGTTTTCTTATGTTTAGTAAGGTGTGAAAACTGGTTAAAACCTTTGCCACATTCTTTACGTTTGTAGGGTTTCTCTCCAATATGAATTCTCTTACAGTTAGTAAGGGTTGAGAACTGGTTAAAGGCTTTGTGACATTCATCACCTTTGAAGGGTTTGTCTCCAGTATGAATTATCTTAAGTTTACTAAGGATTGAGAATACACTAAAACCTCTGCCACATAATAACATTTGTAGGATTTCTCTTTAGTATGAATTTTCTTATGTCTAATAAGGGTTGAGGATTGGTTAAAGGCTTTGCCACATTCTTCTCATTTGTAGGGTTTCTCTTCTGTATGAATTCTTTTACGTTTAATAAGCTGTGATAACCAGTTAAAAACTTTAGCACACGCCTCACATTTGTAGGAATTATCTCTAGTATGAATGCTTTTATGTCATGTTAGGTGTGAAAACATGCAAAATGATTTGCCACATTCTTTACATTTGAAAGGTTTCTTGTCAGGATGTCTTATGACAATTTGAATTTAAAAATATATGAAAGACTTTCATACATTTATCACATAGAAATATTCTGCTCTGAGTAGTTGTCAAACATTTGTTAAGTTCATTATAACCTCTTTTGTGCACCTTATACTCATCCACACTTTTACAGTTTATTCTTTACTGTAAATTTTTATGTCCACATTTTCCATATCTTCTCAGTATCACTTTTTGGAAAGAAGCCTTTATGCCTTGCTCTGGCCAAAGATCTTGGGCATAATGAGAACACTTAACTGAAAGAAATAAAAATAAAACATTTCTTCACTTGCTAGAGTCAGATGAATAAACTTTACAAATCTAATGTATAGGCTGAGTATGGTGGCTCATGCCTGTAATCACAGCACTCTGGGAGGCTGAGGTGGGTGAATGACTTGAGGTCAGGAGTTTGAGATCAGCCTGGCCAACATGGTGAAACCCTGTCTCTACTAAAAATACAAAAATTAGCTGGGCATGGTGGTGGGCACCTGTAATCCCAGCTACTCAGGAGGCTGAGGCAGAATTGCTTGAACCCAGGAGGCAGAGGTTGCAGTGAGCCAAGATTGTGCCACTGTGCTCCAGCCTGGGCAACAGAGCAAGACTCTGTCTCAAAAAATAAAATAAAATAAGTCAAATAGAAGAAATGTATAGAACAAAAAAAGGGGTGGGGAAAGATGAAGCACATAGATAATCCTGGTAAACAGCTGTGATTAATAAAATTATCCATCTTTTGTGTTCTCCAGGAACAGTTTACAGAAAGAAACACCCTTCCCATTTGACTTAGATGGTGTTAAGTACTCTCTTGTCTTACTTATCACATCCAAACATGAACTCTCCACATCTTCTTTTTCTCATTAAGAAATCAGTTGGATTTGTCTTCACTGGTCAGAATAAAATACTTCTTAATCAAAGTTTATCTCCTTCCCACAAGCTTCTGAACTTTCAGCTACCCTCAGTCTGAGCCAACATAGAACCCCATTTTATGTCCCTTTTAAGAACATGCTGAGTTCAGGGTAAAAAATGTTCTGATCTAAAATCTAATTATTTTCACCCTCCATTTGCCATTCCCCTCCCACCTCCTTTTTATTTTATTTTATTTTTTTTTGAGACGGAGTCTCGCTCTGTTGCCCACGCTGGAGTGCAGTGGCACGACCTCAGCTCACTGCAAGCTCCGCCTCCCAGGTTCACGCCATTCTCCTGCCTCAGCCTCCCGAGTAGCTGGGACTATAGGCGCCCACCACTACGCCCGGCTAATTTTTTGTATTTTTAGTAGAGATGGCGTTTCACCATGTTAGCCAGGATGGTCTCGATCTCCTGACCTTGTGATCCGCCCGTCTCAGCCTCCCAAAGTGCTGGGATTACAGGCGTGAGCCACCGCACCCGGCCCCCATCTCCTTTTTAATCTTGTTTGCTCCTCCCTATGAAAGAAAGCCCTTGTCTGCCTAGACTTTGCAGTCCTTAAAGATCTTATAGTTGGTACTTCCTCCTGTTGCAATGCTTGCTTGGAATTCAAATTTTTTACATAAATCTAACTTTGTTTTATTTTACAATGTTTAGAAACTGCCTCAAAACAATAACAACTTCATCTTCAGTAAAACCCTCCCAATCTCCTTCCTTCTTAACCTTAACTGCATCTGCCTGTGGGTCCCCAGATTTCTAGGGCTCTGTAGCCTCTCAGTATAAAGGATTCTTTCATGGCTGGGGTGCACAGGCTGGGAAACCTGAAGGGGAGGCTCCCTAGAAAGAATTAACTGGACCTTTAATAACATCCTTTTGCAGGCTCAATATTAGCCCTAGCTTGGAGTCACCAGGCTAAAGATTTGATTTCTATGTCAAAGGTATTCACTTGGTTTTTGAAACTAACTCTTTGAAAAATCCAGCACAATTACTCAAACACGGTGTTACTGTAAGGAAAGGAATTTATACGCTGCTTACACTTCACACCTCAATAAGAAAAGTAAAAGTATTTATTCCTTTCAGATAATAAACATATTATTTTATTATTTCCATTAATAATCATGTAGTAAACAACTAGTCATATGGGAACACTTCTAAGTGGTACCAAGTTTCACCTCATAAAATTTAGCATGAAACTCAGAAATCAGGCTGGGCGTGGTGGCTCACGCCTGTAATCCCAGCACTTTGGGAGGCCGAGGCGGGCAGATCACGAGGTCAGGAGATCAAGACCATCCTGGCTAACACGGTGAAACCCCGTCTCTACTAAAAAATATATAAAAAATTAGCCAGGTGTGGTGGCGGGCGCCTGTAGTCCCAGCTACTTGGGAGGCTGAGGCAGGAGAATGGTGTGAACCCGGGAGGCAGAGCTTGCAGTGAGCTGAGATCGTGCCACTGCACTCCAGCCTGGGCAATAGAGCAAGACTCCGTCTCAAAAAAAAAAAAAGACACTCAGAAATCAAAATAATGGGATATAGAACAGAGATAGTGTCACAAACTTACCCTGCAAAAAAAGAAATTGATGTTTTCATGAATCTATGTAACTCACCGATTAGCTACAACATTTTCTTGTGGAAATGTATTCATTTTCTAAAACCAAAATAAAAGAGTGATTTTCCCTATAATTTTCCTTGGTAGCTAGTAATCTAAAAGCTAAGCCTTGAAATTCTGTTTGAAATCACTCAGCCATAAAAAACACACCTGAGAAAATTGTTAAACTCTCTCTGGGAAAGAAAAAAGTAAATGAGAATTATTAACAAATGGAATATATGATTACATATTAATTTTTTTAACCCACCTCTTTTATGTCCTTTGTAATTATTTTTTTCTACCTGTCAAGCCCTACTAATAAAATGCAATTTACAGTTTAAAAACTGAGGTCAGGCTGGGTACCGTGGTTCATGCCTGTAATCCCAGCACTTTGGGAGGCTGAGGCAGGTGGAACACCTGAGGTCAGGAGTTTGAGACCAACCTGGCCAACATGGTGAAACCCAGTCTCTACTAAAAATACAAAAATTAGCTGGGCGTGGTGGTGTGCGCCTGTAATCCCAGCTACTCCAGAGGCTGAGGCAGAAGAATTGCTTGAACCCAGGAGATGGAGGTTGCTGTAAGCTGAGAGCGCACCACTGCACTCTAGCCTGGACAACAGAGCAAGACTCAGTCTCGGTTAAAAAAATAAAATAAAAAAACTGAGGTCAAAATAAGTAAACAAATATTTTCACAGTGACAAATTTATGGTGTGGCAGTGCTGATTAAAAAACAGATGTGCCTGACTCATGTGTCAAGTCAGGTCATCCAATCGCTTAAGAGATTCTCACCCCCCATCCTGCTCACTTAAGTGCTCAATAACCTGTCTCTCAGGAGACACTGCACCATGCCCCAGTGTGTGCCCCAGGTGCATTTTACTTTGTACCTGGGGTTAAGTTATTGAACCATCTCACTGGGGTCAGTTTTTGTTTGTTTTTTTGGACTACTATTTTTTCTTTCACAATTTTTTCACTATTTGTCTTTCACTATTTTTCCTCTGTTGTACTTCTTTCACAATTTTTCCTCTGTTGTATTTCTTTCACAATTTTTCTGCCCCCATACAGAATCCAGGGAGCAAAAATTATTTCTGTGTTTTCCCCTCAATACCAGCATCTGATTATCTGATCAGCAATGTGTCTACATGAAATGGAATCTGGCTTGAAGACAATCTTAATGTCTCACGGGGTTAACTTTTCAAAAAAATAGTACACCAGGAGATTCCTCTCAGCCCTAGGGCATCCACCTGCTCTTTCAAGAGGCTACACTCCATACCTCAGGTTTTCCTATTGGAGAAAATGACCCAGGAGCTGAGAGTCACTAGACTTTATAGCAGACAGCCATGGTGGGTATCTTGGTTCATCCCCAGACAGTACTGAAACCCAGGACCAGTAAAAAACTAAATGATGGCTGAGGACACATCACCCCATAAAGTTTCCAAAGGAAAACCATGACCCAAAAACATTCTGACAAGATCTCTGTGCCTAGGGAAGATAAAAGAAAAAGAGGCACAGACATTTTTACAATACAGTGTCTGTGGAATATTCTTTCCTTTCTTCTTATGGGAAATATTTACAAACAGAAAACAAATGTTTTAAAAAGTGCCATCCATACTTTGTCATAATTAATAATGATTAAATAAAATACAGTATCAAAAATGTATACTAAAGAACAAATAGTTGATCATGCAAATTAGGGAGGGGAAGTTGGCATTTGGGAATGTCACAAAGAACTGGAAATTTAGTATTTTACTGCAAGCCAGAGTTAGACTGAAGGATTAGGGGGTGGGGGGTAGACTTGAGACCCTGTTTGGGACACATGTGAAAAATGCAGGGTAAAATCTGTCCCCTGTGGAGTGTGAACATAATTAAATGGCAGGCAATTAGACTGAGGTGGCTCTAGCCCCTGGATTCCTACTTAAAAAAAACAAAAATCTAACTCAAGTGCATTTTTTTGTCAATTACTATATTGGAGAAAGCAAAATTTAGGCAACTATAAACTGCCAATTAACCGCTGATTACATTATCAGGAAATTTTCACCTCGATCATACAAGTTGAGAAACTACGTAACTGTACCTAACCACTGATTTTCTTCATCATGCACCTTAAAATGACTTTTTTTTTTTTTTTTTGAAATGAAGTCTCGCTCTTGTCTCCCAGGCTGCAGTGCGATGGCGTGGTCTCGGCTTACTGCAACCTCCGCCTCCCGGGTTCAAGGGATTCTCCTGCCTCGGCCTCCTGAATAGCTGGGATTACAGGCGCCTGCCACCACCTCCGTCTAATTTTTGTATTTTTAGTTGAGACAGGGTTTCACCATGTTGGTCAGGCTGGTCTCGAACTCTTGACCTCAGGTGATCCACCCGCCTCAGTCTCCCAAAATGCTGGGATTACAGGCGTAAGCCACCGCGCCTGGCCTAAAATGACTTTTCTTTAAGTCCACCTGATGGAACATAAACTAGAAACCATAGCTTAGTGCTCTACAATTTTTGAATCACTCTTCGATTAAATTCTTTAATATTTTTCTGGTGACTCCCATAAATACTTAACAGGAGAAAAGAGTGACTCGGAACCCCACGGATCAAAGCTCTTCCCATTCATAAACCCCGCACCCAGAGTCAGGATTCTCCCCTGACGACCTTCTCGCGGTCCCTGCACAACTGGGGAGGGATGCGGCGCTGTAGGTGCAGAGCTGCCCAGAGAGGACTCCAGGCCAGGGCACAGTCACTGCGCAGGGAGGAGACGGGACGCCCGGGGTCACTGCTGTGAGCCGGGCCGCCATCTTATGGCTAAAAGGGGCTGAGGGCCGAGCTGAGCCAAGGAGAACTCAGTGGGGAGGGGGGAGGTCAGTGGAATTTGGAGCCGACTTCGGGGAGGCTCGAGTCCCGCCACAGCCACTTCCTACCGGTTCCAACCAGCCCCCTCCCCCTCTCTCGGGATGTCTGACCCGGCACTCTCACTACTTCTAGGCTTCCAGGGGGTCCTGGCGTCTTAGCTGCGGATCTCCCAATACCTACAGGTCACGGGGACACAGAGGTTGGGCCTCTAGGAGCAGAGGACACAGAAAAGTGAAGACCTGGAGCTCCAACGGTAGCGAGAAACAAAGGCCGCGCCAAATCCCGGAAGCCGTCTTGTCCGCTCCAGCTACGTGCCTGATTGGACAGTTCCCAGCCCACCGATTCTGATTGGATAATGTTTACGGCCCCACCCACTCAGGCCCTGAGTAGCAGAAGATGTGCTCAGATGCTGGGCTGAATGAAGACAGAGTGAAACCTAAGCTGCCGCCTTTTCAGGCAGGGCTTTTTCCTGAGCTGAGCCAGGCCCGCCCCAGAGGGCATTTGCATTTAACCATGTGTATAAGGTCATATGCATTTATAAATAATATATTATATGGCTATTCACAAATGCAAAGATTATAATAACCATTATTTAACAAATTCAGATTTTATGACCTTCCTGGCTTCTGGTTGTTGAGCAGGCAGCCTGGGATTTTAAAACGGAGGCAATCCTCTGAAATAAAATGTGAGCCACATGTGAATTTTACATTTTCTGGTCGCCAAACTTTAAAAAAAGAAGAAACAGGTGGAATTGATTGTAGCAATTTAATTAACTCAGTATATTCAAAATATTATCATTTCAATATGTAAGAAATATTTATTACTAATAAAGTGTATATATATATATATGGAAATAAATCTTTGAAACTAACTCTGTATTTTAGCTTTCTAGCACATCGCAGTTCAGACCAGCTACATACCAGGCACTCAGTAGCCACACATGGTCAATAGCTGCTACATTAAAATGTAGCTTTGACGACAGGAGGATGAAGATCCTGAAAAAATCTTTTCTGCCAGAGGTGAAGGAAGAGCCTCTCCCTACCAACATCTCTCTTCAGTTCCGAGGGTGGAACAGATACTGTCGACATAAAAAGCAGAGGGCAGCAGGAATAAAATAATCACAGGTACATCATTGCTGGCCCACCAATTGGTGTACCTGTGATTATTTTATTCCTAAGTTATAAACTAAAGATCTCTACATTACAAGCTAAAGACTGTTGAGGTAAGAAACTAAATAATACACAAATACTTGCAAAGATATTTATTTGTAAATTGGCATAATTAATATTGTTAAATGTCTGTATTACACAAAATGATCTGCAGATATAATACAACCTTTATCAAAAACCAATGACTTTCTTCACAGAAACATTTAAAAACAATTCCAAAATTTATATGGTACTAGAAAAGACTCTCACTATGCAATTAAAAAAAAAAAAAAAACCCACAGCTGAGAACATTACCCTACCAGACTTCAAAATATCCTGCAAAGGTATAGTAGCCAAAACTGTATCATACTGGCATAAAAATTAACCCATAGGTTAATGAAGCAGAATAGAGAGACCAGAAGTAAATCCATGCATTTACAATTAATTGATTTTAGATGAAGGTGACAAGTTATTAAAAAAAGAGAGTCTCTTCAATAAATGATATTGGGAAAACTTTATATCCACATGAAAACAATAAAATAAGACCCTCATCTCATACCATGTATAGAACTCATCTAAAATGAATTAGAAACTTGAATTTAAGACTTGAAACTTGAAACTACTACAAGAAAAAATATTGTTAAAGCTTTATAACATGAGTCCGGGCAATGATGTTTTGGATTTAACCTCAAAATCCTAGAGAACAAATGTAAACATAGATAAATCAGATTATTTCCAATTAAAAAGCTATTACACATCAGCATTTGCAATCAAGAGAATAATAAGACAACTAAAATGCGTGAGAAAATATTTCCAAATTTTACATCTTACAAGAGGTTAAATATGAAAAATATGTAAGAAACTCAAATGACTATACAACAAAGAAGACAACTATTAAAAATGAGCAAAAGGCCAAAATAGACATTTTTCAAAAAAGGACATACACATGACAAACAGATATCTTTAAAAAAAAGGTTCAATGTCAGTTATCTTCAGGGAAAGGCAAGCCAAAACATTGATAAGATATCAATTCACTCTTGCTAGAATGACTCTTATTAAAAAGAAAAAGATAACAAGTATTAGTAAATAGGGGAAAGAGAATGCTTAAACACTGTTGGTGTGAATATAAATCAGTAAAGCCATTATAAAAAACAGAATGAAGATTTCTCAAAAAAATTAACATAGAACTACCATATGATGCTGCAATTGCACTATTGGGTCTAAATCCCAAAACAAATAAAATACGTATGTTGAAGAGAAATCTGCACTACTATGTTTATTGCAGAACTCTTCACAGATTCATAGTATAGAATCGATCTAAGTGTCTATCATCCAATAAGTGAATAAAGACAATGTGGTATATATTTTTTGTTTGTATGTATTTTTTGTATAAACATATATATAATATATGCTATATATTTTGTGTGTATATACATATTTTGTGTATATGTATGTACACAAAATAAGAAAATCCTGTCATTTGCAATCATATGGATGAACCTAGAGGAAATTATATTTGTTAAAGTAAGTCAAGCACAGAAAGATTAATACCTCATAATTTCACTGTTGTTCACTTATCTAAACAACTTGATGTTATTAAAGTAGAGAGTTTTGTGGTGGTTACCAGATTCTAATGTAATTAGAAGACAGAAATGTATGTGGAGATGTCTGTGAAAAGATACATAATTACAGTTGGCTAGGAAAAATAAGTTCAAAAGGGCTATTGTACAGAATAGTGACTATAGTTAGTAATGATGTATTGCATTTTTAAAAAATGCTAGGACAGTCAATTTTATATGCTCTTGTCACAAAAGTGTCAATGATGTGAGATAAAGCATTTGTTAATTACCTAGAATTAAGCATTGACAATGTATATATACTTTAAAACATCATGTTTTATGGATAAATACAGATTTTATGCATCAATTTAAAAACATATTTTTAAAAACATTATAGAAAAATGAAAGTGTTTCAAATGCTCTGCCTTTGTCACAAACTTAACTAAATCATATCAAAAGTATATAGTTTTAGTTTAGTTTTTTTTGTTGTTTTTGGTTTTTTTTTTTTTTTTTTTGAGATGGAGTCTCATTCCATTTTGTCACCCAGGCTGGAGGGCCGTGTGCAATCTCGGCTCACTGCAACCTCCACCTCCCAAGTTCAAACGATTCTCCTGCCTCAGCCTCCCAAGTAGTTGGGACTACAGGTGTGTGCCACCATGCCTGGCTAATTTTTTGTATTTTTAGTAGAAGTAGGATTTCACCATGTTAGCCAGGCTGGTCTTGATCTCCTGACTTTGTGATCCACCCACCTCAGCCTCCCAAAGTGCTGGGATTACAGGCGTGAGCCACCACACCCAGCCAGTTTTGTTTTTTAAATTTAATAACTATAGAAACTCTAATATTTACCAGCATATTCTAGACCCAGCACAGAACATGGGAAGAGGCAATGTACTCTAGGGCTTTTACTTTAAGCTTGAGGCACCTTGGAGTTTCTAGTGCTGATGGTAATGAGGCAGAAATTTCAAAATAAGTATGCGTTCATTCACTCTAAGAAAAGTAACAGGCAAGGCAAGGGTTAAAAAGAAAACAATAACTGTTCCTCTGCTTAGCAGCTCACTTCAAGGACGGTTATAAGATAATGCTGTCTGGAAAGCCAAGGCCAAAGGAATGGGCTTCAGACACCGCCCCCCTACCCGCCACCAGAACAACGTTGAGGGAAAAAAAAGAAGAGAAAGACAAATTCTTTTACTGTTACTCCTTTCCCTGGTTTCTTAAGCATGATTATGTTTTACAAATGTCTGTATTTAGCCAGTTCTTGTTTTTCTTTTGACGCAGCTACAAGGTCACTAGCTATGCAAGGCCACAAGTTATGCTAAGTCAACAGTTATGCTATAGATTACGTGACCTGTCACTGTATGATTAACTGCTTTTGTTTTGCCTCTGTAAGTTTGCTTATAAAAACCCTGCTCTGTCTTTGTTCAAGACTCAGCTTTTTGAATGCAAATCCACTGAGCCAGTGCATACCTAAAATAAACAATCCTGTTCTCCATATTGGTCTCACCATTCCTCAGTTTCCCGCAACAGTAATAGTATGAAAGACATTAAAAGGGCAGGTTCCATAATTAACTATTCTGTAAACACATTAAATAAATTTGCACCCAAAATCAGTGAGAAAATGTTTTAATTAAAAAGCTGCCGTGATCTCCAATCTTGGCTACAGTTAGGTAACTAAAAACTGCAGGCCATTAGCTGCACCCAGTAAAATAAAAAAAGTTATAAGAGAAATTCTTCAAGATTGTAATCTCAATCTGGAAAGGAAAGATCATTTCAGATTTTAAATCCACAGAGTTTATTCTATTATTTTTCCATGCTTAACATTCACACTCAAATAGAAGATTTTACATGGAAAAATAAGCTGTGGTATATGTGTGTCACCAAAATCTTAATTTAGAATTACTCACTTACCATTAAGTATCCTGAAAATGTTATTTGTAAGACACATTTTCTCGTAAGAGATTTCAAAATTCTGATTTGTTTCTTTCTATGGTGCTTACAATATGCAACCTACTCACGTTCATGCTTTACCTATTCTAACTAATGTTATATTTACCACATTTTGTGTTGGAATCTCATAAAAATGAGACAAAGACAAACAATGCTAACTGCCTGATTTATGCCTTTTATCTCAATTAAATGATTTAACCATTGCGTTGATTAGCTATAAAGAACCTCAAACCCTTCAGTTAAAAAACAGGTTTTCATCACATTAAATAATTTCAAACTTCTCATCAGGACCTAGAAAGTACATGTGAAATGACATGGCATGGAGAAAACAGTGAGAAAACTGTAGCCATAAAACAGTCCTCTTTTGAACCGTAGTTTTGGCTGTAAAATGACCATGTAAAGCTTTACTTTTTGTTGTATAACTTGCACTATCAAGTAAGCATCTTTTCTTGCCTTGAAAAGTCTATGCCTTGAAAAATTGTCATTTTGTTTTCAAAGTCTGAATAAATTTCTTAACACTTTATACTTTGTGCTTTCAATATTACCAAATATTTGTGAGTTTCTATAATATAAAGGTTTTTCTCAGTACTCCTTTTTTAAAGGATTTTAATCTTTTTTACTACCTCTGTTTTTCATGTTGATAATTTTGTTTTCCATTAAGACATTTGGCTATGAATATCCAGATATTCTCAAATATCAACAGTGTAAAGATTCTTGGGATTTTTTTTTTCTGTTAACTCCACTTATGTTTGATTCAAAGTTGACATCTATTTTAAGCACTTTTTGTTTCTTTTCTGCATGTTTATATTAATGGGTCAATTCTCACTATGGATTATCCATTGTTTATATACTATTAGTCTGGGTTTATCAATCTTAAGTCAAAAAGTGCAATACATTTACAACTTTTCTATTTGAGAATAAACAACAGGTTTCCAATTACCAGTCACCAGCAGAACTTGAAGACAGTGATGTGATGTGTCTTGGTGCAATGATATTAATCAGAATGAAAAAAAAGATTAAAACTCTGGACAAATTCAAACATGGGCAAATAGGGCAATAACATTAAACAGAAACCTAATGACTCGACAGTTCTTCCTATGAAAATATACTTACAGAAATTCTATTAAAGAACACATGAAGCTCTATACCATTCCCATCACTGAAGAAGGATTTGTAATAGCCTGAAACTAACAATACTTTTAGCGTCCGTGGTGGTTTATTCTATGTGTCAACATGGCTAAGCTTTGGTACTAAGTTTTTTTGTTTGTGAAACACCAGGCTAGATGTTGGTGTAAAGGTATCTTTTTGATGAGATTAACATTTAAATACTTATCATTTTCTTCAGTTGAACAAAGCAGTCTACCCTCATAACGTGGCAGAAACTCATTTTACCCATTGGAGGCTTTAAGAGGAGATATTGAGTTCTCCCAAGGAAAAATATCCTACTTACATAATAGCTTTAGACTTGACACTAAAACATCAACGCTTCCCTAAGTATCCAGTGCCACTTTACTCTTCAGATTTAGCATTGTCAGCCTCAATAATTGAGTGAGTCAATTTTTAAAAATAAACTTTTTTTTTTTTCTAAGGAGGTAATGTCAGAAAGACAGCATACTAGGAAGTTTCGGGCCCTCAGTTCCCTGTGGAAATAAGAAATTAACAACAACATATCCACAAAATATCTTTGTGGCAACTCTAGCAATCAATTGAGAAACTGTAGCAACCAACAGAATGCTTAGTTATGAAAAAAACTGCACCTCAAATGCTAGAAAATTCGGTGGCATTTTTCACACGCTTTTTCTCTATCCTGATCTGGTGCAGTGTACTGTAATCTGAAGGAAGGCAGCCAATTCACAATTTCTACCTCATATGAAGTGGATCATTGTAGCTAATTGTTGTACTAACTGAGGTAGTGGCTCCTGTTTTATTCAACTCGAAACACTGATACAAATGAAGCAAAATTTGGATAACAGAATGGAGGCCGTGAAAATCAGCAGCAGGCACCATGTTGTGTTAGATTTGCAGAAATTCTATAGTAATCCAGGAACCTGAAGGCAGCAAGTTACTACAGTCAGAGAAACAAAATAGAAGCCCCAGGCTTTTGAGACAAAACTGGCTGAAACTCTTGGGTAAATTGAGACATGAGAAGTATATTTATCAGAAACTGGAATAAAAATATACACTAAAAACCCAGGAAGCTTTTGTTAGTTTCTAGCATCTCTACACCACACTGATTAGTGACAGTTTATTCCTGCAGTAAGCCTGTCTGTAACAGTGAATAAAGTGCATGGGTTGTTTTTTGTTTTTTTTTTGCAAATTATTAACTCTCATAAAAAGATTATAAGGCATATAAAACAGGGAAATATGGCTCAATCAATAGAACAAAATAAACCTTCAGAAAACAAGGCTAAAGAAACATAGATTTATGGATGGCTTTATGAATAATTTAAAACAACTGTGTAGTCCCAGGTACTTGGAAGGCTGAGGTGGAAGGATCACTTGGGACCAAGAATTCAGTGCTGCATCGAGCTATGATCTTGCTGCTGCACTTTATCCTAGATGACAGAGAGACATTCTGTTTCAGAAATAAAAAAAAGAATACTGTACCCACCAAAGCTAGCCATCAAACACAAAAAATAAATAAAGACTTTTCCAGACAAATGAAAGCTGAGGGAATTTCTTGACACCAGATGTGTCTTACAGAAAATGCTAAGGACAATTCTTTAAAAGAAATAAACATTGACATGTAACAAAGAAACATCTAAAATTACAAAACTCACGGGTAGAAGTCTTAATAGGAATACAGAAAAACTCAGAATAATACTATAATCGTGGTAGGTAAACTGCTTATATTTTAAGTATGGACATAATACAAAAGTACTAGCCACAAGAATAATTATGACAATTGGTTAAGAGATAGGTAATATAAGAAGATGTAATTTAAAATATCAAAAAGTAAGAGTGTGAGGGAGATGGTGTTAAAGTGTGGCGTTTTATATTACTTGTATTTGTAATTAAAGTTGTTATTAATTTAAAAGACTATGCTATAACCATAAGGAGTTTTTGTTAAGTATTCATTATGTTATCTACAAAACAAAAATCTATAGATACATTAAAAGAAATAGCATAAAATCATAACACGCTACTAGAGAAAATCACTTAACCACAAAGGAAGACAGTAAGAGACGAAGAAAGAAAAAAAGATTTACAAAACAACCAGAAAAGAAGTAACAAAATGGTAGTAGAAAACCCTTTCCTATAAATAATAACCTTGAATGTAAATGGATTATATTATTCGATTAAAAAATGAAATGTGGCTGAATGGGTAAAAAAAGACCAAATATATGCTTTTTATAAAAATGTCACTTAATCTACAAAGACACATAGACTTAAAGTGATGGGAAAAGGTATACCATGAAATGAAAACTCAGAAAGAGCAAGAGTAGATACACTTATATTAGATAAAATTGACTTTAAGTCAAGAATGGTAAAATGCCATTATAAAATAATAAAAAGGTCAATACTACAAGAGTTTGTAACAATTGTAAATAAACATGTCCTAAACACTGAGGCATCAAAATATATAAAGCAAATATTAATAAGGTTAGAGGGAGAAATTAACTATAATACAATAATAATAGGAAATTTCAACACCATATTTTCAGCAATAAAAAAGTCATCCAGACAGAAAATAAAGAAACAGAAAAATAGAGTTAAACTGCATCCTATGCCAAATATACCTAAGGGACATTTACAGAGCATTTCCTCCAGCATCAGCAAAATATAAAATTTTCTGGACAGGACATGGATATTCTTTAGGATAGATCATATGTTAAGTCACAATAAAGGTCTTAATAAATCTATAAAGTTTGAAATTATATTAACTATATTTTCTGATCAAAACATAAAAAAACTAAAAATGAATAACAGAAGGAATGGTAAAATCTATACAAATTTATAGAAATTAAATGACATGCCCTGGAACAATGAGTGGTTAAGTAAATAAAATTTAAAATGATAAGTTTCTTGAGACAAATGAAAATGAAAACACCACATACCAAAAAAAATTTGAGATACAGCAAAAGCAATTGTAAGAGAAGAGTTTATAACAATAAACACCTACATGAAAAAGAGATATTTCAAATAAACAACCTAATAATACATCTCAAAGAACCAGAAAAACAAGACAAAACAAATCTCAAAAAAGTAGAAGGGAAGAAATAACAAAAAGTAAAAATAAACAAAATAGAGAATTAAAAATAGAAAATACGAAAGATGCAGTTGGTTTTTTGAAATAATAAACTCAACACTTCCAAGTAAACTAAGAAAACAACAGAGAAGACTCAAATAAATAAAACTAGAAATAAAAAGACGGAAATCACAACTGCTACCACAGACATACAAAGGATCACAAGACACCACTAAGATCAACTGTATGTCAATAAAATGAAAAACTGAGAAAAAATAGATAAATCTGTGGAGACATACAACTTACCAAGATTAAATCATGAAATATTAGAAAACATAAAAAGAAAAATAATTAATAACAAGATCAAACTGGAAGTAAAGACTCTCCTCTCAAGGAAAAGCCCAGGGACTAATGGGTTTACTGTCAAAGTCTGACACACATCTAAAGAAGAATTAATACAAATACTTCTCAAATCTTTACAAAATATGAAAGAGACAAGCTACAGAATGGGAGCAAACATTTGTAAACTATACAAATACCCAGAGTATATAAAGGATTCAAACAACTAACCAGCAAACAAACAACAAAACAAAACAAATAATTCAATTTAAAAATGGCAAAAAACCTTAATAGACAATTTTCCCAAAAGAGTATACAAATGGCTGGCAGGTTTATAACAAAATGCTCAACATTACTAACTATAAGGGAAATGATTTTTTTTTTTTTTTGAGATGGAGTCTCGCTGTATCACCCAGTCTGGAGTGCAGTGGCACAATCTCCGCTCACTGCAACCTCCACCTCACGGGTTCAAGCGATTCTCCTGCCTCAGCCTGCCAAGTAGCTGGGACTACAGGCACACGCCACCACGCTCAGCTAATTTTTGTATTTTTAGTAGAGACGGGGTTTCACCATGTTGGCCAGGATGGTCTCGATCTCTTGACCTTGTGATCTGCCCACCTTGGCCTCCCAAAGTACTGGGATTACAGGCGTGAGCCACAGCGCCCAGCCGCGAAATGAAAATTAAAGCTACAATGAGATACCATCCCACCCTAGTAACAATGGTTAGTATAAAGAAGACAAAATATAACAAATACAAGTGAGGATAGAGTGAGAGGAAAACTCTTTTGACACTGTTGGTGGGGATGTAGCTTAGTACAATCATTATAAAAAAAGTATGGTGATTTCTCAAAAAGTTAAAAATAGAGCTAACGTATGGTTCATTACTGAACTACTGGTATATAGCCAAAGTAACTAAAATCAGTATGTCAAAAAGATATTTGCACTATGATGTTTATTCCAGCACCATTCACAGTAGCCAAGAGATGAAATCAAAATGTGCCCATCAATAAATAAATAGATAAATAAAATGTGGTATATATACACAATGGAATACTATTTGCTATGGAAAGAAACAAAATACTGTCATCTGTAGCAATATGTGTGAACCTAGATAATATAATGTTCAATGAAATAAACCGTAGACTGAAAGACAAATATTGCATGAGCTCACTAATAAGTGGAATATAGGAAAGTTGATCTTGCAGAAGTTAAGCATAGACTGGTGGCTACCAGAGTCTGGGGAGGGGTCCGGGAAGAAAACTATTGAGGGAGGTCATTCACTGGGTGCAAAGTTACAGTTATATAGAAAAAATAAGTTCTGGTGTTCTATTACACAGTTGGGTGACTATAACAACTATGGTATAATAACAACATATATATTTCACAATAGCTAGAAAACAGTAACTTGAAAGTTATTACTATAAAGAAATGATAATGGTTTGAGATGATGAACATGCTAATTACCTGAATTTTATCATAACACAATGTACATATATTTTAAAACATTATGCTATACCCTATAAATATGTGAAATTATGTGTCAGTTATAGAATAACTTACTAACCTAAATAAATAAATTTACCAATGCAAAAAATTTCAAGTTCTTGAAGCTGTGTTCTGTGTCTCTTGTAGAATACCTTTTCCACTTAACCAGAACATTTTCAACTTGGCCTTCCCCTTTATTTTCTGCTTGTCCAGAGATTGAAGGTCAAATACGTCAGAAATTAGGATCATTCTAGGTCTTTTCTGAGCCTGCAGCTGGCCCTAATCCTATACACTGCCTGCTAGATTCTCTTAACTATGTGGACACTTTTCAAAGATCTTATTCCCAAAGAATTGCACTCTCCATTATCTCCTGTTAGGCATTTCAGTATGACTACTTTTTGTCCCAAAGAAATCCCTTTGCCTAAGGTTATTGATTTGAAATGCCTTTTTTCATGAAGAAATTAACTGCTATAAATAGCCCTTTGGACACCATGTTTGCTGCATCTTGCATGTTTTGTTGAGTAAATGTTTTTATTCATCTGAAATATTTTCCAATTTTTAAATTTTTTCTTTGACACTTTGGCTATTTAGAATTTCACTGCTTAATTTTCACATACCTGTGACTTACCCAAATTTCCTGATGTAATTAATTTTTAATTTTATTCCATTGCAGTGAGAGAAAATACTTTGCATTTACACAATTCTTTTAATTTTTGTTTGTTTGTTTTTTGAGACACAGTTTCGCTCTTGCTGCCCAGGCTGGAGTGCAACAGCACGATCTTGGCTCACCGCAACCTCTGCTTCCCTGGTTCAAGCTATTCTCCTGCCTCAGCCTCCCAAGTAGCTGGGATTACAGGTGCCTGCCACCACGCCTGGCTAATTTTGTATTTTTAGTAGAGATGGGGCTTCTTCATGTTGCCCAGGCTGGTCTTGAACTCCTGACCTCAGGTGATCTGCCCACCTCGTCCTCCCAAAATGGTGGTATTACAGGTGTGAGCCACCACGCCTGGCCAATTCTTTTAATTTTATTGTGTATTTAATTATCTAGAGTATAGTTTATTCTAAAAAACATTCCATATATACTTAGTAAAAATGCATAGTCTATTCCTGTTATGTGGAAAGAACTATATATATCTGCTAGATCTCAGTGGTTTTGTTTTCTTCAAGTTTGTTTACTCTTTGACCTGTTGACTGTTTTTTAATTCATTACTGAGAGTGAAGTATTTAAATCTCTAACTGTTATTTTTGGATTATCTCTTTCTTGCTTTATTTTTGTCAATTTTTTTTTTTTTTTTTTAGATGGAGTCTCACTCTGTCACCCAGCCTGGAGTGCCTGGGGTGTTCTTGGCTCACTGCAACCTCTGCCTCCCGGGTTCAAGCGATTCTCCTGCCTCAGCCTCCTGAGTAGCAGCAGGGATTCTTATTTTTATATTCTGTCTAACAATCTTAGTTTTTCTTATTTAATTAATCTTTTCATATTTAGTATTATTTATATAGTTGGATTTATTTTTTCTGTATTACTTTTTCTGTATTATTTTTGTATATCACATGTGTATTTTCTTTTTCTACTATTTTGCCTTATTTTGCATTAAGAAAGCATTTTTATATAACATTGCAATTTTAAAAATAATTTTTAATATATGTTTGGAGCTATCTCTTGTTCTTTTAGGGCTTCTGATATACATCTTCATTCCTCAGAATCTGTTTTACATTTATAATAACAATACTGATGAGTTAGGTATACAAACGTTAGTTTTAGGTATTTCTATTTCTGCTTCTCATTTTGTGATATAAATTTTACTCTTATTATATCGACACATGCTATAAACTTATTATTTTACATTTATTATTTTATATAATTTTATTTTCAAAAATGAGATGAGAAAAGAAAAAAGAGCAAAGATATATCTACAAATTGTTTGATATTAACCTTTTTATTTCCCATTTCTGAATTTTCTCATTTGTTCCAGAATATTCAGCTAATTTTTATTGCAAAACATGCTATCACTCACCTGTTTTGTTTAGTTATTGGTAAGTATATTACATGTATTTGTAATTGGTCCAACAATACAATTTTATTTATATTGTTATGCATTCATTTTTTAAAATAATATAAGAAATACAAAAATGTATACACGATGTCTTTTATAATGACATGATTATCTTTACTGGTGTTTTGTCATTTCATGTAGATTCAAATTGTTCTCTTTGGTTATTTGATTATCTCTCTCTCTCTTTCTTTCTCTCTTTCTTTCTTTTTTTCTCGGAGTCTCCCTCTGTCGCCCAGGCTGGAGTGCAGTGGCATGATCTCAGCTCACTGCAACCTCCACCTCCCGGGTTCAAGCGATTCTCCTGCCTCAGCCTCCCGAGTAGCTGGGACTAGAGGCACCCGCCACCACACCCAGCTAATTTTTGTATTTTTACCTAGTTGAAATCAACTCAGTTTTTGTTTACCTGGAAAGGCCTTATGTTGCCTTTATTTTTTATTGATAGCTTTCACATTCAGAAGATTATTTCTTGACAGTTTTTCTTTGATGAGTAGACAAAAAGATTTAAATGAAATTGAAAGGCTTCCAAAAGGCAACTAAATTATGATCTAAAAAAATAGATTTGAAATTGTTTTTAAATTGAATTGAAAATAAAATTATATTGATGGCAGCTGATGATACGTTAGACTGGGATGCTGAGAGCAGGAAGAATTAAACTTATGGACAATAGAAGTCTGTGAGTTGTTTGGTCCTGACTTAGGCCAAATGGAGGACATGCTTTTTAAAGATGTTTCATGAGAGCACAGCCATGCTGAAACTAAAGAGGCTGAGTGCCTGCACTGTGCTAAGACCCACAGGTTTATTGAAATAGAAGTCACTATTTTAATATACAATATTTAACAACAATTTAACATACAATATTAGACTAAGAAAGCAAGTAGGCAGTGATAATTATGATTAATGTTAACTTTAGTTTTAATAGAATCGTGTTTGATGGGTGTCACAGAAGCAAAAATATGGCCTTTGCTATAAAACGTGTGCTCTACTACTGAGTGTGTAAAGCACTCCTGTGAGTGGAAGCCACAAAGAAACCTGAGGGCCGGGGTGGTACAATAATCCTTTGATACTTCACATCTAAAAAAAAAAAAAATCTCTTGGCATGGAGAGTTTGTATCCAAACATTCGCTGCTTGAAATAGATGTGCATTTCTGTACTCTATAAATGTACCTGGACAAATTAATGAGGTATAAAGCAGCCTACATTTTGCTCCCATGTCTAGTGCCCTGACTCAGAACTGTGTCCTCAGGAAAATGGAGCACTTTACCCATTTAGGTCTGATAGAGGTGGCATTTTTTCTGATTCTCACAAAGGTGATTTTGGTCTACTTCTTATCATGAAAATCAGAGATTGCTGAGGAATATTAATGAGGGCAACCATGAATTACTTGAACCAGTAGTAATGCAGTGGAAAATCTGACATTGTGTTTTACTAATTTTGAAGTTTGGGTAATTGGGAGACTACTCTTTTTTTTATAAGAACAGACACCATACAATCCACTGGGCTGAATATACCTGGGGAAATAAGCTTACACATGGAAAAGTTGGAGCACGGCTGTTTCTAATGCATTTTCTAGGAATCAAAAAGTTTCATTTTCCCTTGGTGGTTCCCTTTCTTAAAATCACAAAACCAGAGCTTGTACTATCTTTATGATTGACGTGAAAATTATAGGCCTTGAGGGGATGGGCTGATGGCATTGCTTCCTTATAACCACATAGTGTGAGCCTCATCTTACAAACATGAACTCACTCCAAAAACCCAGCTGGGTGACTGTCTGTCTGTCAGCATTATTAACAGTGAGAGCTCAAGACTCAGGTAAGTGGTGGGATGAGGCAGAATTTTTTCAATTAAGAGCTCGGATCATTGTCTTTTCATAATTTCAGTCATGTCTCAGTGAATCATATCTAAGTACAATAGATGATTCCAAATTAAAAATGCAACTTTATGAATACTGAGGCCATAACATACTGATCTTATACTTTGTTAATTTTGCAATATGGTATTTGAATTGCAATTGTATTTTATTTCTCACTATACTAGCTTTTTCTCAGTTTAACTTACTGTACATACCTAGGTAAAATTTTATATTTTGAAACACAAGAATTCTGAACTAATTCTTAAGAATTTAGTCGTACTTCTTTGTTCTTTTAAATTTGAAAACACTTAAGTATATAATAATTTTTAGAGTCATCTCAAAACGTGATTACTATTTAATATTTTACATTAATTAGCTTTCAGTGAATGACCATAAAATTATTTTGTTTTATTTTGGTATAGTTATTGCACATACAGGATTTAGTTCTGGTTACTATGAAACTGTAAACAAATATCTCTTTTTCTCATTTATCACATTTTGTAGAGTTAATCACTACATCACATATACCAAAGCTTGTAATATTAAGCATGATTACAAATTTGTAAAACAAATTCAGCTTTAGTGTATTACATTTTTTAAATATAAACAGCTAATATAATAAGTATTTTATTAATAAGTTAAAACTTATAAAATGTTATATATGTTAGTTTGGGTAAGATTTTCAATAATGAGAGAATAATATTCTTCAAAATTTGAGGGAAATAGCATTTCCTTATTATAAAACTTTCTCCAAATTTTGCACTCTTATAGCTTCCTCGGTAAGTTTCAAACTTGCAATTTATATATTAAAAATATATTCATGAATGTGGCCAGTATATTTCAATTTTGCTGTTAAAACACATAAGTTAATTTTGTCTAACTTTATTAGGAAATACTGTTTTCTAGTTCTGCGATTTTTTAACGTGTAAGAGAAAGGAATAAGGAGAAGTCAAAACAGAAAAGAAAAAGATAACAATAATGGTTGTCTAATTGTGGCTCATAAGGGTATCAAACCCTCAAGAAAATATAATAGTACAAAATCACTAGGTCTCTGAACATCAGGAAAAAAATAAAGCATTTCTAAGTGCTTCAAATATCTGCATTTTATGTATTTAGGGAGAAAGGACCTCAACTGCTCATAGTAAGTGTACATGAAGAATAGAAGATGTGGTTTTCCAAATTGCAATTTTCAACTTGGAAATATTTCTCCAAGTCAATATTTGGCACATTTGGTAAGACTCTTATCTATACTGTGATGCACAGGGGCACGACTGTACAAGACCTTTCAAATTTTTAGGAAAAAGTTAGTGTTACACTTAGCTGTTATCTCCTCAGTTGAAATAATTGGAAAGAAACACTCTTCCAAAAGGATTTTAGGCTTTTTCAAAATTGGTAGCATAGAATTTGCGATCAAGTCCCTCCAGTATTTTTCTATTGCCTACATTTAAAGTAATGATTTTCATGCTTATTTTTTCCTCCGAGGAAGCTGGGAATTAAATGTCTTGAAGTTATAAATATCCGTGTCAGCAAACATTGTGCTTCTAGCTGCAGTCTACACTAATTTCAACTTCCAAAGAGTGGCAAATGCATTACAATCATTCAATGGATCTGATACTTACCATATTTATTATTTTAGTCTTGGTGTATTTTATAAAGCTTCTTTTTAACAGGCCTAATCTTGGTGGAAACATTTTTTCTTTTCTAAATTTGTCAGCTGGATTTTTCAGTTTGCCATTTATTGCCACTTAACAATAAACCCCTTCTCCCTGGCACCTAAAATTCATAGGGCTAACAAGGCTGCTCAATGAATGTTGTAAATGAATGATAAAAATGAGTCTTTTTATTAATATAATAAAAACCTTTTACATTTGTATAGATTATATTTTAAATCTACACAAGAGACAGTGCAAACATCACTATTCAAATAATATTATTAATAAAATAATACTCAAAAACTGTGTTTTATAATGAAGATGAGGAACTATATTTTATCAAACTTCTTTTTCTACAAATAACGTATCCATCATATGCAAAACAGCTTTTTGCCTTTATACACCCTTTATCTTTGCTTCAGATGTCTGATCTAAGCTTATGTTTTTTATGATCAGATTTTCATTCATGGTCTGTATAATAGTGTTATTCCCCTATTATACATGATTATTTATACACTTTGGGACTTAAGAATATTGGGAATACACTGTCTTTCAGACAGTATAATGAGAATAAACTTGAGCTGCATTATGTGTTTACTGAGAGTGCTCAGGGGCTTCACCGTCAGCCTCAGCAGCCTTAGGTTATCACTTCTAATGGTGAGAGCTAAGCTGTGCATTCAGATTTTGAAATTTTTAATGGGCCACATAGAACCAAATTTTTCTTTGCACTCTGAACAACCTAAAAGTGGCATCTATGGATTTTTTTCCTATTTTGTTTCAGCCAGTTTGGCATCATATTAATGCAAATTCCATAATTCTTCCATGGTGTAGTTGTCAGATTTATCAAATAAAAACATAGAGCACAGCTGAGTTTAATATTTGGACTAAAAATGACTTCTGCAATATGTTAAAGGCAATTATCAATTGTTTAGCTCTGGCAGGTGAGAAAAGTTTTTGAAGATACAATCAATTCAATCGTACTCTATTTGTGTGCTCTAATTTATGACAACCAAGATTGTGATGACCAAGATTGCTGATCTCGTCTGGGATCAGCATCAATTCTCTCAAGAGCCTCAGTGGAAAAATACACCATTTGATAATGCAGATTATTCTGTTTCAGTATGTTCAGGTTATTTACAGAGTAAGGAGAATGAATTAGTATAAACTGGATGTTTTATACGGTGAAAAAATAAAATATTAAAATTCTTATCTATGTTATTTAATCTAATTATTTGTCCTATATCTTCTTTTGGTGTGTGGTTCATAATATATGGCTTATGTTAATAAAACTATACAGATATATAGTTAATAACTCATTTGTACATATATTATTATCTCATGTTCAAATATATTTTTCTAGTACTGATGTGTGATCCTTAAAATTTGGATACCATTAAGTCTTTAATTTAAAATTACTTTGTGTTTTTTTCTGATTTCAACTTGACAGCGGAACTCAACTGCGCTGATGGTGTAGATGTATACTGGTGGAAACCTTTCACTGTTTGTTCCTAAGATAAATGTGTTTACTTATTAAGGTTTTGTAGAAAGAGTAATAACCATTTAATCAACTAGATGTTTCCTTTATAAAATCAAACATATCTGGTGGTTTTAGAGCAACGTTTTCTCAGTCACTAATTTTTGATTATTATCCAAGGATACTCAGTGTCAACATTTTTGCGTTGTCTCATATATTTTTATTTATGGAATTGTATAATGATAAGTGACCTTGGATCAGACACACTTTTATTTTAAAAAAATCTGAGTGAATTTAATGGTGTTTCACTTTTTTAATGTCATGAAGCTAAATTGTTCTTAGCCCTGGATTAAATTAAAATGATAAATGATGTCTGAATCTTGGCCAAATAATATGAAATGGTAACTGCAAAATTGTTATGCAAAATTTTACAAGGTGTTATAGTATTGAAGTTATCCCAAGAAAACTTGAGAGGAATTATCTTTCTTATTGAAGACTACGTATTTTTCTAGGCATGGTAGAGTGTCTCTGTATTAAGTGAAGTCTCAGGAAGATGTGACTATGTTGATGCAACTTCATGGTTGAAACAAAGTAATTAAAGGTAGTGGCTGGGCTCGGTGGCCCACGGCTGTAATCCCAGCACTTTGGGAGGTCAGAAATTTGAGACCAGCCTGGCCAACATGGTGAAATCATCTATACTAAAAATACAAAAATTAGCTAGTATGATGGTGGGCACCACATGGTGGGCGCCACGTGGGAGGCTAAGGCAAGAGAATTGCTTGAACACAGGAGGTGGAGGTTGCACTGAGCAGAGATTATGCCACTGCATTCCAGCCTGGGAGACAGAGTAAGATTCTGTCTCAACAAAAAAAAAAAAAAAAAAAAAAGGGTAGTGTTTTATCTTGTTGGTAACTGAGAGGAAAATATTAAAAAATGTGTTCTGAGATAAAGAGAAATCACATAATAAATCTCTGGGATGTGAACTAAACAGAGACAGCCAGAACTATTTCTATATTATACACAGTAAATTAGGGTTTGATTAAGCAGAATAATGTCCCCCAGTTCCTATAAGGATATTGACATCTGAATTCCAAGATATCACATTACACATCACAATTCATGACAAAGAGAATGTAAGGGTGCAGATAGGATGAAAATTGCTAATATGCTGATGAAATATGATGAATTATCATGGTGAGTCCAGTGAAATCACAAGGGTCAAAAATCATGGAAGAGTGATGATGAATGAATTTCATCAAAATGATAGATCATGAGAAAGTCTTAACTGAATATATTTTTTTAATTGTTTTAGTGAGTCTTTTCTTATTAACATACATTTAATTCAATTCAACTGTACAAATGCTATTCATTTTATATGCCCGATTGAAGTAGTAAATATAAAATGAGAGAACATAAAACAAGGATATGATTACTGAGATGAAGGCCAAGGTACATGAGGAATATAGATAGTGTGCACCTTATACAGGCATAATTGAAAGTGTATTTGTTATACATATTCATAATAATTATATATGTATATATTTATTTGGTTTAGAAAATAATGCAGGAGATACATTATCAAGAATTTATATAAGATGGGGTTAATCAAGAAAATGAGAGTAAAATAAAAATAATGATAATGGTAATAATTTTGAACACTGACAAAAGAACATTGATGACACAGATGTATTTTTTTCAGGTCTTCAAAATATGTTTCTTCTACATCATTAGGATGAACACACATTTCATATGTTATCTTTGAAAAAGTCCTTTTATTTTCAAGCTGGCATTGGAATCTCAGCCAACATATTTCTTCTTCTCTGGCACATTTTTACATTCTTTAAGGATCACAAGCCTAAAAACCATGACCTGATCATCTGTCATTTGGCCTTTGTTCACATACTGATGCTAGTCATTGCAGCAGAGTTAATGTCTCAAGATGTGTTTGAGTTACAGGATTTTCAGAATAACTTCAGATGTAAGGCTGTGTTCTACATATACAAGGCAATGAGGGGCCTCTCGATCTGCACCACCTCTCTCCTGAGCATGCTTCAGGCCATCACCATTAGCCCCAGCACCTCCTGGTTGGTGAGATTTAAACAAAAAATCACAAAATACAATATCCTGGCTTTATTTTTTTTTGGTCCCTCAATTTGTCTTTCAACAGTGACATGATAATCTACATTGTAGGTTTTTCCAGTGTGACCCAGCTAATTCTGAATGTCAGTAAATACTGCTCACTTTCCCCAATAAATGTCATCATCAGAAGGCTGTTTGTTACTCTCTCGTTATCCAGAGATGTCTTCCTTGTAGGAATCATGCTGCTCTCAAGTGCATACATGGTGATTCTCTTGTCCAGGCATCAGAGGGTCTCCCAGCACCTTCACAGCACTAGCTTTTTATTAAGAACCTCCCCAGAGGAAAGGGCCACCAAGACCATCTTGCTGCTGGTGAGTTTCTTTCTGGTTATGTACTCATTGGACTTAATTGTCTCATCCTCCACAATGTTGTTATGGGTATTCAGCCCTGTCATCTACAGTGTCCACAAGTTTATGGTCAATGCCTATCCCACTGTCAGTCCTATGGTGCTAATCAGATCTGATAAAAGAATCATCAGTATTCTGCCAAAGGTTCGTTGGAAGTGCCATCCATTTTTAACAAGTTAGTGATAAAATTTTCTAAAAATAATTTTGCTGTCATTAATTAAATTATTTTAAAACACAGAATTTGCTATCTGATTTAAATAAAACATCTGGAATTGCAGTTTTGTAATATCTAATTTTTTTTTTAGATGGAGTCTCACTCTGTTGCCCAGGCTTGAATGCAGTGGTGCGATCTTGGCTCATCGCAGCCTCTGCCTCCTGGGTTCAAGCAATTCTTCTGTCTCAACTTCTTAAGTAGCTGGGATTACAGGCATGTGTCATCTTGCTCAGCTAATTTTTTTTTTTTTTTTTGTATTTTTAGTAAAGACAGGGTTTCACCATGTTGGCCAGACTGGTCTCGAACTTCTGACCTCAGGTGATCTGCCCACTTCGGCCTCCCAAAGTGCTGGGATTACAGATGTGAGCCACTGTGTCCGGCCAGAAAAACATTATTTTCCTGAGTGTATGCTTATGTGGCTCCTATTAGCAAGTGTATCACTCAGTGTTACTACTTTTGAAAAAAAAAGTATATATTTTTGAGATGGAATTTTGCTCTTGGATTTTGGCTCACTGCAACCTCCGCTCCTGGGTTCAAGGGATTTTCCTGCCTCAGCCTCCCCAGTAGCTGGGATTACAGGCATGTGCCACCACACAGGGCTAATTTTGTATTTTATTAGAGATGGGGTTTCTCTATGTTGGTCAGACTCAGGTAATCTGCCCTCCTCGGCCTCCCAAAGTGCTGGGATTACAGGCGTGAGCCACCACACCCAGCTGAATAATAATTTTTCTAAGCATGCTTTTAAAGTTTATTTTTAATTGAAGATAACATTGTACAAGTTTATTATGCATAACAAAAGGTTTCAAAGTACATATAGACTGTAAAATAATTAAATTTAGCTAATTAATGCATTAAGTTATTTTGTGGTGAGAACACTTAACATCCACTATCTGTGTACTTTTCAAGACTATACAATCTCATAAGTAATTATAGCCACCTTGCTATTTAAAAAATATCATTAAATTTATTTCTCTGATATAATTGTAATTATATTCCTTTTGGCCAACATCTTTTTATCCTCTTCTCCCCTCTAATCACCTCAGCATTTAGTAACTATTTTATATTTTATAACCATTTTAGTCTCTACTTTTATTAGATCAACTTTTTTAGATTCCACATTGTAGCAAAATCTTGTTGTATTTGTCTTACCGTGCCTGGCTTATTTCACTTAACATAATGTTTTCCAGGTTCATCTATGTTGTTTTATTTTATTTTATTTTATTTTATTTTAATGAGATGAAGTCTTGCTGTGTCTCCTATGCTGGAGTGCAGTGGAGCACAGTAGAGACGTCGTTTCACCATGTTAGCCAGGATGATCTCGAACTCCTGACCTCAGGTGATCTGCCAGCCTCAGCCTCCCAAAGTGTTGAGATTACAGGTGTGCTCAGCCCATCTATGTTGTTTTCAATGGCAGGATTTCATTCTTTATATGAATAAATAGCCTTTCATTTGGGTTTCTATGCCATGTTTTCTTTATCTATTTGTCCCTTGATGGATAATATGATTATTCTCTATCGTGGCTATTGTCATTAGTGCTGTGGTAAGTATGGGAGTGAAGACATCTCTTTAACGTACTGATTTTATTTCCTTTGGATATATGCCCAATAGTGAGATTGCTGGTTCATATAGTAGTTTTATTTTTAGTTTGGGAAACCTCTACTTTTTTACATAATGGCTGTACTAATTTGCATTCAAACCAACAGTGCATAAGGGTTTCCTTTTCTCCACATATGGCCAACACTTGTTATCTTTTGTCTTCTTGATAATGACCATGCTAATTTAAGTAAGGTAATAACTATATTACTTTTACATTTTCCTGATGACTAGTGATTTTGAGCATTTTTTCATATACCTGTCAACTATCTATTGTCTATCTATCTATCTATCTATCTATCTATCATCTATCTATCTATCTATCTTGTTTTGAGAAATACCTATTCAGGTTTTTGCTCATTTTAAAATTGGGTGATTATTATTATTATTTCTGCCATTGAGTTATTTGAGCCCCTTATATATTCTGCATGTTAACCCCTTGTCAGATGCACAGTATGCACATTTTCTCCCAGTCTGTAGTTTGTCATTTTCTTTTCTTTTTTTTTTTTTTTTTTTTTGAGACAGAGTCTTGCTCTTGTTGCCCAGGCTGGAGTGCAAGTGGTGCGATCTCAGCTCGCTGCAACCTCTGCCTCCTGGGCTCACGCAATTCTCCTGCCTCAGCCTCCCCAGTAGCTGGGACTACAGGCTTGTGCCACCATGCCCAGCTAATTTTCTTGTATTGTTGGTAGAGAGGGGCTTCACCATGTTGGCCAGGCTGCTTGCAAACTCCTGACCTCAAGTGGTCCACTACCTCCGCCTCCCAAAGTGCTGGGATTACAGGCATGAGCCACCATACCTGGCCTGTAGTTTGTCTTTGCACTCTGTTGATTATTTTCTGTGCCATGTAGAAGCTTTTACTTTAACATTTTATTAACTTTTTTTCTGTTTTCTGGCTTTATACAAAGGTGAGACATTTTGCTCTCACTGCTTTTATGAGATTTTCCTTCATGTTGGTGTTATGAAGTTTGACCTTGTTCAAATTAAGGTTTATTTAATTTAAAACTGACATATAATTGTACACATTAATGGGATACAGTGTGATATTTCAGTGCATTTATTCATTGTATAATAGGGAATAATTAACATAGCCATTGTTTTCAACATTTGTCATTTCTCTGTGCTGATAATATGCAAAATTCTCTCTTCTAGCTAACTTAACCTATATAATAACATATTATTATTAGTTATAGTCACCCTACTTTGTGTAATATAACACAAAAATTTATTCTTTCTGTTATTTTTAAATTTTAATTTTTTTTTTTTTGAGACAGAGTCTTGCTCTATTACCCAGGCTGGAGTGCAGTTGCACAATCTCTGCTCACTATAACCTCCACCTCCAGAGTTCAAGCAATTCTTGTGCCTCAGCCTCCCATGTAGCCGGGATTACAGGCACTCGCCACCATGACCAGCTAATTTTTGTATTTTTTGTAGAGACAGGGTTTCACCATGTTGGCCAGGCTGGTCTTGAACTCCTGGCCTCAGGTGTTCCACCTGCCTCTGTCTCCCAAAGTGCTAGGATTACAGGTGTGAGCCACCACGCCCGGCCTATTCTTTCTTTTAAATGATAATATTACAGTCATTGGCAAACCTGTTCTCATCTCTTCCTCCCCACATCCTTTCCAGCCTCTGGTAACCACCATTTTACTCTACTTCCATGAGATCAGCTTTAAATTTTACATAAAAATGATATCATGTGGGGTTTGTCTTTCTATGCTTGGCATATTTTACTTAACATAATGTCCTCCAGGTAAATCGATGTTGCTATAAATGACAGATTATTATTCTGTTTTAGGAAAAACAGTAAGATTCTTCCAAAAATTAAAAATAGAACTACCCTATGATTCAGCAATTTCAATACTGGGTATATATCAAAAGGAAATAAAATCAGTATGTCAAAGAGGCAACATTACTGCCATGTTTATTGCAGCACTAATCGTAATAGCCAAACTATTACTTTACTTAAGAATTTTTAAATCTCTTTTTGATACATTACACTTCTAAACTTTTAAAGGATTTAAAGGTTTTCAGTTTTAGAAACTATTTAATCACCAATTCTTTAAATATTTCTTTTTTTTATATAGTCTAGTAAAGCAATTAGGTGTTCATTTCTTCTCAATCCAATCTTCATATATGTATATATTTCATTCTCTATTAATTTGCCTTCTGTAAAATATGTAACTACATCAATTTTGGTTAGCATTCATTTTATGGCCTCTCATCAGCTCAGTGTATTTTAATATGTAACCCATATGTTGTACATTACGTTGTTTCACCACATTTCTAATAGCTTACTTTCAATTGGCCTTTTCTCAGATATGACTTGAGAAGCTTATAGCTTTTTTTCTTTGCCCATTACTTTGGTTTTCTGTTTTTTCATTGTATTGAAAAATATTTAAACATAAGCCAAATATCTGATGTTTATGTACCATACAATTTCTTTTGACCCTTCATCTTGGTGGTTTATCTAATTGTGTGCAACAGAATGCATAACTTAGTTTTCACATATGGAAGATATCATACTTGGAATGTCTCCAGTCTGTTTCTTTGCTGATTCCATTTGCCTTGCTGGAAGTTGAACCCACATGAATCTGACATTCTTGTGATTAGTCCTGTCTGAATAGAGCACGTGCTTCTTAGGTTGACTACTCCACTGGATTATTCCCTTCATTTACTCCCGGTCCTGGGAGTTTCTCATATTTTTCTTCAACTATACTTAGCATAATATGGATTGTTTTAACTTCTTGACAATTTTAATTATCTGTATTAAATGTTTAAAATATATACATTATTTTCCTGAGAAGCATAAATAGCAACAGTTGCATACATTAGTAAAATATGTCCCATAGATTGTCTATGACATAAAACATCATCTTGTGCAAAATCTCAAGTTTCTTCATGTAGAAGACCTCCTTCCTAATACACCATATTGTAATAATTTGTGAAGTGTGATTACTTTTTACTACTATGTATTACATATATATTATGCACAAATTTCAGAAACACTCCAATGAATATATAGCCAGAATTACTGTTTTATATCATATAAAGCTAATATGGGTTAAATCATTTACCTTAATTCAGATTTTTTCTACAATTACCATTATTTCTTATTAGCACTTCCCTGATATTAAAAACATAATGCGGATTTAGATTTTTTATTTAATCCAGAAGATGTTGAAAATGGTTCTAAATGGAGTTTACATGTGGCTAGATAATACTTGTTAATTACCTTTAACTTTTTAAATACATTTATTGAGGTATAATTGACAAACTAAAAGTGTATATATTTAGGATTTAGAATATGATGTTTTGAGACATGTATATATTTTTTAATTACATCGGTTAAGCTAGTTAACATATTTATCACCTTACATAGTTACTTTATGTGTCTGTGTGTGAGCGGGTATGTGTGGTGAGATTGAGATTTGATTTTGAAAAAATTTTAAGTATACAGTATTAACTATTGTCACCAGTCTATATGTTACATTCCCATCATTTATGTATTTTATAGCTGAAAGTATGTATCTTTTGACTGATACCTTGTCATTTCCTCCCACATCCTAGCCCGTAGTAATTATTATTCTTCTGTTCCTATGACTCTGAGTTATTAAAGATTTCACATAAATATGAAATCATGTGGTACTTGTCTTTTTGTATCTGGCTTATTTCACTTAGCATAATGTCTTCATGGTTCTTCAATGTTGTTGAAAATGGCAGAATTTTCATCATTAAAGATAAATTACATATACATATATTTATCACAGTTTCTTTATATATTCATCTATATATGCTAAGTGGTAACCTCTCTAATTTATCAAATTATCTTTTCTATATTATCATTCAAATATAATATTGTTTTGCATTTATTATTAAAATTAATTTCCTGTCTTTAAAAAATTTTCATAAAATTTATGGGGTCAATTCAGTCTGCCCTCTTGATAAAAGCCAGAGCTACAAGTCAGTTTTACTAATTTGGATTAGATTGAGATTTTTATTGCCTCAAATAATAAGTATAAGCATTAAGGATAAAAATATAATTATATTCTTCATCTTACAACAAAGAAAACTTTGGGTTATTTATTGGACAAAAGACTTATTCTATATTATTATTTCTATTTTTGTGTTACCTAAACATTTATTACACATAGAATACCACAAAACAGGAATAAATAAATCGGTTGTCACAAATGATGAAAGTAAAATTAAGAAATAAGATATACTTCCCAGAGAATGTTTGTAACAAAAATAAATGAAATATGTTTTAGGTGATGCATATTCTAATTCCCCTGATTTGATTATTACATATTATATGCTTGTATCAAACTATCACATGTACTACATAAAGATGTACAACTATTATGTGTCTGTAACAATTAAAAATAAGAAAGTATATATGAATATATATATATATAAATAATCATGTAACGAGTAAAGTATTAATTAAAAATATTTCCACAAAGAAAAGTTTAGGGCCTGATATCTTATATGTCAAATTCCATGAATATTTAATAAATACTATCAATTGTTTAAAAAAACTTTCAAAAACTGAAAAGAAATTTATACTTTCTAACCCACAACACTAGAGTTATTATACAATAAAATATATAATAAAAATTAAAAAAATTCACCAGACTGAAAAATAACAAATAAAGGTCTTTTTTTGCAGATGATATACTTTTCTATATAAAAATATATAAGGAGTTCAATAAAATATCCCTAGAACTATAAACAAGTTAATTAATGTCAATGTCATTAAATGAAAGATCAGAAAACAAAATTAAATTGCAGTTATAGACAAAATAAATCAACAATGAAAATGAAATAAAGAAAAAATATATTTATAATAGCAATAAGCAGAAATATTAAAGCTTTAAAAGGAAGTACAAATATATTACACTCTATTTCTTAATTCAGAAAAATCATAGAACTGAATAAATTAACGTACATTAAATAATCAAGTTTTAAATTACCATTTTTAACATTAGAATATCTCACAGATTGATCTACAGATTCAATAAAAAGTCTCCAAATTTTTAACTATTTCTAATGGAAATTGACAAGTTCTTCCCAAAAACAAATACAGATAAGTTGGGCTTGGTGGCTCATGCCTGTAAACCCAGTGCTTTGGGAGGCTGAGGTTGGAGGACTGCTTGAGGTTGGAGGACTGCTTGAGGCCTGGAGCTGAAAAACAGCCTGGGCAACATAGGAAGGTACTGTGTCTACAAAGATAAAAAAATAAAATTAGCTGGATATGGCAGCGCATGCCTGTAGTCCCACCTACCTGGGAGGCTGAGGTGGTGGAATTGCTTGAGCACAGGAGTTTGAGGTAACAGTGAGCTTTGATTGATCCACCTCACTCCAGCCTGAGTGGCAGAGTGAGACTCTCTCTCTAAAAAAATATTTAAAAAACCATATAAATGTGCACAGAATACCAAATACACAAACCAGTCTTTAAAAAGAAAAATAAAACAATTTATACTTTTTCATATAAATTCTTATTATCAAGGATAGATTCATGTAATTAATAGAATATATCTGAAGATCCAGCTGGGTGCGGTGGCTCATGTCTATAATCCCAGCACTTTGGGAGGGTGAGGTGGGTGGATCACTTGAGGTCAGGAGTTCGAGACCAACCCGGCCAACATGGTGAAATTCCATCTCACTTACAAATACAAAAAAATTAGCCAGGCGTGGTGGTGCATATCTGTAATCCCAGCTACTTGGGAGGCTGAGGCAGGAGAATCGCTTGAACCTGGGAGGCGGAAGTTGCAGTGAGCCGAGATCCCGCCATCGCACTCCAGCCTGGGCAACAGAGCAAATGTCTCAAAAAAAAAGGAAGATCCATTGAAAAACACGTTCATTTATGGCAAATTAACATTCACAAAAGTTCCAGAAAATTTCAATGTGGAAGAAACACCTTTTCCAAGAATTTTTCTAAGAAAATTGGCTATAAACGTTTAAAATAAGAAGTCAGGCCCCATCTCAAATCAAATACATACTGAAATACTTAATATGAACTGTAAAGCTAAATGTAAGAGCTAAAATGACAAATTTCTTACAGGAAACGCAGAAGTAAATTTTTATAATCTTGTATTCAATAATGATTGATTGATTTATTTTTTACATTTAGGATTGTTTTATTTCAGTTTAATGTTAATTCCACACTGTGTCTCAGTAAGAACAATACAGATTCTGTATCTGTGGCTCCAGTCAGATATCCAGTAGAACAAATTAGCTTCAAGTTACACATACTGAACAAAAGTGACTGAGTTAGCAGAGGGGAGGAGTGAGGGGAAGCAGGTAGGGGGATGGAGAAGCAGTGGAAACAAACAACTGAACACGCATGCAGGCCCTTTTCCATACCACCTGCAACGCTAACCCGCTTCAGTGGGAGAGTAAAAGTAGGCAAGAATAAGCAGCTACGATTGTTGAACTGTTACCAGCACCATGCTTTTCAGCAACATTTCAGTAGAGTTTGAAAAACTTTTTACAGCAAAACCATTTCAAAACTCTCTCCCCAAACAACCTTTAACCATCTCAAGCTAACACCGAGTTACTTTCAAACATTGGTATAAAATACGGTTTAAACAATTAGAAAAACTGAAAAATGATAACACTTTTGCCTCTATAGTGTGATTAACATCTCCCTTAGACGCTTGCATCGCCTAGAAGCATCACCTAATGGCTTTCAAAGGTAATTTCCATTTCTAATGGTAATCTTGCCACATCTGGCACGGAGACAATACAGTAATGCTGAAAAAGCCTCTATGCGGTCCTGTTAGTGTCTTAAAGAACCTAAAAGCTGGGACCAGTAAAATCCACAGAAATTCACTCTTGCCTTTAAGAACTTTTGAAAACTGTTTAAAACACAAACAAACAAACAAAAACAGGGCAGGAACCTAAATTCTGAGGCCAAATGTAAAAGTCAGATTTGGCGGTTCTTAGTGACAATGGGGAGTTGCCAAGGGGTGTGACAGGGAAGAGTAGGGTGGTCAGAGATGGTTTTTCTTGTTGGCTTTTATGTCTCACTGATTTTCGTCTTCCATGTCCTGCAGCGCTTCTTCAAACTGTTCTTCACCATCACCCTGCATGCCTGAAGTCCGTAGTGTCCTTATAGCTTCCTTCACTCAGCGTATCCAGTTCTGCAATTGCATCATCAAATGCTGATTTTGCCAACCTGCAGGCACGGTCAGGGGAATTAAGAATTTCGTACTAGAATACAGAAAAATTGAGAGCAAGACCTAAGCGAACAGGATGCGTTGGTGGAAGTTCTGTCATTGCAATATCACTAGCAGCTTTATAAACCACTAGGCTGTTCTCCACAGCCTCCTTCCTGTCATTTCCTGTGGCAAATTCTGCCAGATACCTGTGGTAGTCCCCTTTCATTTTATAATAGAAAACTTTGGACTCGCCAGTGTTAGCTGCTGGAATGAGGTTTTTGTCCAATACATCCAGAATGTCACAACAGAGTAACTTTAGCTCAGTCTCAATCATTTGCTGATATTCCCAAATCATTTTTAGCTTGTCTTCTCCTTCCTTGTTTTCTTCTTTCTGTTCAATGCTGCTGATTATTCTCCAGGAGGCTCTTCTAGCTCCAATCACATTCTTATATGCAACAGATAGGAAGTTTATTTCTTCAACTGTCAGTTCCACATCCATTCCTGCTACTTTCTTCATTGACTACACCATTTCTTGGAAGATACTGCCAGTTCAGTTCCAGAGCACACTGTATTGCTCAGCCTGCTTGGCCAGCTTTACCTGGTACCAGATCTTCTCGATCATCCACAGCAGCAGCCGCTCCCACAGGGTCTGCGCGACCGACGGAAGCCGATAGTGTCTCTGACTCTCGCTCCGCTTCTGGGCAGCAAAAATGGCGGCACCTCAATCTGGGACTTTCCCCTGCCCACGCGGAAAACTGCTCAGCTCTATGGCAACCGCTCCCTGGCAACTAATGATTTCTTAAATAACACAACAAAAAAGCATAATCAAGAAGAAACTGATAAACTTCATCAAATTGAAAAACATTTTTTTCCAAACACCAAGAAGAATATATAATCTAAGCTGCATAATGAGAGACAATATTTCAAATTATATATCTTCTTAGGCTCTAGTATCCGGAATACAAACAAAACCAAAACAAACTCTTGTATGTCAATAATAAAAGGATAAATTACCAATTAAAAATGGTCAAGGGACTTGAATATATGTTTTACCAAAGAAGATGTACAAATTGCTAATATGAACATAAAAATATGCTCAATATATTTTGCTATTAGGAAAATAGAAATCAAATCACAATGAGATAACAACGAACACACTATATTGGCTATAACAAAGAGACAATAACAAGTGTCAGCAAATGTGGAAAGTATGGAATTTCTATGCATTGCAGCTGGAAAGGTAAAATAATGTAGTCATTTTATAAAACAATTTGGCAATTCTTCAAAATTTTAAACACAGAATTGCCACATGGCTCAGAAATTTTTCTCCACATATGTATGCAAAGGAAATGAAAACCTAAGTCACACAAAGACTTGTATGTGAATGTTCATAGCAGCTATGTTTATAAGAGCCAGAGGGGAATACCATCCAAATATCCATCAGCTAGTGAAAAAATATGTCATATTTATGCAATAAAATCCTCAGCAATCAAAGGGAATTAAGCAATCCATGCTACACTGGAAATAAACCTCAAAAATAGTAAACTAAGTGAAACAAACTAGGTTTCAAAAAGATTACATAATTTATAATTCCACATATAAGAAGAGTCCATAAAAAGCTCATTGATAGAAAATAAACTAATGGATGTCTAAGGCCTGGGTGATGGTGGAGAGTGAATGAAAACAAGATAGATTTTACTCTGAGATGATGAACATATTTTAAAGTTAGTTGTGATTATCAATACGTAACTCTGTTAAAATATTAAAAACAGGCTGGGCGCGATGGCTCATGCCTGTAATCCCAGCACTTTGGGAGGCCGAGACAGGCGGATCATTTGAGGCCAGGATTTTGAGGCCAGCCTGACCAACGTGGTGAAACCCCCATCTCTACTACAAGTACAAACAAATTAGCCGGGCGTAGTGACGCATGCCTGTAGTCCCAGCGACTCAGGAGGCTGAGGCAGGAGAATCACTTGAACCGGGAGGCAGAAGTTACAGTGAGCCGAGATCCCGCCACTGCACTGCAGACTGTGTGACAGAGCAAGACTCCGTCTCAAAAAAAAAAAATAAAATAAAAAAATAAAACATTGATATTTACAATGAAAATGTCATTGTATTATATAAATTATATCCCATTAAAGCCTATCAAAAATAAACATGCCAAAAGTATTAAAATAGCTTCTGACTTTAAGAAACCCAAGAAACAGACTGTTAACACCAAAGTTATTTCTGCTGATTTAATAAATATTAAAGGAAGAAGAAGAAGATACTTTAAATATCACAAGAGGACACAAGTGCGACCAAAAACATTATAGAGGTTACGTAAGCAAAAAGAAAACAGCTTGTAAGGAGTATTTATGGATAGGAACCATCTGGTTTTACTAGACTGGAAAACTGAAGTCATTTACAGAAGACTACTCTAACTCACAGATTGTTACAAATAAGTAATGATGTCATCATAGAATGAGGAAAAATTAAAAATTAATTAATTAACTAAAAATATTTGGAGAAGCAATCTAACATAAAGTTGGTTGATGGCACCCGTCTCTACAGTTAGAGTAGCCTATTGCTAATGCAAAAGCTGCACATTCATCGCTTCTTCAAAACCAATCTCAATACCCAAATCTGATACTAATCTCTAAATTTATTACTGTAATTTATAAGAAGATATCTGCCTATTTTTTATTACATAACATGGCTAATGTTCAGTATTTGAAGGTTTTTATCAAAAAAATAACTTAAATTTTTTATTTAAAACTCATGGCAATTAAAAATGTAAACAAAGATATAGAAATTATACAAAAATTCCTGATTACCCATCACAAGGCTCCAGCCATTATTTTGTCTTTCATTTTCAATTATTAACTCCATTTTTTTGGTAAAATATTAAATATAAAAATCTGTATTGCTAAATTTGTAGAAATTTTGTACCTCTAACCAAAAAAAACAATGAAAATATTATTATGATTCCTCATAATTTTTTTTTTTTGAAACGGAATCTTGCTCTGTTGCCCAGGCTGGAGTGCGGTGGTGCGATCTCAGCTCACTGCAACCTTCACCTCCCAGGTTCAAGGGATTCTCCTGCCTCAGCCTCCCGAGTAGCTGGGACTACAGGTGCATGCCACCACGCCCAGCTAATTTTTTGTATTTTTAGTAGAGACGGGGTTTCACCATGTTAGCCAGGATGGTGTTGAACTCCTGAATTCGTGATCCACCCGCCTCGGCCTCTCAAAGTGCTGGGATTATAAATATCCATAATATATACACAAAAATCCATAAATATATACACAAATAGATATTTTAAAATATTTTTGGCCAGGCGGTGTGAGCCACCGCGCCCGGCCAAAAATATTTTTAAATATCTATTTGTGTATATATTTATGGAATACATGAGATATGTTGATACAGACATGCAATATATAATAATTACATTATGGAGAATGAAGTATCCATCCTCTCAAGCATTTATTCTTTGTGTTACAAATAATCCAGTTATACTCTTAGATATATTAAAATGTACAATTAAATTATTATTGACTATAGTCACCCTGTTGTGTTATACTAGGTCTTTTTCATTTGTTCTAACTACTTTTTGTATTCATAAATTATCCCCACTTCTTCCCAACCCCCCCCCCCACTACCCTCCCCAGCCTGTAATAACCATCCTTCTACTCTCTATCTCCATGAGTTTAATTGTTTTAATTATTAGCTTCCACAAATAATTGAGAACATGTAATGTTTGCATTTCCTTTCCTGGCTTATTTCACTTATCATAATGACCTGCAACTCATGTTGTTGCAAATTACTGGATCTCATTCTTCTTTATGGATATGTAGTATTCCATGGTGTATGTACCACATTTTCTTTATCTGGTTTTCTGTTGATGCACATTTAGGTTGATTCCATGATATTGCTATTGCGAATAATGTTGCAATGAACATGTGTGTACATGTGTCTTTATGATAAAATAATTTATATTTATTTGGTTATGTACCCCATAATGAAATTGCTGGGTCAAATGGTGCTTCTGTTTGTAGTTCTTTGAGAAATCACCACAGTGCTTTCCACAATGTCTGGACTAATTTACATTCCCATCAGCAGTGTACAAGCATTCCATTTCCACCACAACTTTTGCAGCATGTTACTTTTTGTTTGTTTGTTTGTTTTTGTTTTTGAGATGGAGTCTCGCTCTGTTGCCAGGCTGGAGTGCAGTGGCACAAACTTGGCTTACTGCAACCCCTGGCTCCCAGGTTCAAGTGATTCTCCTGCCTCAGCCTCCAGAGTAGCTGGGACTACAGGCGTGTGCTACCACGCCCAGCTAATTTTTGTATTTTTAGTAGAGGTGGGGGTTCACCATGTTGGCCAGGATGGTCTCGAATTCCTGACCTCGTGATCAGCCCACCTTGGCTTCCCAAAGTGCTGGGATTACAGGTGTGAGCCACCGTGCCCAGCAGCAGCATCTGTTACCTTTCAACTTTTTAATAATAACCTTTATAACTTGTGTGAGATGGTGTCTTATCCACTATCTAATATTTTAAATAATGTGCAAAACAGGAAACAAAATCAGGTTATTCAGTATCAACAGTAACAAAAATCATAGCACATCTGTACAACTTGACATCAAAGAATTGTTACATTGCATGGTAGTTGTGAAAACATACATGTAGATAAAATATTTTAAAAAGGAAACGGGCTCAAGATGGTAAACTAGTGACATTGGATGCCAGTTCCCCTTAGAAAGAACAATAAATATTGTCAACTGGTAATTATACCTCAAATAGAATATCAAGGAAAGAACACTAGAACCTAATTGAGAACTCACAGAGAAAACCTGAGGAACTGAAGGAAAAGGAAGCAAGAGGCCAACTCAGCAGAGAGCTGCCAGGAACCTGGAGGGGCCCAGCATTGCTGAGGACAGGTAAGTGGGAAATGTTTCCACAGCCTACATTTCTCCTGCGGATTGCCTGCCGCAGTCTGAACTGTGGGAGAGCTCCTTTGTTCTCATGAACCCTGACACTAACGTGGCTGTTGACTTCAAGAGCTCTTGAGAGCATAGCACCAGACTGGGGACTCATACTGTGCTACTCACTTTCCACCAAGATACAAGTGGTTGTGTCAGGATGCCACTGGGAAAATGCAGGTATCAGGGGACTGACTCCAGCCCTGTGAACCTCAGTTCCCCTATCTCTGCATCTCAGGAGCTGCCGCTGACATTGGCCAGTGCCAGCTTGAAGGGCTGCAGTGGCACAGAGCTGGCTGGACCCAGGAATGACGCAGTTCCCCAGAAGTTTGGCCCTTACAGAGTGCTGCTCCTGGGAAACAGGAGAGTTCAGTGAACCAAGAAGGCAAAACTGGGACAAAAGACAATCAAAGCATTCTACTTTCAGAGTCCAAGAGCTGCCTGCTTGGGGACTGTGAAAAGTAACTTTGCTCTCAACAGGTGCGAAAACTGTCCTCACACCGCAAATGGAGAGTGAAATGCCCTCCCACCAACTGCACAGCCTCTGTGCAGTGGCTCAAGCACAGAGAATGAGACCCCTCTTTTCCCTTCGCACACCACTGTAGGCACAGCCTCTACTACTGCCACAGGAAGTTGGGGTAGGTGAGCATCTTGAGCTGTGAGTGGTGACTGCAACCCGACTGGCAGCATGGCCTTCAAGCCTAGGCTTAAAAAAAGGGCAATGGGCTGGACATGGTGACTCATGCCTGTAATCCCAGCACTTTGGGAGGCCGAGGTGGGCGGATCACTTGAGGTCAGGAGTTCGAGACCAGCCTGGCCAATATGGTGAAACTCTGTCAATACTAAAAATACAAAAATTAGCTGGGCGTGGTGGCAGGCACCTGTAATCCCAGCTACTCAGGAGACTAAGGCAAGATAATCGCTTGAACCCTGGGGGCAGAGGTTGCAGTGAACTGAGATCACGTCACTGCACTCCAGCCTGCGCATCACAACGAGACTCCCTCAAATAAATAAATAAATAAATAAGTTAATTAATAAGCTCCCTTCCAAACCAACAGAATCACATTTTCTTACAGTGAGATCTGGAATAACAAATAATTTATATGCACACGAAAGCTTGAGAGGCAATGCTTAGCTAAGTGGCTCTCACCCCAAACTTCCATTTAAGAGTGCCTGGCCAGTTTGAAGAAATGCTGATTCTACCTATTGTTCTGGGTGGAATCATTCATGTGGTTCTAATTAATTGCCCCATGTGATTCCAAGGTGAGGCCAGGGTAAAGTACACGGGCTCCCAAATCCTTTCAGGAGAGTTGAGTTAAGCTTTTTCCCTGAAGTGAGATCACGAGGCTGCTCTGCTTGCGTTTGGTAGGGGGCAGGTCAGTTTGGCCCATATTCCCATTGCTGTAACAGAAACCACTGGAGTCTGTGGCAAGGGAGAGTACCACAGGGCAGAAAAATGAGTAACTCACAATTTCATCTTTATTTAGCAGGTCATTGTTTTTGAATTCCACAACAAAGTCCAGGAGGAGAGAACATTTTCTGCACTTTAAGGTCCTTCTGCCTGTGGGTGTGGTGGTACCAGGTACAAAGTTTGTCCTGATGCCTTTAAAGACACATTCTCAAGATGAAGGTGAGATTTGTTCAGTTAATCTCTCCTGAGAAGGAATCAGAGAAGAGAGAAAAAATGGCCGATTCTCAGGTAAGTATCCCAGGTCAAAAACTGTGTCCACTTTTTCTTCTAGAATGTCATGTATCTAGAATTGCAGTCATTTCCATTTCCACTTCTGATGTTTCTGCCTAACAAGATTATTTTAACTACCTTTTTCCTTTTCTTCTCATGACAGTGAAAGGACCTCTTTAAAATAATTCTCCCCTCTATATTAGAGCCTTATCTTCATTCTCTCCATCCAGGCTTCTTACATATCACAAATAATTCTCACCTAGAATTTATGCTCTGAAATATTGACAGTATTCCCTGTGTTGACAGATCAGTCTGGGCAGGTGGGGATATAAAACATTCTTTTTGGGGGATGGTGCTGGGTCCTCAGATATCAGTGAGTGAGAAAATCCACTGTTTATGTTCCATCTGGATGCTCCATCAGCTCTATGAAGAACACAACTTTTAAATGCACACTTAAAAAGGATGGAATTAATTGCCTGAGATAACTCAGAAGATAGGAAAAGGAATTAATTTTTTTAAATGTGCCTTCTAGGATGCTAAAGAGGGAGTATTTAAATACACTATTAGAAATTACAAAACATGGGAAACATATGTGGCTTGAATTTTACATAAAACTGATTTTTTATGATTAGATTCTGATTATGGTTTATGTTTTTTGGCCAGTAATCTTGCAGAAGTCATGTTGAATCCTCCCATATGTATCAGCACCTGATACCAATTTGTCTCATTAATTTTATTCACTTGGTTAAGGTGCTCTCTAAAGGATTCCTCCACCATAAAGTTACTTTTTCTTTGAACTCTGTCATTAGCAGGTATCTTGGAGAGACTTTCTGATTAATGTGCATAAACAATCACATTTAATCTAGAAGTGTCCCTTTCTTATTTGTTTCTGTTTGTTTATACCTTGCTTCAGAAAATGAAGGTTGTCATCTTTGTTTACTGGTCTTATACACTGGGATAAAACCCAGGTTCTGTCACTTACTAGATGTTTTACAAAATATTTTTCTTAGCTAGAATCATTGGGACCATTGATGAATTTGTTAGCAATGCAGAAACTCAAGTCTCATCCCAAGTCTCTTGAATTAGAATACGCATTTTAACAAAATCTCCAGTTTATTGATGTACACATTAACATATGACAGGTACCTTCTAACTTAATGTGACTTCTCCATATGGGAACTATATACAACTTATTCTGTATGATGTAAATATAGCACTCAAAACTGTATATGCTTGTGTTTATGCCATGAATTGTATGCTGTATCATTCAGAAAACTATAGTACCTACACTGCTTTTGTGGATCTTATTTCATTCTCTTTCTTCAGAATGAGGGAATACATTAGAGAATCTTTCTGTATTAAATAGTATCTTATTGGATAATTCAAGTATCTCATGTAAAACAGAGCCAACTCTCTTAACTCTCATACACCTAGAGTCAAATTAAGAATTCTGCCCATGGCCACTTGCTAAATATGTGTGTGTTTGTTTTTTTTAGAAACTGCTAACATTGAAGGATGTGGCCATAGAATTATCTTAGAAGGAGTGGGAATGTCTGAATCCTGCTCAGTGGAATTAGTATAGGGATGTGATGTTAGAAAACTCAGAAAGCTGGTTTCCCTAGGTGAGAATAACATTTCCCTGGAATTCCTAATATACCCTAAGGTTTCTATTTGCTCCCTTTGTAGAATGATTTTGGGAGTTTTTGCTAGCTTAAATTATTTTTAGATCAATACTTTTAAGGGAAACTTGAAGGTTTTTTGGAATAAAGAAAGCAAATCTTCAAGATGTTTTATCTTAACAGAAACCTTCCCCTTTCTTGAGCTAATCTGTATCCTTCACCCTAGATTAGTAGAAATCTAGAAATTCAGTGGCATAAAATATTGTTGCCCAAATATTGAAATCCAATACTCATCACCAATTTTAAATTCAATAGTGTTGGATAGTAGAGCTAAGGGCCCAGAAGTGTAAAATATGTTTTAAATATTCTAAAGGTTCTGTCAGAAAACAGTATTTTGAAATTAATTTTTTAGAATGTTTTATAATATTCTCTCCTCTCTACTGAACATAATACTAGGTTGGTAGTTGGAGAATCCCAGCAAGTCATGTTACTTTTTTCTAACAAAACAGGTCTTGCTGTCTCTAACCCTCATCTGATCTGCTGCCTTGAGCAAATAAAAGAGCCCTGGAATGTGAAGAGACATGAGACAGTAGTCAAATACTAAGATAGGTAAGCATGAATGAAGCAGATAACACAGATCAGAGGTACAAAGGTCAAAAAGAATGCCAGACCTTAAAATGTGATATGGGACACTCTGCTTCAATGGAAATGTTTCCTAAAAAGCCACTTTTTCCTCTTGCTCTCAAATAGGAGCATCTTCTGTCCCATACCCTTAAATTCTCTAAAGACTCTACTTCCCATTCTGTGATTTTCCTTTGAGATTACCATGAGAGCCAGAGTCTTCTTTATGGCTTATAAGGTACTGCATGATACGCCTGTTCTTCCATTGCTTTGGGGGGATACAAGAATATCTTTATTTTTGAGGAACTGCATGTTAGATCATTTTTAAAGTCTTCTTTTTCCATCATGTCTGAAATGTGTGAGAGCAGTGGTGATATTAAGATTTGTTTCAGGAATCTCAGGAACATCAATGACAAACGCAGCTTGTTATTTCTCTATTTTTTCTTTCTGATTTTCGCAATCCTAACAGATTTGAAATGATAGCTCATCATTGGTTTCATTTGCAACTGCCTGATGGTAGGTGATATTGAGCACTCTTTCATATACCTGTTGGTCATTTGTATATATTTGTTGACAAAATATTTTGTAGTCTTCTATTTTTCAGTTGGATTATCATCATTATTATTATATTTACCTTTGCTTTGAATTTCTCATATATTTTGAATATTAAACTCTTATCGTATATATGGTTTGCTATTGTGAGTATGATGCAATAAACATGCAAATGTATCTATCATTTTAATATAATAAATTCTTTTTTTGGGTAGATTCCCAATGATGAGATTTCTGAATCAAATGGTAGTTCTATTCTTAGTTATTTGAAAAATTTCCATATTGTTTTTTATAGAGGTTGCATTAATTTATATGTTTTTGCTGACAGTATATAGAGTGTTCCCCTTTTTCCACATCTTTGCTAATGTTTATTATGTTTTTTCTTTTTAATAGTAGCCATTATTGCTAATGTAATATCTCACTGTGGTATTACTTTCTGTTTCTCTGCTAATTAGTGATATTGAGCATTTTTAAAATATGCATGCTGGCTATTTGTATGTCTTTTTTGAAAAATACTTAGTTATTTGCCCATTTTCAATGGGATTCTTTGTTTTTATTACCATGATGACTTGAGTTTGAGTTATTTGTAAATTCTGAATATTAGTTCCATGTTGGCACAGTTTGCAAATATGTTCTTTTATTCTGTAGGTTGCCTGTTTACCCTGTTGATTATTTTTTTTTGCTGTGCCAAAATTTTTTAGTTTGAGTCCCATTTGTCTATTTTCCTTTACTTTTGTTTATTGCATGTTTGAGGTTTTAGTCATGAATACTTTGCATAAACCAATGCCCAGAAGAGTTTTTCTCACATCTTCTTTTAGCACTTTCATAGCTTCAGGTCTTACTTTAATTCTTTAATTCCTCTTGGTTGATTTTTGTGTATGGTGAGTGATAGGGATCTGTTTGTATTCTTCTGTATATGGTAATCCAATTTTCTCAGCACTATTATTGAACAGGGTATTCTTCCTCTAGTGTATCTTGTGATCAGTTTAGTCAAATATCAATTGACTGAAGATATGTGACTTTATTTCTGAGTTTTCTTTCCTTTTCTTTTTTTTTTTTTTTTTGAGACAGAGTCTCACTCTGTCACCAGGCTGGAGTGCAGTGGCACCATCTCGGCTCACTGCAACCTCTGCCTCCTGGGTTCAAGCGGTTCTTCTGCCTCAGCCTCCCAAGTAGCTGGGACTACATGAGCACGCCACCACACCCAGCTAATTTTTGTATTTTTAGTAGAGACAGGGTTTCACCATGTTGGCCAGGATGGTCTTGATCTCTTGACCTTGTGATCCACCTGCCTTGGCCTCCCAAAGTGCTGGGATTACATATTTCTGGGTTTTCTATTCTGTTTCCTTAATCTACATGTCTGTTTTTATACCAGTACCATGCTGCTTTGGTTACTATTGTGTTGCAGTATAATTTGAAGTCAGGTAAGTGATGCCTCCAGCTTTGTTCTTTTTGCTTAGGATTGCTTTGGCTCTTTGGGCCCCTTTCTTATGAATCTTATGATAGTTTTTATCTAATTCTGTAAAAAATAATGCGGGTATTTTGATAGAGATTGCAGTAAATCTGTAAATTGCTTTGGGCAGTATGGTTATTTTGCCAATATTAATTCTTTCGATCCATGAGCATGAGCCATTTTTCTTTTTGTGGCATTTACATTTTGTCTAATCAATGTTTTGTAGTTTACCTGTAGAGATCTCTCATTTACTTGACTAAATACGTTCCTATGTATTTTATCTTTTTTGGTAGCTATTGTAAATGAGATTGCCTTCTTGATTTGGTTCTCAGTTGGATCATTGTTTGTGTATATAAATACTACTAATTTTTGTATATTGATTTTGTATCTTGACATTTTACTCAATTCATTTATCATATTTAAAAGACTTTGGTAGAGTTTTTAGGTCTTTCTAAATATAATATCACATCATCAGTGAACAGGAATAATTTTATTTTATTTTTCTAGTTCAGGTGCCTTTCTTTCTTTCTTTCTTTTGCCTGATTGCTCTAAGACTTCCAATACAATTGCATTAAATAGGAGTGGTACAAATGGCATCCTTTTCTTGTTTTGGCTTAAAAAGAATTCTTCTCATTCATTATAATTATAATGTTACTTCTTATGTTTAATTTATTGAGGGTTTTCATCATGAAGAAATGGTGAGTTTTATTAAATTCTATTTCTGCATTTGTTGAGATAACCGTATGCTTTCTGTCCTTAATTTTGTTCATGTAGCTTATTATGTATACTGCTTTGTGTACTTTGAACCATTATTGCATCCTTGGTATAGAACCCACTAGCTCATGGTATATATATTTTTTTATTTTATGTTGGATTCAGTTTAGTAGTATTGTGTTGAAAATTCTTGCATGCATTTATATTCACAAGGATATTGGCTTATAGTTTGTTGTTGTTGTTGTTGTTGTTGTTGTTGTTGTGTGTCCTTGGCTAGTTTTGGTATCAGGGTGATAATTACCTCAGAATTACTTAGAAAGAATTTCATGGCCGGGCGCGGTGGCTCACACCTGTAATCCCACCACTTTGGGAGGCCGAGGCGGGCAGATCACGAGATCAGGAGATCGAGACCATCCTGGCTAACACAGTGAAAGGCCGTCTCTACTAAAAATACAAAAAATTAGCTGGGCGTGGTGGTGGGCACCTGTAGTCCCAGCTACTTGGGAGGCTGAGGCAGGAGAATGGCATGAACCTGGGAGGCGGAGCTTGCAGTGAGCCGAAGATTGCGCCACTGCACTCCAGCCTGGGAGACAGAGCGAGAATCCGTCTCAGAAAAAAAAAAAAAATTCATTATTCTCAATTTTGGGGGGAAGAGTTTCAGGAGGATTACTATTAATTCTTTGTACATTTGGTAGAATTTGTGCATTCATCTGGTCCTGAGATTTTCTTTTTCAAGACTTTTTTTATTACTGATTCAACCATGCTACTTATTATTGGTCTTTTCAGGCACTCTGTTTCTGCCTGGTTCTATCTTGGGAGGTTGTATATTTCCAGGAATTTATTCATTTTTTTTCTAGGTTTTCAGGTTTGTGAGTGTCTAGTTGTTTTTAATAGTTTTTAGTGATCTTTTTTATTACTGTGTATCCATTGTAATGTCTATTCTTTTACTTCTGATTTTGTTTATTTAGATCTCTCTTATTTTTGCAGTGAGTCTAGTTAGCAATTTATCAATTTTGTCTTTTTGAGGAACTAACTATTCTGTTGATCATTTGTATTGCTTTTGGTCTTTATTTCATTTGATTCTGTTCTTATTTTTGTTAGTTTTTTCTTCTTCTAACTTGGAATTTGGTTTGTTATTAATTTTCTAGTTTCTTGAAGTGTGATTTTAGGTCCTTAATATGTAAGCTTTCTACTTTTTTGATGCAGGCATTTAGTGCTATAAACTGCCATCTTAGTACTATTTTTGCGGTGTCTCACATGTTTTATTATATTGTGTCTCTATTTCCAATTTGTTCCCACAAATTTTTACTTTTCATCTTAATTTTTTACTTGAGATGGGGTCTCACTCTGTCACCCAGGCTGGAGTGTAATGGCATGATCTTGGCTCACTGCAGTCTCCACCTCCTAGGCTCAAGTGAGCCTCTCACCTCAGCCTCCTGAGTAGCTGGGACCACAGGTGCACATCACCACACCCGGGTTTTTTTTGTTTTTTGTTTTTGTATTTTTGGTAGACACAGGGTTTTGCCATGTTTCCCAGGCTAGTCTCAAACTCCTGACTTCAGGTGATCCACCTGCTCAGCCTCCCAAAGTGCTGGGGTTACAGGTGTGAGCCACCACCCCCAGCTGACCATCTGAATTTCTTAATTGACACGGTGACTGTTTAAGAGCATGTTGTTTAATTTCTTCATAATTTTAGTTTCTGAAATTCCTCTTGATATTGATTTGTAGTTTTATTCTACTGTGGTCTAAAAGGTAGTTGATATAATTTTGATTTTGGGGGGTACTTTGTTGAGACTTGTTTTATTGCCTACCACATGGTCTGTGCTGTAGAATGTTCTATGTTTTGATGACAGGAGTGTATATTCTACGATTGAGTGGGAAGCACATTCTGTAGATGTCTTTTAGGTCCATTAGGTCTAAAGTCCAATTTAAGTCCAATACTTATTTTTCAGCTTTTCTATTTCAATGATCTCTCTAATGCTGTGAGTAGAATTTTAAATTTCTCCACTATTATTGCATTGCTGTCTATCTCTATAGGTTTAGTAATTTTTTTAAAAATCTGGGTGCTTTGATGTTGGGTGCATATATATTTAGAATTGTTATATCCTCTTGCTGAATTGAATCTTTATTATTGGATGATTACCTTCTTTATCCTTTTGTTACTGTTTTTTATTTAAAGTCTGTTTTATTTGATGTAAGTATAGATACTCCTGTTTGCTTTTGGTTTCTATTTGTGTTACTATATTCCTCCATTTACTTTTAGTCTGTATGTGTCTTACAAGTAAGGTGATATTCTTGTAGGCAACATAGTATTGAATCAACTTTTCTTATCCATTTCCTAAATCTATACCACATGATGCGGAATTTAATTGATTTGTATTCAAGGTTAATATTGACATGTAAGGTTTTGTTTTTGTCATAATGTTGTTTTCTAGTTGTTTTTTTATCTATTTATATTTGTGATTTGATAAAATTCTGTCGTGTTGTGATTTGATATTTATTCTTTTTCTCTTTTTTTAAGACCTATTTTATACTTTTACATGTTTTAATGATGGTGAATATCAATCTTTTGTTTTTATATTAGAAATCCTTTGAACATCTCTTGTAGGCCCAGCCTAGTGGTAATTACTTTCCCCAGCATTTATTTGTCAGGGTAAGACTTTATTTCTTCTTCATTTGTGAAGGTTAATCTAGCTTAATGTAATTTTCGGCTGGCAATTTCTTTTCCTTTCATCTTTAAAAGTGCCATCCCATTCTCTTCTGGCCAGTAAAGTTTCTTTTGAGAAGTCTGCTGTTAGTCTGATGTGGTTTCCTTTATAAATGACTAGATGCTATTCTTTTGCTGGTTTTAGAATTATTTCTTTCATTTTGACTTTAGATATTCTGATTATCATATGCCATGATGAACCCCTTTTGCAATGTGTTTTGCTGTGATTGCTGGGCTTCCTGTATATGGATGTCTAACTCTGTTGCAAGGTTTGGGAAGTTTTCTTAAACTTTGTTTTCAATTATTTTCTTAAACAGGTTTTCTAAAATGTTGATGTTTTTTACCCCTCAAAAACACTGATGATTTGTAAGTTTAGTCACTATATTTAGTCCCAAACATCTCAAAGTCTTTGTTCATTCTCTTTTATTCTTTTTTCCTTATTTTTGTCTGAGTAGATTATTTTGAAAGACCTGTTTTCAAGTTCTGAAAATTCATTTTATTCCTGTTCTCATCTATTATTGAATCTTTAAATGTATTTTCTTTTCCCTTCAATAAACCTCCATAATTTTTGTTTGGATTTATTTTAAAAGATACCTACCTCCTTGATACATTTCTCATTCATTCTCTGAATTTATTTATTTATTTTTGTATTGGTTTTCAGATTTCTCTTGCATCTCTTTGAGCTTCTTTAATACCTATTTTTTTAAAGTCTTTTAAAGTCTGACATTTCAATGAATTTTTTTGTTAGAATACTGGAAAATTATTGTGTTCTTTTGAACGTGTCATAAACCTTGCTTTTCCATGCTTCCTGTGTCTTCATAATGATTTTTGCACATCTGAAGCAACAGTTTCTTCTTTTTATTTTGAATTTACATTCATTGGAGAAAGCTTATTTTTTGAAGTTATTACCATGATGTTTATTGCATGGGGCCATTTGGCTTTACTTTTAGGTTTGTGCCGTGGGAAAGACTCTGCATACATTTCTTGAGTATAAACAAATATATATATACACACACACACGTGTGTGTGTGCGTGTGTGTGTACAACAAATACAATGTTTTATTGGCTTAGGAGTCATCTTTTATCTGAGGTTGATTTTTAAAACTGAGTCTCAGAAAACAATGTATCTTTGTTGTGTTGGTCATTGAGGTTCAGCACAGTATGACACCTGACTTAATAGGGTGAGGGGTTAGGATGGGGGTAGAAGATGAGAAATTACTTAATGGTTATAATGTATATTATTTGAGTGATGCATGCCCTACAAGCCCTGACCTCTCCACTATGGAATATATGCATGTAATTGAATTATACTTGTACCCCATACATTTGTATAAATAACTTAAAAAGAACCACAAGAGTTTACTATCTTGTTTGTTTATAAATACAAATACATTATGAATATTTCCCATGACATTAACTATTATTGATGCAGGAGCTAAAAAGAAATTTTAATTTTAATAAAAAGCAGCCCCCAAATTATTTCTTTTCTAACATGGAGCAGTGTGTAAAATTGAGCTGCAGACATAGATAAGCAAGATGGAAGCTTGCACAAATAAATGCCGGCAGCTGTGTCAATAAGAAAAGGTGCTACCTGGTGACTAGGCATGTTCAGAATGGCGGCTCTATCTTCCCTTTCCTTTGTAAACCATGTGTACAGTAAGAAGCAGGCAACATGGTGGCAGGCAACATGGCATCAGCCAGGCAAAGACCCCATTTGCATTATAGAAGATTAGGTGGCGGCAGCCAGCTTCCCCGTGCACTGTGTAAACATCACACCTGGCCCAACCAATATTTGGGCCCTATGTAAATCAGACGCTGCCTCCTCAAGCCAGTCTATAAAATCTGGTGCACTTTGCTCCAGGCCAGAAGTCCACTCAGGCAACCCTCTCCCTCACAGGAGAGAGAGCTATTTTCCTTTCTCTTTCTTTTGCCTATTAAACCTTCACTTCTAAACCTACTTCTTGTGTGTCCGCATACTCAATTTCCTTGGCATGAGACGACAAAACCCAAGTATTTACCCCAGACAGACGACACTGCTTCATTATAAGTGATAAATTTATTAGCTAAAATTGCTATATTAAGAAATATAGCACATTTTGAGGCTGCTGATGCACAGTGCAACAACTGCCATATACAAATAGGACACCAATTATACTTAGAGCCCAGGCACGGAGACTCACGCCTATAATCCCAGCACTTTAGGCTCCCAGCGCAGGTGGATCACTTGAAGTCAGAAGTTTCAGATCAGCCTGACCAAAATGGTGAAACCCCATCTCTATTAAAAATACAAACTTTTTTCTAGTAGAAAAAAACTTTTTTCTATTAGTGGGCATGGTGGCACACTCCTGTAACCCTACAAGGGTGAGTTAAGGGAATCGCTTGAACCCAGGAGGCAGAGGATGCAGTGAGTTGAGATCACATCACTCCAGCCTGGGTGACAGACTGAGACTCCGTCTCAAAAAAAAAAAAAAAAAGTATTACAAAGCTCTTGTTTCCCTGCACTTACCATTTATGAATAGTTTAATGAAATGTTATTTTTAAAAACATTTTCCATTTTGGTATGTAAAAAACTGGCATCTCATTATTTTAATATGCATTTTAGTAACTATCTAGGTAACTTGGTTTTATATATGTTTAGTGTATTACTTTTTGAATTGCCTAGTCATGTCTTCTGCTTATTTTGCTATTCAATTATTTAACATTTTAGTGATTCATATGAGCTCCCCATTATAGTAACCATTTGTCCAAAATTATTTTATATATATATATATATATCTCCATTCAGATTCCAGTGTTCATTCTCAATGTTTTTGAGAAAAAAGGACTTCCTCCCCTCTAAAGATTTCCACTCTCTAAAGAGCTTAAACAAGTACCAATTACTCAAACACAATTAGGGAAGTTTAAACATTATCTAATTGAACTTTATTTGTGGAAAATAACTGTTCTCACCTTTCCATTATTATTTAACCATGTATAGAAAGGAGCCCAAACATTCTGGGCTGATAAATCTCTTTTTAAAAAGGGAAAATGTATTCTGTCAAAGTGGGGACCAAATTCCAAGTTCACACTGCACTTTGCTAAACACATTGCTTTTGTGTTGGCTGTGTTCTCGCTGAAACACAGAGCTGCTCACATCACGGCCCTGTTCCAAAACATTTGATGGCTCATAGCAGCCAACACAACTGATCCCCCATTCATTTTTCCAAGGTCAACACCTCTTATTATCACAACCCTACACAACACTTCCAAACTCTATTCTCTACTCACACTCCACTACTTGTCCTACTCGGTCCTCAAGTAAGCCTCATATTTTTATACTCCAAGGCCTATACCTAAACTGTTTTTTTCTTAAATGTACATTTTCCCTTTCCCACATCTTTCTCCTCCACATGGCAAACCCTGCACATTTGAGAGCACCACTTTCTCTTTCCACTTGGATGTTCTCCATGTGTTCTTGCTGGTTGTGAGGCACTGGTGAGTTTTAGAACTGGAATCATATTTTATCCATCTTTGCAGTTCTAGAGCCTTGCACTGGGGTAATTGTCAATAAATGGTTCCCAATGCAAGTTTGCTGATGGTGATATTCAACAGATGAGAAAATGAGCCAGAATGCCTGTCTACTAATCCAGATTGCTTTTCACTATTATTTTGCTAAAACTCCCCCATTGTCATTACCAAAATAACAATGATAATAATGACACTAGTACTAAATACACAAGCTAAGTCAGTTATAATTGAGTTGGTAGCATGCATGACTTAAGTTCTCTGTTTTTTGCTAGTTTCAAGATAGTCCTCATCCACAGATAGGAAAAAACAGGAAACAGACCCTCAAGTGCTTATCACAGTGCAAAATCTTCCAATTCTATAACTTGCTCAGGCACCCTAATAAAATAAACGAAGCACACTGGTGACCCCCATCTCAGACACACTGTAAGAGAGATAGAAGGTCTTCCTCTCACTGTCCTCCAGTACACGTGACTCCTCCTGCTTCAAAAACAACAATAACAAAATAATGTCTCCTAGAGGCTATCACACTTGAACTTGGACAAATTTTTAGATTTGATTAGTAATTAGGTCAATACAGTTGTTGCCCTTACTTGACTCATATCACATGTTATAAACCTCTTGGGATCACCCCAATACAAATTCCAAGGCAAAACCTTGAGTTTCTATATTATGCAAAATAACAATAACCTCTTATAACATAAAACAATGGACCTGTTCTCAAGGCATTGGCCCTACCCAAAGAAAACTAAATTTCCCAAACACTTATGAAGTTTACAGCTTCAAGTCTCTTCAAAAGTAAGCTACATATGAGTCTTTGAACAGGGCTCAGCACTTTCAGTGAGGTTAAAAGTCAGTGTCCACAGGGAAGGTTTTAAAAGACAGGAGAGTCCCCTTCTATCCACAACACAGAAGACCATCAGAATGTTAGAGTCCACGCCTACTTCTCCACTTCTAGGACATCTCCCACCATGTGAAAGACCATCTCCATTCCACAGCCTAGCCTTTCCAATGAGAACATGGGAACAATTCAGTCTTTGGCAGGATTTGTCCAAAGTTTGACTCTACTTTGCCACTGGATCTCACTCTGCCAGCCTTCTGCTTTAGTGTCTTGTTGACCTCCCCTTTTCTAAGGGCACACAAATCCCAGTCAGCTCTTTCATGGACTAACACCACCTCTGCAAGCCCCTCCCTCCACAAAACATCCCTCTCACTTCCTGACCATCACAGAAGTGAAGGTCGAACTTATGTTTCCAAATACTAGCTAGAATGTGCTGTAATCTGTTTCTGGAAGCCAGAACCCTGTGCTGGCACACTTCTTTTTCTCTCGGTGTGCCCATCTTTTCCCTTGATGTGCCTCATAGGGAGGACTCTGCACACAGGAGGTTTTCAGTTAGTATTTGTTTGGTGAATGGATCATGACTCTATGGTGGGTAGTCTGGAAGGGGTCAGAAGCACAGCCCTGGAGACACACTTAACAGTTTGAGTTCTAATAGCTGGCCGCCTCCCTGGGTCTCTATTTCCTCATCTGAATCCTGAGGATAATAATTACATCTACATCTCTGTGTTAAAGAGTTGTTGTGATGAATGAATGAGATGTCGCAAGAAAAAAAATTAGGATGCTGGTAGCTAGTGCTCAATAATCATTAGATCTTCTGACTTCTGCTCCTACTGCTATCATGCTGAGTGTGTTTCTACATAAAAAAGCTAACAACCAACAAAGGGTAAAAATTAAAGTATAACTTTAGATTCTTGACTTGTCAAACTGGAGACTTATTGGGGTAACAAGTCTAGCACAGGCAGAAGAGAAAATGAAATACTTAATTTCTGGTTTATCCGATTTAAAGCAAATACAGGCAGGTCTGGCTAAGAAATGATTTTCACCAAAATTTGTCTGTAACTTGGATGCTGTAGGTTAAACTTATTTAAAAATAGTCTAGACAGATTCATTTGTAATATAAGCATGTTATAGTTTCTGATGTTTCAGACTGGATTTCTGTTTGTTTGTTTGTTTGTTTGTTTATTTATTTTTGAGATGGAGTCTCACTCTGTCCCCCGGCTGGAGTACAGTGGTGCAATCTTGGCTCACTGCGACCCCCGCCTCCCGGGTTCAAGCAAGTCTCCTGCCTCAGCCTCCCGAGTAGCTGGGATTACAGGCACCTGCCACCACACTCAGCTGATTTTTGTATTTTTAGTAGAGATGAGGTTTTGGCATGTTGGCCAGGCTGATCTCAAACTCCTGACCTCAGGTGATTTACCTGCCTTGGCCTCCCAAAGTGCTGGGATTACAGGCATGAGTCACTGCGCCCAGCCAGGATTTCTGTTTTTTCAGTTTTTTTGAAGAGACACAAGAGACAGCAGTAGCTACTATCAGACTTCTTAGAGACAAGCTGGTCCAATGAGATTTTACAAAATTTCATTTACTGCCAGGCGTGGTGGCTCATGCCTGTAATCCCAGCACTTTGGGAGGCAGAGGTGGGCAGATCACCTGAAGTTAAGAGCTTGAAACCAGCCTGGCCAACATGGTGAAACCCTGTCTCTACTAAAAATACAAAAGTTAGCTAGGTATGGTGGCAGGCGCCTGTAATCCCAGCTACTTGGGAGGGTGAGGCAGGAGAATCGCTTGAACTTGGGAGGCAGAGGTTGCCCTGAGCCGAGATCACCCCACTGCACTCCAGCCTGGGTGACAGAACGAGACTCGTCTCAAAAACAAACAAACAAAAAATCACTTACTATAAAGGTAATAATGAAATAAATCAGAATCTATAAACATAAGAATTTGATCAGTGCTAACCACTCCACTTTCCCAATATACATATACTTCTCCCTTTTTCTTGAGCATAACACAAAACAAACACGTGGCCACCCACCAGCTACTCTCCAGTGCAGAACAGATAAACGAAGGTACAAAGCAAGCTTCAGAACACACAGACCACCATGCTCACCCCATCTAAATCTAGAGCTGCTTTAAAAAAGAGGCAAAAATCAATGAGAAACTGAGAAAGTGAGGGCTATTCTGCTCTCAGCACTTATTGTCACAAGAAGATGAAACATGCACACACACTCTCTCATTCTAAGGCAGAACATCCACTTTCCTGAGGAAAAGGTGATTTTACAGCATGTAACCCAATGCCACATTCTTAGCAAGATGACAGCGGTTGTTTTTTTTTGTTGTTTTTTTTTTAACGGAGTCTCGGTCTGTCACCCATGTCACCCAGGCTGGAGTGCAATGATGCGATCTCCACTCACTGCAACCTCCACCTCCCAGGTTCAATTGATTCTCCTGCCTCAGCCTCCCGAGTAGCCGGGATTACAGGTGCACACCACCATGGCTGGCTAATTTTTTGTATTTTTAGTAGAGATGGGGTTTTGCCATGTTAGTCAGGCTTGTCACGAACTCCTGACCTCAAGTGATTCACCTGCCTCGGCCTCCCAAAGTGCTGGGATTACAGGTGTGAGCCACCGCACCTAACCAACGGTGGTTTTGAGTGTGCAAAGAATGAACATATCACAGACACCCTTAAGACACATTACATGGCCTGGCTTACCTGATACCATTTTTAATTTCTCTGAAGTAAACTCACTAAAATTCGAAAACATGTATTTCTTTATTCACTTATTCCATTAATTTTCTCAGGGACTTACAGAAAATATATTCAACTTTCATTCACTTAATCTTACCACAATAGATGGTCTAACATATTTAGAAGACAGCTGTATGTAAGGCGTGCCCATACCCCAAAGCATAACAAATTCAACACACCAGGGCCTTGAGGAAGCCAACACTATAATAGTGCAAATACACAAATATTTTTTTAAAAATTAATCACCCAACAGACAGCATGTGTGGTCACCACTATCCTGCGCTCTTTAAAATAAGTAGCTATGCATGGCTTATCCAAAAGTTAGCTTATATATGCTTGTCACCAAAAATTGGTTCTAAACATACTATTGATTTCAATCTTGGATATTCACAACAAGGCAATTATCTGGTAAGTTATATTTATACATAACATATAATTAGGCTTCTAAACCCACACATATGGTTGGGTCACAGTGAGGCAAAGGACTCTGAGTTATTTGTAGAGTACCTTAAAATTTAAATTTTCAAAAATCACACTTAAGCTTAGTTTTAGAAGTATTCTCTTTAGCATCTCTTCACCAAGCTATTCCAATTTTTAAAAATGAGGAGTATGGAGGGCTTTTTAAAGTTTGATTCCTTCCTATTCAGTTTATCTTATCTAATAGAGAGATGAAATAAAGTGTGGTGTCTCTCTTAATAGAATTCATGGTTGTGGTTATTCAGAAATATCCATGCTCCCAAGCAAGAGATGAAAAATCACATTCTCCCCAAAATGGAGAGACCAGTGCTCCCTGGGGCCCAAAGGGATGTTCAGGTTGCATCTGTCAGGATTGACACCACAAAAGAGAACCTTCTTTGGAGCACAGTGGGGGTTACCTGAGGTTTTGGTAAGTCATTTAGATGACATCAGAGACAAGCATTGCCCAAAATGACAGTCCCAGTAAGACTTCCATGTGAGATTGCCTTAAGAGGATTGTGGCCCAGTTCACACATAAGAGGATGGCTGTGCAGCCCAGGGAGACAGATATCTTCTCTCAGGAGCAGAAATCTTCATGTAAAAGGTGTCCAGTTGCTGAGTAGTTGAAGCATGCCCCGATAGAATTCTCTGGGGATCAGATTGCACACTGTCTCCTGAGTTGCATAAAGCACAGAACAACATGTCTGCACAACAGCTTCTAGCATGTACCAACTCAGCAGAAAACACATCACAATCTATCTTGTTCCAAAAAGATTTTATTTGCCATGGGAAAAAAAATGAATTAGCCTGGGCGTGGTGGCTTACACCTGTAATCCCAGCACTTTGGGAGGCCGAGATGGGTGGTTCACAAGGTCAGAAGTTCGAGACCAGCCTGGCCAAAATGGTGAAACCCTGTCTCTACTAAAAATACAAAAATCAGCTGGGCACGGTGGCAGGTGCCTGTAATCCCAGCTACTTGGGAGGCTGAGGAAGGAGAATCGCTTGAACCTGGGAGGTGGAAGTTGCAGTGAGCCGAGATTGTACCACTGCACTCCAGCCTGGGTGACACAGCGAGACTCTGTCTCAAAAGAAAAAAAAAAAAAAAAAAAAAAGAAGTAAATGAATATAGTAGGAACCCAAGGGCTGTCTAGGGGTAGGTAGTAAGTCTGCCATCACCAAATGTATTTAAATGCTGGTTAGACACTCACTCTGCGGGAATAAGTTTCACTCTTTGCAAAAGGGGTAAAATAGATCTTTTTCTTTGGCACCCACAGATCTAGTGAAGATCCTAGCATACAGTGGATACACAGCAACTTTTGTTTACTAAATAAACTTTATTTTCACACAGATTACTGGTAAGCAAAACATTGACATAATGCTAAGACATTAAGGGTATCAGAAGACCACTCATGTTCTATATGGGGTTCCAATTAAGAAATAAGTTGAAAAATCAGGCAATGAAAGGAGTTCTGATGCTCTTAAGTAGCATAAGATCTACTCTGATGGACTTAAGCCATTGTAAAAGTCCCAGCTTGGTTCCTACCAAAAGCCTCTTTCCATGAATGTTATGCTTACAAGTCAAACAGATAAAGCATCACTAAAGCAAACATAAACTACAAAGCTCTTAAAATTTAGGTGTACATTTCATTTGAAAATTATTCAAAAGATCAGGCCATCTATAAGAAATCTCTTTGCCTTTTAGTATCAAGAAACTAAAAAGAAAGAAGAAAAAGGAGAAGTGGGCAGTAGGAAACCATTTAATTATTTTAATAGGTAAGAAAATGACATTGACTTTTCACTGTTACACGAGTACTTTTCATGCTTCATCCATGCCAGGTACATAACTTTTAACCAACTAAAACACATTACAAGTAGAGAAAAAGCTAAAAACATGAAAAACATGTACATAACTCTATAAAGCGTAGAAAACATGCTCTGTTCATAAACATTGCTTAATCCAGCATTCCAATATCAGTGAGGCATCAGCATCCACCCAGCTATAAAAGCCAAGATTGGAAAGTCATCCATCCCTTCCCAACACCATTCCATTAGCACGCTTTTCCTACCTCTTAAACCTCTATCAAATCCATCTGAGCTCCCATCTTTACTGCCACAATGCTCCAGGCCACCACTAGTTTTCAAAATTTTCATAAACAAGCCTTCTAACTGATCTTCCAAAGAGAAGGCCAATTATTATTTCCTCTTACCAGGGGAAAAATAGTCCTTAACATGCAAATATCATCATGCAGCTTTTTTTTCTTTTTGAGATAGAGTTTCACTCTTGTTGCCCAGGCTGGAATGCAATGGCGCGATCTCGGCTCACCACAACCTCCGCCTCCCAGATTGAAGTGATTTTCCTGCCTCAGCCTCCCGAGTAGCTACGATTACAGATATGTGCCACCACACCCGGCTAATTGTGTACTTTTAGTAGAGACGGGGTTTCTCTATGTTGGTCAGTCTGGTCTCGAACTCCCGACCTCAGGTGATCTGCCTGCCTCGGCCTCCCAAAGTGCTGTGATTACAAGCCTGAGCCACCGTGCCCAGCTAATCATCATGCTGCTTTTTGAGCCAACACTTTTCACAGCTTTCCGGAGTTCTTACAAGCCTGCTCTACTCCCTACCTTCTTCACCATTCCTGTCATTTACTTCATTCAGTATTTTTTCTTCTTCCAAACACACTGTACTTCTCTCACTACCCTGGACACATCCACCTTTTCAACCACAGGGCTTCTGTACCAGCTGTTCTCGGAAGCATTCTTTCCCTCCTGTCACCCATCCCTCAGATGTTAGTTAAAATGTCACTTCCACGGGATGCCTTCCTTGACCTGCATCCCAGCACATACTTAACTTTTAGCAGTTAACACACATATCATCTATGAGACTAGCAACTGTCTCTCTTTTTACCAGTCTGTGGCCCAGTGGTTGGAGACCTCTGATGTAGGGCAGTTGCATTTATTACCAGCACACCTATGTTGTATAGTGCCTGGCATACACCAGGTAGCCAATAAACAGCTACTGATCAAATGCAGGACTTATAAGGTAAGGTTTATTTTTTCTCTTAAAGGAGAAAAAAATGCTTTAGGTAAAGGTAACATGCTGTACCTGCGTCAGATGCAAATAAGAGCTCAGGAGTCTGCCTGAAGAAACTTGAAATAAAAGATCCCTTCATCAAAAGGTCACTTGTTGGATGGTTGTAACAAGTTAGGAATGGGTGCACCGCCTGTACCAGCTCAGTGAGATATATGTTCCCCAGCGCATAACAAACACGTGTCTGCCACATGGGCTTAGAGTCTGAATTTCTGATGAGAAATAAAATGGTATCTAGAAAACCCCAGATATCAGATAACTGATATCAGATAACCCCAGATATGGATATATCATTCCATATATCAGTGAGCATCAGTGGCATTTTTAAAAGTATCACATATCCAGCAAATCCTTTGAAAAACAAGACACCCTAATATGCTACCAGTTTAGCCATATTTTTTTTTTGAGATGGAGTTTCACTCTTCTTGCCCAGGCTGGAGTGCAATGGCGCAATCTTGGCTCACCACAACCTCCGCCTCCAGGGTTCAAGCGATTCTCCTGCCTCAGCCTCCCGAGTAGCTGGGATTACAGGCATGCACCGCCATGCCCAGCTAATTTTGTATTTTTAGTAGAGACAGGGTTTCTCCATATTGGTCAGGCTGGTCTCAAACTCCCGACCTCAGGTGATCCGCCCGCCTAGGCCTCCCAAAGTGCTGGGATTACAGGCATGAGCCAGCATGCCCGGACAGCCGTATTTTCAAAAATGATAAGACAGTGTAACTTCATTTACCTGAAATGGAGCACAGGATCCTTTAGAAGGAATTCATACCCATTCCTGCAAAAGTTCTGTGGCAATTGAATGTAGCACTGAACCAAGCATTTTTTTTGTTTTTTCAAAGAGGTTTTAGCCAAGACTTTGGCCTCTAATTTCAGATTCCCTAATTAAAATATGGCTTCAAAACTATACCTGCCTACTTGAAAAAGCACAAAATCTAGAGGATGCTTTTCACAAGTGTGAAAAAATGAAAACAAAATCACATCCTTCTCTTGGCAGTTCTCTTTCCCTCACCTTCCACTTCTATTAAACTTCCTTCAGAATAATCGTGCACAGATTCAGAGACAACTACATATGTAAGGAAAAATAAACCCTCTCACGCATATGTAGTCTCAGCTACTCGAGAGGCTGAGGCAGGAGAATCGCTTGAACCCGGGAGGCGGAGGTTGCAGTGAGCCGATATCATGCCACTGCACTCCAGCCTGGGCGACAGAGTGAGACTCCTTCTCAGAAACAAACAAACAACAAAACAAAACAAACCCTCTCAAATATATGTGGGTGCACTGGAAACTCTGTCTTTGCAGAAATCATTTTAAGGTTTTTTAAGACAGAAATTTCTCACTATTTCAGCATTCTTATCCAACAGGCACTTTGTTTCCATTGACTTAGAAAGGGCTAAGCTTAAACTCTTAAGAACGAGGGTTTAATTTTCTGTTAATAAAAATCCTAGACAGCTGTTCTGACTTGCCAAATGGTTATATTTTTTATTCACCCTTCTATGTCTCTCCATGACCACGATCATGATCACTCACAAAAGAAGAAGAAAATCCCTCTGATGTTCCCCAAATGTGTGCTGGTGCTAGCCTGGAAGCTGTGTAGAGTTTTGTAATGGAATGTGAATTGCTACTGAGATCTGGGCTCACCTTCTATCTCCTAACCAGTAAGCAGAGAGGGAGAACAAATCGGCTAAGCAGGGAAAATTTCTTTCCTCTTCTACGTAACCTCTCATTAATGCAGAGCTGACGAGGGTCGCCAGCGGCCCATGGTGCTTGCCAAGCGGCCCGCTGGCCAGCGCGTTCTGCGCTGGGTGGGATCCCGGTGCCCTCCAGGGCTCCTCTCTGCCTGGAAAGGAAAGTGCCCCGCTGAGCAGTGGCGTCGGCCCCTACGCCCCGGCCTCACACTTGGCCGGGGAGTGGGTCACATCCTCGATGCACCCTTGGCCCAGAAAACAGGCCGCTTCCTAGGGAGGGGGTCGGTGACGGGAAGAACCTCCCCTGTGTCTTAGCAAACATCAGGGTAGCAGTTTTCTTTTTTTTTTATCTTTACTTATTAATTTTTTTTATTATTATACTTTAAGTTTTAGGGTACATGTGCACAATGTGCAGGTTTTTTACATATGTATACATGTGCCATGTTGGTGTGCTGTACCCATTAACTCGTCATTTAGCATTAGGTATATCTCCTAATGCTATCCCTCCTCCCTCCCCCCACCCCACAACAGTCCCCAGAGTGTGATGTTCCCCTTCCTGTGTCCATGTGTTCTCATTGTTCAATTCCCACCTATGACTGAGAACATGTGGTGTTTGGTTTTTTGTCCTTGCGATAGTTTGCTGAGAATGATGGTTTTCAGCTTCATCCATGTCCCTACAAAGGACATGAACTCATCATTTTTTATGGCTGCATAGTATTCCATGGTGTATATGTGCCACATTTCCTTAATCCAGTCTATCGTTGTTGGACATATGGGTTGGTTCCAAGTCTTTGCTATTGTGAATAGTGCTGCAATAAACATACGTGTGCATGTGTCTTTATAGCAGCATGATTTATAATCCTTTGAGTATATACCTGGTAATGGGATGGCTGGGTCAAATGGTATTTCTAGTTCTAGATCCCTGAGGAGTCGCCACACCGACTTCCACAATGGTTGAACTAGTTTACGGTCCCACCAACAGTGTAAAAGTGTTCCTATTTCTCCACATCCTCTCCAACAAGTCACTCCTAAGCCAAAAGAACAAAGCTAGAGGCATCATGCTACCTGACTTCAAACTATACTACAAGGCTACAGTAACCAAAAGAGCATGGTACTGGTACCAAAACAGAGATATAGACCAATGGAACAGAACAGAGCCCTCAGAAATAATGCCACATATCTACAACTATCTGATCTTTGACAAACCTGACAAAAAGAAGAAATGGGGAAAGGATTCCCTATTTAATAAATGGTGCTGGGAAAACTGGCTAGTCATATGTAGAAAGCTGAAACTGGATCCCTTCCTTACACCTTATACAAAAATTAATTCAAGATGGATTAAAGACTTACATGTTAGACCTAAAACCATAAAAACCCTAGAAGAAAACCTAGGCAATACCATTCAGGACATAGGCATGGGCAAGGACTTCATGTCTAAAACACCAAAAGCAATGGCAACAAAAGCCAAAATTGACAAATGGGATCTAATTAAACTAAAGAGCCTCTGCACAGCAAAAGAAACCACTATCAGAGTGAACAGGCAACCTACAGAATGGGAGAAAATTTTTGCAACCTACTCATCTGACAAAGGGCTAATATCCAGAGTCTACAATGAACTCAAACAAATTTACAAGAAAAAAACAAACAACCCCATGAAAAAGTGGGCGAAGGATATGAACAGACACTTCTCAAAAGAAGACATTTATGCAGCCAAAAAACACATGAAAAAATGCTCATCATCACTGGCCATCAGAGAAATGCAAATCAAAACCACGAGATACCATCTCACACCAGTTAGAATGGCAATCATTAAAAACTCAGGAAACAACAGGGTAGCAGTTTTCTAAGACAGGCGAGTGGGGAGGGGGCGAGGGGGCCCCGGCAGAGGCTGTTGCTAGGGGCAGAGGTAGCGACACTAGACTGTGGGCCAGTATGAGAGGAGGAAGGGAAGCCCTGGAACTAGCGACAAATTGTTCCAGTGGGGCCGGGGGCAGTGGCTCAAACCTCTAATCCCAGGACTTTGGGAGGCCGAGGCGGGCAGATCACTTGAGGTCAGGAGTTTGAGCCTAGCCAACATGGTGAAACCCCGTCTCTATTAAAAATACAAGAATTAGCCGGGCGTGGTGGGTGCCTGTAGTCCCAGCTACAGGAGCCTGAGGCAGAAGAATCTCTTGAACCCGGGAGGCAGAGGTTGCAGTGAGCCAAGATCGTGCCACTGCACTCCAGCCTGGGTGACAGAGTGAGACTCCATCTCAAAAAAAAAAAAAAAAAAAAAAAAAAAAAATTGTTCCAGTGGGAGAAGGACCCCTGCCTTCTTTTCTGGGTTTACAATCGCACCGGGCCCCAAGCCCCCCACCTTGTGCAAGGATGGTGCACTCCACACTGACGGTTTTCAGTAAAACATGTGCCCCGCCAATGGAATTTCGAGGAACAATAGCTGCCCCCATGACCAGGCCCTGGCCCCCTTCTTTCCTGGGCACCTTAGATGGTAGTAGGACACACCACAGCTGGCAGCCAGGAAAGGGCCAGGGCGCAGGGCTGCTTGCTGCCCCCTTGATGCCAGTGTCCTCTGCCCAGGAGCATCAAAGTCCACAGAGCAGAGCACAGCAGATGCTCCTACCAAGCACCCTCGGGAGGGCACCCCAGGAAGCGACCTCCTAGCCGGCACCCCCATACTTTGTGGCTGCAGTGGAAAGCAGGCACCCTAGTCTCCAGGCTTCCCTGTCAGGGAGGGACTGGAAAGAACATAAGAGAAAAGTTCCTCCTTCTGCAAGGGGAAGGACGCCAGGAGAGAGAGGGCACAAGATGGGGAGCAGCGTCAGGAAGATGTCTTTGGACTACAAGACTTGCACCATCGAATCCTGGCGGTGTTACAAAAAAATAAATTCGGCCGGGCGCCGTGGCTCACGCCTATAATCCTAGCACTCTGGGAGGCCGAGGCGGGCGGATCACGAGGTCAGGAGATAGAGACCATCCTGGCTAACACAGTGAAACCGCATCTCTACTAAAAAAATACAAAAATCAGCCGGGCGTAGTGGTGGGCGCCTGTAGTCCCAGCTACTCAGGAGGCTGAGGCAGGAGAATGGCGTGAACCCGGGAGGCGGGGCTTGCAGTGAGCCGAGATGGCGCCACTGCACTCCAGCACTCCAGCCTGGGCGACAGAGCAAGACTCTGTCTCAATAAATAAATAAATAAATAAATAAATAAATAAATAAATAAATAAATAAAAATTCACCCTAGTATTCTGGGAGGCCAGAAAGCCTCTACTTTAACTGAGGGACACAATGACGTTTTGGGTCCCCTGGAATTAACGTCAGTTCAGAGCCAGTTTTCAGTAGTCCCCAAAATGTCTGATCATTTTCCTTTCCCCACTGCACAATTACCCTGGTAAAAGGACGGAGGTCTGCTTGGGGAAGGATGGGTAAAAGATTCACTAGGTAAATTGTCGGTAATGTAGTGGGGTCCTTCCTCAAGACAATCTGGCCTCCCCTTCATTCAAGGGGTTCTGGGTCTGTAAACTGGCTCAAGTCTGGAAATTGATTGAGGTGCCATGATTCTCTGTTTTTATAATTTAAATCAGTCTTTTGTCCATTCGACCTAGAAGTTTTCTCCTTATATAAATTAAGTAGGAATGCAGTAGGTATCCTATCAGTTTCATCTCTAGGAACACCGTGATTAATTAGCCAATGCCAGAGCTCTACACAAGTGAGACTATTCTGACTGCCACTTTGCCTCTGCTGTCCATTATGGTAGCCACACCCACCTTGCCTTTGATGGCTGAGTGCCACCACTTGGCCCCTGCCACCTTGGGATCCAATGATTCCCATTGAATTTAAATTTTGTAGCTGAGTGACTGCATTTCCCACCATTAGATGTGACATACAGAGAAGAGCAATTGCAGGGCTCTTCAAAGATGCAGGTGCTGCCCCCACAAACCTATCACAAACAATATCAGAAGGCATTGGTCAGGGGTATATCTTCTGGACCTTCCCAGCTGGTTTGAGTAGGTCTAAAGTGACTAATCCACTCCACCATCCCAATCTCTCTAGGCCTTTGGATACCTTCCTCTACATTAAACCAAGGGAGATCAGGCATTTTCAGCTCACTCACAGAGGGCCATCTTTTCATCCATATTTCAGCTAACCAAGCAAATAAACTATTAGAAACTTTTTCAACTCCCCAAGCTGCAACATTAAAAGCAGAGTCCCTACTTTTAAAGTAGGGACTTTTAAAGTTGGATAAAGAGCCTTATCCAACTCTATGTTCCTTCCACCATTATCCCTTACCCTTAATATTCATTCCCATGCCTATTCTCCAGATTTCTGTTTATATAAATTAGAGAACTCAAACGGTTCTTTTTGAGTGTAGCATACCTTCTCAGGATCACCCTCTGAACCCCACCTCTAGGGCCCACAGGGACTTTAGTCTAGTTATAGGTCTAGAAGCAAACAGGATGTTGGGGGTGGCTCCTGTGGAGAATCAACATTATCTAGCCTGGCAACTGCCTCAGGGGAGGCCATCTAGAGGAAGAGAATATTCTCAGGCAACCCAGGGTTTATCTCCTCAGACAAAGGTGAAAAGGCTGATGGCATGGGTTGGGAAGGGGATGTTGCCACTCCTGGGGATGGGGAAGCTGTTCCTTCTGGTAAAATAGGTTCATCAGAGTTTAAAAATTCAGTGTCCACAGCTTCATCAGGGTACTCCCACACATCCCTATTCCAAGTTTCAGGATCCCATTCTTCTCCAATCAATGCCCTCACTTTAATAGTAGACACCTGGAGAGGCTGTGCATGCATCTTCCATTGCAGGTCAGTCACTCGCATGGTAAAAGCTTGTGTCTGTTTTTCCACAATTTCAGCTCTTTCTCTAGAGCAGATAAGACTCTCATTCAGGGCAATCTTAGCAGATTTGAAGCTCAGTATTTGCTTCTGAAGCCAGGAGATGGCATCCCTGATGTCATCATTTTCTTTCATCACTTTGTCCACTGAACTTAGGAGCAACCAACAAGCTTCATTATGTTCCATGGTTCTCCACATATGGTCAAAGGTATTATGTGTAGAGTCACTAAACTTCTTGCCCCTCACAAGCAGTAAATCAGGAGCACCAAATGCATTTATTTTGCATAACTCTCTAAACAGTTCATGCCAAGGACTATCAGTGTTCTTCATAGTATTAGAAGTAAAGTCCTTAGCATTTTGGGGTCTAATCATATTAAGCAGCCAACTCCAGAAACCCCAAAACCAATGAAAGAACTCCATCCTTAATATTCTGTTAGAACCAATACTGGTAACAAAATCTGTATTAGAGTTCTCTAGGGGGGCAGAACTAACAGACTATATATATATATATACACACACACATATATATAAATTAATATAAAATATTATATATATAAAATAAACTCCCATATATATATGGGAGTTAGTTTATTAAGTATTAACTTACATGATCACAAGGTCCAACAACAGGCTGTCAGCAAGCTGAGGAGCAAGGAGAGCCAGTCCGAGTCCCAAAACTGAAGAACTTGGAATCCGATGTTTGAGGACAGGAAGCATCCAGCACAAGAGAAAGATGTCAGCTGGAAGGCTAGGCCAGTCTCGCCTTTTCACATTTTTCTACCTGCTTTATATTCACTGGCAGCTGATTAGATGGTGCCCACCAGATTAAGGGTGGGTCTGCCTTTCCCAGCCTACTGACTCAAATGTTAATCTCCTTTGGCAACACCCTCACAGACACACCCAGAATCAATACTTTGCATTCTTCAGTATAATCAAGTTGACACGCAGTATTAACCATCACACCAGGCAAAAGAGTAACATCACCTAGGTGAGGTTCCACCCTTATTTCACAATGTTCCATGTGGGCAAAGCCCAAGCAGAAAGTCACATCACCTAGGTGATAGGCTCAGAGATATGTCACAATGTCTTCCTTGAAACATGGCCCTGGCAAAAGAGTACCAACACTTGTGTGCTTGATCTAGCAGTATGTCACAATGCCCTGTCTAGGCAGGCCCTAGGAAGGAGGGTCACATAAACTGGGTGCTGGACCCAGCAATATGACAGACTAATACATGTGGAATAAACACAGATGAGGCATGAGAGCCAAAACACCTAAAGGATGGGTCTAAGACATGCCAAAATACCTTCTGTGGCTCTGGAACAGGCAGGAGAGTCACATCATCAGGGTGCTGGGCCCAGCAATATGCCATAATTCCATCTTAATTCAGGACTTAGGCAAAAGAGTAACATCATTTGGGTGCTGGGCCCTGCAATAGATCAAAATTTTCCTTTGTGTGCAGGATTCAGAAAAATGAGGATAGTCATATTACCTAAGGGCTGGGCTCAGAAATATGTCACAATCCCCCCATTGTAAAGATCCAGGCAAGAGAAGAAAGTCATATCAGTTATGTCATGGGCTCAGAGATGTGTTCCAATTTCCCCAGTATGCAGGCTTGAGGTAGAAAAAAAGAGTCTTATCACCTAGGTGCTTCCCTATGTATTTGTCACAGTCTAACATGTGGGGAGAAACTGGGCAGAAGAACCACATAAACTGAGTGCTGGCTCCTGAGATATGTCATAAGGCTCCCTTAAAACAAAACCCAGGCAAGAGGGTTACATCACCCAGGTGCAGGTTCCACCCGTATGTCACAATGCTCCATGTGGTCAGGACCCAAGAAGAAAGTCACATCACCTAGGTGATAGGCCCAGAGATGTGTCACAATGCCCTGTGTGAAGCATGGTCCTGGCAAAAGAGTACCATCACCTGTGAGCATGGCATAGCAATATGTCACTATCCAGGTGAGCAGGACACAAGTAGGAGACCTGCACCACCTAGGTAATAGGCCCAGAGATATGTCACAATGCCCTCCTTTGGGCATGGCCCTGGAAAGAGAGTACCATCACCTGTGTGCCTGGCCTAGCATATGTCACTATCCCCACCCATATGCAGGGCCCATTCCAGAGAGGAGAGTCATGTCAACTACGTGGTGCTCACCGTGACATATCACAGTAATTTCTGTGGTCATGGTGCATGCAAGAATGTAACATCACCTGGGTGCTTGATCCAGATACACATCACAATCCTTACTGAGAGCAGGCCCCAGGCAGAGTAGTCACATCACAAGAGGTTAGCCCAGATAGATATCCCAGTCCCATATATGGGCTGGAAACAATCTGGAGAGTCAAGTCACACAGGTGCTTGGCAAAGATATATATTACAATCACACTGGCAGAGAATTCCAGGGATGAGATTTACAATGCCACATATGTCCTGTTTTCATGTGTGAGAGTTGGCTTCATATATGTGAGACAGTGAAAGTTCTTACTGTCAGCTGGGTGTGCATATGAGACTCAGAATTTCACTTGTGTGCTGGGCCATGTTATGACACTCTCTGTACAACACAGGTCTTTATATAACATGTGGAGTATTGTAATCTTCTGCGACCTTTATACTAGAAGGAGATCGAGGACATTACTAGTGTCCCTAAACCTAGTCATGAGAGTAAAAATTTATCTTATTAGCTGGGTCCGCATATGACAGTTATTATCCTCCTGCCTGTGAGCTGTGCCTAGGCATATGTCACAACCCCCTCTGTGGTTATGAGACAGACAGGACAGCCACATCACCTAAATGCTGGGCCAGAAAAATTCCACTATTACCCTTGTAGGCAAGGCCCTGGCAGAAAATTCACATAACTTGAGTGCTAGGCCCAGCTCTGTGGCACAATGCCTCTTGTGGGCAGTGTCTAGGCAGGGGAGGGGATTCATATCACCTAAATGATGGGCTCAGAGGTATGTCACAATGCTTTGTGTGGACAGGGTTCAGGCAAGAGTCATATCATTTGAAAGCAGTGCTTGAAAATGCTACAATCTCCACAGGAAGCAGGGTTCAGGCAGGAGAGGAGAATCATGTAACCTAGATGCTGGGTATAAAGGTATGCTATAGTTCCCCCTGAGGACACTGTTAAGACAGGAGAGTCAAATCACTAAGGAGCCTGGCCCTGGTATATATCAAAATCTCATGTGTGAGCTAGACCTAGGAAGGGTTATTAAATCACTCAGGAGCTGGGCAAAGGTATATGTCACAAAAACACCTGTGGAAAGGTCCAGAGATGAGAGTCACCATTTTGCACATGTCCTGGCTTCAGGTATAAGAGGACTGGTCTCAGGTACATGGCACAATATCACCTGTGGGCAGGGAGAAGGTAGAAAAACCACATTGCCTGGGTGGGTGTGGGTCCAGTGAGATGTCACAATCCTCTTTATCGGGGAACCTGCCCCGATAGTCACGTAGGTTCTTTTCTATTTTCCCTAAGTGTCGGCCAGTTTGAGAAATAAAGGGACAGAGTACAAAAGAGAGAAATTTTACAGCTGGGTGTCCGGGGGAGACATCACATGTCAGTAGGTTCCATGATGCCCCACAAGCCACAAAACCAGCAAGTTTTTATTAGGGACTTTCAAAAGGGGAGGGAGTGTACAAATAGGGTGTGGGTCACAGACATCAAGTACTTCACAAGGTAATAGAATATCACAAGGCAAATGGAGGCAGGGCAAGATCACAGGACCACAGGACCAGGGCGAAATTAAAATTGCTAATGAAATTTTGGGCACCATTGTCGTTGATAACATCTTATCAGGAGACAGGGTTTTGAGAGCAACTGGTCTGACCAAAATTTATTAGGCAGGAATTTCCTCTTCCTAATAAGCCTGGCAGCACTATGGGAGACTAGGGTCTATTTCACCCCTACAGTCTACAGACCATAAAAGACGGCCACGCCCAGGGGGCCATCTATAGACCTACCCCCAGGCATGTATTCTCTTTCCCAGGGATGTTCCTTGCTGAGAAAAAGAATTCAGCGATATTTCTCCCATTTGCTTTTGAAAGAAGAGAAATATGGCTCTGTTCCACCCAGCTCACTGACAGTCAGAGTTTAAGGTTGTCTCTCTTATTCTCTGAACAATTGCTGTTATCCTGTCCTTTTTTCAAGGTGTCCAGATTTCATATTGTTCAAACACACATGCTCTACAACTTGTGCAGTTAATGCAATTATCACAGGGTCCTGAGGCGACATACATCCTCCTCAGCTGACAGGATTAAGAGATTAAAGTAAAGACAGGCATAGGAAATCACAAGGGTATTGATTGGGAAGTGATAAGTGTCCATGAAACCTTTACAATTTAGAGATTGCAGTAAAGACAGGAATAATTACAAAAGTATTAATTTGGGGAACTAATAAATGTCCATGAAATCTTCACAATCCATGTTCTTCTGCCATGGCTTCAGCCGGTCCCTCTGTTTGGGGTCCCTGACTTCCCACAACACCTCTTTATGGGCAGGAATCTGCCCATAGTTTTAAATTTCTTAGGTGTTTGTTCCACGTATCACACAATTTCATCTGTGGTCTGGGTTTAGGAAGGAGAGTCAAATCACTCAGGGGCTGGGCAAAGTTATATGTCCCAGTCACACACTTGGAAAGGTTAAGAAATAAGTTCCTGCCCATGAAGAGTCACATCACCTGGATGCTGGTTTCAGTGATATATCTAAGTCCCCCCTTTGCACAGGGCTTAGGCAAGAGAGGGGACTCACTTCACCTAGGCAATTGGCCTAGATATATGTCACAATGGCTCTTATGTGCAGTACCAAGGCAGAAGAGTGCCCTCTCATTGGTGCTGAGCTGAGCAATATGTCAAAATCTCCCCTGTGGTCAAGGCCCAGGCGAGAGAGGAGAAACATCACCTGGGTGCTGAGCCAAGTGATATGCTACAAAGCTTCCTGTTGGCAGAGCTCAGAAAGGAGAGTCATGTCACCTGGGTGCAGTACCCAGTTATGTGTCATAATGCACCACAAGTGCAGGCACAAGGCAGTAGAAGGGAGTCACATCACTTATATGATGGATCTAGATATAAGCCACAATGCTCTTTGAAGGCAGGGTTCAGGCACAAAATTCACATCACCTGGGTGCTGGTCCCAGTAATATGTAAAATTTCTCTTTGTAGGTAGAACCTAAGAAGGAGTTTTATATTGCTTAGGTGCTTGTTCCACGTATCACACAATTTCACCTGTGGTCTGGGTTTAGGAAGGAGAGTCAAATCACTCAGGTGCTGGGCAAGGTTATATGTCCCAGTCACACACTTGGAAAGGTTAAGAAATAAGTTTCACAGTCCCACACAGGTCTTGGCTTCGGGTATGAGAGTCAACAACACCTCCTGTGAGTTTGGTAGAAGTACAGGAGTCACAGTCTCAACAATGGGAAAGATCCAAGTGTAAGAGCCTCAATCCTAGTTGAAGATTGTGTTCCAGTAGAAGAGTCACAGCCTCACAGGTGTGCTGAATCATAGTTCAAATATCACGAAACCTACTGTGGATCAGATCCATGTATGAGGGTAACAATTTCAACCTTCAACTGCTTTTTATGTGTGAGATTTAGTACCTCACTCATAGGCTCTGTTTATGTGTGAGAATGACAATCATGTCAGCTGGATGTGCATCCAAGAGTCACAATCTCACCTGGTTGCTGGTCCCTGTTATGACACTCTTTGTACCACTCAGGCTTTATATAATATGCCTGTGTCATAATCCTCTGTGAACTTTATACAAGTGGAAGAACCAGGATTTTACCCTTGGCCATAAGATTGGCTATGAGAGTCAAACTATCTCTACTGGCTGGGTCCAGGTATAAGAGTAATTATTGTGCATGTGAGCTGAACCCAGGTATATGGCACAATTTCTCCTGTGGGCAGGGACAAAGCAGAAGAGTCACATCACCTGGGTAAAGTCTCAAGTAGTATGTCACCAATCCTATTATAGAAAGGGTTTAAGAAAAAGAGAAGAGTCACACTACCTAGTTGCTGGGCTCATAAATATGTAATAATCCCCTCTCTTGGCAGAGTCCAGAATAGAAAGGAGACACACACAACCTAGGTTTTGCACCCAGCCATATGTCACAATTCCTTTGGTAAGCAGGACCCAGGCAGGCGAGGAGAGTTACATCACCTGGATGCTAGTTTCGGTGATATTTCAAAATGTCCTCTGGGGTCAGGGCACAAGCTGGAGAGACACATCATCTAGCTGATAGGCCCAGAGATATGTGATAATATCCCCTGTTGACAGGGCCCAGGCAGAAGAGTCACATTACTATGATTCTGACCCAGTGATAAGTAACAATGCACCCATGGAAAGGAATTTGAGGAATAAAGTCTCAACACCTGGGTACTAGGCCGAGTGATATGACACAGTCTCATCATCTTTGAGGGTAACACCTTTAACTTTTAGCTGAGTGTGTATATTAGAGTCACAATCTCACATGTGTGCCGGGCCAATGTATAACCCTCTCTATGACATCTGAGGGCTTTATAAAACCTGCTTGAGAGTTGCAAACCTCTCTGAGGCCCACATGCTCGTATGGACTCACGATCTTACATATTGCCCTAAACCCAGGTTTGATAGTCAACATCTCTCCTTTAGGCAGGGTTAAGAGAGAAGACCTATTATTATGCCTGTGGGCTGGGTCCAGAAATGCATCACCATCCCACCTGTGGCCAGATCCACATATAAAAGTCACAATTCCAACTTTGTGCTGTATTCCCTTGTTAGACTCAGGACCTCAAGAGTGGGCACTGTAAACGTGGGATGGTGCAACTTTTAATTTCAACTGGGTGTGTAATTGACAGTCCCAATCTGAACTTTTTGCTGGACCCTGTTAAGAAACTCTCTACCACCAAAGAGTTTATACAATATAAGTTAGTATTGTAAGCTTCTGTGACCTTGGTACAAATATGCAACCCAGGACCTTACCTATTGCCCTAAGCGTAATGATGAGAGGCAAAATATCTCCTATTTGCTGAATCCCAATATAAGTTTGATCATCATGCCTGTGAATTGAAGTAAGGTGTATGTCATAATCCCATTTGTGGGCAAAAACTAGGCAGGAGGGTAACATCACTTAGGTGCTGTGCCAAGCAACATGTCACAATGCTTTCTCTAGGCAGGGTATAGGAAATTGGGCCACATTAACTGGGTGCTGGACCCAGCAATATGACGCCATCTCACATGTGGAAAAACCCAGCCAAATTATAAGAGCCAAAACACCTATATAAAGGGCCCAAGATATGTCAAAATACATTTGGTGGCTCTAGCACAGGCAGAAGAGTCACATCATAAGAATGCTGGGCCAAGAAATATGCAATATGCCATAGTTTCCTCTTTTGGCAGAACCCAGGCAGAATAGTAACATCACCTCGATGCTGGGCCCTGCAATAGGTCAAAATTCCTTTTTTGTGGGCACGGTTCAGGAAAAAGAGGACAGTAACATATTCTGAGTGCTGGGTTCAGCATTGTGTCAAAATCCTCCTATTGTGAAGGCTGAGGCAGAAAAAGAGGGTCACATCGTCTAGGTCATGGGCTCAGAGATATATCCCAATGTCCCCAGCAGGCAGGGCTCAGGCAGATGAGGAGAGTTATATCACATAGGTGCTTCCCTAGGAATATGTCACAATGTAACATGTGGACAGAGACCAGGCAGAAGAGCCACATCACTTGGGTGCTGGGTCCTGAGACAGGTCACAGGGCTCTCTTAGGACAGCACCCAGCCAAGAGAGTTACATCACCTGGGTACAGGTTCTCTGCTTATGCCACAATGCTCCATGTGGGTAGGGTCCAAGGAGGGAGTCACTTCACCTAGGTGATAGGCCCAGAGATATGTCACAATGTCCTCCATGAAGCATAGCTCTGGTAAAAGAGTACCATCACCTGTGTGCCTGGCCTAGAAATATGTCACTCTCCAGATTGGCGGGGCCCAAGCAGGAGAGTCATATAACCTAGGTGATACGCCCAGAGATAAGTCACAATGCCCTGCTTTGGGCATGGCTCTGGCAAAAGAGTACTCTCACCTGTGTGCCTGGCCTTGCAATACGTCACTATCCTTCCTTTGTGCAGGGCCCATTCCAGAGAGGAGAGTTACATAACCTGTGAGGTGGACACATACCCTAAACCCAGGTATGACAGTCAACATCTCTCCTATAGGCTGACTTCAGGGATGAGAACATTATTATGCCTGGGAGCTGGGTCCAGAAATGAGTCACCATCCCAACTGTGACCAGAATCACTTAAGAAAGTCACAATTCCAACTTTGTGCTGTCTTCACTTGTTAGACTCAGGACCTCAACAATGGGCTTTGTAAATGTAGGATGGTAACAACTTTTACTTTCACCTGAGTGTGTAGTCGAGAGTCACAATCTTAACTTTTTGCTGGGCCCTGTTATGAAACTCTCTGTACCACCCAAAAAGATTTTATGATATGAGTTAATGTTGTAAACTTCTGTGAGCTTTGTACAAATATGCAATGAAGGACCTTACCTATTGACATAAACCTAGTGGTGGGGGGCAAAATATCTCCTATTGGCTGAATCCCAATATAGCTTGATAATCATGCTTTTGAACTGAAGCAAGGTATATGTCATAATCCCATCTATGGGCAAAAAAAAAAAAAACTAGGCAGAATGTTAACATCACTTAGGTGCTTTGCCAAAGAATATGTCACAATGCTCTCTCTAGGCAGGGCCTAGGAAAGAGGCTCACATTAACTGATGGCTGGAGCCAGCAATACGATACAACCACACATTGAAGAAACCCAGCAAAGTGATGAGAGCCAAAACACCTACAAAATGGGCCAATGATACGCCAAAATACCTTCTGTGGCTCTGGCACAGGCAGGAGAGTCACATCATTAGGGGGCTGGGCCAAGCAATATGCCATAATTCCCTCTTTATGCATGACCTCTTTATGCAGAAGAGTAACATCAACTGGGTGCTGGGCTCTGAAATACGGCAAAAGTCCTGTTCATGGGCATTGTTCAGCAACAAGACGAGAGTCACAATACCGAAGTGCTGGGCTCATCAACATGTCACAATCTTCCCATTGTAAAGGCCCAGACAGAAGAAGAGAGTCCCATCACTTAGGTCAGGGGCTCAGAGATACGGTCCAATGTCACCAGTAGGCAGGGCTCAGGCAGAAGAAGACAGTCATATCATGCAGGTGCTTCTTTAAGTATATGTCACAATTTAGTATGTGGGCAGAACCCAGGCTGAAGAGCCACATCACCTGGTCCTGGATCCAGAGATATTCACAAGTCCCCCGTAGAAAAGGACCCAAGCAAGAGAGTTCCATCACCTAGGTGCAGGTTCCACCCTTATGTCACAATGCTCGATGTGGGCAGGGCCAAGAAGGAAGTCACATCACCTAGGTGATAGGCCCAGAGATATGTCACAAAGCCTTCCTTAAAGCATGGCCCTGGCAAAAGAGTACCATCACCTTTTTGCCTAGCCTAGCAATATGTCACTATTCAAGTGGCAGGTCCCAAGAAGAAGAGCCATATCACCTACATGAGAGGCCCTCTGATATGTCAAAATGTTCTCTTTTGGGCATGGCCCTGGCAAAAGAGTATCATCACCTGTGTGCCTGGCCTAGGAATATGTCACTATCCTGCCCTTTGTGCAGGGCCCGTTCCAGAGAGGAGAGTTACCTCTTCTAAGTAATGGACACAGTGATATGTCACGATGATGTCTGTGGGCATGGTGCAGCTGGGTGCTGGATCCAGTGATGTCACAATTCTTACTGAGAGCAGGGCCCAGGCAGAAGAGTTCTTTAACACTTCAAGGTTGGCCCAGGTAGATATCAAAATCCCATATGTAGGCTGGAACCAGTCTGAAGAGTGAAATCTCATAGGTGCTTGGCAAAGATTTACATCACATGAAATTTATATCACATGATTATCACGATGAAATAAAATTTTAGGGATTAGATTTACAATACCACACACATTCTGTTTTCATGTAGGACAGTTGCCTTCATCCATCTGTGATGGTGAAAGTCCTTACTGTCAGGTGGGTGTGCATATGAGACTCACAATTTTCTCCATGTGCTAGGCCCTGTTATGACACTCTCTATACAACCCAAGGGTGTTATAAAATATGTGTGTGTTGTAATCTTCCTGACCTTTTTACCAGAAGGAGAGCCTTCACATCACTCATGTCCCTAAACCTAGTTATAAGAGTCAAAATTTCTCCTATTGGCTGGGTCTACATATGAGTCATTATCATGCCCGTTAGCTGTGCCTAGGTATGTGTCACCATCCCCTCTGTAGTTATTAAACAGGCAGGACAACCACATCACCTAAATCCTAAGCCAGAAATATTCCAATATTCTCTTTGTAGGCAGGGCCCTAACAGAAAAGTCACAAAACTTGGGTGCTAGGCCCAGATCTATGGCATAATGCTCCTTGTGGAGAATGTCCAGGCAGAAGAGGAGAGTCATATCACCTAAATGATGGGCCCAGAGATATGTCACAATAACTCCTGTTAAAAGGGCCCAGGCAAGAGAGTCATGTCATTTGGATGCAGTGCTTAGAAATGCTATACTCTTCACTGGAAGCAGCGTTCAAGCAGGAGAGGAGAGTCACATAACCTAGATGATGGGTCCAGAGATATGTGATGGTCCCTTCTGAGGACACTGTTAAGATATGAGAGTCAAATCACCAAGGTTCTTGGCCTAGGTATACATCAATATGTCATCTGTGGGCTATAACTAGGCAGGATTATTAAATTATTAAATTATTAAATCACTCAGGAGTTGGGCACAGGTATATGTCACAATAACACCTGTGGAAATGTTCAGGGATGAGAGTCACCATCCTGCACAAGTCCTGGCTCCAGGTTATTAGGCCTTTGATCTGGTCTCTGGTATATGGCACAATGTTACCTGTGGGCAGAGAGAAGAAAGGAGAGTCACATCAGCTTAGTGGGTGCTGTTCCAGTGAAATGCCACAATCCTCCTTGTGGGCAGGACTCTGGAAGAAGAGTCACATCACCTGTAAGCTGGTTTCACTGATATATCTAAATCCCCCCTGTGGGCAGGGCTTAGGCAGGAGAGGGGTCAAACTTCACCTTGGCAATTGGCCTGGATATATGTCACAATGGCCCTTACGTGCAGAAAAAAGGCAGGAGAGTGACCACACCTTGGTGCTGGGTTCAGCAATATGTTGCAGTCTCTCTGGTGGTCAGGGCCAAGGCAAGAGAGAAGAAACTTCACCTAGGTGCTGAGCCTAGTGATATGTTACAAAGCTTCCTATTGACAGAACCCCCCCCCAACCAAAAAAGAGTCACATCACCTGGGTGCAGTACCCAGTTATGTGTCACAATGCACCATAAGTGCAGGGCCAAGGCAGTAGAAGGAAGTCACATCACTTACATGATGAATCTAGATAAAAGTCACAATGCTCTGTAGGCAGAGTTCAGGCCAAGATTTCACATCAGCTGGGTGCTGGTCCCAGTGATATGTAAAAGTGCCCTTCATCACACTGCCAGAGAAGGTGTTATACATTGCTTAGGTGCTTGGTCCCCATATGTCACAATTTGAACTGTGCTCTAGGCCTAGAAAGGAGAGTCCAAACACTCAGATGCTGGGCAAAGTCATACTTCCCAATCACACACTTGAAAATGTTCAGAAATAAGTTTCATAGTGCCACACAAGTCCTGGCTTTGGGTATGAACGTCAACACCTCCTATGAGTTGGGTCGAAGCACAGGAGTCACAATCTCAACAATGGGCAAGATCCATGCATAAGAATCCCAATCCCACTTGAAGACTGTGTTCCTGTAGGAGAGTCAAAGCATCACAGGTCTGCTAAATCATTGTTCAAACATCACCAAACCCCCTGTGGATCAGATTCATGTATGACAGTAACAATTTCAAGCTTCGACTGCTTATGTGTGTGAGATTTAGTACCTCATTTGTAGGCTCCCTTCATGTGTGAGAATGATAATCGTGTCAGCTGGGTATGCATCCAAGAGTCACAATAGCACCTGGTTGGTGGTGCCTGTTATGACAGTCTTTGTACCACTCAGGCTTTATATGATATGCCTGAGCAGCATACTTTTCTGTGAATTCTTACAGGTGGGAGATCTAGGACTTTACCCATGGCCGTAAGACTGGCTATGAGAGTCCAAATATCACCCCTGGCTGGGTCTATGTATGGGAGTTATGATTGTGCATATGAGCTGAATCCAGGTATATGTCACAATTTCACCTTTGGACAGAGACAAGACAGAAGAGTTACATCATCTGGGTGCTGAGCCAGGGATACAGTAGAATCTCCTTTATAGACAGGACCCAGTCAGAAGAGTCATATCAGTTGGGTACAGTCTCAAATAATATGTCATCATGCTCACTGTATGCAGGATTGAAAAAACAGTGGATAGTCACATTCCCTAGATGCTGGGCTCAGCAATATGTCATAATTCCCTCTCCTGGCAGAGTCCAGGATAAAGAGGAGAGTCACATCACCTAGGTTTTGCACTCAGAGGTATGTCACAATTTCTCCAGTGGGCAGGATCCAGGCAGGAGAGGATAGTCACATTAGCTACATGCCATATCTAGCGATATGTGTCCCCTGTGAGTAGGGCACTGGCAAGAGAGACACATCACCTAGCTGATAGGCCCAGAGATATGTGATAGTATCCCCTGTTGGCTGGGTCCAAGAAGAGGAGTAACATTATTATGATTCTGACCCAGCGATATTTTCTGTGGGAAAGAATTTAAGCCAAAAAGTCTCAACACTGGGGTACTAGGCCTAGTGATATGACACAATCTCCTCATCTCTTAGGGTGACATCTTTAACTGTTAGCTTGGTGTGTATATAAGAGTTACAATCTCACGTGTTTTCTGCATCATTGTACGACACACTCTACGACATCTGAAAGCTTTATACAACATGCATAAGAGTTGCAAACCACTGAGGCCTACATGCTCATATTGACTCGCAAACTTACATATTGCCCTAAACTCAGATATGATAGTCAACATCTCTCTTATAGGCTGGGTTCAGACAGGAGACCCATTATTACGCCTGTGATCTGGGCCCAGAAATAAGTCACCATCTCACCTGTAGTAAGATCCATATATGAAAGTCACAATTTTATCTTTGTACTTTATTTACTTGTTAGATTCAGGACTTCAACAGTGGGCTTTGTAAATGTGGGATGGTGACTTTTGCTCTCACTTGCAAGTGTAATCAAGAGTCATGATCTTAACCTTTTGCTGGACCCTCTTATGAAACTCTGTGTACCACCCAAGGAGTTTTTAGAATATGAGTTAGTGTTGTCACCTTCTGTGAGCTTTCTACAATATGCAACTCATAACCTTACCTATTGCCCTAAGCATAGCGATGAGAGGCAAAATATCTACTCTTGGTGGAATTCCAATTTAAGTTTGATCATCATGCTTGTGAACTGAAGCAATGTAAATTTCAAAATCCCATTTGTAGAAAAAAAAAAAAACATGGCAGGAGGGTAGCACAACTTAACTGCTGTGGCAAGCAATATGTCACAATGCCCTCGCTAGGCAGGGTCTAGAAATGAGGGTTACATTAACTGGGTGCTGGACCCAGCAATATGACACAATCCTAAATGTGGAAAAAAACCCAAACAAATGACGAGAGCAAAAACACCTACAGAGTGGGCCCAAGATATGTAAAAATACTTTCTGTTTCTCTGGCACAGGCAGGAGAGTTACATCATCAGGTGGGAGGCCCCAGCAATATGCCATAATTCTCTCTTATGCAATACATCAAAATTCCTTTTCACGGGCATGGTTCAAGACAAAAAGAAGAGTCATATTACCTAAGTATTGGGCTTAGCAATACGTCACATCACCCCATTGTAAAGGCTCAGGCAGAAGAAAAGAGACACATCTCTTAGGACATGGGCTCAGATATATGGCCCAATGTTCCAAGTAGGCAGGGCTCGGGCAGAAGAGAAGAGTCATATCGCCTGGGTGCTTCCCTAGATATATAACACAATCTAACATTAGAGGTGAAAGCAGGCAGAAGAGCCACATCATCTTGATGCTGGGTCCTGAGATGTGTCACAAGGTTCCCTTGGGACAGGCCCCAGGCAAGAGAGTTATAACAAATAGGTGCAGGTTCTACCCTTATGTCACAATGCTCCATGTGGGCAGGGCTTGAGCAGGGAGTCACATCACCTAGGTGATAGGCTCAGAGATATGTCACAATGTCCTCCTTGAGGCATGGCCCTGGCAAAAGAATACGAACATCTGTGTGCCTGGCCTAGCAATATGTCACTATCCAGGTAAGCAGGACCCAAGCAGGAGAGCAACATCACCTAGGTGATAGGTTCAGAGATTTGTCACAATGCCCTCTTTAGGACATGGCCCTCGCAAAAGTGTACCTGTGCACCTGGCCCAGCCATATGTTACTATCCCCCACTGGGTGCAGGGCCCATTCTAATGAGGAGAATTACATCACCTAAGTGGTTGACACAGTGATATGTCACAATGATTTCTGTGGGCATAGCTCAGGAGAAAAGGTAACATGACCTGGGTGCTGGATCTAGTGCTATGTCACAATTCTTACTGAAAGCAGGGCCCAGGCAAGAGAGTCACATCACCTAGAGGTCGGCCCGGTAGAGAACACAATAACATATGTGGGCTGGACCCAGTCTGGAGAGTCAAATCACACAAGTGCTCGGCAAAGATTTATACGACAATCACACTGGCAGAACATTTCCAGGATAAGATTTACAATACCACACATGTCCTGTTTTCATGAGTGACAGTTGGTTTCATATATGTGAGACGGTGACAGTCCTTACTGTCAGCTGGGTGTGCATATGAGACTCACAATTGGCCAGGTGCGGTGACTCATGCCTGTAATCCCAGCACTTTGGGAGGCTGAGGCGGGCGGATCATGAGGTCAGGAGATCGAGACCATCCTGGCTAACACGGTGAAACCCCATCTCTACTAAAAAATACAAAAAATTAGCCAGGCATGGTGGTGGGCACCCATAGTCCCAGCTACTTGGGAGGCTGAGGCAGGAGAATGGCGTGAACCCGGGAGGCGGAGCTTGCAGTGAGCCGAGATCATGCCACTGCCCTCCAGCCTGGGCGACAGAGCAAGACTCCGTCACAAAAAAAGAAAAGAGACTCACTATTTCACCTTTCTGCTGGGTTCTGTTATGACACGCTCTGTACAAGCCATGGGCTTTATAAAATATCTGAGGCTGTTATAATCTTCTTTGTCCTTTTCCTTTTTTTTTTTAACAGAAAGAGATTTAATCACTTGTGTTTCTAAAGAAAGTTATGAGAGTCAAAATTACTCCTATTTGTGGGATCCACATATGAGTCATTATCACGCCTGTTAGCTGTGCCTAGGTGTATGTCACAATTTACTCTATGGTAATGAAACAGGCACGACAGCCAAGTAACATAAATGCTGAGCCTGAAATTTTCCAATATTCTCCATATAGGCATGTTCCTGGCAGAAAAGTTGCATAACTTGGGGGTTACATCCAGATGTATGGCACAATGCCCCTTGTGGGCAGTGTCCAGACAGGAGACTCATATCACCTAAATGATAGGCCCAGAGATATGTCACAATGTCTCCTGTTGAAAGGACCAGGCAAGAGAGTCATATCATTTGGATGCAGTGCTTAGAAATGCTACAATCCCTAGTGCAAGCAGGGTCCAGGCAGGAGAGGAGAGTCAGGTAACCTAGATGGTAAGTCCAGAGACATGTTACAATTCTTCCTGAGGATATTGTTAACACAGGAGAGTCAAATCACCAAGGTGCTCAGCTGAGGTAATTTTCTAAATCTCATTTGTGGGCTACACTTAAGCAGGATTATTAAATCAGGAGCTGGGCAAAGGTATATGTCACAATAACACTGGTGGAAAGTTCCAGGAATGGGAGTCACCATTTTGCATATGACCTGGCTCCAGATTTAAGAGTCAGGATTAGTTCTCTTATCTGGCCTCAGGTATATGGCACAATATCACCTGTGGACAGAGAACAAGCAGGAAGGTCACATCATCTGCGTGGGTGCTGGTCCAGTGAGATGTCACAATCTTTCTTGTGGGCAGGACCCTGGAAGAAGAGTCACATCACCTGGATGCTGGTTTTAGTGATATATCAAAATTCCCCCTGTGGGCAGGTCTTAGTAAGGTGAGGACACTGACTTCACCTAGGCAATTGGCCTAGATCTGTGTCACAATGGCCGCTATGTGCAAAACCAAGATATGAAAGTGACCTCACCTTGGCACTAGGTTTAGCAATATGTCACAATCTCCTCTGTGGTCAGGGCGAGGCAAGAGAGGAGAAAAATCACCTTGGTGCTGAGCCAAGTGATATGCTACAAAGCTTCCTGTTGGCACAACCCAAAACGCAGAGTCATATCGCCTGGGTGCAGTACCCAGTTATGTGTCACAGTGTCACAATGCACCATAAGTGCGGGGCCAAGGCAGTAGAAGGGAGTCACTTCACTTACATGATGGACCTAGATATAAGCCACAATGCTTTTTTTTTTTTTTTTTAGATGGAGTTTCGCTCTTGTTGCCAGGCTGGAGTGCAATGGTGCAATCTCGGCTCACTGCAAACCTCCGCCTCCCGCTTCAAGCGATTCTCCTGCCTCAGCCTCTGGAGTAGCTGGGATTACAGGTGCCCGCCACCATGCCTGGCTAATTTTTTGTGTTTTTAGTAGAGACGGGGTTTCACCATGTTGGCCAGGATGGTCCTGAACTCCTGACCTCAGGTGATCCATCCGCCTTGCCTCCCAAAGTGCTCGGATTACAGGCATAAGCCACTGCGCCCGGCCAGCCACAATGCTTTTTATAGGCAGGGCTCAGGTAAAGAATTCTCATCACTTGGGTGCTGGTCCCAGTGATTTGTAAAAGTGCCCTTTGTAGGCAGGCCCAGGCACCTTTGCTTAGGTGTATGGTCCACGTATGTCACAGTTTCATCTGTGGTCATGGCCTGAAAAGGAGAGTCAAATTATTCAGGAGCTGGGCTTTTATGGTCTAATTACACACTAGGAAATATTCAGAAATAAGTTTCACAGTCCCACTCAAGTCCTGGCTCTGTGTATGTGAGTCAACACCTCCTATGAGTTGGGTCGAAGCAGAGGACTCACAATCTCAACAATGGGCAAGATCCATGTATAAGATGCCCAATCCCACCTGAAGATTGTGTTCCAGTAGGGGAGTCCCAGCCTCACAGGTGTGCTAAATCATGCATCACCAAACCACAAGACAATAATGTCTACTTTTACCACTTTTATTCAACAGAGTACTGGAAGTCCCAGTCAGATCACTTATGCAACAGAAATAAATAAAAGGCATCCAAATAAAAAAGGTGAAAGTCATATTGTCTCTGTTTGCAGATCACATAATTGTCTATATAGCAAAAGTTAAATACTACACTAAAAATCGTTAGAATTAATAAACAAATTCAGTAAAGTGGCAGAATACCAAATTAACATACAAAAATTAGTAGGAACATTTTTACATGACAAGAATAAGCCATCTGAAAAAAATTCAAGAAAAAAATCATTTACTACAGCTATAAAAAATAAGTCTTACTTCATTCTAAGTTCATGCTTGTGGTAAGGTTCACCTTTATTTTTTATCATTTGGATATTCAGTATTCTCCAATCCATTTGTTAAAAAGACTGTTCCTTTCTCATTTTGAGTGATAGAGACAGTAGATAGCCAAGGGACCTTTTCTCATTTTGAGTGACAGAGACAGGAGACAGTCAAAGGTCCTGGGCGAAACTCTGCCTTCAAGCCTAAAACAGCCTGAAGGCTGAAAAACTGGACTGCTGGTTTCGGATGAAGCCTGCCCTTTCCTGAATGTTTCTCTCTGAATAATGCCCACCTGTGCACTGGGGAAACAAGTTGGAGCCATAGAAATTCACATCTTTTGGCAGGGGAGGAGCCTGGACTCTTCAGTTGCTATGTGGTGACCTGGTGTTCATCAATATGTGAGGTGGGGGCCCGTTAACAGGAGTCCCTCTCACTTTGCTGACAGTTTTTTTTCCTTTTCCTTTTTGCCCAATAAACTTTACTCCTCACCCTTCAGTATGTCTGTTAGCCTATTCGTTCCTGTTCATGTGATAAGATCCTAGTTTTAGATGAACTACAGAAAAAGTTCAACAATTTCGGTGTCTCGATGTGGGGCTTGAGGAAGGGTAAGATGTAAACCAAAGTATCTTTTTTTCCTTTGCTTGTAAGCCTTTTCATCCTTGGACTTCTCCCAAGGGTAGAGGAAACTGTGCACCACCCCACCCCAACAGCCCCAGGCACATGCGGGATGGACAGGTGAATGGCGGCTCCTCACCCCCATCTCCTCTGGGCTGGAAAATGCCAGGCATTCATGGTGTCTTCCCCTTTACCGGCCAAGGGATCCAGCCCCATCCAATAACAATTAAGTTTTTCCCTCTGTTGAAGGAATCATTTGCATAAGAATGAAAATGTTTTTCCCTGCCCTACACTTAAGCCTTTTTTTTCCCCTTTTATTCACCCTGTCAGCAGTTTACTTTTAAGCAACAGGCTTTTTTCTTCTTCTCTTCTTCTTAGAAAATGTTTTGCTGGTCTAGGACCTCAACGATCACTGCTTATATTTTTTGTAGAGTTTTAATAGTGAAAGGGTATTTGTGAAGTCGATCTTGAACTGTGGCCAATCTGGTATGCTTTGTATGTCATTCTCTATGGTTGTCAGGAAATTTTGCTGTAGGCCTCTACCTTGTTTTATGTTTTCAGGAGCATGACCTGTAACCACGTGGCAATGTTCTGTTTTGGTCTCCGCCATTTTACAATGGTAGCCCAGGTTTAATCCTGGCTTAGGGAATAAGTCCCTTCTGGTTTCCTATCAGCATGTAACTTTTGCCATTTGCGGATTCTCTTCCCCTTCACAAACTGCCTTAATTTTTTTCTTTTCCACTGAGCACCTGGTAAGTTGCCTTTGATAAAGTTTGAAAGCCAGAAATACTGGCTGCTTGGCACTGCTAGAGTCAGGTAATAAGGAATTTAAAAGGATTTTCTTAAAGAGTGCTCAACTTAATTAAAAGTGGATATCCAAATTATAGGTATATTTTAAAAACCTTTATGTTTTTCTCTTCTGGGATCTTGTTTTGCTGGGGAAAGGTTTTTTTCTCAGCCAATTGAATTCTTTTTATTTTGTCTTGCCACTGTAATGCATGCCTGAGAGGCCAGTAATTCAATCAGGAAATTGGCAAATAAAAAACCTATGGCTACTGGGTTTTCTTCTGCCTGTCTGTGTAGTTATGTATGTGTTGTGTGTGTGATGTCTATAAAAAAGAGCTCTATAATAAATTTACTTAAAGAATGATAAGCACTTGGATCAAATATTTTTTGAAGGGAAGAAAAAAGCTGTGTACCTTTTAGTTCACATGACTGTTACTCTTTGAGAAATAAAAACAGCCTTAAAGATTATTGGCAAAACACAAATGCCATCAATATACGAGTAGGTGAAGTAAATTATGCAGGTCAGATACTAAGTTTGCTATATGTTTTAAGGTTATAAACTACTTTTTTGGTTTTTTAGAACAGTTCAACTTTGCTTCACAATTGTAAGACCTGAAGACAAATGGAATTAACCACACCCCTAATTATGCTGAAAGCAGCCAAACCCTTGGCTGCACCTAGCATATAATGAAAACAATTTACCTGGTTTTACATTAAAGTAGAAATTGCTAGAAGTTACCATTGTAACATGTAATTGAAACCACTGGAAGTAGATTTACATACAAGGTGTCTAAGAACAGTCAAATGTGTTTTAAATAAAAGATTGTAAGAAGGCATGGAAATATAAATTATTGCCTAGAGTCAAACAATTGTTTTGAATTACACAAGATAAAGCTAAAAGTTCAAACAAGTTGTAGAAGGATTGTAAAAATAAATCTTGCCAAAAAAATTCTGTGTGAACATTAATTAAATTCAAAAAGGTATTATATGAGTTTTTTATAAATTGAGCATTGACATAAAAGCACAACAAGGTACTCTTAAGGCACTAATCTGCTCTTTGGCAACATTTGTAAAGAATTTAAAATTAAAGGTTTTTGCTTTTTACATTTCTAAGTCATCATTTTGGTTAAATAAGCAATTTATGGTAATCTGAAATTTTATTTCATAACATCAAGCGTTTTAAACCCCTAACATGTAACATCCTTCTCAAAATCAAACTCTAGTTACAAAATTGTCTTTCCTAATTCCTGGCTTTTGGATGCTAAAGAGGGCTCCTGGAGTATCCACAAGAGAGGTAAATAGGATTATATGACAGGTTTAGTTACATAGAATCGCCAAAATGGTGTTCAATATTCTTTAGATGATACTGTGGTGAATAATACTAATACATGTTCCAAAATTGTATGGGATTTCTAAAATTCTAATGTCTGAAGTATATGCTATCAACCGCAATTAAGGTTAAGTTATTGTAAGCCACAGAAATAACCAAAATTTTTGGTCAATCATGTTTCTGACCGTAACTACCCTGGACATTTTGTTATACACAGACAATTGTTGTCTTGTTTTGATTTTTTTCAAAAAAATCGTTTTTAATCAGCTATAGAACTTTGACAGGTGCTCTCAAATGCATGCTTCTGATAACTTTGGAGCTTGTGACATTGGCATATAGGAAAAACGTACAGGACTCATGAAGAGCTGAAATGTTCATGAGTATCAAACACAAGAGTTAACTGAATGGACTGGACTAATAGAAAACTGAAGTAATCTTTCTGACTTTTGCTTATAACATTATTGATCCTTGTATTGTTTACCAGCATCAAGGAAACTTATTTTGAGCTATTTACAGCCTTTAATATTTGACTAAGGTGTACTCCTGTGAACAAAATTTGGAGCATGTTTGTCTCTCTCTGCCTGGCTTCTCCAGAATTTGAAAAATAGTGTGAGTATTCTTAACCTATGGCAATATAGCTGTTTGCATCGGGTATGCTTCCCTTTATGGAGTCAAGCTCAACTTGCAGAGCCAATAAAAGCCCCTTGGAAAAACTGGCCTCATACCTCATCTACATAGTCCTTGTGCAGGGTTCCATTCCTGATCCGTGGTTAAGTAAAGAATGACACTTTCTGATAGGCCCAGGAGCCCCAAGTTTATCTGGGGACCACAAGAGGAGAGGATCACCCAACTCATAAGTATTTGATAGTACAAACCCATGGCTGGGCTTGACTTCAGAAAGTCCTATCTAAAATTTCTTGTGGAACAGAATTCCATCGAAGCCAATGTAAAAGACCTATGTAAAAATAATTATTCTTGCTGCACTTTATGCAAACAATCAGGTCAAGTATAAGACTAAAGTTTATTTCACAAATAACTCAGTCCTATCATGATTCGTTTTTAACAGAAAAGAGGACTGGATAAAGATTATGTTTCAAAACTTATTATACAATAGTCATTAAATTCTAAACTCATTAGTTTTGAGTTTTTGCCTACATTTTAGACCAACCCTGCTTATTCCTGTGAACCACCTGGCGATCTTCAACTGCAGCTCAGAAGAAACAAAAAGGGATGGGTAATGTAAAAATCTGGATTAATATTCTACTTCTGGGCAATTATTCTGCAAATCCTGCAGAGGGATGGAAATAAATAGGGTGCTCATCCCAATCTCAGCAAGCATTAACTATAGCCACTAGTTATCTGGGTGTGTCAAAAGACATTCTTTTCTCTCCCTTGTGGAAAGATGACTCAATACCACAGCTTCATTTCAGCATTCAGCTCATGATAAGGAGTCTATGCAATCCCGAGGCACATTTTTGTCCCAACCTCAATTCCAAGCTTCAAAATGAAGCCTTAGGAAAGAATACTGGATCTGAGAAATCCACAGGCAGATGATAATGGAGGTTAAAAGGCACAGTGCAGGGGAGCATGACTAATTCCAGCCGATTAAGCCAAGCCTCCCATTTCATAGATAAATATCATGCTAGGATCTGTGGAATAAATGAGGTCTAGTGAACTCCAGAACAACTGACAGCAGGGGAGATAGGATAAGAGCAAATATTTCCACCCCCCTAGGCCTCCCTGTTAACCAGGGTGGAAGCTGCTTGGACACTGATGGATGGCACCCTGTCACAATCACTGGGCACAGGGATACAAAGATGGAAGGGGAAAAGAGAACATTCTTTCTTCTATCTGTCAACATACCCGGGTATTTGCTAGGACGAAAAAGGAACCAGGGACACTTGCTCCTCTCTTTCTAGATAAGTAACCATTCATTCATCTTCAGTCTACACCCTTTTTGAATGCATCCTGAACCCTTGGGACTCCTTTGAAAACATGTTTTCCTTTTATCCCCTCTGTCTTCTCTTTACAGATAGGTAATCATGTCTTCATACTATGGGACGGTCCCCTCAGATGCATCCTTCAAGCTTGGAAGAATTAATTTTCCAAACCTTAGACTGGGTGGCTTAGGATTGGACTCAAGACAAAAGAACTCAGAAGCCTGACATGCTGGCAAAAGGGTAAAAGGTTTTTTTTCTTTTCTTCCCCAGTTGGGCTTTTGGTCTCCCTCTCCCTATGCAAACTGGTAAAAGACCTTGGAATTTTTGAGCTTTCCTTGCCACCCGCCCCTTGTTTCGTTTTAATACATGTTTTTTAATAACCCAGTTTGATTCTTCCCACCTTCAGGCTACCAAACTTCAAAGAGTCACACAACCAGAGCCTTGGACAATGGCCCCTTTCACAGGGAACGCTTAGATAGGCCTCTTAGGGAGATCTGACTGCCATTTTTCCAAAACAGTGCCCCCTGTCAGCAGGAAGCAGTTAAAAGTGGTTTTCGTTCTCATCTTTATTTTGATTCTAACAGCAGTTAGACATACTTCTTTAGAGAGGGAAATAACAGAGTTAGAAAACAGCCAAGGGTCCTGGGTGAAACCCCATCTTCAAGCCTAAAACAGCCTAAAAAATCAGACTGCTGGTCCCAGATGAAGCCTGCCTTTTTCTAACTGATTCTCTCTGAATAATGTCCACCTGCACACTGGGGGAAGGGAGTGGAGCCATGGAAAGTTTACCCCTTGTGCAGGGAGGAGGAGCCTGGCCTCTTCAGTTTCTGTGTGATGGTCTGGTGTTCACCAATCTAGGAGGTGGGGGCCTTTAAACAGGACTCCCACTCACTTTGTCTTTCTGGTTTTTAACCCAATCAACTCTACTCCTCATCCTTCAGAGTGTCTCTGAGCCTAATCTTTCCTAGTCATGTGATAAGAACCCAATTTTGCTGAAGGAAAGTTCTGCAACATAAAGATTTGGAACCCTCATTTAAGATAAGCTTAGTATATGCATGTGGGTCTCTTTCTGGCTTCTATCTGTTTCAACATTTTTCTGTCTTTATGCCAACACCACAGTATTTTGATCACTGTAAATTTGCAATATATTTTTAAACAAAAAAAGAATTATGCCTCTGAGTTTAATATTTATTTCCAGGTTGTTTGGCTACTTGTGGTTTTCTTGAGTGTTTATAGAAATTATAGGGCAGTATTTTGGTGGCTCACTGCTGTGATCTCAGAACTTTGGGAAGCCAAGGCAGGTGGATTGCTTGAGCCCAGGAGTTTGAGACCAGCTTGGGCAATATGGTGAAACTCTGTCTCTACAAAAAATACAAAAACTTGCTGAGCCTGGTGGCATGCACCTGCAGGCCCAGTTACTTGTAAGGCTGAGGTGAGAAAATCAATTGAGCTTGAGAGGTCAAGGCTACACTGAGCCGTGATTATGACACTGCACTGCAGCCTGGGTGACACAGCTAAATATTGACTCAAACATTTTAGAATATTTTAATACTTCTGCAAAAAGTACCATTGGTTTTTTTGAAAGAGATCTCATTGATTTGTAGATCATTTCAAATACCATTAACGTCTAAAGAAACTTGCATGTTCTAACTCTTGAAAAATAGTATGCTAAAGAATTTGTCAAGTTTTCATATATATGCAGGCAAGCTAGTTTTCTTTTGGCTTTTAACTTCCAGTTATATTTCATTGTAGTCAGAAATAATACTTTTTATGATTACCATTTGTTTATGCTAAAACTTGCATTCTAGCTTAGAAGTTTGCCTATCTTAGAATATGTGCCATATGCAATTAGAAATATTATTTATTATGCTATTGTTGGGTGAAATGTTTTGTAGATTATTCCCAGGTCTTATTTTTCTTTTTAACCTTTTATTTCTCTCTGCATTTGCCTTTATTTTCTCTTTTTTATTTACTTTCTTTTCTATTAATTTTATTTCTATTTTTCTTTTTTCTCATTACATTCTCTTAATTTCAGATTTTCTAGAATTTTTCTTGTTTGTCATGTTTTAATTTATTTCCATTCATATCCCATTATTTTTCTCCATGTTTCTTTTTTCATTTTTCTCTCATTCTTAAAATTTTCTTATTTTATTGCAAATTATTGCATGTTTACTTCTTTTGTTTTTATTGTATTTATTATCTTCATCTTCATTTTATTTTCACTGATCTTAATTACATTTGTTTTTCTTTATTTTAGTTTGTCCTTACTATTTTTCAATTACTTTAAATTTATTTTTAAATTTTATTTTCTTTCTCTTGATTTCATTTGTTTCACTTTATTTTTCTGTATTTTGCTTTGTAAAACAGAAGGGATGAGCTATTTTAGATTGGCCTAGCCATAGTGGTCAAGACTCGTTTGCTGAGGCTCTCTGGCAGCCACTCTACCCCAGGAGTCTCCAACCTAGGGTATAGTCAGGGCCTCCTAGGAAGATTGCTAAGATCCCTCGGCAGATCTTTCATTGTTACAGGCCCATCTAGCATTCAGCGTCATGGGCCATTTCTGCTGCTTTCTGAAGCCCCCTGGAAGCCCTAGTGTTGCCAGGCCAAGACCCTGACTGCCTCTTTGTGTCCCAATGGATCCCCCACACATAATCCAGGGCACTGACTTCTTTCCCAGGAGAGGGCCACACCCACTCCACTGCACCAGGGCATGTCTGGACCATATGTGTGTCTTTCCTTTGTTATAAAAGAATTTTTTTGTTTTTTGAGATGGAGTCTTGCTCTGTCACCCAGGGTGGAGTGCAGTGATGTGATCTCAGCTCACTGCAACCTGCAACCTGCGCCTCCCGGGTTCAAGTGATTTTCCTGCCTCAGCCTCCCAAGTAGCTGGGATTACAGGTGTCTGCCACCACACCCAGCTAACTTTTTTTTTTTTTTTTTTTTTGTATTTTTAGTAGAGACAGGATTTCACCATGTTGGCCAGGCTGGTTTCGAACTCCTGACCTCAGGTGATCCACCCGCCTCAGCCTCCACAAGTGCTAGGATTACACGTGTGAGCCACTGTGCCCAGTTGAGAAAAAAAAAAATTTTTTTAACTTGACATGTAACTGACTTATTATGAAAATGTCAGCCTTATGGGTAGATACACATGCAAATATGTGCAAAAATGCTAATCATGTGAGAAAATGAATATTTCTACATTGTATTTAATGATTTCATAGGGTTGCTATTTTACCCTTTCCTGTCTTTCTATGTTCAATGGGAAAATCCTCAGTGAAGACTCCTCAGTATGACAGACAAAATGTTGTGCAATCTAATCCCTGATAGATGCAGTGAAGTAACTTCTGGTTTTCATTCGGAGCTCTCACAGCTAGGATTAAAAACTCTTAGTTGCAAACTCACATGATGAGGAGTTATAGTATGCTGTCCTCGTCTGCACATTGTCTGCCGTCATAATTTTTTCAACTTGCCAAGGGAAAAAGTGGGAAATTGTTTCCCTCAGACCTACTCATCTCCCTTTCATAGGTTTTCAGGTTGTGTATTGTCCAGATTGCTTAGAAGCTCATGATCACAGAGGTCATATTTGTCAAGAGAAAGCTTTATTGCAGGATTAAGTGAAGGTGTTTACCACTCAGGGCCTACGGTTCCTCCAGAGGCAGGATGAACTTAAAAATCATTCCTGAATCCAGAAAGTAATGACAGAAGTTGGGGGCTGCCCACAGGAGAAAGAAAAATGCTCCCTTTTGCTTTCCAAGTGGTCACTACTTATTCTGGCATTAATCATGCTTCTGACCACGATGTGTTTCTTAGTCATCTTTCTTGGTATTCCACTGATTGTGCATCTAAGGAAAAGAGGCCTGGATGAGAGTGGTAAAGAGAACAACTGCATCCTTCCATAGCTGATGCCTTGGTAAGCTTTGAAGCACACTGAGCAGAGTCTGAAATCCTTCCTCACTATGGGGTAAGTTGTGTCAAATTCGACTCCCATGGAAATGGCACCAGGTTCAAGATGTCAAAGAAGAGACTCAGAACCAGTGAATGAGATACGGAGTTTTACTGGGGACTTACATAGAGAGAAGGTCCAGTGTCAGTGGGCTTAGCAGGATAACTATGCCCACTTGCAAAAAGCATGCAGTTTGTATAGCATTTTTATTTAGTACTTTTTTCTGAACAACCTTTCACCTGTCAGACTTCATTTAACAAAAAAGGAATGGCCTCAATCCCGTGTGGCCTGTGTTCCACGCCACAGGATGGGACGGACCAGGGCTCAGATGTTCCTCATAAATAAAAAATAATCACGAGATTGGCTCCTACTAGACTTTTTAGCTTAAAATTGAACATTCAGAAGCATTTTTTTATACCTGGTCAGTCTCCAGGTATGCCCAAGTAAATACTGCCAGTTGCATCCATCATACAGGCTGGTTCAGGCAGTAGAGGTTCTTCTTCCCGAGACTCTAGATTCAAAAAAGTTTTTGCTTTTTCTTGAATCATTGGGTTGACAGTTTACTAAAAGGCCTGATGTGTGTGCACATTGCTGGTACAGTTGTCTAAGTCAATGAGATGGCTTCACTGTTGGTAGGGCCTGTTCCTGTTACAGGTGTGACTGGGTGTATACAGGCTGCTGAGGTGCCTCTTCTCTAGACTTTCACTGGACCATAACATTCTGGGGCCCCAGTTCCACTATTTTCCAAGGTGGGACATGCTGAACCAGACCCTGGAATTGTGGTTCAAGGTGACCAGGCTGAGGCTGCTCTTTAAAAGGCAGAACTGCCAGGTCTGTCTTATTTTCCTTGTCACTCTAATGTATCTTTTGGTATGGAGACCAGAATAGAGTCTGTGACAGCCCTCCTGCTAGGGTTGGTACTATTTATACATGACTCTTAAGTGTCAAGGTAGGTTGAGAGACCTTTCTTCCTGGCACAGCCTGAGTAGGCTAGAGCACTATGACCCTTAATGCTTGGTTCAGGCAGTCTTCAGAGGAATTTTAAAAACCATAGGATGTGGGAGGCAGAGAAAGAGCTGGTACAAATGACAAGTTGCAGGTGAAATAATTGGAGGCAGGAAGAGAATGGGACCTGCTTGGGACAGTACACACACTGCCTGGGTGCAGCTGAACAGTCAAGCCAGTTTTCTGATTTGGGCCTTGAGCAGTGGGATTAACAGGCCCACTTCTGCTCTGGCCTGGGTCCTAAACACTTTGGTTCTAGAACCAAATGTGAATTCTGGACTCAGGAATTCCAGTTGGGTTTCACAGGCCAGTGGAGTGAGGAGGCCCAGGTGGACCCACAAAAGTGGCTGTGGGTAGGCTTACCACACATGACTGGTTGCTTTTATGCCTACAGTCACAGGAGAGTTCTTCTTCCCCAAAGGCAAGCCCAGGGAGATCTGAGGCTCATGGGAGCAAGTGAAGAAAAAAGGTGATGCCTCAGCCCAGTGCTTTTGCCCCTCCTGGCTTGTGGCTTTGGGGGCTCACACTGCTCATCAGAAAAATGGGCAATGAAAGCCTCTCAGTGACTGGCTGCTTATCCCTTTTACCAGACCACTGCACAGTGCTCACTCTGCAGCTCCAGGTACAGCCTGTGCTTCAAAAAGCTGGGGGATCTCTGGGCTGAGTTCAGGGCCCTGAGGTTTCTCCCCCTCAGGGACTCCTCCTGTCTACCCCTCTGTGCCCACCTGACAGCTCACCATGTCTGCTGTATGCTACCCTTATTGCATGCTCTTTCCAAGCCCATGTCTCCCTGGGTTAGCTTGGGGCACATGCTCACTGAAGCCCAGGTGGCCTGACCATCTTTCCTCCAATGTACAGCCTCAGACAGGTGCCACCCAGGTTTTCTCCTAGAATGTGATCTCAGGGGATTGCAGTAGCACATTCCGCTCTAACTTATTGACTAGTTAATCAATAAGTCACTTAATGTGCCAAGATGGGTGTGGGCCTTGACACCCTTGATCTCCTTCCTCTAGTGGGGCTGCACTGGCGGTTGCCATCCTGATTTCTTGGTGGAAAAAGCTAGCAGGTGATGCAGGACTCAAGGGCCAGGGACACGACAGAGCACCTTGGCTGGCCTCACCCAGGGCCCTCTGAGGCTCCTGCAGGCAGGAGGGCTCCATGGAGCCCCAGACCCCTTTTCTAGGATGGTGCCCACAGCCCCTTCCTGGACCTTCAAGAAGGGCCTACTCTTTCTGCAACCTGTACCTACTGGTCTCTAGAAGATGAGCATTCATATGTCTTTGTGGACATGGCCTTCTGCTTCATTTCCGTAAGAAATGCCTAGGGAATCCTGGGCCTGTGCTGGAGGTTCTCTAAGTGCCAAAGTCAGTAAGAATCTCAAGAATATAATTAATAGTATTTTCTGCACATTACTATCTCAGGGTTACTTTTGCCCAAAAATGTGTAAAAACAAATATTAAGATTTTTATCCTTTACATTATCTTAATTAGGTCATCATACAAACCTTTTATTTTCCTCCCAATCACTGAATTTTTGTTTTCTTCTTTGTTCAAATTGTTACCTGCTTTAGAAGCAAAAACTTAAAAAAAAAAATGCTACACAAATACTAACAGGTAACAGCAATTTATTTAAAATGTAATTAGATTTCTTAAATAAGTAAATAATTTAAGTAAACTTAGTTTATATTACTTGTATAAATTATTTTACATATTATCCTCAATCTTAAAACAAAATTTAGCTAGGTATGCAATTCAAAATTGATAAGATTTTTTAAAATAGGCAACTTAAAAACATTTTATTGGACAAGTTGGGTAATATTAATTCTCAAATATTTTATCTTAGAAATCAACACACTTGACAATTGATATTCATAGTATCTATGAAAGCGACATTCTGAATGTGCTTGTATACTTGCCAAAAATTTAAGAGAAAAAAATCTATTCTGGCCGTCAGTAGTAAAACTTAAAGATTAAAGAAGTAAGATTAAACTTACTGGCTAAATTACCCACAAAAACTGAAATAGATTCATTTACTTGTTCTTTATCTTTCAGCATCTGATAATGAACAGATTTGAAGACGTTCAGAATCTGCTTCAGTATAGAAACAAGGCCAAACAGCTCTTGTGAAAGAATCATTAAAATATACAGAACAAACCTATCATTTATATTACTTTAAAAAATCACCCAATTCATAGTCCAAAAGAATACCAATCTTACTGGATTTTACTACTGGCAGAAGGTGGGTTTTCTTAGGACCTGATGCAGCATAACCACTCTTATATATCATCCAATTGCCCCCAAATCAACCCAGAACTGAAGGCTGATCCTGCCAGGTTCTAAGAAGACAATCTTGACACACACCTAATTTTCATTTAGACTTGTTTCCTACCTCTACCTTCCAGTAATGTCTGTCAGAACTACACTTCTGAGAGCCCAGGAAAGCAGGGCAGAAATAAAATCTCCTTGGGTTATAACATACGTTTGGTTTTGTTCTTCCATCACACAGCTTTTCTATCCTCGGAGACAGTTAAGTTGAGGATGTGCTGTGTCAAGATCTAAAATCAAGGACAGGCGCGGTGGCTCACATGTGTATTCCCAGCATTTTGGAAGGCTGAGGTGGGTGGATCATGAGGTCAGGAGATCAAGACCATCCTGGCTAACATGGTGAAACCCCATCCCTACTAAAAATACAAAAAATTAGCTGGGCCTGGTGGCGGGCACCAGTAGTCTCAGCTATTCGGGAAGGTGAGACAAGAGAATTGCTTGAACCTGGGAGGCGGAGGTTGCAGTGAGCCGAGATCACGCCACTGCACACCAGCTTGGGTGACAGAGCGAGACTCCATCTCAAAAAAAGAAAAAAAAAAGATCTAGAATTAAATCTACTTGAAATGGCTTGATAGTTCTGTCTAAGCCAGAATATAGAGGAGGAAGACTAAAACCATATTTTATATTTTGTTAATGTATATGAAAAGAGTTCAGGGCATTTTAGGTTTCGATACCTGTGGTGCATACTCTTAACATCTGTCAGCAATTCCAGGTTTGACTGCATAGAATTGGCCTCTACCTCCCCCCGTAGATGTTTAAATGTAGAAACATAATCTGAAAATTTTACAAGGTTTTCACTTAGTTTTGCTAAAATGTCCATCTCTTCATCTTGTTTCAATTGTGAGTCAATTGTGTGGCATGGGTACAATTATGCTCTCTTCATATGCAGAATTAATGTCATTTTTTTTTACTATAGATATTTTCCATTTTTCACCTGAGACCACAGGCTAATTTCAAAAATATTTACTTCTAATTATGTAGCTTCTATTACATAGCTAGTATTGTCTTTGTTTACTTCATGTATATGCCAAAAAGACCTCATGACTTATGAAACGTTCAACTGTTTACTTAAATTGGCCCAATAAATTTAATAGACTCGATTATGTCAATTTTATAAAGTAAAATGAACAGTAACTAAACAAAAATTGGATTAAATAGCATTCTCTAATTGAAACAAAATATAAAATATACTAAATAACATACAATACATGCGCTATGAAATTACTCATGTGAAAATTATTTTGTGAACACCATTAAATTTTATCAAAGTCACTTTCATAATCTCTGAGGGGATTATACAAAGAATGTTTTATGAAATTAGATGAAAAGAAAATTATGTATTATGTCTATGGTGAGCAACAGGCAAACAGACAAACAACAAAAAAAGAGAATTTGCACATGATTCTAAGCCAGGAGCAATAACACTTTAGATAAATGAATTTAATACACAGCAGAGAAAACAGATTTGCTTTCAAAATCTTTGAAGTTTCTGTTTGATGGTAAGTGATCAACACTTGTAAAATTATCTGTTTCATTCTAATATTTTTCTTTTCTTCTCAAAGTAGGTATACAACCATAAACAAATATGATTACTTTCTCTATAAATCTGTTACACCTGAAGTTTATTTTACAGTGATATATCTATACATTTAAATCCATGTAAACCAAAACTAAAGGTCTGTATGTGTTTAGCAGACCAGAGAAGTCATGTTCAACAGAAAAAAGTAGGATAAAATTTTATAAATAGTTGTTCAGAATTCAGAAACATATAGCTCCAATTATACTCATAACCTTCGTTACAACCATCATAATAACCTGTAGTTACAAGAAAACAAAAATGTAAGTTGTAGAAACCATATTCTCTAAATTATTTTAAGTTAAAGACCACTGACAAAGGGATCACTAGAGATGTTAGTCCACTGTCACCAAATAGCATATTGTTACCTACAACCTTGGGTTAAGATGGGATAAATTAATATCAGTGGCAAGATACACATTCAATGTAAAATAGCCTTAACACAATAACAACAATTTTGGTTTATTAAAACAAATTAAGTTCACACATTGTCATTAAAAAGGCATTTTGAAATTCACTGTATTTTAATTACCTTAGTTTGCAAATGGTAAGGCAATTTCCTTCTAAAATTCAAATTGTTTCTCTTACTAAGCAGATTATTATCCTGATCACTTACCACACTCTTATCATCCTGTCACTTACGATACTGCTGTAAACTAACTGCTAAGTGGCCTTTCCACTTAGAATTTCTTCATGTATCTTAGGTTTCAGTTTACTTAATCTTCCATGGAAAAGTATATAAATCTGTCCATCTAATATAGAAGAACCTCTCATAACTCTGGTGCAGCAACCATTGACCATGTTCTTTCACATAAATTCTAGAAATGAAGACATAGCATCAAATGTAAGAGTTAAATTACATCAAAATTTGCTTTTGAAAAATATTGAATCCTTTTAATATAAAAAAGTAGGTTCCCTTTAGAGAAAAGTGATCGAGATTGCTGACTAGAAGCAGCTAGACTGTGTAGTTCTCATAGACAGGAATGCAAGGTATACATAAATACAGCACCTGCAAATGAAACATCCAGGTACTTGCATTGGGAATAATCAAAGAAACAACTTACGGAGAATGGAGTAAAGCAAGGCAGGACAATGGGCCACCGGGGAACAACATGGAGCCAAGGGAACCTCCCCACCCAGTAAAGCAGTGAGTGCATGTGTAACCCTAGAAACCCATGATTCTCCCACAGATCTCTGCAACCTTCAGGTGAGGACATACCCCCATGAACCCACTTCACCAAGGCCTTCAGTTTAACACACAGAGCTACATGGAGCCTCAGCAGAGCAGCCGCTTAGGCCTGCGCAGATTCAAGAGCCTTAGATACTGGCTTTCCAGGCTTCCCAGAAAAAGTAGGTGCAACTCGAGCAAAGCAGGTTACACCCCTGAACATACCCATAGGAAAGAGGCAGAATCCAGGGGGCTGATAGTGATGGTCTGTAGGATCCACTTCAACAATGCCTCACACGGTAAGATCTACTGGCTTAGATTCCAGCCAACCATTGGTAGCAGCACTGTACCTCCCTGGGATGGAGCTACCAGAAAGAGGAGTGGGCCACCATCTTTGCTGCTTGGGCAACTTAGCCATTCCAGCCTTCGGGCTTTGAAGAGCCCAAGCTGACCGGGGGGCGGAAAGGATCTCCTAGCACAGTACAAGTGCTCTAAAAAGACATGGCCAGACTGCCTGTTAAGGCAGGTCCCCCGTTTCATTTCTTCTCACTGGGAAGTACTTCCCAATGAGGGTCTCCAGCTACCACCACCAGCGCTCTTTGGTTGATGGAGTTTTGAAACTTCTTTGGGATACAGTTCCTAGAGGGAGGAGTGAGCTGCCATTTTTGCTGTTTGTGTGAGTTAGCTGTTCCAGCCTTCTGGCTTTGGAGAATCCAAATAAACTAGGGGTGGAAGTGGTACCTCTGAACAGCAGAGCTGTCCTACAAAAATATAGCTAGACTGCTTCCTTAAGTGGGTCCCCAATCATGTTTTCCTCACTGGGTAGGACCTTCAACAGGGGCTTCCAGCTACCTCCTACAGGTGTTTTTGTGCTGGAAACAGGTCTATACCTCCCCCTGGGATGGCGCTCCCAGAGAAAAGGGCATGCTGCCATTGTTGCTGTTTTGCAGCATTCAGTGGTGATAACTTCCAGTACTGGAATATCTGAGGTGACTAGAAACTGCAGTGGACACCCAGCATACTGCAGCAGCCCTTCAGAAGTGGTCAGACTGTTACGTGAGTGCCTGTTCTCATATATTCTCACGAGGCAGGTTCTCCAGGCCCGGGCCACTAGCCAATCATTGCCAGACCTATTGAGCCAGTAGCAACTTAGCAACTCCCTGGACAGAGCCTCCAGGGGCCTCTGCAGTACAACTGTCCTTGCTACCCTCAGACTAATAAAAAATCCAAAACCCTAAGTGCCTTATTCACACCTCAAACTGCAGTTTACCCAAGGAGAGGAAGCCAGCCCATCCTCCATGGGTCCCACAAACTACCCACTGCTCCTCAGCAGACAGTAAACCCCTAACTTGGCCAAAAGTAGAGATCCTCCATCCTGGGCTGGCTGCACTGAGTAATTGCTGACCTACATCTCTCTGAGATGCAGCCCCCAGAAGACAAGCAAAGAGATAAGGCAGCAAGCCAGCTCATGTGGTGGCCAGAGGGTTTGGTGCAAGAGCATCTGTAGTAAAGTGTGGCCAGTGATGGCCACTTCTCTAGGCTCAACTTTCTCCCATAAGAGACTTTAACCCTAGGGGAACTGTTGGGCCTAATTTCTGCAGGATGGTCTTGCAAATCAGAAGAAGCTGATCCAACTGAGTACTCCTTGGTCTGCTGGCCTCTCCCAGGGACCCAGTCTGGCCACAGCTGCTTACAGGGCAGTCTCAGGTACCTAGAAGCTCATACCAGAGCATCTGCACTGGAGGGATATGCCTGACTCATGAAGAGCTCCAGCAAGGCAGCCCCTATGACTGCACCAGCCCACATTTCTTCCCCCTACTGCAGCTTCCTGCGACACCATGGCAACTCCCGATATTTCTTTGCTGGCACATGTCTGCAAAGGCAGGTTTGGCTTTGCTTGCCCCACCAGCAAACGGGAATGCAATATGCCCCGCCACCCCCAGCAACTGCCATTGTAGATGAAACTTTGGTGGGTAGAGAGCCAGAAAACTCCACCCCTGCCTTTGTGCTAACACTGTGCGGAGAACAGGGTATCCTCCCACACTCTGAACAATCACTCCTTCTTGGGGGCCACAGAGAAGGCATCAAAACCTTTACTGGCCAGTATCCTGCCCCAAGCCAACACCACCTTTAGTGCAACAGCACACAGTCTCCAGCAGGTATCCCCCACTCCCCTCCCAGATGCTTTGCTCCTGTCACTGAGGTGAATACCAAAAGACAGGCAGAAACCCCATATCCATTAGCACTCTGCTCCAGCTATGGCACCTTAGTCCCACAAAATCGCAAACTCCAAATCTCAAGGAGCCAGAGAACACAGCTGGGGCTCAAAACAAGTCCCCCGGAGTTACAGTATGCAGCCTCTGAGTTGTGAGCTGAGCATTGCCCACCCACCACCACCACCAAACAAAACAAAACAAAAAAAACCTCCCAGGAACAAAGGCTGTTGGCTGCATCCATCTTATACCACAATCAAATACTCAAGACCATCAAATAGGATTAAAAAGAAAAAGCCCACTCAAAGGTCAGCAACCTCAAAGATATGCCCACAAAGATAAGACAAAATCAGTGCAAAGATAAAAACACAAAAAGCCAGAGTGGACTTCTTTCATCCAAATGACCAAATTACGTTTCCAGCAAGGCCTAAGATGACAGAAGTAGAATTCAGAATATGGGTAGAAACAAACTTCACTGAGTTACAAAAGTAAGTTGCAACCCAATGCAAGGAAGGAAAAAAAATTGCAGGAACTGACGGAAAAAACAGCCAGTCTGGAGAAAAAATGTGGCCAACCTGATAGAACTGAAAAACACAATATAAAACCTTTATAATGTAATCACAAATATTAACAGCAGAATAGGCCAAGCAGAGGAAAGAATCTCAGAGCTTCAAGACTGGCTTTCTGAAATGAGACAGACAAGAATAGTGAAAAATGAATAAAGAGGAATGAACAAAACCTCTAAGAAATATGGGATTATGTAAAGAAACCAAATCTATGATGCAAGAGATTGCCTGAAAGTGATGGGGAGAATGAAAACAACTTGAAATACGTATTTCAGGATAACATCCATGAGAACTTCCCCAACCTAGAGAGGCCAACATTCAAATGCAGGAAATATGGAGAACCCCAGTAAGATACCCCATGAGAAGTTCATCCTCAAGACACATAATCATGAGATTCTCCAGGGTCAAAATGAAAGAAAAAATAAGTTAAAGGCAGCTAGAGAGAAAGGCCAGGTCACCTCTAAAAAGAAACTCATCAGGAAAACAACGAATCTTTCAGCTGAAATCCTACAAGTCAAAAGAGATTAGGGGCCAATATTCAACATTCTTAAAAAAAGAATTCCAACACAGAATTTCATATCTGACCCAAGGTAAGCTTCAGAAGTAAAAAATATATATGATCCTATTCAGATAAGCAAATGCTGAGAAAATCTGTTACCACAGGATCTGTCTTAAAAGAGCTTCTGAAGAAAGCATTAAATAAGAAAAAGACTATTACCAGCCACTACAAAAGCACACTAAAGTATACAAACTGCGGACACTATAAAGCAACCACAGAAACAAATGTGCAAAATAGCCAGCTAAGATCCTAATAACAGAATCCAATCCACACATATGAATACTAACCTTAAATGTAAATGGGCTAAATACCCAAATTAAAACACAGATGGCAAGCTGAAAAAAGAATCAAGATCTAATGGTATGCTTTAATCGAGACACCCATCTCAAATAAGCTCAAAATAAAGGGAAAAAGAAAAGCCTACCAAGCAAATAGAAAACAGGAAAAGAAGCAGGGGTTGCAATCCTAGTTTCTGACAAAACAGACTTGAAATTAACATAGATTAAAAAAAAAAAAAGGGCATTACATAAAAGCAAAGGGCTATATATGCACCCAACATATAAGCAACCAGATTATAAAGTAAGTCCTTAAAGACCCTCTAAGATGATAAATGTTCTTCCACTGTCATTACATTTATACTGCATTTGTTCAGTATTAAATTTCAGATGTTGAACACAGTATGAGGACTTGGTAAAGGCTTTTCCACATTTTTAACACTTGTGGAGCTTCTCTCTAGTATGAATTCTCTTATGTCTGATGAGGTGTGAGAACCAGCTCGATGCTTTGCCACATTCTTCACATCTGTAGGGTTTCTCTCCAGTGTGAATTCTCTTATGATTAGTCAGGTCTGAGAAGCACTTAAAGGTTTTGCCGCATTCTTCACATTTGTAAGGTCTCTCTTCCATATGAATTCTCTTGTGGTTAAAAAGGGTTGAGGAGCGGGTAAAGGCTTTGCCACATTCTTCACAGATGTAGGGTTTCTCTCCAGTATGAATTCTCTTATGTTTACTAAGGGCCGAGAACCACTTAAAAGCTTTTCCACATTCATTACATTTGTAGGGTTTGTCTCCAGTATGAATTATCTTATGTTTAGCAAGGTCTGAGAACCACCTATAGGCTTTGTTACATTCTTCACATTTGTAGGGTTTCTCTCCAGTATGAATTCTCTTATGATTAGTAAGGTCTGAGAAGCACTTAAAGGCTTTGCCACATTCTTCACATTTGTAGGGTCTGTCTCCAGTATGATTTCTCTTGTGTTTAACAAGGGTTGAGGAGCAGGTAAAAGTTTTGCCACATCCTTCACATTTGTAAGGTTTCTCTCCAGTATGAACTCTCTTATGTTCAGTAAGGTTTGAAAACTTTTTAAAGGCTTTGCCACATTCTTCACATTTGTAGCATCTCTCTGCAGTATGAATTTTCTTATGTCTAGTAAAATCTGAGAACAACCTACAGTCTTTGCCACATTCTTCACATTTGTAGCATTTCTCTCTGCTAAAAATGTCTTTACGTTCAGTGAACATTGAGCACAACTGAAAAGCTCTGCCACATTTATTACACTGACAGGTTTTGCTATGGGTAGTTGACAAACATTGATGAAGGCCATTGTAACTGCTTTTCTGCCCCTTGCAATTACCCACACTTTGGTAGTCTTTCTTTAAATGTAAATTATTAAGGTCACAGCTTCCATATTTTCTCAGAATCACTTTTTGAAATGAATCTTTTATGTCATGATCCGGCAATATCTCTGCAGTAAAATGAAAAGAGCCAGCTGGAGAAAAAAAATAAAATTCTCCCTCATTAGACTCAGATGAATATACTTCACAAATATATAATTATACAAAGCACATTAACAAAACGACAATAAAATACCACAGGCTCTATGTTCTTACAGACATATAAACCTAACAGAAATATACTGACCAAAATGCCTTTGCGAGAAGTCTAAGAACCAGTTAAGCATTTGCAGCACACCAAGTGAGCAAAATGCCAAGAACCACATAGAAGTGTAATAAAAGTATTTCATATTTACCCACCACAGCCATTCTTCATCCTATGATGACTCTAACTATAGACTCCAAACTCCTGTCTTCCCCCTCCGAAAATAAATAAAATAGTGGCACATGTGTCCATGCTTCTGGCTTACTGAGACCTTACCAAAGACTAATTTCTATATTCCATGACAGTGTTGAAAGGAAAGGTGGTATACACTGACAGTTTCGGACAGCTGAGACCAAAGGTAAATGACTGTTACAAGAGAAGAAAGACTTCAGTATCATAGACAGACAATGGGTATAGCAAGTGACTAAGGGATCTCAATAAGAAACATAGGGAATGGCCAGAAGTGGTGGCTCACACCTGTAATCCCAGCACTTTGGGAGGCTGAGGCAGGTGGACCACCTGAGGTCAGATGTTCAAGACCAGACAGGCCAACATGGTGAAACCTTGTCTCAACTAAAAATACAAAAATTAGCAGGGCGTGGTGGCAGGTGCCTGTAATCCCAGCTACTTGGGAGGCTGAGGCAGAAGAAAGGAGAATTGCTTGAAGTCAGGAGGTGGAGGTTGCAATGAGCCAAGCTTGTAACATTGCACTCCAGTCTGGGCAACAAGAGTAACACTCAAAAAAAAAAAAAAAAAAAAAAAAAAGGCAAATACTTTTTAACTAAAAAACACACAAGCTCAGAGAAAACATCCATAGAACAGGCTTGAGAGACTCCAAGAATCTCTAGCCTAAAAAATTGGTATCATATTCCCTCAGACAAAAGTCACTTAATACAGATTTTGACATGTAGCTTTTTATTACACAAATTGCAACATTACAACATATACAAAACATCAAGATAATATGGCTCAAGATAAAAAAGAATATCCAGAAATCAATTATTAAAAAAAGGAGATGTAAAAATTACATGAGACAATTTGAATTAAAGTCTTGATCTATTTTTTAAAAGAAAAAAAATAAATTACCCTAGAAAATCAAAATTACATCTCAATGATGCTCAATGAGTAAAATGGAAATTAAAAAAACAAAATGAAATAACAAAAATGAAACCAACAAAAAGATAAAAAGCACAGAAAGAAATAAAAATTGTGTAGCAGAACTACAAAAAAAGACTAATATGCACTTCAACATTAGTAAAAAATATAAGAAAATCAAGAAGCTCACCAAATTTCAACTAAGATAACACAAAGAGATTTCTAACAAGACATAACATAAGCAATGTTTTAAAAGTCGCAGACAAGAAGAGAATCTGGAATTCAGGAAGAAGAAAGAGATGTGTTATTTATGTGCATGCTTCTGCAAGATTACGAGTAAATTTAAGAACATAAATCTTTCAGGCAAGAAGGGAGTAAGATGACATAGTTAAAGCACCGGAAAAAAAAAAAGTCTAAGCAACAATACTATATCCAGCAAAAGTATCCTTCAAAATGAAAAAAAAAATCTAACTATATCATGATATATATCAAGATCTACATCAAGATCTAACTATATCATGTCTTCAAGAGATTCACTTTAAATCTAATAAAAAAAAAGACTGAAAATGGCAGGATGAAAAATATATTTTATGCAAGTGTTAACCAAATGAGAGGAGAAGAGGCAACAATTTATTAAGTTGAAAACTGTCATATTTCATATAATTTACTTTAAGTCAAAATTCACAAAAGACAAAGTAGGACATTCAACTATAATAAGAGGGTTCATTCACTGAGAACCTATAAACACAAGACAGTTTTCCCAAACAAAGCAAACATTGACGGAATTGAAGCAAAAATTGACAGCAATATAATAATGGAAGGATACATCAACATCCCACTTTCACTAATAAATAAAGCAAGACAGAGTATCAGTGAGGGAACAAAAAACTTGAATGCACTATAACATAATTACACCTAACAAATGTATACAGACAGCAGAATACACATTCTTTTCAATACCTCATGAAACATTTTCCTAGATGGATGACTTGTGACACCATAAAAGAAGTCTTAACAATTTTTTTAATTGAAACTTTATGGACAATTATTTATGGTCCAAATGGAGTGAAACTAGAAATCCGTAACAGAAGAAAAGCTGAAAAATTCAAAGAACATAAAAATTAAACAACACTTTTTTTTTTTTTTAAGATGGAGTATTGCTGTGTCACCAGGCTGGAGTGCAGTGGCACGATCTCGGCTCACTGCAACCTCCACCTCCTGGGTTCATGTGATTCCCCTGCCTCAGCCTCCTCTCCCGAGTAGCTGGGACTACAGGCACGCACCACCACGCCCAGCTAATTTTTTGTATTTTAGTAGAGACAAGGTTTCACCATGATGGCCAGGATGGTCTCAATCTCCTTACCTTATGATGTGCCCACCTCGGCCTCCCAAAGTGCTGGGATGACAGGCATGAGCCACCGCACCCAACCAACAACATACTTTTGCGCATGCTCTTTTTCAAAGGGTTGGAAGACATAACATTGTGAAGATGTCCATGCTGCTTAAAGTGACCCATGCATTCAACACACCCTTTTCAATTTTAAATTTTACTTTTCCTGGCAGGGCACAGTGGCTCACGCCTATAATCCCAGCACTTTGGGAGGCCGAGGCAGGCGGATCACAAGATCAGGAGATCGAGACCATCCTGGCTAACATGGTGAAACCTGATCTCTACTAGAAAAAAAAAAAAAAAAAAATTAGCCAGGCGCCGTGGCGAGCACCTGTAGCCCCAGCTACTCCAGAGGCTGAGGCAGAAGAATGGTGTGAACCCGGGAGGCAGAGCTTGCAGTGAGCCGAGATCGCGCCACTGCACTCCAGCCTGGGTGACAGAGCGACATTCCATCTCAAAAAAAATAAATAAATAAAAAATAAAATAAATTTTACTTTTCCAAAAAGAAAAAAAAAACCCATAAAATTACGTAAGATCTCAAGGGAACATGGAAAGCCTGACAATCTTTAAAAAGAAGAAAAATATTGGAAGCATTATGCTTAACAATTTCCAAACACAAAACAAACCTACAGTAATCAAAGCACTTTGGTACTGGTATAAAGGTAGAACACCAAAGTAATGAAACACAATGCAGCACAGATATAAACTCTTGAATATATGGTCAAGTGAGTTATTTGTACACCATGTTGAAGCATTATCCACAAAAGCCAATAGGTAAAAGCAATTTAAACTTTCCTTACCAAATGAATCGATAAATATAATTTAAAATACAAAAAAGGGAAAATTAATCAGCTTTTTAAAAGCAGGAAATCTTCTAATATCTATTATAAAGACAAATTTTGAAGACAACATGCTAAATTAGTAAGCCAGCCACACACACAAAAATACTGTATGAATCTACTTACATGGAATATCTAAAATAGTTACATCCTTAAACACAGAAAATAGAATGATGTTTGTAAAGGGCCAGACAATGGGAAAAATGAGTAGTGGATTCATGTGTATAGCATATTTCTTTTACAAAAATAAAATGTTCTAAAGATATGTTGCTAAAAATGTCAATATACTTAACAAAGCTGAACTATATAACTGAAAATATTAAAGAGTATACACTTTTTAATTTTTTTAATTTTTATTTTTTAGACAGAGTTTTGCTCTTGAAGCCCAGGCTGGAGTGCAGTGGTGCTGTCTCGGCTCACTGCAACCTCTGCCTCCCAGGTTCAAGTGATTCTTCTGCCTCAGCCTCTGCAGGAGCTGGGATTATAGGCGCACACCACCACACCTGGCTAATTTTATATTTTTACTAGAGACGGGGTTTTGCCATGTTGGCCAGGCTGGTCTTGAACTTCTGACCTCAGGTGATCTGCCCGCCTTCGCCTCCCAAAGTGCAGGGATTACAGGTGTGAGCCACCATGCTCGGCCCTTGTATTTCTTACAATTAAGAATAAAACAATCATTGACTACTAACAAAAAAATTTTTAAAAAAAAGCAAATATACAAGTCATAAAATAGGGGTAATATTTACACAGGCAAACAAACACAGAAATAATTATATTGGCAACATATATATGACTGATCAATATCTGACTTTTGTCCAAACATTGTTTTAATGTGTACAGAGTTGAATTATTGTCATATAAAATTATGATACATAAATAAAAACTAAAAACACAATTAATTAATGTGACATAGCCTACTGTAAAACATAAGCCACTAAAATATAAAATGGTGGAACAAAATCTAACAAAAAAATTAACCAAAAAATATTGAATCAACATAGTGTACTACTAAACAATAATTATTCTAGATAGCCACGCATTTTAACTGTGACTGCACATTCATAAAGAGCACATATTTTGGTATTTTTGTTTAATTTCAACTTTTCCTATAGGTTCAGAGGCCACATGTCTAGGTTTGTTACATGGGTATATTATGTATTGCTAAGGTTTGGGATAACTGCTACTACTACTCAGATAGATAGCACAGTACCCCATAGGTAGCTTTTCAGGCCTTGTCTCTTTCCTCCCTTCCTCCTCTAGTGGTCCCCAGTGTCTATTGTTTTCATTTTTATATCCATGTACACTCAATATTTAGCTCTCACTTATAAGTAAGAACATGCCGTATTTGTCTTTCTGGTTTTTTTCCATTAATTTACTTAAGATAAGGGCTTTCAGCTGCATCAGTGTTGCTACAAAGAACATAATTTTTTTGGCTGTGTAGTATTTCAATGTGTATATAGGTACCACATATTCTTTATCCAATCCACCACTGATGGGCAACTAGAGTGATTTCATGTCATTGCTGTTGAAGACAATAAAGTTTGAATCACTAGTATACAGTGAAAGCAATGACATTTTATAGAAAATGCATTATAATCATTCATAAAAAGCTTTGATGAGAAAATATGAATAGGCACTTAAATAATACTAGACATACTTATTATGTCATTAATGTATAGCTGCTATTTTTGCACAAAATGTAAAGGCAAGGCGACCTTTGGAAGCAAAGCATTACATTACTACATAATATAAACAACATAAATACAGTACAATATGGAATAAAATAAAATAATTAGAAATAAATTTATACAATCACATAGACAAAGTTTGAGAAGAGTTGATGAAAATGCTAGCATCTTTTTGTATGCAGTAAACTTAATCATATAAATCAAAGATTATAATATATGGTGTGCCTATTAATTATCTAGTTCACCTTTTATATAACATATACATTTGAGCACATTACTTCAGAACTTGTGAAATTACAGGCATAGTTGTTACACACAAATCAGAAAGAAAAACATATATATAAGACACAGCCCTAGTAGTCTTCATAGTAAAGAAGATAAAATTATAAAATAATAGTTATTAGGAAATAGGTAACAATTTGGAATTTATTATGTTTATTATGTGCTGGACAGTGTTCTAAGTAACCTATGGTATTAGTGTTTTTAGGAATTCTGTGAGGTGAGTAGATAAAATCAACTATTCCACAGTAAAGGCATTTGTCATATAGAATTTAAATTTCTAAGTCTAGTTCCTACTAAGAAAAATATACTTTTGAAGTGAAATAGATGTTTAGATTTTCTTGTACTTAATCAGATGCTTTGTGCTCTGATAAAAGTTCTCACTTTCATTTTCTGTATGATCAACTGACCGGAAATTATAAAGCAGAAACATATGACATCTGTCCCAGGCCTCTCCCAAATCTCTTAACCAAATCTCCCTACTCCTCTCATAGATGTCTGACATAACACACAGATTTTTAAAAACAGCTCCAAAAATTTGGACAAATTTTCCAGACCCCTCAAAGCAACAGAAGAGCAGTTAGATTATTTAGATCCTTACAGCATAAAAAGGAGTTGTCTCTCACTGTGAATGCACCAGCAGATTAAATGGATAGAAGACTTAAAGAATTCAAAAGCTTAATAAGCATACATCAAAAAATTGTCCTCCATGACAGTAAGAGGCTTTTCAAGAATCCATTCCATTGGAGAATAGCCTCCCAATCCACATTTTAAACTCTTGTTTTCTCCTTCACCTTTGGACCTTTCACATGTGTTATCTGCTAAATCATTCATACCTATCTGAGCGTATGGCTATTCTTTCCACTCGTTTCACATTCCAGTAATACTTTCTATGCTGCAGAAGGTAACCAGGTCTAGCTTAAAGGCTTTCCAACACAACCTTTCTTTCCTTCGACAGCAAATGGTCTAAGTAAAACACAATCAACTCCCAGTATTATCCTCAGGAGAAATCTAAAACAACAGGTCTGTTTAAAGTTCTGATTAGTAGAGTCTGTCTCCCTTAATATGAAAATGATGGAGTAATGAGAATTAGAGTTTGTACCTGCTAGAAGGTGAATGTTGTTATAATACTAGAGGAACTGCCATGCCACAGTCATCTAAGGAAGCAAAAGATTATAGAATCTGACAAGAAAATGAGGAAAAATCTCTTTAACTTAGAAATTACACACAAATTTCAAAGACATAACTGAGAACATGTTTGTGAAGCACTAAAAAATCTATAGCCTGGCTCATTGCTACAGCCATTCTTTAAGCAAGTCTTTAAGTATTAGATTAGACAGCTGTTTTTAAGTTTTCAAATTTCATAAAAGGATCACGTAACATAAAAAAAAAAAGACAGAAAACATACCCCACTTGAAGAAATAAATTTCCAAAACTCAATCCTTAAGAAAAGAAGATCTTTGCATTATCTGACAAAGATGTCGAAATAATGATACTAAGTATGCTCAATAACAAAAATAGAACAAAGATTTAAAAAAAAGAACCCAGTAGAAATTGTGGCAGAAAAATAATTGTTGAAAAATTTTGTAGAGTCACAACAGAATTAATGATCAGAAAACAAAAATCAGAAAACTAAAGACATATTATTTATAAACATTGAGTCATGAAAAAATAAAACAAAAAAAGTTGAAAAACATCAACATGCAATATGTAACTTATTAGATACGATTAAGGAGACCAATGTATTCATGAAAGGAGTCTTTGAAGAAGAATGCAGGGGAAAAGTCATAGAGAGGTTATTTGAAGAAAAAAGGGACTCACTAAGAACTTCCTAAATTTCAAAGTGATGAAAAAAATGCTACCAACCAAGGATACTTAATCTGGGAGAAATTTACTTTAAAAATAAGACAAAAATAAAGACTTTCTAACATGAACCAAAGGTAAGGATGTTCATTACCCCTAGAAAAGTCTTATAAGAACTACTACATGGAGTCCATTATGTTGACAGACATGGTGGTTCACACCTGTAATCCTAGCAACTTTGTAGGCTGAGGCAGAAGAAGAATCATTTTAGGCCGGGAGTTTGAGACCAGCCTGGGTGATATAGTGAGACTCCTTCTCAAAGAAGAGACCTTTACAATAATTTTGTTTTTCAGGGAGAGGGTTTTAAAACCTGCTAGAACTAAAGATTGATTGAAGTCATTTTGAAAAGGCAGGTCCTCATATAGGTGGCAAACTTGAAAACCCTTGGTCTTTGGCTACAGGTCAAGAAATGGTTCAACTATTTTGACTTGACTTAAAATTCTGTAGTGACTCCATAACCATCTCCAGCTCCTTCCAGCCATAGCCTAGGAGTGGTTCTGCATATCCAGAGATCCAGAGAAAGATGCCTATTTGTGGTTATAGCAGTAGGTGTGCAGACCTTGGCCTTTACTGTGCTCTCTGAAACAGTTCAGTGACTCAGTTTCAGCACTGATAGTCACAGTTTGTGGCAAGTTCTGCCAACCTAAGTACTCAAAGAGTTACTTGGGGAAATCTTGCCACATACTCAGTAAGAAACACACATCAGGCACACCATATACCAGCCGTACTGCAGAACACTGCCCTAGTGCTGGCCCTACAGATCAAAGTCCTAAAGGCAATTCAGTCTGCCAAGAAATAAGACAGGATTAACAACTACCCAGGCTCCTGGTAACAAATCCACTAAAGGCAAACTCCACAACAGACCAAGAAACAGCCATGTGACCCACGTATAACCCCTCTCCACTGCATACCCAAGAAGATTCTATCAGCTAATTGACCCAAGAGAAGATTTGTACTTGCTGAGAGCAGTCTATAAAATCGGAAAATTTAGATTCAATAAATGCCCTATTAAAATTTTAGTAAAATTTTTCAAAGTAATAGAAAATTCAATCTTAAAATTTATATGGAATTACAAGAAACACTGAATATCTAAAGCAGTTTTGAGGATTAAAAACAAAGCTGGGGCATTATACTTTCTGATTTTAAACTACATCTGAAGACTACTGTAATAAAAACAGGATGATGTGTGCATAAAAATGCACACCAATATCAGTGGAGCAGAATGGAGAGCCCAGAAACAAATCCATCCTTGTAAGATCAACTCATCTTTGACACTGAGCCACTGAGAATGCATAATGCAGAAAGTATAGTCTCTTCCACGCTTGGGGCTGGGAAAACTGAATATCCACAAGTAAAAGAATAAAATTAGACCACTTTTCTTACAATATTTAAAAATTAACTAAATATAAAATAAGGACTCTAATGAATGACATAAATTATTAATGATCTTAAAAGAAAACATATGAAGAAACCTTAATATTGGTCTTGAAGTGAATTTTTGGATATGACAGCAAAAGTACAGCAAGGAAAGCAAATATAAACAAATTAAACTGCATCAAACTAACACACTTCTGTAGAACCAAGAAAAAATAGAATAAGAAAACCATATCTGATAAGTGGTTAGTATCAAAAATATATAAGAAACTCATGCAAATAAAAGGCAACAACTATAATAGTAATAATAACAAAATTTAAAAATAAGCCAAGGACTAAATAAATGTTTACAAATGAAAACATACAGTTGGGCAACAGGTATGTAGAAAGGTGCTCAATGTCACCAATCCGGCAGATGCAAATTAAATTCATTGTGAGATATTACTTTATACCTGTTAGGACTGCTAATATCAAGAAGATGATTTATAACAAGTGTTGACAAGAATATATTAAAGAAAAGATGCTGTACAATTTTGGTGACATGCAATTTTTTAGAGACATTATGAAATTTAGTATGTAGGTTCTTTTAAAAATTTTTTAATAGTACTACTATACAATTCAGCTATCTCATTTCTGCATATACAATAAATTTACTGTCTCAAAGAAATACCTGCGCCTCCATGTTCACTGAAACATTTTTCACAATTCTCAAGATATGAAATCAATCTAAAGTGTTTGTGGAAACTGACTGCACACAAAAAAACATGGTATATATACAAAATAGAATATTATTCAGCCATAAAAAATAATAAAACCCTGCCATTTCTACAACATGGATGGACCTAGATGACGTTATGCCAAGTGAAACATCACAGAAACAGACAAATACTGTATGATCTCACTTCTATGGAGAATATAATAAGGTTGGACTCCTAGAAGAAGAGAGTATAGAGGTGAGTGCTAGGCCCTGGAGGTGGAGAAAATGGAGTATGTTGTTCAAATGGTACAAATTTTCAGTTAAAAGACAAACAAGTTATGGTAACCTAAGGTACAGGTTTATGACTACCGAAAGTAATACTGTTACGTATGCTGAAAATTTGCTGAGACATCTTAATTGTTCTCACTACAAAAAAGGTAACTTGTAAGGTCATAGTGTTTGTTCATTAATTTGATTGTATTAATCATTTCTTTATGTATACACATATAAAATCAATACATTGTAAACAATACATAGGTATTCAATTATTATTTGTGAAAAAATTTGCGTTACTGGGATTATATGTGTGTCATACACATGCGTATATAAATGTGTTTATATATATACATATGAATGACACAATCACAGTAAGCTTCATACTAAATAAAACCACAAAATGATGTCATTTAAAATAAAGTTAAAATTGAGAGTTTAATATGTACTCAGCAGGCTGGGCACAGTGGCTCATACCTGTAATCCCAGCACTTTGGGAGGCCAAGGCAGGCAGATTACCTGAGGTTGGGAGTTCGAGACCAGCCTGACCAATATGGAGAAACCCCGTCTCTACTAAAAATACAAAATTAGCCGGGTGTGGTGGCACATGCCTGTAATCCCAGCTACTAGGGAGGCTGAGGCAGAAGAATCGCTTGAACCTGGGAGGCGGAGGTTGCAGGGAGCCGAGATCGTGCCATTGCACTCCAGCTTGGGCAACAAGAGCAAAACTCTGTCTCAAAACAAAAAACAAAAAACAAAAAAAAAATATACTCAGCAATGTTTTAAGCTCCCCAATGACATAGTATATTTAATAAACGTATGAAGTAGATACAGTGAACTATATTACATACAGTTGAGGAATGTGGCCGTATTTACCAACATTTGTTTATATGAAAAGAATAACATTTGAAGTAACACAATTTTAGAGTTTGTTTCATTTAGGGAGATGCTTAGTGTTTTGATATAATTACTGAGTATAAATTTCTGTAAAATCACGTTTGCAGGCTCCATAGAATAGAGAATTATAAAGCAGGAAGCACACATCTTTTTGTGGTGTTCCTGGGATTTCTGATCCAAATTGTAATATCACCAAAACTTATATATTTAGACATTATCCAAAAACAGAACTTAAAAAAATGGTTTAATATAGAGTTTCTGAAAAATACAGATATTGCTGTTTCCCCAAAGCAATGGAAAAGCAGTCAAATCACACATTTTCTGTCAAGCCATGAAAGACTTCATTATTGCTGTAAACTAAAAACAAAACAAAACAAAAAACAAAACACACACACACACACACACACACACATATTACTGAAGGGGAAGTACAGTGCTTGGAAAATTCACAAGAATGGGACAAAAAATGTCCCTATGTTAAAGCAAGAGAAAGAAATGAAGGTTTCTCAGAAACCATTTCCACTGGAGCAGAGCTTCTGGAAGCATGTTTAAAGGTCTGGCTTTCTCCTTGACATTGGGATCCATCATTTGTGTCATTTGCTTCATTCACTCCCACCTACCTGGGTGTTTGGCTACTGTCTTCTGTCTCTTCACTTTCCAGGGCTCTTTTCTTTGCTCCAGACAGGTCATCAAGTCTGGCTTAAAGATAGCAAGACCTGTTTTATTAGAAAAAAATAACATGACTCTTGCTAGGATAATCTGATTACCAATCTAGTACTATGCTCAGTAGAGAAGAGAGAACATTATAGAAGACTCTAGAAAATTAATTTCAATATACTGTTTCCTAACAGAAACTTTAGAATATTTAGAAAGTATTTTAAATTTGTGGTTCTTAGCTCTATTACCCAGTAATACTGAATCAAAAATCAGCTGTGAAAATTGCATTTTTAGGTGTGGGTAACTATTCTATGCTACTAAATTTCTGACATTACCACTAATTTAGACTGAAGTATACAGATGAGCTCAAAAAAGGGAAAGATTAATGTTAAGATGAAACATCTTGAAGATTATATTTTCTACCTCAACAGATACCCAATTTTTTCTTTTTGAAGCAGGATTCTGAAACTCATTTATGCAAAGCAGAACCTCCAAAAAAACCAGAAGAAAATAAAATATTTAATGTAGAATATGAGTTGTATATTGAAGTTATTCTCACCCAAGGAGACCAGGTTTCCATAGTTCTCTAACATCACATCCCTATACAAACGCTGCTGAGCAGAGTCCAGGCATTCCCACTCTTCTGGGGAGAATTCTACAGCCACATCCCTGAATGTCAACACTCCCTGGAAAACAAAACATATTTACCAAGCGACCATAGAAAGAATTCTTGATTTGACATCAGGTGAAATGAGAATAAAGAGAGCTGGTTCTGACTTATATGAGTTACTGGAGTTATCCAATAGGATACTTTCTAGCACAGAAATATTCTCTAGTGTATTTTTAACTCTGAGAAAAGATGGCATAAGATCATGAAACCAGTGTATGTGCAATACTTTTCTTGATGATACAGTATAAAATAAAGGACATTAACACAGGCATGTACATTTCTTAATGCTACATTTACATAATACAAGAAAAGTTGTCTACAGTTCCCATATGGAAACTTCACGGTGAGTTAAAAGCATACTTCTCAAATCTTATTGTGTATAGCAATGAACAGGAGATCTTGTTAAAACCTAGATTTTGACTCTGAAGATCTAGGGTAAAGCTTGAGTTTCCAAATTTGTAAGAAGTTTGCCAGTGGTATTGTTGCTTCTGGCCCAAGGAGAATATTTTGTCAAAAATTCAGTAAGTGGCACAGCCTAGGTTTTTAGTTTATTTGACCAGTAAAGAAAGACGAGAGCCTTCATTTTCCATAGCAAGCGATACGCAAAGAGAAGGTAGGAAGAAAGAAGAGCTATCAGATTAAACGTGGCTTAATCTTGTTTTTGCACATCACTTGATAAACTCCCCAAGGTACCTATTAATAGAGAAAAATAATTAACTGTAGAGTGAAAAATATCTGTCAGAGAGCATATTTACCAAGTAAATAAATTAAGATCAACTATATTAAAAGAAATTTGTTATCAGGTGCTGATTAACAAAGAAGGATACAAGACTACTGTGCTAATATTAACATTAACACAAAAAAGGGTCAACTTAATCTAGTCATGAAGAAACATCAGTTTTAGGCAAAATGTAAGCTACAAATATCTCCCATGTTCTGTAATCTCTAATTTTTGGCTAAACTTTATTTTCTTTTTAAACTTTAAGCTCTGGGATACATGTGCAGAATGTGCAGGTTTGTTACACAGGTATACATGTGTCATGGTGGATTGCTGCAACTATCAACCCGTCATCTAGGTTTTAAGCCCTACATGCATTAGGTATTTGTCCTATTGCTCTCCCTCCCCTTGCCCCCATCTGCTGACAGGCCCTGGTGTGTGATGTTTCCCTCCCTGTGTCCATGTGTTCTCACTGTTCAAATCCTACTTATGAGTGAGAACATGTGGTGTTTGGTTTTCTGTTCCTGTGTTAGTTTGTTAGTTTGCTGAGAATGATGGTTCCAGCTTCATCCATGTCCCGGCAAAGGACATGAACTCATTCTTTTTTATGGCTGCATAGTATTCCATGGTGTATATGTGCCACATTTTCTTTATCCAGTCTATCATTGATGGGCATTTGGGTTGGCTGCAAGTCTTTGCTATTGTAAATAGTGCTGCAATAAACATACATGTGCATGTGTCTTTATAACAGAATGATTTATAATCCTTTGGGCATATACCCAGTAATGAGATTGCTGGGTCAAATGGTATTTCTGGTTCTAGATCCTTGAGGAATCACCACACTGTCTTCCACAATGGCTGAACTAATTTACACTCCCACCAACAATGTAAAAGCATTCCTATTTCTCCACATCCTCGCCAGTATCTGTTTCCTGACTTTTTAATGCTTGCCATTCTAACTGGTGTGATAGTATCTCATTGTGGTTTTGATTTGCATTCCTCTAATGACCAGTGATGATGAATTTTTTTTATGTTTGTTGGCTGCATAAATGTCTTCTTTTGAGAAGTGTCTGTTCACATCCTTCACCCACTTTTTGATGGGGTTGCTTTTTTCTTGTAAATTTGTTTAAGTTCCTTGTAGATTCTGGGTATTTGCCCTTTGTCAGATGCATAGATTGCAAAAATTTTCTCCCATTCTGTAGGCTGCCTGTTCACTCTGATGACAGTTTCTTTTGCTATGCAGAAGCTCTTTACCTTAATTAGATCCCATTTGTCAATTTTGGCTTTTGTTGCCATTGCCTTTGGTGTTTTAGTCATGAAGTCTTTGCCCATGCCTATGTCCTAAACAGTACTACCTAGGTTTTCTTCTAGAGTTTTCATGGTTTTAGGTTTTACATTTAAGTCTTTAATCCATCTTGAGTTAATTTTTGTATAAGGTGTAAGGAAGGGTGGTCCAGTTTCTGTTTTCTGCATATGGCTAGCCAGTTTTCCAAGCACCATTTATTAAATAGGGAATCCATTCCCCATTGCTTATTTTTGTCGGTTTGTCAAAGATAAGATGGTTGTATATGTGTGGTGTTATTTCTGAGGCCTCTGTTCTGTTACATTGGTCTATATATCTGTTTTGGTACCAGTACCATGCTGTTTTGGTTCCTGTAGCCTTGTAGTATAGTTTCAAGTCAGGTAGCGTGATGCCTCCAGCTTTGTTCTTTTGGCTTAGGACTGTGTTGACTATATGGGCTCTTTTTTGGTTCCATATGAAATTTAAAGTATTTTTTTCTAATTCTGCGAAGAAAATCAATGGTAGCCTGATGGGAATAGCATCGAATCTATAAGTTACTTTGGGTAGTATTGCCATTTTCATGATATTGATTCTTCCTATCCATGAGCATGGATTTTTTTTTTTTTTTTTTCCCATTTGTGTCCTCTTTTATTTCCTTGCTTTAGCATCCTAGAGAGGAAGTCTCTTCTATTTTTTATTCAGAACTTTCTGAGTTATCCTGGGCAATAAAGACCATTCTCATTAAATGTGCATTTTTATAAGCAGTTTTGCATAGATTTAATGGAAGCTAAACAGTACATGGTCTCCTTCTTCACTGATAACCAAAGACCTGATCCCATCTCAAACAGGAATCTTGGGCCTCCACACCTTTCCATGTTCGACAGCCACAAAAGAAACATTTGTAATGTTGCAGGTATAAATTCATGGTGACGATTTTTTCACTGCTTATTAAAAGCTGGGATGTAGGGAATAAGGAGAAGGCTCTGGTACATAATGAAAAAGTATTTCTCAGAGCCCCTTGACTATCATGAGAATAAAAAGTGAAAAAGGAGTTAAACTGATAAGGCAAAACATCACAAGCAGCGTGTTGTAGGAAGTCAGGGACCCTGAACGGAGGGAACAGCTGGAGCCATGGCAGAGGAACACGAATTGTGAAAATTTCATGGACATTTATCAGTTCCCAAATAATACTTTTGTAATTTCTTATGCCTGTCTTTACTTTAATCTCTTAATATGTTATCTTTGTAAGCTGAGGATGTACGTCACCTCAGGACCACTGTGATAATTGTGTTAACTATACAAATTAATTGTAAAACATGTGTGTTTAAACAATATGAAATCATTGCACCTTGAAGAAGAACAGAATAATAGCGATTTTTAGGGAACAAGGGAAGACAACCATAAGGTCTGAGTACCTGCGGGGTCGGGCAAAAAGAGTCATATTTTCCTTCTTGCAGAGAGCCTATAAACGGGCATGCAAGTAGGAGAGATATCGCTAAATTCTTTTCCTAGCAAAGAATATTAATATTAATACCCTGGGAAAGGAATGCACTCCTGGGGGGAGGTCTATAAACGGCAGCTCTGGGAGTGTCTATCTTGTGTGGTTGAGATAAGGACTGAGATACACCCTGGTCTCCTGCAGTACCCTCAGGCTTATAAGGGTGGGGAAAAACTCCACCCTGGTAAATTTGTGGTCAGACTGGTTCTCTGCTCTTGAAACCTGTTTTCTGTTGTTTAAGATGTTTATCAAGACAATACGTGCACAGCTGAACCCAGACCCTTATCAGTTCTGTTTTGCCTTTTGTCCTGTTCCCTCAGAAGCATGTGATCTTTGTTCTGCTTTTTGCCCTTTGAAGCATGTGATCTTTGTACCTACTCCCTGTTTTACACCCCCTCCCCTTTTGAAACCCTTAATAAAAACTTGCTAGTCTGAGACTCAGGTGGGTATCACAGTCCTACTGATATGTGATGTCACCTCTGGCTGCCCAGCTGTAAAATTCCTCTTTTTGTACCCTTTCTCTTTATTTCTCAGCCGGCCAACACTTATGGAAAATAGAAAGAACCTATGTTGAAATATTGGGGGCAGGTTCCCCTGAGAGTAGAGAAGTAAACATTTGCAAGTTCTACACACATGATATTTCGGAAGAAAAAGTGGACACAGTCTCTGACCTGAGACACATTCACCTCAGAATAAGCCATTTCTTTCTTTTTCTCCTTCTCTGTGATCCCTTCCCAGGTGTGATTATCTGCACAAATTACACCTGTTTCTTGAGAATATGCCTTTGAAGCATGAGCAAAACTCCTTCCCCTGAAACCACCACACCCACAGGCAGAAGGACCTAGAATTGCAGATAAAGTCTGCCTTTGTCCTTTATCACAAGAGAGGTTCAGAACCAGTAAAGTCCTACATAAAAACCAAAATGTGAGTTTCCCCTTTCCAACACTCAGTTGCCTTTCTCTGCCACAGATGCCAGAAATTTCTACTGCAGCAATGGGAATATGGGCCACACTGACCTGCCCCTACCAAACCCACGCAGAGCAGTCTCTATGATCTTCATTTGGAACTAAAGCTAAACTCACCTCTCGTGAATGTATCTGAAAGCACTCATGATTGACCCTGGGCTCACCTTAGCCTCACATGTGGCACTTAATTCAAACAACATGGCTGCAGGGGGGAAGTGGAGCAAGACGACTAAATAGCACCCTCCAGCAACCATCCCCCGGATAAAACACCAATTAGAATGACTATCCAAATAAGAAGCATCTTTATAAGAGCAAAAAACTCTGGGGAGTGATCACAGGACCTAGTTTTAGCATCAAATCAAAGAGGCAGTGAAGAGGGTAAAAAAGAAAGCCGTTAATTGCCAGCAGCAGCCCTCCTCCATTCCCTGGCAGTGCAGCTCGGCAGAGAGAGAAAATCCATGTGCTTACAGAAGGGAGAGTGTGGTGACTGTGAGACTGTCCAGTAAAACTCAGTGCTGCCCGTCATAGCAGAAAGCAGCATGGGGCAGAATTCAGCCAGAGCCTACAGAGGGAGCACTCAGACTAGCGCTAGTCAGAGAGGAATTGTCCATTTCAGTAATCAAAACCTGAGTTTCAGGTAGCCCCACCACCATGGGTTAAAGCACTCTGGGGTTCTAAATAAACTTGAAAGTCTAAGCCACTGGGACTGCAACTCCTGGGCAAATCCTGGTGCTTTGCTAGGCTCATAGCCAGAAAACTTGAAGTGCATGTGACCTTGTGAGATGCCAAATGGGATGGCCAAGAAAGTGCCTGCATTACACTTACCCTAGGCACAGGCAGTGCAGTTCACAGCTCCAGGAGAAAATCTTTCTTTCTACTTGAGGAAAGGGGAGAGAAGAGTTAAAAAAAACTTTGTCCTGCAACTGGGACATCATCTCAGCCACAGTAGAATACAGCACCAGAAAAAGCCCTGAGGCCCCTATTCTAGGACTTAGTTCCTGAGTGACAGTTCTGGACACACCCTGGGCCAGAAGAGAACACACTGCCTTGAAGGGAAGGTACCAGTTCTGGCAGGATTCATCACCTGCTGAGTAAAGAGCCCTTGGGCCTTGAATAAACATCAGCAGTAACCAGTAAGCAGTAACTTGCTGCAGCCCTTCCGCGGGTGAGACCCAGTGCAGTGCAATCCAAGCTGCGGCAGCCATGTGGAGAGATTCCTGCTTGAGGAAAAGACAGGGAAGAAGAGACTTTGTCTTGAAGCTTGATTACCAGCTCAGCCATGGTGGGGTAGCCGTAACAAGATAGCTCCTGAGGTCTCTGATTTCATGCCTTGGCTCCTGGATGACATTTCTGGAACCACCCTAGGTCAGAAAAAAACCCACTTCCCGGCCGGGCGCGGTGGCTCACGCCTGTAATCCCAGCACTTTGGGAGGCCGAGGCGGGCGGATCACGAGGTCAGGAGATCGAGACCATCCTGGCTAACACGGTGAAACCCCATCTCTACTAAAAAATACAAAAAAATTAGCCAGTGCAGTGGTGGGCGCCTGTAGTCCCAGCTACTTGGGAGGCTGAGGCAGGCGAATGGTGGGAACCTGGGAGGCGGAGCTTGCAGTGAGCCAAGATCACGCCACTGTCTGGGCTACAGAGCGAGACTCTGTCTCAAAAACAAAAAAACAAAAAAACAAACAAAAAAACCCACTTCCCTGAAGCCAAAGAAGCAGGCCTGGCAGAGTTCACCACATGCTGACCGAAGATCCCTTAGGTCTTCAGTGGATATTCAGCAGTAGCCTAGCAGTACTTGTTGTGGACTCTGGGTGGTGGTGGTCATGGAGAGTGGCTTCTTATGCTTGATAAAGGAGAAAAAAGAGTAGGAAGGATGTTGTCTCATGGCCTCGGTGCCAGCTAAGCCATAGCAGAATAGGGCACCAAGTAGATTCCTAAGGCTTCTGACTCCATGTTCTTGCTACCAAATGGCATTTTGCTACCCCCAGCCCAGAGCTCACTGCCCTGAAAGAAAGGACATGAGCCTGGCTGGATTCACCACCTACTGAAGAGAACTTGGGTCTTGAGTGAACATCAGCAGTACCTAGGTAGTGGTCACTGTGGGCCTTATGTGAGAGCCAGTCCTGTGCTAGCTTTGGGTCTGACTTAGTGTAGTCCTAGTGATGGTGGCCACAGGGGTGCTTGTGTTACACCCACCCCAGCTCCAGGCAGCTTAGCATGGAGAGAGAGATTCCATTTATTTGGCAGAATGTAAAAAAATAGAAAAAGAGTCTGCCTGGTAACCCAGAGACTCTCTTGGATCTTACCTAAGACCACCAAAGTGGTACCTCTACAAGTCTGCAAGGATCACAGTGTTATTCAGGTTGGGGTGTCCCCTAATGCAGATATGACTGCAATGATCAAAGACTTAGATTACAACACTCAATTCCCTTTGAATACTTGGAAAGCCTTTCTAAGAAGGACAGGTATTAAAAAGCCCAGAATGCAAAAACTAAAATAAATACCTAACTCATTAATGCCCAGACTTCAATGAACATCCACAAAAATTAAGACTATTCAGGAAAACACAACCTCATTAAATGAGCTAAATAAGGCACTAGTGTGCAAATCCTGAGACAGAGATATGTAACCTTTCAGACAGGAAATTCAAAGAAGCTCAGCAAAATTCAAAATAACAAAAAAAAAAAAAAGGAAGAAAAAGAAATTCAGAATCTGATCCAATAAACTTGATAAATTGATTAAAATCATTTTGAAGAATCAGGCAAAAATTCTGGTGCTGAAAATTCAAAAGACATTGAAGAATGCATTAGAGTCTCTCAACAGCAGAACTGATCAAGCAGAAGAAAGAATTAGTGAGTTTGAACACAGATTATTTGAAAAGATACAGTCAGATGAGACCAAAAAAAAAAAAAAAAAATAGCCTCAAGAGGGCAACTCTAAGAAATATGGCCTTAAAGAGGAGGTAAAGAAAAAGTTCTGGGTAGAAGTTTATTCAAAGGGATAACTAGAACTTCCCATACCTAAAAAAACATTATTAATATTCAAGTACAAGAAGGTTATAGAATACCAAGCACAATTCACTTAAATATGACTACCTAAGTTTTTTGTTTTGTTTTGTTTTTTGTTTTTTTTTTTTTTTAGACAGAGTCTCGCTCTGTCGCCCAGGCTGGAGTGCAGTGGCACAATCTCGGCTCACTGCAAGCTCCCCCTCCCGGGTTCACGCCATTCTCCTGCCTCAGCCTCCCAAGTAGCTGGGACTACAGGCGCCCGCCACCACGCCCGGCTAATTTTTTGTATTTTTTAAGTAGAGATGGGGTTTCACAGTGTTAGCCAGGATGGACTCGATCTCCTGACCTCATGATCTGCCCGCCTCAGACTCCCAAAGTGCTGGGATTACAGGCGTGAGCCACCGTGCCTGGCTGACTACCTGAAGATCTTTAATAAAACTCTCAAAGGTCAAAGATAAAGGATTCTAAAAGCAGCAAGAGAAAAGAAACAAATAACATTCAAACAAGCACCAATATGTTTGACAGTGGACTCTTCAGTGGAAATCTTACAGGCCAGAACTTTTATCCTAGAATAATACATCCAGCAAAAATATCCTTCTACCATAAAAAAAAAAAAAAGACAAACAAGCTGAGAGATTTTATTAATACCCCCATACCTGTCCCACAAAAATTGCTAAAGGCAGTTCTTCAATCTAAATGAATAGGACATTAATGAGCAATAAGAAAACATGTGGTACAAAACTCACTGGTAATATGAAGGACACAGACAAAGACAAAATTTCTAGTACTATAAATGTGGTGTGTAACTATTCATATTTTGAGAAGACTAAAAGATTAGTCTATAATTACTTGTAATTATGAAAAGTAATAACTCTTTCTCTACCTCCTTAACGCCATAACTCATATTTCTACTTCTGAGGCACTTATAGTTATTAAAAATACTAACCACAAGTTTAAGACACAGACAGTATAAGATATAAATACAAACAATAAAATGTTAAAAAATTGGGAGATAAACTGTAGTTTTTATTAGTTTCCTCTTTGCTTTCTTGTTTGTTCATTTTTACAATATGTGTTAAGTTGCCATCAGTTTAAAATAATAGGTTATAAGATGTGATTTGCAAGCCTCATGGTAACCTCAAATTAAAAACCTGTAATAGACACACATACATAAAATCAAAAAATTAAAACGTACCACTAGAAAAAATCATCTTTACTAAAAGACAGACAGGATGAATGGGAGAGCGAAAAGGCGAGCGAAAAGACCACAAAACAGCAAGAAAGCAGGTAACAGAATGGCAGGTGTAAGTCTTTATTTATTAATAACAACACTTAATATAAATTAATTCCCCGATCAAAAGACACAAATTGGCCAAATGAGTTAAAACAAACAAACAAACAAAAACCAAGACCTGACAATTTGTTTCTTACAAGACACACACTTCACCTATGAAGACACAGAAAGACTGAAAATAAAGGGATAGAAAAAGATATTTCATGCAAATGGAAACCAAAAGAGGAGGAATAGCTATGTTAAACAAAACAGACTTTAAGACAAAAACTATAAAAAGAGACAACAAAAGTTATTATAATAAAGTGGCCAATTCAGCAAGAGAATACAACAACTGCAAATTTATATGCACCTAACATACAGGAAGCAAATATTAGAGATAAAGACAGAGAGATCAACCCCAATACAACAGAGACTTTGAACAGTAGACAGATCATCCAGATAGTAAAATCAACAAATAAACATTGAACTTAATCTGGACTATGAACCAAATAGACCTAATAGAAATTTACAAAGCATTTCATCAAAAAGCTACAGAATACAAATGCTACACTTCAGCCCCTGGATTATTCTCAAGGATGGACCATAAGCTAGGTCACAAAATAACTCTTAAAATAATCTCCCCCCATATAAGATTATATCAAGTATTTTCTCTGATGATGATAGAATAAAACTAGTAATCACTAACAGAAAAAACTTTGGAAACTATACAAACACAGAGAAATTAAAATATGCTCCTGAATGACTAGTAGGCCAATAAGGAATTTAAGAAAAAAATTTAAAATGTTCTTGAAACAAATGAAAATGAAAACATAAGAAAACTATGAATACAATGAAAGAAGTACTAAGGTTTATAGCAGTAAGTGCCTACATCAAAAAAAGTTAAAAAAAATCTCCAAATAAACTATTGATGTATCATACAGAACTAGAAAAGTGCAAACCAAACCCAAAATTAGAAGGAAAAAATTAAAACTATAGCAGAAATAAATGAATATAAAAACAAAAATTCAAAAGAAACATAATGAAAAGTTAGTTTTTTGAAAAGATAAAATTTACAAAACATTAGCCCATTGGCTAAAGATTTGGGATTCAGGTTCCCATGGTGTTGGAATTACTCTCAGGTCTGAAGGTGCCAAGTGCATTGAAAGATGGAGCTGGAATGGCTGATTCTCTGCTGTGAAGCTATTTTTCTACAAATCTGGCTGAAGTGCTCTGGAAGGGACTGTATATTAAAAATACGCAGATAAATATTCTGCCTGCAGATTTTGGGGCAAGCCAAAGAGAGAAAAGCCTCTGTGAACTAAAGCCTTGTGTGTACCTCCTGTGTTTATATCCTGTCTGGTAATTCTGTACAGTGTTTGGAAAACATAATTAAAAACAAAATTATCTCCAACTTCAGAGACACTCTAAAATGGCAGAAGAGAAAGAAAATTGTTTTTTTTACATAATTAAACCACAATGTGATATCCATCATAGGCAATCTGCTGAGATTACAAAAGCAGAAATAAAAATCACCATATTTAGTCTTTAAGTAGAAGACTTAACAGCATAATTTGTCATATATAGTTCATCCTAAATTAACTGGGTAATTGAGAAGCCTATATGTATATTGGGTATAGTCAATGAAAATTTAAATTGGCTATATTCAAAAGCAAAATAAGCTTTCCTTGGCTTCATAATATTTTATGAAGTCACCTACTGTAGGACAGAAGGGTAATCCATTTACATTTCAATGCAATAGTTTCCAGGTCCTAGAGAAAGACATTTCTAAGTTAAAAAGGCTGACAAAGTCCTATTTACCTATTTAAATGATGTACATATATTTAATAGACACACAAAATAAATTTACATATAAATTTTTCTAAAATTATTTTTTAAAAGGAGAGCAAAATGTCTTCTTTTATCTTCAAGTTTGATAATTTAAGTCTGGTATTTCTAATTTTTATTTGCCCTTACAACAGCCAAGTCTAAGGCCATGACCTTGAACTCACGGATATCTGATTTCCAGTAGGCATTTGAATCAGGCACCTGAGGAGTGGCATTGGGTACAATTTGTTCACATGAAAGAGGGTTTAGTCAGGAAGTAAAGGCAGAACAAAGATGCTATGAAGGACTGTTAATCTGAAATAATCTGAATAATCAATAAAGCCTCAAAATCCAATTTTAGAGTTTATTCAAATGAAAAGCTAGAAATAGTCATCCAGGAGACAAAAGCTCTAGTGAAATGAGATGAGTGCTTCATAGGTGAAAGTTAAGTTCTTATTTCTACAGGCAAAAAACAAATTTAACAAGACTACAACAGTTTCTATACAAGGCTGGCTTAAGATTTACAAAAAATTAATTGGTTACAGTGTATTTTTCCAACTTTTTTTTTTTTACAACTGGTTTTTCTTTCCTTTTCAACCTAAGCATGTATTTAACATTTCATCTTAAGACAATGCAATAGCCATAGGTAAGAGGGAGGTTAATCTATAACGAAAGTCGATAGTGAAGGGGAAAGAGGTCTTCCATGGGGCACTTCGGCCATTTACAACACCTGACAAAAGAATGCAGATGTAGAAGTAGGTGTAATCCATAAACAGAAAAACAAAGGTTACAGCTGCCTTGTTACTGCTGCCTGTCATATTACCCAGCTTTTATACTTACATTCCTTTAAGGCCCAGAATAATTTAGAGTATCAAACAGCTTAAATTTTGAATTATTTAGTTTCATAGGACCTATGGGCAGGGGAAAGTCCAGAGTTAGTGGAAAGACTAAATTTGTGCTACAGATAGTGACTCAGAAAGGGTTAGGCTCTGGCTTACTTCTGTGTCTATACAGGTAGAAGAGACTATGATCAGGTGACTCAGAAGCCCAGTTGACTGGACAGAGCAGGTTGTTGGCACAGATTTAGGGTCTGGGGACAGGGATAAGTCTAAAGTCCTCTAGGCACTTGTATCTGGCTGAAAACTCTAGGAGTAAAGAAAATGTGGATGCAATTTGTAAGCATGGAGATTAGTCCTAAGAGGGTTGTGAGCACATTATTATGTAGTGTGCATGTGTCCAGGGGGGCAAAATCACATACCGGTAGCTAAATGGGAGAAGGAGTCTGCCCTCATAACTCACTTCCTATGTGTCCTCAGTTCCTGTTGACCTTGGGAGAAACATGGAATCACAGAACAATTTACAGTGTGACAGTCTGTGTGCAGTAGAGCAGAACCTCCCTTTTCTGAGACACCTGGAGTCTCCCTTCAGCCCAGGGCCTGCCTGACACTTGCTGAGTAACTCACAGGCACGCACATGTCCTTGACTCCTCTTAGGTTATTTGTAGTAGATGATTGACTCAAGTGTCAAAAACATGAGCAAAACAACTCTATTTCCTTTTGAGTAACCCAGGGCATATTGTCAGAAATTAATATAGCATCGGCATGAAGATATTTTTATCCCAGCTTTGTTGGAAAATGAACAAATTAAAACAAATCAGCAACAATGGATATGTGGTAGGAATAGATGGAAGCCTTTGACAATTATGCCATGAATCCATATTTTATAATATGTAAGTAATAAAGCAGAATATAACTGCATTAAGAGATAAGATTATGTTTTCAAATAGTTTGTATGTGTTTACTATGAATTTCTGTACCACAAATACCCCCTGCGTTTAGGTATTTATTTTTTGACTTTAAAAAAAAAATCAACTTTTAAGTTCCAGGGTACACATGCATGATGTGCAGGTCTGTTACACAGGTAAATGTACGTCATGGTACTTTGCTGCACAGATCAACCCATCATCCAGGTATTAAGCTCACACCCATTAGCTGTTCTTCCTGATGCTTTCCCTGCCTCCTGACAGGCCCCAGGGTGTGTTGTTCCCCCAGTGTGTCCATGTGTCTCATCATTCAGCTTCCACTTATTAGTATGAGAGCAAGCAGCGTTTGGTTTTCTGTTCCTGTGTTAAGTTTGCTGAGAATAGCGGCTTCCAGCTCCATCGATGTCCCTGTCAAGGACATGATCTTTTTCCTTCTTATGCCTGCATAGTATTCCATGGTATATATCTACCACATTTTCTTTATCCAGTCTACTGTTGGAAGCAATGTGGGTTAATTCCGTGTCTTTGCTATTGTGAATAGTATTTTTGTTTTACTTTTAAAAACAATATACTGCTTAAGGTTAATTGAAAAAAATACATTTTTAAAACATACTTTGAGAGCACAGAACCTATTGAAATGTAATCACAAGTGTTTCATGCTCAATAAGCAACTGTAGTTTAATATTTGTTATGAATATTTGTTGACTGTGTTTCAAAATTTCTTATCCGGTATTTTAAAAAAATTTTTATTACTTCAAATGAGTGCCCATAATATGGTAAAGATATAAGAGATTTCAAATAAAAAAGAACTCACAGAATTTACATGTTTCGAGGAAAATGTCACAGCTGTAATTGGTTGGAATTTACATAAAGGCAGATGTCTTTATACAAACACATAAGACAGAAAAGCAGAGCAAAACTGTGGTTTGCACCAGGCAAGATAAGGAAAAGAAGAAGGAGCTAAAGAAGTGAATCCTGATAAACAGTGTGGTTAAAGACTGTAAGTTTAGGTGGCCCTAGAAAGGCCTTACTAAGAATTAGGAGGTTTTAGTAATTAAGTAATAGAGAGTGACTAAGTAGTTTTGTAAAGAGTAAACAGAAAGACATACATTTTTTATAGAATTAAAATGTTGATGGTCCTACTAAACTATTATCTAATCTATTCCAATAATTGACATATTCTTATTACTGTTATTTCAGTTAATTACACTAATAAATATTTTAATTTTCAAGTCAGGATATTACTTCTCTTAATATACTCAACAATAAATAATATTATTATTATTTCTGTTTCACAAATAAGAGCTGTGAGACACAAAGAGGCTGTGTAACTTATAAAAGTTGACTTTTTAATTGTGGGAAGTTTCAGGTCCTTTTTAAAGCGAACTTTCTTCTCTATTAGATGTCTTTTGTCACATTCTCAGCCATAATTTTAGAAATGTCTGTATCTTCCACTCCTGCTCACACTGTATTTTGATGTCACGAGTTACTATCTTAACACTTCTTAGAACAGTGCTTGGCATATTGTACATAGCATTATCAAACATGATTCCCAAAGGAAAAAAATAAAAATATAATTTCTATTTGTAGATGATATACTATACCTAGAAACCCAAGAGATTCAACAAATACCAAGATTTAGCATAGTGGCAGCATAAAAAATAAACCTGTTTATAAAATAAATATAAAAATTGATGTTCTATCATATTGAGATACCACTTCACACACATGAGAATGACTATTATACAAAAAACAACAGCATAATCCCTAAAAGAACAAGCGGTAAAAAGAAGAGGGAGAAATTAGAATGATTTTTAATTCCTGGTGCAAATGTAAAATGGTGTAGCCACTATAAAAAACAATGTGGACATTTCTTAAAAAACAAACAAACAAACATAAAATGTACCTTCTTCTATGTTTAGAACATAGAATTATATGATCCAGCTATTTCATTGCTAAATTCATAGACTGTAGTTCAACAACATATAGCTTATCACTAATCAATGTTATTTCTGCAAACTAACGAGAATTCCTGACAATGGCCAACTATTTATTCTGCTTCTTACTTTATAAACCGTATTAAAAAGGCCAAAGTTCATATCTTAGGTAACATGCATCTGAGTCTTCCAGGCAGTTGTCCTCACCTTGGCTGAAGTAAATTCTTTAAAATTTTATTTTTTTGCCCCTGCTTCTTCCTTTAGATTGATATTTCTGGTGCTGTAAGCAGGATTCAGAGGGACACCCCCAACCATCCAACATCCCTCTTGAACTGAGAAACTAGCCAATGAGAACCCCTTGTATTCTTCCAGCTCCCAGTACATCGTTGAGTGTAAGGGGTGAGTCCTCCTGAATTCAGATCTCCTTACTATTTCATGAGGTCAAGACTTTGCTTGAGCTGTTCTTTTCAACCCTCACTTTCTAGACAAAAGATTTCCATTTTTGGCTAAAGTCAGGAGATTTTAATTTCAATATTTTTAACTGCTTTCTCTGCTTCTGTCTCAAGACAGAAAATCTGGGTCATAATACTGGCACTCTAGCCCTGGTGGTTTTACTTCTTTTGTTCTAAAATTAGGTAACATGCTTTAAAAAACACAGCTGTTTTCTATTGTTTCTAATTTGAACTTGACTTTTTGGGACCTTCAAATTAAAAGGTGCATGGGAGTGAATTCTCTCATCGCAAAGAGAAAAGGCAATTTCTTTAACTGACTCATTTGGGTGCTCTAGGCAACTACAGACTTTGTAGAGGTGTTAGGATGATTTTCAACGCTTTGTACCAGTCTCATAGGGTCTTCCCAAAAGAAAAACACCTGCAGAGACTTTCAGCTAAGCTGGAAGGTGAACATAAGCATTGCTCACCCAGCACTATAATCAGCAATTCTTGGGTGACACCTTGAGGAGTGATGCTCATACACAGCACACTCAGACCTGGTACACTGTTCTGGCCATGATCACCTTTGAAAAGTTTCTAAATTATGGAAAACTGATCATCAAAACCATTCTTTTCCTTCTAGGTAACATCCCTTAGAAACATAAGCTGAACTTATGTATAATACCTATGGAGCTTCATCTTGCAAATGCCTGGGTAAATGGACTGACATGACTTCAGATGACCCCAAAATGCAATGACAAAAATGAAGGTCTTTTGACATTTCTAAATTAATATCTTTCCATGCACAATTGGAAACGGCAGGTTTTAGAATGAAATTTAATGAAAGGCCTTCTTTCTGTTTTGCCTGGCTAAATTCTAGTAAAAGATTTCAAAGTACATTTTAAGAGGGCTCTTCCACTTCCTCAAAAAAAAAAAAAAAACCTTTTAAATGTTCAAACTGCCTGTTTGATTGCTGCAGGATTTGCAATACATACTTCAACTTTTTCCAGTCTTTTCTCAGTCTCTCAGAGATGTAAATCTTACCATGTATTTGAAATGTTAACATCCAGAGAATTAGCAAAACAGCATTCTAGCTGAGATCAAATTGGAAAAAAAAAATTGAAGTTTTTTTAGACCAAACCTCAAAATTTTATTTCTCAATGAATTATCTCTAGCTTAGGCAAAAAAACATTACATACATAATAATTAATTACGAATGTATTTGTTTTTATTATTTGATTTTTGCTCTTGACCTTCTAGAGTCCACATTTGTAAACTTGTCTACTCCCACAGACAGCTTTCATTCTCCTGTTTTACCAAGCATTTCTTAAAATCTTGTGTCTGGCCTTTGTGGGTAGATGGTAAGCTGAGAAGCTGAGATGCTAAAAAATGTGGCCTGAAAATACAGATTGCAACCCATTTGCAGTAAGCTGTTCTTAGGAGAAGTTTTGATTACAGAAGAGCTACAATTTTTTTATTTCTGAAGTTTTAAAGTCATACAGGATTTCTTGGATTTGGCCTCATGAATGTTTGTGTTGGTTTTTAGTCACTAGTTCAGGTATACCTTTAATTTAAAATTTCAGTTTATATTTACAGTGTAATAGAAACTTTTGTTGTTTTGTTTGTTTAGTCTTCTCTCTGGAACTAAATAAAACCATATACTGTGGTTTGGAAAAAAGAAAACTATTTACTGAAAAACTTCAAAGAGAAACAGCTTTGAATAGTGATTACCCTAGGCCTCCAGTAAACAAAAATGCCCCATCTCCAAAATTCCTTCTTGATGTAAATTTTAGAAAGAAAAAGATAAATTTTAGAAAGAAAAAGACAAGTAAAGAAATGTTTTTGTCTGAGCGCAGTGGCTCACACCTGCAATCTCAGCACTTGGGAGGCCGAGGCAGGCTATTCACGAGGTCAGGAGTTCGAGACCAGCCTGGCCAACATGGTGAAACCCCGTCTCTACTAAAAATACAAAAAATTAGCCAGGCGTGGTGGCAGGCACCTGTAATTCCAGCTACTTGGGAGGCTGAGGCAGGAGAATTGCTTGAACCCAGGAGGCAGAGGTTGCAGTGAGCTGAGACCACTCGACTGCACTCCAGCCTGGGCAACAGAGCAAGACTCTGTCTCAAAAAAAAAAAAAGGAAGAAATGTTTTCTATTTACCTGGGTAAAATCTAATTTTAAAAAATTTAAAAGCTCTACAGTCAAAAGTCCATTTATTTAAAATTGACAGTCAGGCTTAGTCAGGCATATATATATATATTTATATACACACACACACACACATACATACATACACATATTTTATACATATACACACACACACACATACATATACATATGTATTTGAGGCCTATGGTTTTCCCATATAAGGTCTTTAGTTAACTGAATTTCTTTCTCCCTAAATTAGCATCTCTATGTGCCTGCTTCTTCTCTTGGTGACATGATTTTTGCCAAGGATAATGTAAAACTTTAATGGCTTTTTGGAAAACAAAATCTTCTCAAACTGTCTCCTCTGGAATTAATTCTTCCATTTACTTCTATCTGTCTCATGTTCCAGTTAAAATCTTTTGTCACTATAGAGGACAACTAAAGGAAACTTCTAGGAGCCTGAGACCCCTTGAAGAGCACAGATAAAGTGCCACAGGCTTCTCCTTTTTGGCAGGGTACCTCTGTTTTTCCTCATGAAGCCCCCAGAGTTGTGGGTAAACAGGTTCTTTTGAGGTCTGAAGCTCTACTCCCTTTTACAATGAACTCCCTCTCTAGGGCTTTTAGATACAAACATGAGTAAGTTATATGTTGTGTCTATATGTATATATGTCTATAAATGTCTTTGTGTATTATCTACATGGTACTGAATTAACTTAAAGATAACTGCTCATGAATTAAAAAAATAAGCCCAATATTTTTAAGCATATGTGAATTGAGTAAATCTTTTGGCAAACATGACTAGTTTAATATTGTTAGTTTAATTTAAAAAAATGTCTTTTGACTTCTCAGCAAAATATAAACTTTAAGTTTATTGCTTTTATGATACTTGTTCAACACGGTAATATAAAAATGGATAATAGGAAGTTTAACTTTAGATGAGTAGATTAGTCTGTTTCATGAGATTTTACAAAAATAATTGTTAAGAAAAAATAAATAAAACATGTAAATGGGACAAAAGTTTATAAACTTACAATACTGATTGTTTTGTAATGTGTTTAGTTTAAATAGTTTCTCAAATCTTTATGGAAACTATACTTGTAGACTGTTGCTAAGCTACATTAAATGATGGCTATTCATTAAACATCTAAATTATCTCCAAGTAAGACAAAATGCTAAGATATTAATTTTTAAATATAAGTTTAAGCTAAATATTTTTTGTTTCTTCACAGAAACAAGATATTTAGATCTGTTAGTATGTCTTATTCCACATTAAAAATGTTTCCATTTAAAATCCTGTTTCTAAAAATTATAAAATATATATTTATAAAATTTTAGCACATGACTAATAGTTAAAATTGCTTACTTCTCAGGCTTTCACTATAAATTAAGATTATTAAAAATTAAAATTCTGCCTAAGATTAATAACTATTGTTAAGGAGAGAAACAACTTTACATACACAGTACAAAGAAAATGTGTTTCTTGATGAAAAAAAAAATTTTAGAAACAGACATGAGGACGTGGTTTTTCTTAAAGAAAAGGCAATTTTGCTGAGTTTAGAGGTTATTTAAAAAATACATAAAATTGAGAGAAAAAAGATAAAGAAAATGAGGTAAACTTAATGGATATAGAAAGCTGGAGAAAGAAAGAGAAAAATCAAATTTTAAGGGGTTATAAAAGGTTTATAGAAATCTTGTATGGTCAAAGCTGATTGAGATTGAATACATCTGTTTATAATGCTTTCCTAAAATTAGCTTTAATAATATAAAAATAAAATTTGATTTTCTATTTTTATGAAGAAGATTTACTCCAAATTTGTTGGAATGAACCATATTAGATTTTCTTGGCCAGTACCTGTGCCACTAAATTGAAGGGTAATGTCTTTTAAAATATCTGGTCACTGCTCTCTCTATACATAGCTCTGAAAAAACTCAGCACTGGACGAATTCTCTCTAACTTTTCCACAGGCAAGGCCACCAATCTGTTTTAGATTAAGATTCTATTTGAAAAAAATCTGCTAATTATGTGCCTGGCTTTCAAAAAACAGCTTCATTCATTTTATTGGAAAAAATATTTTTGCCTTGGTGAGGTGTCACCTCCCATGAATCCATGATTAAAAATATTTTTATAAGCTTAGAAAAAATTACTGATAAAACTGTTACATCCATTGCAGCTCAAAAAAAAGCTACTGATTCACGGGCTACAATTATACTAGACAATCATATTGCTTTAGGTTATATATATTACCTGAGCAAAGATATGTATGTATGGTGGGAAAGATCTTTTTATTGTGTACACATAAATACTTCCTATGAAGTAGAAATTTTTTTTAAAAATGAGTTGGCCACTGTCACAAATTCTCCACCCTGCACAAGAGAGAAACTGATGTTTTCATGAATGTTTTGTAATTTACGTGTTAATCTACCACACTTTCTTGTAGAAATGTATTTATTTTTCTGTAGGCATCATGAGAGAGACATTTCCTCTGTCTTTTCCCAGGTAGCATTCCCAAAGCTAAGCCGTGGGATTCTGTTTGAAATCATGCTAAATAGAACAGACCTCAGAATCTTACTATACTCACTGTGTGAAATATAAAAGATAAATGAAAATTTTCAACCAATGGAATATAAACTATTTTTTTCTAAAATCTACCTCTTTTCTCTTAGAAAACATTTTTTTTTAAATCTTTCAAGCTCTAATGATAAAATCCATTATACAATTAATGAAAAACTGAAGTTGAAATAAGTGAACATATATATTGAAGATGACAAACACGGGGTGAAGCAGTGCTGACTGGAACACAGATGTATTAGACTCACGTGTCAATCACTTGAGAGATTGTCCCACCCCCATTCTGCTCACTAAAGTACTTGATCTTCACTCTCCCAAAAGACACTGCACTTGCCCCCTGTGTGGCGGATGTGTATTTTGCTTTGCAAATTTATACACTCCCTCACTAGGGTGGGTCTTTCCTGTACTTTGGGACAGTTATTCTCCTTCACAAGCCTGAGAGAAACCAGAGGGCAAGATGCATTTGTGCCTTTTCCCCTCAATACCAGCACCTGATTGGTTGACCACCAATGTGTCTGCAAGAAATGAAAACTAGGATTGAGGGGAAAAAAATCTTAATGTTAAAGCAGTTAGCTTTTTAGACGAAGGGTATATCAGGAAACTGCTCTCCGCACGAGGGCATCCAGCTGCTCCCCTGAGAGGCTCCACCCAATACCTCAGGCTCTTCTCTGAAAGGAGATGACCCAGGGGCTGATGTTTGCTAGACACTCCAAGAGACATGGTCCTTGTGGGTATCTTGGATCATCTCCAGTAAGTTGTAATACCTGGACCAGGAAAATACAGGAGAGTGGCTGAGGACACATCACCCTGCAAAGGTTCGAAAGACATTCTGGGAAGGTGCGCGTGCCTAGAGAAGATGAGAGGACATGCGCAGTGTCAGGTGACTACTCTTTGCTTTTCTGTCCTGTGAAATACGCACAGACTAATATATTAAAAAGAGCCACCCACAACTCTGTTAAACAAAAATAAACAAAATGCCACATCCGTTTTAAAATTAAATAAACAACTGATAGTTCATAATGTGATTTGGAGAGGGATAGCTGGCATTTGGGAATGTGGGAAAGAAATTGGAAATTTAGAATTTTCTACAGTCCCTAGAAAAGTTAGGCTGGGAGAACAGTTTTAGATTTGAGACCCTGCTTGCCAAACATTTGAAAAATGCAGAGAAAACCAACGACCCTGTGGAGCATTAAAATAATTAAATAGCTAGCAATTAGGCTGAAGTGGCCATGGTGCCCTGGGATTCTGCCTAAGGAAACCTAACTACGTCCAAGGAATTTCTGGTAAATTACTAACTTTGAGAAAAAACAACAACAAAAAAACAACTTAGGCTTAACCAACCACAAGCTGCCAATAAAAAGCTCTAATTACATAACCAGGACATTTCCACCGGAGGGCTGCAAATGCAATACGTAACTGTAACCAAACAAATATTGAATCTGGTTTGCTTCCTCATACCTCTTAAAAAAAAAAAAAAGCCTTTTGTTCCAAGACCCTCCTTTGAGCCCCCAAACAACAAATCATAGCTGGGTGTTCTCTGATTCATAAATTGCTGTTTGTGCAAATAAACTATTTGTATTAATCGCTTCCGGCATTACTATAAATACCTCAGACTGGGTAATTTATAAGAGGATTAATTGGCTCATGGTTCCACAGCCTGTATAGAAAGCATAACACCAGCGTCTGCCTCTGGGGAGGCCCCACCCAGAAAGCTTAAAATTACGGATGAAGGTGAAGCAAGAGCTTGAAAAGGAGGCAAGGTGGGGTGCTGTACACTTTTAAATGATGAACTTCAGGGAACTCACTATTGAGAGGACAATACCAAGAGGAATGGTGCTAAACTATTCATGAGAAATCTGCGCCCATAATCCTCCCACCAGGCCCCACCTCCAACATGGGGGATTACATTTAAATAGGAGATTTGGGCTGGAAAACACATCCAAATTATATCCTAAAGTTGCCTCAATTTAGGCTAGGGTGGTGGCTCATGCATGTAATCCCGGCACTTTAGGAGGCCCGAGGCAGGTGGATCACCTGAGACCTGAGCTCACGGAGTTGGAGACCAGCCTGAGCAACATGGCAAAAGCCCGTCTCTACAAAAGCAAACAAACAAAACAAAACAGGCGTGGTGGCCCACCCCTCTAGTCCTGGCTACTTGGGGGGCTGTGGTGAGAGGATCATCTGAGCCCAAGAGGTGGAGGCTGCAGTGAGCAGAAATGCACTTTAGCCTTCACTCACTTTAGGCAACAGAGTGAGACACTGTCTCAAAAATAAATAAATTTTAAAGACGGCCACAATTTTATTTTTAAAAGGAGAAAGGAGGGACTAGGGACCCCACGGCCCACTGCTTCTTCCACAGAGGCACTCCAGACCCTAAATGAGGATTCCCGTCTTATGACACTCCCATCATCCCCACACAATCTGGAGGAGGGAGACTCGAGACCGCAGCACAGAGCTGCCCAGAAAGGGCTCTAAGCTGGGGAGAAATTCGAGTTTATGGACAAAACAAGACGTAGGGTTTTGGCTGCTGGCTCAGCCCCTAATCTGCGATGGAGGGAAATGAGGATTGAGCTCTGACCGCGGGGACTCGGGAATGCAGACTCCAGACCCGACCGCGAGAAGGCCCAGATACCACCGCAGCCGGTTCCGGCCGGATTCAAACACCCTCTTCCCCATTCTCGGGACACCGACTCCACGCACTCACCATTTCCCAGTCTCCGGATGTTCCGCCGTCCTCCCTATGGATCTCCCAGTACCTGCAGGTCACAGGATAACAGAAGCTATGGTAGAGTCACCGAGGAACTCCAGGAACGGAGGAGATGGAACAGTGGAGACGCGAACTGGGATCAGAGCCCGGAAGCTAGGAGACAAAGGCCCCGCCATATTGAAGAGGCCGCCTCTTCCTCTGTAGCTGCGCACCTGATTGGACAGTTTCACGCTAGCGCCACTGATTGGCTAGGGCTCCAGGCCCCACCCGTTTCAATCCTAAGTGACAGAAGATGTAATCAGACACTGGGCTGAATGAGGCAAGAGCTACAGGTTTTTGCCTGCAGCATTTTCAGGCGAGTCCTCCCTGTGCTGGGGGCCTGGCCCTGCCTGAGAGACATTTGTATTTAACCTTGCATGTAAGATTATATCACTTTCTGATTATATTTACGTGTGTGTATATATTACATTCTGAATTATAGTTACGTGTATGCTGCAGGCTCTGTCTCAGCATCCTTTCTTTCCCTTTAGCTTCAGGAGATCAAAGTCCTCCAGGAGATGCAGCTGCTCCAGCTGGTTGCAGACAATTATCACCTTTGGTCTGTGAAGCAATTTTGGGTCTGCTTCCAATTAATGGAGTGTCTCAGTGAGACTGAGAGGTGAGGGCCTAGCAGATTGGTTAGAGGTGCCACTGGCCCAGGCCTCCCAAGACACCGTGTCTCTTTCCCACCAAAGCTGAGCCTGCCTGAGGACCTAAACAAGCATAGAGAACCAAGATGGGACCCTAGTCAGGGATAGTGCTGGGCTGTGGGGTAAAGTCAGCTAGGTCAGGGCCTCCAGGTGCGGGGAGGAGCTGGCCTCTTCTGTAGGGCCCCAGACAAGTCACTGCCCTCTTTGGGCCTCTGTTTTCTTATCTAAAAAATGTAGGGATGATGAGCCTCACACGGTAATGATGAGCTTCAAAGGAGAAAAGAAATTTGAGAGTGCTTGTGCCTGGCTCTTCCTGAGACAGATGATGATGATAACAATGGTGACGGCTACATATAACTGAGTCCTCAGGAGGCCCAGTGAGGTAGGTGTGGTTCCCATCACACTTTCAAGTTGAGAAACAGTCTCAGGGAGGCCTGGCTGCATGCTCAAGGTTCCACACACAGTGAGTGTTACAGCAGGGAATGAATCTAGAATCAGAACTTACTAGAGGTGGCAGGAGCACTGGACCAGCTTACTCACACCAGTTATCCAGGGTACCAGGTCAGTGTAACTGGGCATAACTGGGTGAAGGGAGCATAATATCACTGACCTTGTCCTTGACCCTTGCAGGTGAAGACACCCAAGTTGGCCACCCTAGAGAAGAAACCACAGAGAGCCCAGATGAGGCTAAAGCAGCAAAAAGGCAGGGTCCCTGTGGTGGGGAGGAGCTCCAGGGAGTCAGAGGGAAGAGCTCCTCCCTCCCAGCCGGAGGCCTCCACATCAAAAGAGCAAGGGGCCTTTCTCCCTCAGCCCTTCCCTCCCGTGGCAACAGTCCCTGAAATGCCTCTATAAGAGAAATCAGAGTAAAGGCCTCGAAGAGCTGGGCTGAGTGGATTTGGGAAATGGTGGTGCTAGGGACCACATAATGTTGTGACTTGTTAAAATCTCACCACAGAGTTAACAAGGGAATGCTTCATGTTTTTGGAGGCCAGCTAGGAAGAGGGGAGAGAGTTGGGGAAAGGCAGCTGCATGTCTTTGGCTTTTTCAAGTAAAAGATGTGGATAGGAGAGTCCAGGAGACGGGCTTATGAGATTTCAGGGACAGGCCTTGAATGGACACCCAAAAGTGGATACTCATCCCCATCACCACCCGATAGCACAGGGTGTTGCTGACTTTCACCTCCCCACTCTCTCTCAATGTTGCCCCAGCTGCTCACCTTCCTTTTCTTTCTGGGTGTTACATTTCCCTAGAAGTCAGCCAATGTTCATCAGAAAGGCCCCTTGGACCCTGACTAGGTCCCTTCCCCACACTCTTCATACTGCATTACCGCCAGGGCCACCAGGCTCAGGGGATGTGCACAAAGCAGGACTTGGGTCTGCATCAGGTTCTGGGGTTCAAAGGAGACAATGGGAGCTGAGGCTCAGGGACCTCCCACCCCAACTCTCTTTGATGACAGACATAAAAACTGAGGGCTCCCACTAAAAAAAGTGCTCAGCCAGGCCAGGCACGGTGGCTCACACCTGTAATCCCAGCACTTTGGGAGGCTGAGGCGGGTGGATCACAAGGTCAGGAGTTCAAGACCAGCCTGGCCAAGATGGCAAAACCCCATCCCTACTAAAAATACAAAAATTTAGCTGGGCGTGGTGGTGGGCACCTGTAATCCCAGCTACTAGGGAGGCTGAGACAGAGAATTGCTTGAACCTGGGAGGCGGAGTTTGCAGTGAGCCAAGATCATGCCACTGCACTCCAGCATGGGCGACAGAGGAGGCTCCATCCCAAAAAAAAAAAAAAAAAAGTGCTCAGCCACATACAAGCTGCCTGCCCTTGGAGAGGCCTAAGTTTACTATCCTTCCATTGGCACCATCTGAGGGAGAGTCTGAGTCCAGCTCAGGCAAAACCTCACTGGGCTTTGCAAGCAGGCAGCTGTGCAGCTTCACCACTCAGGGAACAGGGACTGGTGGCTGATGTGGCATCTTCAACATTCATAGGGAAGAGGGGCCTGACTCCTCAGCTCACAGAGGCAGCTGTGAGGCGCTCATGAGATGAAGTTTGCCAAGTGCTGAGATCTGAGGGTGTAATCCTGGATTCTCTTCTCCCAAGCCTCAGGATTCTGGTTCCAGCCCTGCCCATCCCAGGCTCACTCCCATCCATATAATCCTTTCTGGCAGGGTCTGCCATCACCAAATAACTGGAAAATGTGCCCAGGATGGAGGCAACACCCTGTGCCGTCGGGTGGTGATGGGGATGACTACTCACTTTTGGGTGTCCATTCAAGGCCTGTCCCCTGAAATCTCATAACCGCCTGTCTCCTGGACCCTCCATCCACATCTTCCACTTGTCCCTCCCTTTAGCTGCAGGAGATCAAAGTCCTCCAGGAGATGCAGCTGCTTCAGCTGTCTGTAGACAATTACCACCTTCAGCCTGTGGAGCAATTTTGGGTCGGCTTTCAGTTAATGGAGTGGCTCAGTGAGACTGAGAGGTGAGGGTCCAGCAGATCGGCAGAGGTTACGGAGAATATTTATTTTGGGCCAGCTGCCAAGAGCCTGTGGCCATGGCTCCCTGGTCAGTGTCAGGCCCTGCTGCATGATGACCCCTGGGACCCAGCACTCCAGCTGGGCAGGCACTGGGAAGGAGACTAGGGTGTGGCTCCTACATAGAGGCCTCACATCTGCCTCTGTGACTTGTAGCTACAACCTGTCCTGCCAGCTGGATCGCTTATCCCAGTAGGCCAGCAACTCCTCAAGGCCATGGAGAACATGCCATGATGAATCTTAGGAGATTCATCTGACTGCCTGGAGCAGCAGCAGCGAAGTGCCTTAGGGCTCAGTGACATTTGGGCTAGGCATGGGATCTGGGTGTCAGATTGCTACACTGGGCTCCCAGCTCCACCACTGACCAGCCCTGTGACTGGGGCAGAGGACTGACTGCTATGGTACTTGAGGCCCCATTGTCATAAATATAATGCACACTGCCAATTCCTTTTTCTCATTTATATGTTTATTTATAATCAACAGGTACTGCTGATCTCTGTTGGTGTTTTTATTGAAAATTAATAAGCATGTGATACATTTTTTATCATTCTTCCTCATGATTTCTTTACTATATGATTCTTCTCATGTGTGGTACTTAAGAGTAGTTAAATTCATAGAAACACAAAGTAGGAGACTGTTTCCCAGGTGCTACAGGGAGAACAAGGAGTTGTTGTTTAATGGGTACAGTTTCAGTTTCAAAAAATGGAATATGCTTTTTATATATGGAAATGATGGTAGCAAAATAATGAGTGTACTTAATTCATCTCAACTGAAACCTTTAAAATGGTTAAAATAGTTAATTTTATGTGTATTTTAACATAATGTATACAATTATATTATTTTTTAAGAGACAGAGTCTTGCTCTGTTACCCAGACAGGAGTGCAGGAGTGCAATTATCGTTTCCTACAGCCTTGAACTCATGGGCTCAACTGATCTTTCTGCCTCAGCCTTCTGTGTAGCTGGAATAACAGGCACATGCCACCGTGCCTGGCTAATTTTTAATTTTTTTGTAGAGAGAGGGTCTCACTCTATTGCCCAGGGTGGTCTAAAATTCCCAGCCACAAGTGATCCTCCCACCTTAACCTCCTAAAATATTTTAGGCTGAGCATGTTGGCTCATGCCTGTAATCTCAGTGCTTACATATCTACAGCAGGATTGATGAATATTACAAATATGATGTACAAAAGAAAGTATATGTAAAAGTATACATACTATATAATGTCATTTATGTAAAATCCAAAAAGAATATAAAATTGAGGTTTTGGCTTTCAGTAATAGTGGAGTAGCTTGTTGAACACTACTCTTACAAATAATGGTAAAATCTGGATACAATGTCATATATTGTTATATAGAAACACACATCTGTATATCATACATATGATATATGTGGGGATAAGAAGTGCATGATAATTTTAGCTGTGCCCACTGAAAGGGAGACAGGTATGTGAATTTGAATCCAGCCAAATTAACTCCCTCTTCAAAAATTAACAACACTCTTCAAAGGAATACAACAGGATCCAGAGTCTCTGTAAGTATTATTTATAGTTTTTAAAATACAATCTTAAAATTTAAGAGACATGAGAAGAAACACAAAAATGTTATCCATACACAAGATAAAACATAGGCATTAGAAGCTATACCCAAAATGTCCAAGATGTTGTTATCAGCAGTCAAGTATTTGAGAGCAGCTATTAAAACTATACTCATGGGGTGAAGAAAAAAAATTCTCATAATGAATGAATACATGTGGAATCTCAGCAGAGAAATGCACATTATTAAAAAGAACCAAATAGAAAGATAATGAAATTTTAAATAGTACTTTTAGGTTGATTCATAGATTAGAAAAAGAACAACAGAAATTATTCAATCTGAAAAAAAGAGTAAAAAAAGTTTGAAGAAAATGAACAGTCTTACCAATCTGTGGGCAGATTGTGTCCCAGAAAGAGTGAAGGGACAGAAAAATTAAATGGGGTGCAAAAGTAACAATAGCTGAAAACTTGCAAAAATTGGTCAAAACCCCACATTTTATATCCAAGCAGTCAACAAATTCCAAAAAGAAAATCCAAGTAAAATCGTACAAAGGCCATATTGTGATTTAAGAAACTGGCAGGACAGGGCTTCCAATTGACTTTCTAAAATTGCTAATTTTTACTAATTATAATGATGGAAAATAGGTTATCCTTGAGAGATTTATCTTGGAGCCAAGTCTCACGTATCAGGCACAGATGACTAAGGGTTATTAAAGGCAGATGACTTTCTAGCCTTGTTTTAGAGTTTTAATTTCTTACCTTGGAAATAAATTTGTTTCTTACAAATCTTGTAGTAAAAGTGATTCTCCAGAAAGATGTGCCCAGGATATTCTCTCCTGTTGCATCCTCCCTGCACAGAATTGAAGCTGTGTGTACTTCAATTTCAGAAATGTACAGTATGAATTACTTAGTTAATCTGAAAAACTAAAAGAAAAACATGAATTAAGATAATTACTGTCATGTTCCTTGAGCAAATTACTAAAAGTGGTTCCAGAGAGTTATTTAAAAATGATTATTAAAAGAGTTTTTAAGGGAGCCCTATTCAGGGCAAAAAGACATTGTACATTACCTCAGAACACAAACTTTCCTAATGTTTTGGGAAGGACCTAGGGTCCTGTTTTGTCCTTTTGGCCCGTGTTAACACTAAGACACCTGATTCCTGGGAACCAGCCTGTGTGGGAGTCACAGAGCGGTGGATGTGGCTCCCAAACTGGCTTAAAGGGGTCCCTTCTCTGTGCAGTTGAGTATTCTGATTGTATGAAGGAGTCAGGCCTTCCCCTGTGACATTTTCTCCTCTTTAGTACAGTGGCAGGCGCATCCCTGCGAGAGGCCTGACCCAGGTGTGTAGGCCAAGCAGCCAGCCTGGAAATCCAATGGGGTGTTCCTGGGGTACAGAGGAGGATCTGTGACAGTCCAGAGAGAGAGAAAGGAAAAGGTGGCTTTGAAGAGGCAAGTGCAAAGATACCAGAGATGGGGTATTGTCATTTTAGGCAGTTAATTGACGGTTTCACTTACCAGGGAGCTCCCATCATGGGCTCCCAAAAGGCCTGACAACTGCTAGGCCCGCGGGCCATTAGCTCCACCTTTACGGAGGGTCTGCACTATGCATGTCTGAAAGCCGCGTGGGACAGAGGAAGGGGCAGGGATGAGGGAAAGGACGGGGTGAGGGAAGGAAGGGAGGGTAAACCTAACTACGGCAACCTTGAGCAGGCTGGAAGAGGCTTCCTCAGGTAGGGATGATGTCACCATCACAGGCTGAGATCAGCTGCCCGGGCCACGCTGGCTCCCCGCAGGCAGGCGAGATTTGGGAATAGCCAGGATGCCGCCGCATGGGAGAACAGCTCTAGACGCGCAGAGGGGCGGAGTCCCAATGGGTGCCATCACCGTACATCCTGGAAGCTGTACTCTCTTAACCGCTCGTAGCCCGTTGGTGGCAAGGCGACAGTATTACAATCCCAGCATGCGCAAGTCTGGGGGCGGTGCGAAGCCCTGGGGACACGGCGGTGCGCGCCTCGCTAGACATGCTGAGAGTTGTAGTCTCTTAACCGCTCGCAGTCCCTAGGTTGCAGAACTGCAGGACTACAATCCCCGCATGCTCGGGGCTCGGGGTTTGGGCATAGCCTTAGAAAGAGAGGCTGGGCGGCAGGGCGCGGTGTTTTTCGCCTGTAATCCCAGCTCTTTGGGAAGCCGAGGCGGGCGGATCACGAGGTCAGGAGATCGAGACTATCCTGGCTAACACGGTGAAACCCCGTCTCTCCTAAAAATACAAAAAATTAGCCGCGCGTGGTGGCGGGCGCCTGTAGTCCCAGCTACTCGGGAGGCTGAGGCAGGAGGCTCTCTTGAACCCCAGAGGCGAAGGTTGCAGTGAGCCGAGATCGAGCCACTGCACACTCCAGCCTGGGCGACAGAGGGAGACTCCGTCTCAAAAAAAAAAAAAAAAGAAGAAGAAAGAGAGGCAGGGCGCTGCGCACCTCGCCGGGCGTGCGGGGACGTTGTAGTCTCTTAACGGCTCCCGGCTCTCTGGTCGCCTGGCTGCAGAACTACAATTCCAGTAGGCACCGGCTCAGTGGGAGGGGCAGGGTGGTGTGGACCTGGCAAAGCAGTGCTGCCCGCTCACCCCCTGCTGCCCCCTCTCCATGGGGAGTGAGTTTGGAGAGAGATATGAGGGATAAATCTGGGCTTTTGCCCAAATGTGGCAGGTCCCACCTTCGGCTGAGCAGCTCGGTTTCCTCTTTTTATCCTTACCCGCTGGTCTTTCCACGGCATCGCGCCGCCTCCAGCCCATGGAGCCGCCTGCTTTCCTAAACTGCTACGGAAACTGGCCTGATGTCTGACTGAGACATTGTACATTGTGCCACCGGCCTCTGCTTACTCCAGGCAGAGAGCCAGTTCAGCGGCATTTGGGAGAAATTTGCTGCCTGGGCCGCCCGTAAACAACTTGAGCTTTGCAGTGGGTAACATGGGCTGTGGTTTGGTAAAAATGTCAACCTCACTGACCCCTTTTTCGTGGAAGTAGAAGTCGAGACATGAGGAAGAGTAATTATTGGCTTACCCGGGATCTGCTAAAAGCAGAGGAGAAAGCCCCAATGTTTCCAGGCATATGTCTGGTGGGCCATTTTCACCAACCCATTTAAGGGGCTAGGCCTCCAAAAATCAACCTAAAGGTAATGATTGTTTTGATATTTTACACATGTAATCATGGCCTCATCTCACCTTAGACCTGACTGGCCAGTGTCTCAAAGACATGGATGGTGACCAGCTCTCTCTGGAACAGATGGTGCTCCAGCTTTGTGGGAGCAACTTTCAAGGTGTAGATCATTTGGAAGGCATTTGAACCTGTGAGGTTTAACATCTCTGCTTTGGATGGAAAACTCATGACCTTCTGCAGTCAGGGATGTAACTGAACTTGCTGGGACTGATCTGTTGAAATGTTCTGTCTAGATAGTGGAAACATCCAGGAGCACTTCTGCTTCCATGTAGCCTCTTAATAATTGATGTCCCTAAACCACTAAGTACTCAGAAACAGTTACTTTTGGCAGGGCACGGTGGCTCACACCTGCAATCCCAGCACTTTGGGAGGCCATGGCAGGTGGATCACCTGAGGCCAGGAGTTTGAGACCAGCCTGGCCAACATGGTGAAACCCCATCTCTACTAAAAATACAAAAATTAGCTGGGCGTGGTGGTGTGTGCCTGTAATCTCAGCTACATGGGAGGCTGAGGCAGGAGGTGGAGGTTGCAGTGATCTGAGGTCGCACCACTGCACTCCAGCCTGGGCGACAGAGCAAGACTCCATCTCAGAAAAAAAAAAAAAAAAAAAAAAAAACAATAAAAAACAAAGTTACTTTCAGAAAGTTGGTACCAGCTTTCTTGTTTTTATATCTAATCTGTAATAACCCGGGTGTTAATCTATAGGAAAGTAATAGTTCATTCATGTCACACATTCCAATAGTTTCTCATTTGTGATTGCTGAATGTGGTACACTGTCAAAAAAAATGGGAAAACATGATTGTGACCATGGAAATCTGTTACTGTACTTGTGAAACTTGTGAAGAATTTACCACTTCAGGATTAATTACACCTGGATTCATCACTGCCTTTGTAAAGAAAGGAAGATAAACCATGTGTCATCTATGCAGGTGGCAAGATGAGGAAGTATAGGGAGATGACAGCACAATACTAGAGCTCTAGTCTTTTTTTTTTTTTCTTTGAGACGGAGTCTCATTCTGTTACCCAGGCTGGAGTGAAGTGGTGCAATCTCGGCTCACTGCAAACTCCACTTCCTGGGTTCTCACAATTTTCCTGCCTCAGCCTCCCAAGTAGCTTGCTTTACAGGCATTTGCCATCATGCCTGACTAATTTTTGTGTATTTAGTAGAGACAAGGCTTCATGATGTTGGCCAGGTTGGTCTCAAACTCCTGACCTCAGGTGATCCACCCTCCTCGGCCTCCCAACCTGCTGGGGTTACAGGTGTGAGCCACCACACCAGCCGGGTGCTGCTCTTTTTAAAAGTAAGGCCCTTAGTGACAGTCCGTGTGGTAAAGTGCTTGCATCCCTCCCCTATCCCTCAGTATTCTCACCCTACTCCCTGTTCCTTCTTTAGGTAAGGGTGTCTGATTACCCTTGCTCACAAGTGTTGAAAGGGAATGTTGTGATGTGAACCTATGCATCATTTTAAAATGAGGATTAACGGAGAGGAGTCTTGGGACCTGTGTTTAGATGCACTGCTGTTTGGTGTGTGGCTGCAAAGACACTGTGCTGTCAGCCATCTCACGACAGCTGTCTGAGAAGATTGGTCCCGATGCAGCCACAGCTGCTGTGCACGGAGCAGGAGCTCCTTGCAATTTGGTGTCTTCTGGTTAGATTTTGTGGCTCTGACCCTCCTCTGCTCTCCCATTCTTGGTAGTATCTGGTGGGTTGCGTGGTTCCACTTTTTTCCTGTTAGCCTGTTGTGTAACTGTATTTCACAGGGTCTTTAGGGATTCTACACTTACTAGACTAGTCACTGGACATTGGCCACGTACTCATCTTGCTGGAGCCCCCATGCTCATTCTCTCCAGTGGAGCTGTGAAGAATTCAACTTACTTGTCAGTCTTCTCATTCGGATATTGCTGGACTGTTTATGAATCTGGGAATCGTGTCTTTGGTCTCATCAACATTATCTCTTTTATGCATTTTGAAGTCTGATACCTTTTTGTTTTGTTTTGTTTGACACAGAGTCTTGCTCTGTTGCCCAGGCTGGAGTGCAGTGGCAGGATCTCGGCTCACTGCAACCTCTGCCTCCTGGGTTCAAGTGATTCTCCTACCTCAGCCTCCTGGAGTATCTAAGACTACAGGTGCCCACCACTACCATGTCCAGCTAATTTTTGTATTTTTAGTAGAGACAGGGTTTCCCCATTTTGGCCAGGCTGGTCTCGAACTCCTGACCTCAGGTGATCCGTCTGCCTCGGCCTCCCAAAGTGCTGGGATTACAGGCATGAGCCACTGCACCTGGCCACTGATACTATTTTATTAATGATGTGGACACTTACAGTAACCACCATTTTTAAATATTAGTGAATTTAGGCTGGGTGCGGTGGCTCACGCCTGTGCCACTTTACTCCAGCCTGGGCGACAGAGCGAGATTCTCTCTCAAAAAAAAAAAAAAAAAAGAATTTAACTCTGGCAACAATTTGATGAAGTAGGCATAGATCCCCATTTTACAGGTTAGGAAACTGACACCCAGAGGTTGAGTCATTTCATTAACACCTTACAAGTTTTTGGAGCATTTCAAATCTTAACCTAGAAATCTTTCTCTAGGATATTTAAGCATATCTCATATTCTACTTTGTTTCTCACTGCCAGAGTCCCGAAGGGTACAGATCTTGTTCTCACTCCATTTTCTTCTTGTCAATACAAAACTGGCAAAAAATAGCCTCATGGGGAGGGAGGAAACTAGCTGGAGCTGGGCCTTCCCTTTTCTATTTCTTACCCTTGATAATTGTTAGTTTTTTTGAGTGAGCTGGAGAAGTGACGGAGCCTGGCCAGTCCTCACCTTTAAAGTTTATTATGTAATGCTAATCCACTTACTTTTCGCAGGTGTGATTATTCTATTCTTTTTTTTTTTTTTTTTTTTTTTGAGACAGGTGGAGTCCTGCTCTTTTCACCCATGCTGGAGTGTGATGGTATAATCTTGGCTTATTGCAACCTCTGCCTCCTGGGTTCAAGAGATTCTCCTACTTCAGCCACCTGAGTAGCTGGGATTACAGGCGCCTGTCATCATGCCCGGCCAACTTTTTGTATTTTTAGTAGAGACAGAGTTTCACCATGTTGGCCAGACTGGTCTCAAACCCCTGACCTCAGGTGATCCCCCCGCCTAAGCCTCCCAAAGTGCTGGGATTACAGGCGTGAGCCACAGCGCCCAGACTTACCCTAATTATTTTTCTGGGTTTTCTCTTATAAGTTCCTGCTGTGCATTAAAATACAATGCAAATATCGATGAAAATAAAACTTTTGCCCTCCTAATAAATGGTAAAACACTCTTTTTTTTTTTTTTTGATGGAATATCCCTCTTGTTGCGCAGGCTGGAGTGCAATGGCGCGACCTCGGCTCACTGCAACCTCCGCCTCCTGGGTTCAAGCAATTCTCCTGCCTCAGTCTCTCCAGTAGCTGGGACTACAGGAATGTACCACCACGCCCGGCTAATTTTTGTATTTTTTCTAGAGACAGGGTTTTGCCATGTTGGCCAGGCTGGCTTGAGCTCCTGACCTCAGGTGATCCACCCGCTTCAGCCTCCCAAATTGCTGGAATTACAGGCTTGTTTGGACTGGGTTCCAGATCTGGGCTGTCACGGAACATAACAGGGACCCTTCATGGGGACAGCAAGAAGGTTCACTGACCCAATTCAGAGTAAGGAGGAGCCTGGCCTTCAAAATTACTATGACCATCAGAATGCCCTGGGAGATCAAAGAAATAACGGAGTGGGTGTGAGACTTTTTACAAATGTGTGCACTCAAGCAGTGCAAAGGCAAACCTCCCGGTGGGTAATCAGAATTCAGACCTCACTTCTACCCTCACAGAAGTCTCATTTGGATTTTTGGCTGCTGTCAAAGACCTGACAGGATTCCAAGCCTCTTTTTTGAGTCCTAGCTCTTGTAGCAGACAGAATTGCTAAAATGGTTCCCCAAAGATGTCCAAATCTCAGGAACTTCTGAATATGATGGAATTTCAGTCCCGTGATTGTGTTATGTTTCAAGATAGGAAGATTATCCAGGTCGGCCTGGCCTAACAGTGCAGGCCTTTGAGAGCACAGAGCTTTCTCTAAGTCAGAGATTCAAAGTAGGAGGGAAATGCGATGTGCTTTTGCTGACTTGGAAGACGGAGGGGGCAATTTGAGAAAAATGTGGGGAAACATCTACTTACAGAGAGTGAGTCCTAGCTAGCAGCAAGCAAGGGAACAAGGATCCCAGTCCTACAACCATGAGGAATTGGAAATGGGCAACAACCAGAATGGGTTTAGAAATGGGTTCTTCCCAGCACCTCTAGATGAGAGCCCAGACTGGCTGATATACTGACTTTACCGTTGTGAGAACTAAAGCAGAGAGCCCAACGGAGCCTGCCGGACTCTGAACCATAAGTTCTACAGAACCATGAGCTAATAAATGGGTGCGTTCTTAGCCACTAATTTTGTGGTGACCTGTTATGGAGCAACAGAAGACTAATATGCCTCTCATGCCCTGTGTAGTGTTGACCTCAGCAGCACCTTCTAGGTCTAGGGGACTCATGTAATACATTCTTTTTTTTTTTTGAGACAGTCTTGCTCTGTCACCCAGGCTAGAGTTCAGTGGCGTGACCTTAGCTCACTGCAACCTCTGCCTTCTGGGTTCAAGCGATTCTCCTGCCTCAGCCTCTCGAGTAGCTGGAATTACAGGTGCACACCACCACGCCTGGCTAATTTTTGTATTTTTAGTAGAGACAGGGCTTTACCATATTGGCCAGGCTGGTCTCAAACTCCTAACCTTAAGCGATCTGCCCATCTCGGCCTCCCAAAGTGCTGGGATTACAGGCGTGCGCCACCACACCCAGTCTTTGACTCTATTTCTTGGGTCCTGCCTTTAAGAGGTATTGTGACATACCTTTGGGTTAATCACTTAGGAATGTGACTTACTTCTGTTCCCTAGGACCTGTCTACAAGCAACATTGTAACATATTTCTGAGCCCATCACATGGATAATGTGACCCTTCTCTTTTTGTCCTGCCCCAAGTGAAGATTGTGACATGTCACCGGGACCTTTGTCTAGGCAATATGACTCTTCTCTCCTGTCTGGGCCCTGATTACAAGGGGGATTGTGACAATCACTGGGCCCATCACGTAGATAATATGACTTTCTCTTCCTGCCTGGGCCTTTTCTACAGAAAAGATTAAGGCATCACGGGGCCAAGCACCTGCATGATGTCACTCGCCTGCCTGCATTCTGCCTACAGTGGGTATTGTGATATATCCCTGGCACAGAACCAAGGTAATGTGACTCACCTACCTGGTTCCTGCCCACTGATGGGATTGTGACATATACCTAGGTCCAGCTCACAGGCATGATGATAACTGTCATACGTGGACCCAGCCAATAAGAGAGATTTTTGCTCTTAGGCTTATTACAGCAGGTATGCTTCTGGGTATTCTACATATAGAGAGGTCACAGACTATTAGGACACTCATGCATATTTTATAAAGACGTTGGGTGGTACAAAGATGTTGTAACAGGCCAGTGCACATGTGAAATTGTGACTCCCATAGGCATACCCAGCCAATAATTAAGATTTTCACCCTTAGTGCATGCATACAGCCCACTCTTGAGGTTCTCAATCTCACACCTGGTAGCAGTCAAAATTTGGGATTGTGACTCTCATATGGGGATTTGATTGACAGGTAAAATTATAACTTTTTTTTTGAGACGGAGTCTCGCTCTGTCACTCAGGCTGGAGTGCAGTGGCACGATCTCAGCACACTGCAGCCTCCACCTCCTGGGTTCAAGCGATTCTCCTGCCTCAGCTCTTGGACAAAACTTCAGCACTCCTGCTAGGGTGTGTCTGCCCTACTAAGACACTGTGCGCAGGTGGAGTTGAGGCTGTTATGTATGGATCCTGTCCACTGTTGAGATTGTGAATTGCATGCGTAGACTCAACTCACAGGAGGTGTTGACTCACAAACCTTCAGCTGGGACATGTGCAGGATTAGAAATTTTATTTCTGGATCTTTCTTCAGGTATGATTGTGACATATACCTTTGCCTGGCACCCGATTGCTTTTACATTTTTGCCTGTGCCCAGTCTACAGTTGAAATTGTGACATATACTTGGGCTACATAGGTGATGTGATGCTCCTGCCTGGGCTCTGCCTTCAGGAGAAATTGTTACATATATCTCTGGGCCAATCACCTGGTGATGTGACTCTCCTTTTCTTTCTAGGCCCAGCTTACAGAAGGCATTGTGACAGATCTCTGGGCTCATTACCTAGGAGATGTGACTCAACACTCCCGGTTGGGCTGAGCCTCACTGAAGACTGTGACATATTACTGAGCCCATAAACTCGGTGACGTGACTCTGCTCCCCGGCCTAAGCTGTTATTAAAGGGGACGTTGAGACATATTGCTGTGCCCAGCACCTATGTGATGTGACTCTCCTTTCCTGCCCAGGCTATGCCTAAAAGAAATTGTTACATATCATGGAGCCAAGATCCCAGTTGATGTAACTCTCCTCCTGGGCCCTGCTCACAGGGGAAATATTGGCATATTCCTTGCCTAGCACTCAGGTGATGTGAACTTCTGCCTGGTCCCTGCCCATATGTGAGATTGTGACATACACCTAAGCCCAAATCACAGGCATAATGATGACTCTCTTACCTGGACCAAGACAATAGAAAAGATTTTGACTCTTCTAAATAGGCTTATGGAAATAGGCAATTTACTTGGTCTTTTACTTGTAGAAAGATCACAGATTACAACACTCGTGCATATTTTATAAAGTTCCTGAGTGGCACAGAGAGTGTCATAACAGGGCTCAGCACACAGGTGGGATGGTGACTCTCATAGACACAGCCAACAGTCAGGATTGTCACTTTGCCACATGGACACAGCCCGGTCACTGCTGAGCTTCTGAATCTTATGCTCAGAGACAGTCAAAAGTTGGAACTGTGACTCTTACATGTGAATCTGTTCCACAGAAAAAGATGAAGACTCTCAAATATTCAGCACACGTGTGAGGCTGTTACTATTCTACCAGGAAAAAGTCTGCAGGGGTCTTGGGGCTCTCATGCAGGAATCCAGGTCACCATTGAGATTCTGACTTGCAAACTTGTACCTAACTCACAAGTGTTTACTCCGATACCTGGTGTTGGGACCAATGTGAGATTGTGAATCTAATCTGGACATTCCTACAGGTGTGATTGTGACATATACCTTTGCCCAGCTTGTGAGATTTGATTATTTTGCCTGGATAAAACCAACAAATGAGATAGTGACATATATTTGGGCCATATACCTTGGTGATATTACTCTCCTGTCTTGGCCCTTTTCTTAGGGGAAATTTGGACATATCTCCGGAGCTATCACCTAGGTTATGTTACCATCTTTTTCTGCCTGAACCTTGTCCACAGGGGAAATTGTGATATATTTTTAGACCCATCCCCTAGGTGACGTGATTCTTCCCTTCTGCCTGGGTCCTGCTTCCAGTAAGAATTGTAACATATCGCTGGATCCTGCACCCAAATGATGTGACTCTTCTGCCTGGGCCATGCCGACAGTGGGAATTGTGACATATTTCTGGGCCCAATATATAAGTGATGTGACTATCATTTTATGTCCACAGAAGGTGTTATAACATATCACTAAGCCCAGCACTCAGGCGATGTGGCTTTCCTGCCATGGCACTGCACACAAGAAGAATGTTGACATATTCCTGGCCCAGAATTCAGGTGATGTGACTCTTTTGCCTGATCCACACCCAGAGGTGAAATTGTTACTATACCCAGGCCCAGTTAGCAGACATGATGATGACTCTTATACGTAGACTCAACCAAAACAACAGATTTTTTACTCTTCTGGCTAGACCTAGGGACACAGGTAAGGTTCTGGGTTTTCTTATAAAAGGTCACGGGAGATTATGACACAAATATTTTATAAAGGCCTTGAGTGGTATGAGCTGTGTCATAACACGGTCCAACACGCAGGTGAGATTGTGACTCCCATAGGTGCACCCAGCCAACAATGGAATTGTCACCCTTAAACCTAGACACAACCCAATGGTGAGGTTATAAATCTCACATATGGATGCAGACCACAGTTGGAATCGTGACTGTCATATGTGGATTTGGCCACAGGTCGAAGGGAAGTCATTTCTTGACCAACTCACAGGCACAGTGTTGTCTCTTACACTTGAACCAAGCTAATAGAAGAGACGTTGACTCTCATTGTTATGCTTGGGAAAATGGGGATGATTCTGGGTTTTCTACTTGTACAAAGGTCACAAAAAATCACAACACATACAACATAAAAATCACATGCAGCATAGTGCCCTATGGTGGTACAGAGAGTGTCAACACAGCTCAATACAAAGTTGAGACTTATTCTCATACGCACAGCCAGCTGACAGTAAGAATTGCCACCCACACACATGGGCAGATCCCACTAGTGACATCCTGACTTTGCCTTGTGGACACAGTTCACAGTTGAAATTTTGACTGTCATATATAGATCTGACCACAGGTAAGATTGTGACTCATTTCTGGACCCAGCTCACAAACATGGTGATGACTCTTATATCTGGACCCAGACAAGATAAATTATGTTGACTTCTGCCTGGGCTTAGGGTAGTGGGTAAGATCTTGGATCCATAAAAACATAAAGTTCTCAGCGCAGAATTCCACTCTCAAGCATGTTGTGTGAAGACCTCAGATGGTACAAAGAGTGTCATAACAGAGCCAAAAACATAGAGGAAACTGTGAATCTCATATGCGTACCCAGCCAGCAATAAGGATGGTCACTCTCCCATATAGACACAGCTCACTGTTGAGGTTCTGAATCTCACACTCAGAGGCAATGAAAAGTTGAAAGTTTGACTCACGTACATGCATCTGGTCAACAGGTAGGATAGTGACTCTGAGACCAAGATTCAGCACCCTAGTGAGGCTGTGCCTATCTTATGGGGACTGTGTTTGCAGGTGGAGATGGAGCTCTCATGCATGGATACTGTCCAGTGTTAAGACTGTCTCATGTATTTGGATGCAACTCACCAGAGGTGTTGACTCTCAGACCTAAAGCTGGGAAATATGTAGAATTGTGAATTTTATTCCTGAACCTTCCCGCAGGTGTGATTGTGGCATATACTTTCACACAGCATCTAATTTATTTTACAATTTGTTTGAACTCAGCCAACTGTTGGGACTGTGACATATACCTGGACCAAGTTCCTAGGTGATGTAACTCTTCAGCGTGGGACTTACCACAGGGTACGTTGTGACATATCTTTGGACTTATTACCTACGTGATGTGACTCTACTGTCTTGCCTTGTCTTGGCCTCCATTGGGGATTTTGACATATTTCTGTGCCCAGTACCTAAGTTATGTGACTCTTCTTTGCTGCTTGTGCATTTAGAAGTGATTGTGACATATTGCTGGGCCAAGAACCTAGGTGATGTGACTCTCCTGCCTTGGCCCTGCCTTCAGGGGAAATTGTGACATGACTCTGGGTTTATTACCTAGATGATGTGACTCTCATGTCCTGCATGGGCAAGCCCAAAGGGGTCATTGTGACACATCTCTGGGCACATCAAAGAAGTGGTGTAATTTTTCTCTCATTCCAGGACTCTAGTCTCAGTAGGGATTGTGACTTATCACTGGGCCTATAACCTATGTAATGTGCTTGGGCCCTGCTTACAGGAAAGATTGTGACATATGGCTGGGCCCATCACCTAGTTAATGTGACTCTCCTTTTCTTCCTGTGCCCTGCCCTCAGTGGAGATTGTGACAAATTTCTGGGCCAATCAGCCATGCAATATGACGCTGCTCTTTCCTGGGCCCTGCTATCAGGGAGCATTGTGACATTTCACCAGGCTCAGCACCTAGGTAATGTGATTCTTCTTGCTGCCTGGGCCCTACTTACAGAAGGGATTGTGATGTATTGCTGAACCAAGAATTCAGATGATGTGACTCTGCTGCCTGTGCCCTGTCTACAGTGGGCATTGTGACATATCATTGGGTCTAGCACCCAGGTGATGTGAATCTCCTGCCTTGTTCCTGCCCACAGGTGAAATTGTGGCATATACCTGGGTCCAGATCACAGGTACAATGGTGATTCCCTTACCTGGACACAGCCAGTGGGAGATATTTTGACTTTGGTAGCCAGGCTTAGGGCCACAGGTAATGTCCTGGGTCTCCTACTTGCATAAAGTTCACAGAACATTGCAACACTCAGGACTATCATAGGCAGCCCTAGAATGACACAGAGAGTTTATAACAGGGCCTAGCTAACAGGCGAGACTGTGACTCTTGTATGCAGACCCAACCGACAGGCTCTTCATTCTTACACATAAACAGAGCCTACGAATGAGGCACTTAATCTCACACATAAAAACAGTTGCAAATTGGATTTGTTACTCTCATATGTGGATCTGGTTTCCAGGTGGTTTTGTGACGCTTGAACCATGATTCAGCAGACCTGTGAGGCTGTGAGTTCCCTATCGGAACACAATCTGCAGGTGAGATTGGGGCTGTTGTGCATGGATTTTGTGCATTGTTGAGACTGTAACTCCTTTACTTGAACCCCACTCACAGGAGGAGTTGCCTCTCATACATGAAGCCAGGACTTGTGTGAAACTCATTTCTATACATTCCCAAGTGTGTGATTGGGAAATATACCTTTGCCCAGAACCTGAGTGATCTGACTCTTTCCTAGACCCAGCCGACAGATAAAATTGTGACATATACCTGACCACCCACCTAAGTAATGTGAAACTCCTTCCTGGGCCCTGCGTGCCAAGGGCATTTTTACATTTCAGTGTGACCAGCAGCCACCCAGGTGCTGTGACTCCCCTGCCTGGTACCTGCCTACAAAGAGCATCGTGACTTATCTCTGGGTTCATTACATAGATGATGTGACTTCATTCTACTGCCTTGGCTCTGGCTTAGAGTGCACTGTGACATTTAGCTGGGTACTGCACCCACGTAATGTGACTCTCCTGACTGAGTTCTTCCTACAGGAAGCGTTGGAACATATCACTTAGCCCAGCACCTAGGTGATGGGATTCCCTCTCTTGCCTGGTTCCTGCCCACTGGAGAGATTGTGACCCATTGCTGAGCCCAGCAGCAAGGTGATGTCACTCTCTTGCCTTGGCTGTGCCCATGGGGGCCACTGTGACACATGTCTAGGCTAATTACTTAGGTGAAGTGAGTCTCCTTTTCTGCCTAAGCTCTGCCTACAGGGGGGATTTTGATATATCACTGGGCCCAGCAGCCAGGTGATGTGACTCTTCTGCCAGGGTCCTGCCTACAAGGGGGATTGTGACATGTCTCTGGACCAGCACCCAAGTGATGTGTCTTTTCTGGCCTCTCCCTCCCCACAGGTTGTATTGTGCCATATACCTGGGACCAAATTACAAGCACAATGATGAATCTTTTACCTGGAGTCAAGACATGGGCAGGATGGTGGAACTTATCACTGGACTTTTCCACAGTGTTATTGTGACATATGCCTTTGTCCAACATGTGGTGATTTGACTCTCCAGACTGGGCCAAGTTCACAAATAAAATTGTGCCATATACTTGGGCCAAGAACCTAACAGGTGTAACTCATGTGCCTGGGCCCTGCTCTCAGAAACATAGTGACATTACACTGCACCCAGCACCTAAGACATGTGATTCTCCTCTTCTACATGGGGTCTGCTTACAGCAAGACTTCTGACATATCAATGGGCTCAGCACTCCGGTGATGTGACTGTCATTTTTCTTCCTGGGCCCTGCCCACATGGATAATTGTGACATATCACTGGCCCCAACTATCAGGTGATGTGACTCTTCTGTCTGGGACCTGTCAACAAATGGCATTGTGACATACTTCTTTTTCTTCCCCCCCAGACACAGTCTTGCTCTGTCACCCAGGCTGGAGTGCAGTGGTGCGATCTCAGCTCACTGCAACTTCTGTCTTCCAGGTTCAAGTGATTCTCCTGCCTCAGCCTCCTAAGTTGCTGGGACTACAGGCATGAGCCACCATGCCTGGCTAATTTTTTTGTATTTTTAGTAGAGACAGGATTTTACTATGTTGGCCAGTCTGGTCTCAAACTCCAGACCTCAAATGATCCACCCATCTTGACCTCCCAAAGTGCTGGGATTACAGGCATGAGCCACAGTGCCTGGCATGACATATTTCTAAGCTCAGCACCCAAGTGCTGTGACTCTCCTGACTGGGCCCTCCCCACGAGGAGAATTGTGACATATCCCTGGGCCCAGTCCCTTAGGCCACATGACCCTCCTTTTTTACCTAGGCCCAACCCACAAAAGTAATTGTGACATATCACTGGGCCCAGCATCCAAGAGATGTTATTTTTCTGCCTAGGCCCTGCCAACAGAAATACTTTTTACATATCCCTGCTTCAGCACCTGGTGTTGTAACATGTTTTCTGGTTCACACCCACAGGTGTGATTTTGACATATACCTTTTCCTACCACCTGAGCGATTTGCCACTTTAGTCTGGGCTAATCCCACAAATAGAATTTTGACATATACCTGTCACAGGCACCTAGGTGATGTAACTCTTGCCTTGGTGCTGTCCTCAGAGGGGATTGTAGTATATCACTGAGCCCAGTACCTGGTGATGTGGCTCATGTCATTTTCCCTGGGCCCTGCCCCAGTGGGGATTGTAAATATCCCTGGGCCTTGTATCCATGTGATGTGACTCTCCTGCCTGGGCCCTGCCCACAGAGGCACTGTGACATCTCTGGGCCCATCCCTTAGGTGGTGTAATTCTCCTTTTGTGCCCAAGTGCTGCCTTCAGGAGGGATTGTGACATATGCCTGGACCAAGTGCCTGGATGATGTAACACTTCTGCATGAGCCCTGCCCTAAGGGGATATTTTTACATGTTGCTGAACTCAGCGTCTAGGCGATGTGACTCTACTCTCCTGTGTGGACCCTGCCCACAGGGGGCATTGAATCATTTCACTTGGCTCAGCACCAAGAAGTTTTTACTCTCCTACTGGGACGTCTCCCACAGGGGACACCTAGATAATATGATTTTTCTTCTTGGTTCCTGCCCAGAGTTCAAATTGTGACATATATCTGGGCCCAAAACACAGGTTAAGGTAATAACTCTCATACCTGGACCAAGACAATAGAGATTTTGACTCTTGTAGCTAGGCTTAGAACAATGGGTACATATTCCTGACCCAGCTCCCGGATGATATGACCCTCCTAACTGGTCAGTGCTCACAGGTGGGATTGTTACCTATGTTTGGACTCAGCTGACAGGCGTGGTGATGACTCTTATACCTGGACCTAGCCAACAAAAAAAAATGTTGACTCTTGTACCTCAAAATAGAAAATCAGGTAAGATCATGGGTCCATACCAGAATGAAGTTCTCAGAGCTGATTGCAACTTTCCTGCATATCATATAAAGCTCTCCAGTGGTACAGAGAGTGTCGTAACAGAGCCCAGCACACAGCTATGATTGTGACCCTTATATGTACACCCAGCTGACAGTAAGGATTGTCAGTCTACCACGTGAATACAGCACACTGTCGAGGTTCTGAATCTCACAACCGGAGACAGTCAAAAGTTGGAACTGTGATCCTCGTATGTGAATGCAGTCCCCAGGTTGGATGGTGACTCTGATACCAGGATTAAACACACCTAATAGGCTGTGGTTTTTCTACCAAGACATAGTGTGCAGGTGTGATTGGGGTTCCCATGCACAAATAAAGTCCAACGTTAAGATTGTGACTCATGTATTTGAACCCAACTCACAGGAGATGTTGACTCTCATACCTGGAGCTGAGACATGTGCTGGATTGTGAATCTCATGTTTGGATTTTACCGAACGTGTGATTGTGACATATACCTTTGTCTAACATCTGAGTAATGTGACTCTCATGTGTGGACCCAGCAGGCATCAGGTGGGATTGTCACATACACCTGGGCCAAGCACTTAGGCGATGTGACTCTCCTGCCAGGGCGAGCCCTGTAGCAAGGAGGATTTTAACATATTGCTGTACTCAGCACCTAGGTGATGTGATTTTTCTTCCTGGTTCCTGCCCAGAGTTCAAATTGTGACATATATCTGGGCCCAAAACACAGGTAAGGTAATAACTCTCATATCTGGACTAAGACAATAGAGAGATTTTGCCTCTTGTAGGTAAGCTTAGAACAATGGGTATGCCCAGGGTCTCCTACTTGTACAAAGTACACAGAAGACTATGACACTAAAAGATATCATATAAAGCCCTCAGGCTGTACACAGAGTGTCATAACTGGACCCAACACAGAGATAAGATTACTCCTCTCCTATGCACACCCAGCTGACAGGATTGTCACCCTCACACATGGACAGAGACCAATGGTGAGATCCTGAATCTCACTTGGAGGCACAGTTTACAGTTGGAATTGTACCTATTATATGTAGATCCAGCCACAAATAAGATGGTAACTCATTTCTGAACCCAGCTTACAGGCAAGGTGATAACTTTCATACTTGAACCCAGCCAAAAAGAGAAGTATCGACTCTTGTGCCTGGGCTTAATTAAGGCCATGGGTAGTATCATGGGATTATACCACCACTAAAGTTTCAGAGCAGGCTGAAACTCTCACACATACCCTATTAAGCTTTCTGTGGTACAAAGAGTGGAATAACAAGGCCTAGCACACAGGTGAGATTGTTATCCTTGTATGTATACCCAGCCAACAGTAAGAATTTACACCCTCTCACATAAACACAGCCCACTGAATTTTACATCTGAAGGAAGTTGAAAGGTGACATTGTGACTCTTCTATGTGGATCTGGTCCACAGTTAGGAGGGTGACTCTCAAACTAAGATTCAGCACAACTGTGAGCATATGGCTACCCTACTGAGACACTGTTCACAGATGGAGTTGAGGCTCTCATTCACGGATCCTGTCCACCATTGAGATTCTGTCTCACATACTTGGACAAAACTCACAGAAGGTGTTGACTCTTATACCTGAACCCTGAAAATGTATGGGATTATGGATCTTATTCACAGGCCTTCCTGCAGGTGTAACGTATACTTTTGCCCAGCAGCTGATTGATTTTTCTGTCCTGTGGAAGCGTAGCCAACAATCGGAGTTGAGATTATGAAATATACCTGAACCAGGCCCCTAGGTAATGTGAGTCTCTGACCTGTGCTCAGCCCACAGGGGACATTGTGACATGTCTCTGGGCCCATCACTTAAGTGATGTGACTCTACTTTCTTGCTTATGTTCTGCCTCCATTAAGGATTTTGACATGTCACTGAGCTCACCAGTTTGTGATATGGCTCTCTATTGGCTGTGCCCTGCTAACCAAAACAATTATGACATATATCTGAGCCAAGCACCTAAGTAATGTGACTCTCTTTTGCTACCTGTGCCCTTTCTACATAAGGGATTATAATGCCATTGGGCCAGGGCCGGGCATGGTGGCTCACGCCTGTAATCCCAGCACTTTGGGAGGCCAAGGTGGGCGGATCACGAGGTCAGGAGATCGAGACCATCCTGGCTAACATGGTGAAACCCCATCTCTACTAAAAATACAGAAAATTAGCCGGGCATGGTAGCAGGCGCCTGTGGTCCCAGCTACTCAGGAGGCTGAGGCAGGAGAATGGCGTGAATCCGGGAGGTGGAGCTTGCAGTGAGCCGAGATTGAGACGCTGCACTCCAGCCTGGACAACAGAGCCAGACTCCGTCTCAAAAAAAAAAAAAATGCCACTGGGCCAAGCACCCAGGTAATGTGACTCTCCTGCCTGTAGCCTGCCTACACAGGGCATTGTGCCCTATCACTGAGCCTAGCACCCAGGTGATGTAACTCCTTTTTATGGACTGTCAACAGAAAGAATTGTGACATATCAATGGCCCATCACCCAAGTGATATGACTTTCTTGCCTTCTTTTCACACACAGGTAGAATTGTGACTTCTACCTAGGCCCAGCACACAGAAATCATGATGTCTCTCAGATGTAGAACCAGCCAATTGGTGAGATTTTGTCTCTTAGATAGGTTTAGGGCAAATGATAAGGTCCTGAATCGCCTACTTGTAGAAAGGTTACAGAAGGTTCCTACACACACACATATATTATGAAGTCCTTGGCTGGTACAGATAGCGTTATAATACAAACTAGAACACAGGTGAAATTGTGACTTTCATAGGCACACCCAGCAGAAGATTAGGATTGTCACTCTCATACGTGGACAGAGCCTACTGGTAAGCTCCTGAATCTCACATGCTGATTAAGTCCACAGTTGGAATTGTGACTGTTACGTGTAAATCTGGCCACAGGTGGGATGGTGACTCATTTCTGGTCCCAGCTCGTAGGCATGGTAAGGACTCTAATACCAAGACCCAGCCAATAGAAGAGATGTTTACTTCAGTAACCAGGTTTAGGGCAGCAGGTAATGTCCTGGGTTTCTTACTTGTACAAAAGTCAAAGAGCCTTACAACACGCAAGCATATTATACAATGCCCTCAGGAGGTATAGAGAATTTCATAACAGGGCCCACCACACAGATGAAATTGTGACTCTTGTTTTTACACTCAGCTGATGGTAAGGATTATTACCCTTCCACATGGACACAGCCCATTGTTGAGGTTCTGAATCTCACTGCTGGAGGCAATTGAAAGTTGGATGTGTGATTCTTGTACATGGATCCAGATCACAGGTAAGATGATGACTTCTGAATCAAGATCAAACACCCTTGTGAGGCTGTGTCTCCCCTATCAGGATACTATTTGCAGATGAGGTTGGGGGTCTCATACACAGATCTAGTCCACGGTTGAGATTGTGACTCAGGTACTTGGACAGAACTCACAAGAGGTGCTAAATCTTATATTTGGAGCCAGGCCATATGCAATATTGTTGATCTCATCCCTGGACCTTTCTGCAGGTGTGATTTTGATTCATACCTTTGCCCAGCACCTAGCTGATTTTACATTTCTGCATGGGTTCAGACTAAATGTGGGATTGTGACATATACCTAGGCCAAGCACATAGGTGATGGGACTCTCCTGCCTGGGCCAGTCTCTCAGAGGTGATTTAGAAATATCTTGTGTACCCATCACCTAGGTAATGTGACTCTCCTCTCCTGCCTGGGCTCAGCCCACAAGGGGCATTGTGACATATTACTGGGTTCATCACCTAGGTGACATGACTCTCCTCTTCTGCCTGGGCCCCACCCCCATTTGGAATTTGGACATATCCCTGGGCCTATCACCTAGGTGATACGAATCTCTTCTTTTGCCTTGGACCTTCTTACATGGGGAATTGAGACAAATTACTGGGCCCAGCACCTAGTAGATGTTACTGTCTTTTTTGCCTGGATCTTGCCTACAGAAGGGATTGTGACAAATCAGTGGGCCAAGCATCCAGGTGATATGGCTCTTCTGTCTTAGCAATGCCTATATATAGTTGGGATTGTGACATATACCTGGGCCAAACATCTGGGTAATGCAACTCTTCTTTCTGAGCCCTTTTCTCACAGAACATCATGATATATCTCTGTCCTCATCACCTAAGTCATGCGAGTCTCCTCTTTTTCCTGGGCTCTGTTCACAGGGTAATTTGTGACATACTGCTGGACCCAGCACCCAGATCATTTGACTCTCCTGCCTTGGTCCTGCCCACAGAGGGCATTGTGACATATGAGTGGGCTCAGCAGCCAGATGATGTCACCTTCCTGCCAGGACTCTTCCAACAGAAGGGACATTGACCTACTCAGGCTCAGTATTCAGGTGATGTGGCTTTCATTCCTAGTCCCTGCTTGCCGGTGGTATTGTGACATATATCCGGGTCCAGTTCATAGGCATGATGATGACTATAATACATGGATGCAACCAGTAGAAGAGATTTTGACTCTTCTAGCTGGATTTATGACAATGTATAATGTCTTCAGTCTCCAGCTTCTGGTAAGATCACAAAGTATGAGGAAGCTTATGCATATTCTATAATGCCCTTTGGTGGTACAGAGCATGTCATTCCAGAGCCCAGCACATAGCCAACAGTTAAAATTGTCAGTCTCACACATGGACAGGGCCCACAGTTAAGGTCCTGAATATCACTAATAGACACAGTTTACAGTTCGAATTTTGACTGTCATATGTGGATCTGGCCACAGGTAAAATGGTGACTTATTGCTGGACCTAGCCCACAGGCATGGTAATGACTCTCATATCTAAACCAGTCAATAGAAGAGATGTTGAATCTCATCCCTAGACTTGGAGAAATGAGTAAGATCACGGGTTCATATAGGCACAAAAGTTTCAGAGTGCATTGCAAGTCTTACACATATATACAGCCACACATGATGCAAAGAGTAATATAACAAGGTCCAGTACACAGTTGAGATTTTGACTCTCATATGCATACACTGCCAACAGTAAAGAATGTCACACTCCCACATAGACACAGCCCACTGTTGAGGTTCTGAATCTCACACCCAAAGGCAGTCAGAAGTTGGTATTGTTACTCTTATATGTGGATCCAGCCTTCAGGGGAGACGATGAGTCTCTGACCAAGATTCAGCACATATGTTAGGCTCTAACTCTCCTAATAGGTGCTGTCTGAGGTTTGGCTGTCATGCATGGATTCAAGTTGCTGTTGAAATTGTGACATGCAGCTGGGCATGGTGGCTCGTGCCTGTAATCCCAGCACTTTGGGAGGCCAAGGCAGGTGGATCACCTGAGGTCAGGAGTTCAAGACCAACCTGGCCAACGTGGCAAAACCTCGTCTCTACTAAAAATGCAAAAATTATCTGGGTGTGGTGGCACACACCTGTAATCCCAGCTGCTTGGGAGCCTGAGGCAGGAGAATCACTTGAACCCCGGAGACAGTGGTTGCAGTGAGCCGAGATCATGCCACTGCACTCCACCCTGGGCAACATGAGTGCAACTCTGTCTCCAAAAAAAATAAAATATTAAAATAAATAAATAATAAAAAAAGGAAATAAAAGAAATTGTGATTTGCATTCTTGGACACATGAGGTTTGTAAAAGTTCATGAGGTGTGTACTTTTGTACCTGGACCCAGAGCATGTTCAGGAATGTAAATTCCATTCCTAGACCTTCTCACAGGTGTGATTGTGACATAATAACTTTGCCCAGCCAGAGCTTGACTGATTAGACTATACTGCCTGAATAAAGCCCACAGTTTGAATTGTGACATATGCCTAAGCCAATAGCCTTGGTACAGTGGCCCTCCTGCCTAATCCCTTCTTGCAGGTGGCATTGAGATATACCTCTGGTCTCATTTCCAAAGGTGTGATTGTCATCTCCTGCCTGGGCCCTGTTCACAAGGGGATTGTGACATATTGCTGAGGCCAGCACTTCTGTGATGTAAACCTTCAGCCAGGGTTCGGCCCACAGTGGGCATTGTGACACATCACTGGTCCCAGCACCATAGTGATGTGAATTTCCTACCAGCACTCAACTCACAGGGGGGATACTAATATACCCCTGGCTCAGTATTCAGATGATGTGACTCTCCTGCCTGGTTCTGCCCACAGGTGGGATTCTGGCATATACCTAGGTTCAGATCACAGGAATAATAATGACTGTCATATGAGAGCCCAGCCAATAGAAGAGATTCTGACTCTCATGGCTGAGCTTAGAACAATCAGTAAGGTTCTGGGTCTCCTAATTGTATCACAATTGCATAGGATTATGACACTCATAAATATTCTATAAAATACTTGTGTCATGTCAGAGCTCATTACAGAGGTAAAATTGTGCCTCTCACATGAGGCACACTATCCAACAATTCGGATAGTCACTCACACATGGACAAAGCCCACTGGTGAGGTCCTGAATCTCACATGTGCAAACAGTCCACAGTTGAATTTGGGACTGTCATATGTGGATCTGGCCACAGGTCAGAAGGTAACTTGTTTCTGGACCCAGCTCATAGGCATATCAATGACTCTCATACCTAGTCCCAGTTAATAGACGAGATGTTGACTCTTGTATCTAGGCTTAGGGCAACGGATAAGGTACTGGATTTCCCACTTTTACAGAGGTCTCAGAGAATTACAACACTCATGCATATTGTATAATGCCCTCAGGTGGTACAAAAAGTGTCAAAACAGGGCTCCTGTCAAAATTGAGACTGGGACTCATGCGTACACAGGCCACAGTTTGGATTGTAACTATTAAATGTGAACAATCTACTCATGAGGTCCTGGATGTCACTCACAGAAACAGTTCACAGTTGGAATTGTGACTGTCATATATGGATCCATCCACAAGTGGGATGGTGACAAATTTCTGGACCCAGCTTACAGGCATACTGATGACTCTTATACCTGGACCCAACAAATAAGAGAAATGTTGACTCTCATACCTGAACTTGGGGCAATATGTAGGATCATGAGTTTATACCAGTATGAAGGTCTCAGAGCAGGTTTTCATTCTCATGCATAAAAAAAAAAATTAAAAAAAAAGCTCTTGAGTAGAACAGAGGGTGTCATACAAAGGCCCAGCACACAGGTGACATTGTGATTCTTCTGTGCACACACAACATACAGTGAGGAATGTCATCATTCCATATGGACACAGCCCATTGTTGAGGTTCTGAGTAGCACTCCCACATCCATTGAAAGTTGAATCTGTTACATGGATGCAGTTCACAGGTAGAATGGTGATTTTATACCAAAACTCAGCACACCTGTGAGGCTGTGGACTGCCCTAATGAGATAGTGTTTGCAGGTGAGGCTGGAGCTCTTCTGCATGAATTCTGTCCACAATTGAGATTGTAACTTGTGTACTTAAATACAATTCACAAAAGGTGTTTTCTCTTATACCTTGAGCCAGGAAATATGTGGGACTGGGAATCTCATCCCTGGACCTTACTGCAGGTGTGACTCTGACATATAATTTTTTCCCAGCACCTGATTGACTTTACCATCTTGCCTGAGCTCAGGTAACAGTTGGGATTGTGACACACCTGGCCCAAACACCTAGGTGATGTGACTGTCCTGCCTGGACCCTGCCCACAAGAGGCATTGTAAGGTATCTCTGAGACCATCCCCTAGGTGATGAGACTCTACTTTCCTGACTATCCCTTTCTCCAGTAAGATTTGTGACATATAATCTGGGCATGTTATCTAGGTGATATGACTCTCCTCTCATGACTGGGCCCTGTTAACAGGGTGGATTGTGACACATTACTGGGCCCAGCACCTAGGTGATGTGACTCCCCTTTCCTGCATGGGCCTTGCCTACACAAAGGATTGTGATATATTGCTAAGCTAAGCACCAAGGTGATGTGGCTCTTGATTGAGTTCTTCCTAAGTGGGCATTGTGACATATTACTAAGCCTAGCATAAAGGTGATATGGCTTTCCTGCATGGGTCCTGCCCATGGAGGGATATTGACATTTCCCTGGCCCAGCATTCAGATGATGTGACTTTCCTCCCTGATTCTGCCCACAGGTGGGATTATGACCTATATCTAGGCCCAGGCAACAGTCATGATGATGTCTTTCTTACATGGACCCAGCCAATAGGAGAAATTTGGACTTTAATAGCTAGGCTTAGGGCAACAACTAAAAGCCTTGGTCTAGTAATTATGAAAAGGTCACAAAAGATTATTACACTCACATGTATTTTATAAAGCCCTCGGGGTGTATAGAGAGTGATAAACAGGGCTCAGCACACAGGGGCGATTGTGACTCTCGTAGACACATCTAGCCAACAATCGGAATTGTCACCTTCACACATGGACGGAGTGCTCTGGTGAGATTCTGAATCTCACACATGGATGTAGTCCAGAGTTGGAATTGTGACTGTCATATGTGGATCTGGCCTCAGGCTGCATGGTGAGTAATTTCTAGATCCAGCTTACAAGCATGGTGTTGACTCTCATACTTAGACCAAGCCAATTGGACAGTTATTGACTCATAGCTAGACTTAGGACCATGGGTAAGGTCCTGCTTTTCCTACCTGTGTGGAGGTCACAGAGGACTGTGAAACCCTAACATATGGTATAACTGGTATAATTCCCTCAGGTGGTACAGGCAGAGTATGTCAAAACAGGGCCCAGCACAGAGGTAAGATTGTTAATCTCATATACACATCTAGTCAAAAATTAAGATTGTCACCCTCACACACAGACAGTGATCACTGCTGAGGTCCTAAATCCCTTGTGGATGCAGTTCACAGTTGATATTGTGACGGTCATATATGGATCTGCACAAAGGTGGGATAGTGACTCATTTCTGGACCCCTCTCACAGGTACAGTGATAAATCTCATTCCTAGGCACAGAAAATAGGACACATGTTGACTCTCCTCTCTGGGCTTAAAGTAATCAGTAAGATCATGTGTCCACACAAGCATGCAAATCTCAGAGAGTATTGTGACTCTTGTGCATACCTTAGGTATGCCCTCAGGTACTACAGAGAGCATTATAAAAGGGCACAAAACACAGGTGAAATTGTTACTCTCATATGCACAACCAGCCAACAGTATGGTCACTTTCCAAATGAACACAGTGCACTGGTAAGATTCTGAATCTCACACTTAGAAGCGGTCAAAGTTGGCATTGTTATTATCATATATGGATTCCATACACCTCTTGGACCAAGATTCAGCACCCCTGTGATATTTTGACTTTTTTAGTGGAACACTGTCTGCAGGTGGAGTTGTGGCTCTCAAACATGGATCCAGTCCACTGTTGAGGTTGTTACTTGCCTTTTGGGTGCAAATCACAGGAGGTATTGACTCTGATCCTGAAGTCGGGCATGTGAGAGATTGTAAATTGTATCTCTGGACACTTTCACAGGTGTGATTGTGACATATACCTTCGCTCAGTATCTGACTGATTTTCCTCTTTGCCTAGGCTGCACCTACAGTTTAGATTGTAAATTATACTTAGGTTGAGTGCCTAGATAATGTGACTTTCCTGCTTGGGCTCTGCCCTCCTGGGGTATTGTGAGATATCTCTGGGCCAATCACCTAGGCGATGTGACTCTCCCTTTCTGCCTGGGCCAGTCCACAGGGGTTACCATGAGATATCCTTTGGCCCATCACCTATGTTATGTGACTCTTTTTTGCCCTGAATCTGTTTACATGAGAAATGGTTACATATCACTGGGCCCATCACCTAGATGGTGTGACCGTCTTCTACCTGGAACATGTTTACAGGGTGGATTGTGACATATTGCTTTTCCTAGCACCCAGGAGATGTGACTTTTATTGCCAGGACCCTGCCCTTAGCAAAAATACTGACATATCGCTGGCCCAGCACCTAGTTGATGTGACTCTCCCTCCTAGTCTTTGCCCACAGGTGGGATGGTCACACATTTGGCCCAGCTCAGAGGTATAATGAAGACTCGCATATGTGAACCCAGCCAATAGAAGAAATTGTAACTCTTCTAGCTAGGCTTAGAAAAACAGACAATGATCTGGACCTTCTACTTGTAGAAAGATCACACAATATATCACACTCATGCATATTCTATAAAGTCTTTGGGGGATATAAAGAGTGTCATATCAGCATCCAGCACAGAAGTAAAATTGTGACTCTTATAGGTACACCCAGCGGACAATTAAAATTGTCTCCCTCACACATTGACAAAACTTACTGGTGAGGTCCTGACTCTCATATGAGGACACAATACACAGTTAGAATATTGACCATCCAATGTGGATCTGGCCAAAGGTCAGATGGTGGATCATATCTGGATCCAGCTTACAGGCCCAGTGATGACTCTTATACCTGGAGCCCACCAATAAGAGAGGTGTTGACTCTCTCTCATAGCTGGAATTAGGCCAAAAAATAAAGTTCTGGGTTTTCTACTTTAAAAAATATCACAGGTGATTACCACACACATGCATATTCTGTAAAGCCCTCAGATGGTACAGAGAGTGTCATCATAGGACCCAGCAGAACACTGAGGTTGTGACTATTGTATGCACACTCAGCTGACTGTTAAAATTGTCACCTTTACATAAGAGAGGGCAAAATAGTGAGTTCCTGAATCTCACTGACAGACACAGTCCACAGTTGGATCATGTCTGTCACATGTGGATTGAGGCACAGGAGGGATGTTTACTGATTTCTGTAACCAGATAACAGGAACAAAAATGACTCTCCTACCTGGACCCAAAAATAAGAGAGATGTTTACTCTCATGCCTGGGCTTAGGGCAATGGGTGAGATCCTACATTTGGTATTGTAAGAAACACCTGGGCAAGCACAAAGGTCTCAAAGCAGATTGTGAGTCTCACATGTGCCCTATAAAACACTCAGGTGGTACAGAGATTGTCATAACAGAAACCAGCAAACAGGTCAGATTCTGACTCTCATATGCACATCTGGCTGACAATAAGGATTCTCATCCTCCCACCTGAACACAGCCTCCTTACAACGTCCTGAATGTCACACTCAGAGGCAGTCAAAAGTTGGAATTGTGACTCTCATACGTGAATGCAGTCCACAGGTAGGATGGTGACTCTCACACCAAGGTTCAGTGTTGCGGGAAGTCAGGGACCCCAAATGGAGGGATCAGCTGAAGCCATGGCAGAAGAACATAAATTGTGAAGATTTCATGGACATTTATTAGTTCCCCAAATTAATACTTTTATAATTTCTTACGCCTGTCTTTACTGCAACTCTGAACATAAATTGTGAAGATTTAATGGACACTTATCACTTCCCCAATCAATACTCTCGTGATTTCCTATGCCTGTCTTTACTTTAATCTCTTAATCCTGTCATCTTCATAAGCTGAGGATGAATGTCGCCTCAGGACCCTGTGATAATTGCATTAACTGCACAAATTGTCTAAACAATATGAAATCTGGGCACGTTGAAAAAAGAACAGGATAGCAGCAATGTTTAGGGAACAAGGGAGATAAACTTAAACTCTGGCTGCCTGTGGGCTGGGCGGAACAGAGCCATATTTCTCTTCTTTCAAAAGCAAATAGGAGAAATATTGCTGAATTCTTTTTCTCAGCAAGGAACATCCCTGAGAAAGAGAATGCATCCCTAAGAGGAGGCCTCTGAAATGACCGCTTTGGAAATGGCTGTCTTTTACAGTTGTAGCAGAGGGATGAAATAAGCCCTGGTCTCCCGTAGCACTCCCAGGCTTATTAGGACAAGGAAATTCCCACCTAATAAATTTTGGTCAGACTGGTTGTCTGCTCTCAAACCCTATGTCCTGATAAGATGTTATCAATGACAATGCGTGCCCAAAACTTTATTAGCAACTTTAATTTCGCCCTAGTCCTGTGATCTCGCCCTGCCTCCATTTGCCTTGTGATATTCTATTACCTTGTGAAGCATGTGATCTCTGTGACCCACACCCTATTCGTGCACTCCCTCCCCTTTTCAAAATCACTAATAAAGACTTGCTGGTTTTGTGGCTTGGGGGGCATCATGGAAGCTGCCAACATGTGATGTCTCCCCCGGACACCCAGCTTTAAAATTTCTCTCTTTGTCCTCTTTCCCTTTATTTCTCAGACCGGCCAACACTTAGGGAAAATAGAAAAGGACCCACGTGAAATATCGGGGGTGAATTTCACCCAATATCTGGTGCCCACCTGGTCTTCCTTTTTTCCTAAGTGCATGTGGGAACCTGATTCCCTTTGGTAGGTGTGGAGAAACGTCATCGGTTTGGTCCACAGATATGCGTGTTCGACTCCCTGACAACTGGTGAGTAGTCTGTGTATGGTCCGGGTTAACTATGGGTCATGCTACTTTTTATTAACAATTGTACTTCATTCCATTTATATCACCCTTCTTCACTGTTTCAATGCCTTCTGCACTTCATATCAGTGAAAAACAGGCCAGCTGGTGCCAGGAAATAGGTGTTTTGCTAGTGCTACTTTAAGAGTAATGATGAAGAGCACTTGTCTGAATCATTCCCATGTGGCAAACACTGTGATTTGGCCTAAAGTACAAACATTTGTTATTTTCCTCTAAATGTACTAATGAAATAAAATTCTTAGCTGAGAAAGGCTTGATCTCATTCAAATATGTTTTATGAAATTTGGTTGACATTTCAGTGTCTCTGACTTAAATGGAATATTGAAAATTTCCATGAATCCAAATAGAGTGTTATACATGAACAATCTTTTACTAAAAGCCTTTCTGAGGCAGAGTAAGATTCATAAAATTTCTTTATAATATAGAAGAAATGTGGTTAACTATGTTCCCAGTATCAACTCTGAACACTGAGCATTCTCAGTTCCCAGTATAGGAAAAACTGGTATCTCTGTAAGGAGATAGAAAAAGGTGCTTGGGCCGTATATTCTCACTCATAGGTGGGAACTGAACAATGAGAACACATGGACACAGGAAGGGGAACATCACACTTCGGGGACTGTTGTGGGGTGGGGGGAGGGATAGCATTGGGAGATATACCTAATGCTAGATGACGAGTTGGTGGGTGCAGCGCACCAGCATGGCACATGTATACATATGTAACTTACCTGCACGTTGCGCACATGTACCATAGAGCCTAAAGTATAATAATAATAATAATAATAATAATAATAAAAAGAAAAAAAAATTAAAAAAAAAAAGAAAAAGATGCTTGGGGGAGGGTCACAATATTGCACATAAATGCTTTCTACATGCACCTATTAGGATATTAATCTAATTGGTCTATCATTTGCATGGCTAGATTGTTACTGAATGTAGTCATACTGTTTTGTTTTTTGCAGCTAATGACATCCGTTACCTATAAGTTTCATACAATAACTTCCTCAGCTGAGACATGAACCTTTGTGAATTTACCCTCAATTGAGGGACTAGATTTGCAATTTCCAATCTTTCAATGTTAAAGTAAATCAGAGAAGAGTAGTGTGGGTATGTAGTATGCATTTTCTTGCCTAACTATCAAAATTCTTCTCATATTGCCTTGGACACTCTAGGCAGCCACCTAAAAAATATTCCCTCCTAATTTTTTAGCCAGAATATTAGATTTTAAAAGGTCAAGGACTTAATAATTGGGCAAAGCCAAAATCTAGTCTTTGCTTCTTGACCATTTCAAAGAGCATGGCAATTATGCCAAGCCATTGAAAGATGTGGTTCTGATGACTCTTATTTTATTTCAAATATTTTCTCTAATTGTTACTCTTATTGTGTTAATCTAAAAGAGAAATGATCCACATCACAATTGGTGCATTCAAGAAATATGTTAAGATGTTCAAAGTTCGATATTCTATTACAGAATAGTAGAATTCTCTGAAATTTCAATGTCAAATTATTATTAATAAATTCATTATTTTTTCAACATTTTCCAATGTTGAAATTAAATAATTGGGTATGCTTTTTCATGATAAGTTCAATTCTAGGAGAGTACTTACTGGTCTGCCTGGTATTTTTGTCATGAATTATGTAAAACTGAGTTAACAGAATGGAACAGAAATGCTAATTTAATCGGAATGAGAACGAATTCAGCTTTGTTGGTAGACTATTGGTATCCCAGAGGCTGACCATTTACTTCAGCTGTGTAGACATTGCTTCCTAATGCCAGTGAGCCCTTTCAACCAAGTTGTCTTTGTTTCCCATTGATGTGGTCATGTTCTGGTCTCTGTTTTTATTAAGCTCTCCCAGATGAAGGGTGATTATTTCTTGCATAAGCGAGATCTCTTCTCTTTTCTCTGCCATGAGATCCTCCAATTATCCCTACAGAAAGCAACATGTTGAAGGCAGAAATGGAGGCAATATACAAATATATCCATTGCCATGTGGCCACCATAAGCAGCTTACAACATGGCTTACCTAGAAGTTTGATTAATTTCAGGGAAGCAGGGGTGTTTTTCCATGATGTGCTTTTTCTTTTAGAAACACCTCTGATTAAATTTAGTCTAATCAAGATAATTTCTCTTATGATAAACAGGAAGCCAATACATTAGTAACCTAATTATATGAAAAATGTCCCACCACAGTCACACACATTTTCTCACACTCAGGAGAAAAGGATTACACAGCAGGTGTGCACTGAAGTGGGAACCTGAGGGTCATCTAAGAATTTTGCCTACCCTCCTGAATAGATATCTAAAATAGCCTTTCAGTTGCTTTTGTTGTGTTTCTAAGTAAACAAAGATATCATCTGCAAATAATAATTAATTTCACTGCTTTCCAATTTTATTCATTAAAATAATTATCTTTTTCTGGCTTATATGAAGTATTTTTCATTTATGTTATACATTCACATTTGTACGTATGTAACAATACAAATGTATCCTTTTTAATTTTTGTTAAATTTTTAAGAATGGATGTTAAAGGTAACTTCTTTTCTGTTTGACAGGGTTTTTATTGTTGTATTCAAGAGCATTATCCCTGGAGTCAAAGTTGCTTGTGTTTTAATACTGGCTCTGCTATTGTGAGCAAGTTATTTCTCTCTCTGGCTCTGTTTCTTTCTTTATAAATTGAGGATAATAATACCTTTGTTATTAAGTTACTGTGTCTAATAGTCCATTCTCACACTGCTATAAGGACACACCCAAGACTAGGTAAATTATAAAGGAAAGAGGTTAATTTGACTCACAGTTCAGCATGGCTGGGGAGGCCTCAGGAGACTTACAATCATAATGAAAGGGGAAACAAACACATCCTGTTTCATATGGTGATAGGAAGAGAAAATGTGCTGAGCAAAAGGGAGAAAAGTCCCTTATAAAACTATCAGATCTTATGCAAACTCACTCACTGTCATGAGAACAGAATGAGGGTAACTGACCACAGGATTCAATCACCTCCCACCAGGTGTCTCCCATGACACATAGGAATTATGGGAACTAAAATTCAAAATTACATTTGGGTGTGGACACAGCCAGACTACATCAATGTGACAACAAAATTTATTAACACATGTATAGTGTTATGGTTAGTGCTCAGTACAAATTAGCTATTATTAACGAGATATTTATATGCTGAATTGTTAATACATGCTTTCACACAAATATTTTTCCATTATACATGAGTTTTCCAACCAATAGATGAATATCTATTTGAATTACAATTTTATTTTAATGGTGGTATATACATTTAGAATAATAGTATACACAATGGAATACTATGTAGCCTTAAAAAGAGGGAAATATTGTCAATTGAAAAAATAAGGATAAATTTAGAGAATATTTGCTAGGTACAATAACCCAGACACACAAGAAAAATACTGCATGATTTCACTTATATGTACACTCTAATAAAGTTGCATTTGTTATTTACAAAGTAGAATGTGGAATAATTGGTTACCAGAGGCAGTTGTTGATAAAAGAATGCAAAGTTTTACAGACAGGACAAAGAGATTTTGAGATCTATTGCACAGTAGAGTGATTATAGTCAATGATAATGTATATTTCAAAATAACTAACAGTAAGTTTTAATGTCTCACCACAAAAAATGCTAGGTAAGTAAGGTGATAGATATGTTAGTCGACTTAGTTAATATTTTATACATATATCAAAACATTACACTGTACCCCATAAATGTATACAATTTTCATTAGTCAACCAAATATACTAGTAATACGTGTATTTTTTTAAAAAAATTAACTTTAAAAAACTGGGCCAGAGAAATAAATGTTTCTTCATATCTTATAATTTCAGGAAAATATACATATATTTTTAATTACACATGGTTTGCTTATTTAGCGATGTAGGTAAGTAAACTTTTGATATTGTGAATAGTCTGAACCTACCACTCAATAATAAAATGTTAATTATTACTGTTCAGAATAATACAATTCTTTCTTTCTTCCTTCCTTTCTTTTTGTTTCTTTCTTCTTTTTCTTTTTTTCTTTCTTCTTTTTCTTTTTCTTTCTTTCTTTCTTCTTTTTCTTTTTCTTTTTTTTTTTTTTGAGACGTAGTTTTGCTCTTGTTGCCCAGGCTGGAGTGCAATGGTGCGATCTCGGCTCACTGCCATCTCCGCCTCCCAGGTTCAACGGATTGTCCTGCCTCAGCCTCCCAAGTAGCTGGGATTACAGGCATGTGCCACCATGTCCAGCTAGTTTTGCATTTTTAGTAGAGACGGGGTTTCTCCATGTTGGTCAGGCTGGTCTCAAATTCCCGACCTCAGGAGATCCGCTTGCCTCAGCCTCCCAAAGTGCTTGGATTATAGGCGTGAGCTACCGTGCCTGGCCTTATTTGACAATAGAATACTTTCAAAGACAGACTCTAAAGCAACTGTTTAAAGTAAAATTCTCTCAACATAAATGATTTTCTTCACTTATAAAGTTATTTAAGTATATATTTTAAACTACCTTTAAATTTATCAAGTGAACATAAAAAATTAGTTGGCAAAAAAGAATTTATTAAACAAATAGATCAGAAAACAATTTGCCTCTTTCTCTAATTTTAAAACTGACAACACTCAGCATTTAAGTGCTTATTCTCTAGTGTTACTAGAGTGGTAAAGAGCAGTACAAGATGAGGGATCTTTCTTTAGTATTTATATTCATGCTGTGTGAGACTATATGAGAATTTGCCAAGGATAGTATTAAAAATATCCATCGACTATCATAGTCCCAAACTGACCAATTAAAATGAACATAAATTACAACCCCTTGGTGTGGCCACCTTGTTGATCGCAGGCTTAACATTGGTCCTGATCTAAAAAACTTTACAAATCACCAGAGCTAACAAATTTTCTGTACACTCGCTCTATGCTGGGCACTCTTCTGACACCTTCATTTGTATTAATTGCTTTAATTTTATCAAAACCCTAGGATTTAGGCAGTATTATCCTTACTGTACAGCTGAAGAGTCAAGCACAGAGATGTCAAGAAACTGTCTCCAGGTCACAGAGCCTATAAGTGGCAGAACCAGGACGTAATCAGGGACCACCAGATAGCGAGCTTTAATATTAGCCATTATGGCCAGTCCCCTCTCACTCAATTTTTTTTTTCCATTTTTTATTTAACATTTTTGCTTTGAATTTTCTAATTTATTAGAAATGAAGCAGAATTTAAAAACAACTTTTTTCACCCCTAGATAGTATAGAGAACTTCATTTAGGGTTCAAAGTGCTCAAAACAAAGCCTATCACAAATACTTTGGTTGGTAAATGGTTTCTAATGACCTTATTCCTCCCATTACTTAAAAGAATCACTAATGGTACTTTTGAAAAATATCTTTTATATTAAAAGCTAGAACAAAGCTGGGTGCAGTGGCTCAAACCTACAATCCTAGCACTTTGGGAGGCCCAGGCAGGTGGATTACTTGAGATTAGGAGTTTGAGAACAGTTTGGCCAACATATTGAAACTCTGACTCTACTAAAAACACAAAAATTAGCTGGGTGTGATAGCAGGTGCCTGTAATCCCAGCTACTTGGGAGTGTGAGGCAGGAGAATCACTTGAACCTGGGAGGCAGAGGCTGCAGTGAGCCGATATCGCACCACTGCACTCCAGCCTGGGCAACACAGCAAAACACCATCTGAAAAAAAAAAAAGCTAGAATAAGCCTATTATTTTATTTAAAATTTGTGATCTAAATGTACATCATTATTCATTGAGTGGTCTAAAGTTTCTCAAAGTTTTGAAAGCACTAATATAAGAACACTTTTTCAGTCAGGTGCGGTGGCTCACGCCTATAATCCCAGCACTTTGGGAGGCCAAGGTGGGCAGATCACGAGGTGAGGAGTTCGAGACCAGCCTGGCCAAAATGGTGAAACCCCGTCTCTACTAAAAATACAAAAATTAGCTGGGCATGGTGGCACTTGCCTGTAATCCCAGCTATTCAACAGGCTGAGACAGGAGAATCACTTGAATCTGAGAGGCAGAGGTTGCAGTTAGCTGAGGTTGCGCCACTGTACTCTATCCTGGGTGAGAGAGCGAGACTCTGTCTCAAAAAAAAAAAAAAAGACTACTTTTTCATATAGAATGATTAAAGCATATTGTTTTCTCAGTGACTAAAATGAAACAAATTAGAATTACTAACCAGTCACTTACAACGTGGTTTTAAATATTATTTAATGACCACATGTGTAGTTTCCTTGAACTCATTTTAACAACTTATTTCTATTGCTTCTTCACTTCTATTAGAAAAAAATTAAAATTTATGTTACTAAAAGCCTATGAATTTTGTTCTAATCTTAGTGATCATCTTAAAAGACCTTATATACTTATGATCATAGAAACCCTATTTACCATTTACATTTAGAAGAGAAAAAACTACTTTGCATTAGACCAAACAGAGTAAGCCTTTTTTTTTTTTATTGTTTTTTGATTTTTGAGATGTAGTCTCACTCTGTCACTCACTATCAGGCTGGAGTGCAGTGGTGCGTTCTCAGCTCACTGCAACCTCCGCCTCCTGGGTTCAAGCAATTCTCCTGCCTCAGCCTCCTGAATAGTTGGGATTACAGGCATGCACCACCATGCCCGGCTAATTTTTTCTATTTTTAGTAGAGACGGGGTTTCTCCATATTGGCCAGGCTGGTCTTGAACTCTTGACCTTGTGATCTGCCCACCTCGGCCTCCCAAAGTGCCAGGATCACAGGTGTGGGCCACCGCACCTGGCCAATTCTTGCTATCTTATAAGCGATTACAATATTAATACCATCACCTAGATAGAACTTAAAGATAACTCAGTTTTTCTGTGCTTTTTCTGTTATTTAACTTGTCAGCAATAGCAATAGAAACTCTGATATTTACAGCATATTCTGGGTGCAGCAGAACATGGGAGGAGTCAATATACTTCAGGGCTTTTACTTTCACTTGGAAACCTTTAGTTTCTGGTGCTGACGGCAATGTAGTGGAAGACACTAAAAATCAGATGTTGCTACCTGTCACATGATTGGTCACTCTGTGAACACAATAAACATCTTTGCATGAAAAATAACTGAGTAATTGTTTTAATCTAAATCTGCCATAATCTCCAAAATTTTCCCAGAGAAAATGACCAAAATGTTGGCTACGGTTAGGTGAGTAAGTGAAAACTGTAGACTGTGAACCTCACCCACTAAAAAATAATCATAAAATAATAGAAAAATCTCTCAAAATTGTAACATTAATATGAAACATTATATGTTCATAATATGTAACATTAATATGAAAAGGAAATATTATTCCAATTTTTAAATTCATAGAGCTCATTTTATTTGCAACATTTAACATTCACACTCAAAAATACAAGCTCCTGCATGAAAACTTAAGTTGTGCTATAAATATATCGTAAAAATTACATTTAATAATTATCCCTTAATATTAACTCTCCTGACCTTGTGACCCACCCGCCTCAGATTTCTAAGATACATTTTCTAAATAATTTTGTATATGCTACAGTTTGTCTTAGAATCTAATAAAAAATTTTTTACAAAGACAAATAGTGCTATCGGATTTAATTGTCTCACCTGTGGACAGTGTATGCCTCTTATCTCAATTAACTTATGTGGAAGCTACATTGAGAAGCTATAAATAAGCTGAAACTCCCAAGTTTAACACAGTTTTTCACCATATTAAAAAATTCCAATTTTTTCATCAGAACCTACAAAGTAGCGTGTGAAATGATGTGGCACAGAAAGAACAGTGAGAAAACTGTAGCCATAACACAGAAATAAATGGGAAGGGCTGTGATGGACACATCATTAGGATAAACATAAAAAGTCACAAAACAAAAGACAATCAGAAAGTTTAAAAAGCAGAATTTTTATTTAAATTCAGAGAGGCCATTTTGCAGCCTAAGAACTGATGTCCTCTGCACATGCAGAATCAATGTTATATTTTCACCATGAATATTTTCCATCTGCAACTGAGAGTTACAAAGAAAATCAAGCAGGAATAACTATGGTTAATTACGAAGCATCTAGTACACAGATAGTCCTATCTTATATTTGTGCATTCGTCTCTTTTTACACTGCTGTAGAGATACTACCCAAGACTGGAACATTTATAATGAAAGGAAGTTTAATTGATTCACAGTTCCACATGGCTGGGGAGGCTTCAAGAATCTTACAATAATGGCAGAAGGTGAAGGAGAAGCAGGTATCTTTTTTACTAGGTGGCAGTAGAGAGGGAGAGCAGAAAAATTACCACTTATAAAACCATCCGATGTCATGAGAACTCACTCACTATCATGAAAACACGGTGGGTATCATTCTGCCCCTGGCCGCTCCCAAATCTCATGCCCTTTTTATATTTCAAAACCAAACATGCTTTCCCAACAGTCCCCAAAAGTCTTAACTCATTTTAGCATTAACCCAAAAGTCTAACTGCAAAGTCTCATCCCTGCTACCTATGAGCCTGTAAATCAAAAGCAAGTTAGTTACTTCCAAGATACAATGGGGGTACAGGCATTAGATAAATTCTTCCATTTCAAATGGGAGAAATTTGCCAAAACCAAAGAGCTACAGGTCTCGTGCAAGTTTGAATTCCAACCGGGCAGTCATTAAATCTTAAAGCTCTGAGATGATCTCATTTGACTTCATGTCCCACATCTGGGCCATGCTGATGCAAGGGGTGGGCCCTCATGGCCTTGGGCAGCTCCTTCATGGACTGGAATTGGGTGCCTGTGGCTTTTCCAGGTGCACAGTGCAAGCTCATGGTGGATCTGTCATTCTGGGGTCTGGAGTATAGTGGCCTTCTCACAACTCCAGTAGGCAGCTTCAGGGGGGACTCTGCATGAGGGCTCCAACCCCACATTTCCCTTCTGCGTTGCCCTATTGCAGGTTCTCCATGAGGGCTCTGCCCCTGTAGAAGACTTCTGCCTGAACATCCAGGCATTTTTATACATCTTCTGAAATCTAGGCAGAGGTTCCCAGAGCTCAACTCTTGTCTTATGTGCACTCACATGCCCAATACCACACGGAAGCCACCAAGGCTTGAGGATTGCACTTTCTGAAGAAATAACCCAAGCTGTACCTTGGCCCCTTTTATCCACAGCTGGATCTGGAGCAGCTGGGATGCAGGACACCAAGTCCTGAGGCTTCATAGAGCAGTGGGGCCCTGGGCCTCAACCACGAAACCATTGTTTCTTCCTAAGGCTCCTGGCCTGTGATGGAAGGACCCGCCTCATATCTTTTAACATGACCTGAAGACACTTTCCCCATTGTCTTGGCTATCAACATTCAGCTTCTCTTTACTTTTGCAAATTTCTGCAGTGGCTTGAATTTCTTTCCAAAAAATGGGGTTTTATTTTCTACCTCATGGTCAGGCTGCAAATTTTCCAAATTTTTATATTCTGCTTCCATTTTAAACATAAGTTTCTCATCTCCATCTGAGACCACCTCAGCCTGGACTTCATCATTCATATCACTATTAACATTTTGGTCAAAAGCATTCAACAAGTCTCTAGGAAGTTCCAAACTCTCCCACATCTCTCTGTCTTTTTCTGAGCTCTCTAAACTTTCAACTTCTGCCTATTACTCAGTTCCAAAGTCACTTCCACATTTTCAATTATCTTTATAGCAGTGCCCCAAACTCCCATATTAATTTTCTATATTAGTCTGTTTTCACACTACTATAAAGATACTACCGAAGAATGGTAATTTATACAGAAGGGAGGTTTAGTTTACTCACAATTCTGCATTGCTGGGGAGGGTCTAAGGAAACCTACAATTATGGTGGAAGGCAAAGGAGAAGCAAGTACCTTCTTCATTAGGCAGCAAGAGAGAAGGAAAGCAGAAAAAACCACCACTTATAAAACCATCAGATCTTTTGAGAACTCACTTACATCATGAGAACAGCACGGGGGAAAATTACCCCCATGCTCCAATCACCTCCCACCAAGTCCCTTCCTTGACACTTGGGGATTACAATTTGAGATAAGATTTGGGTGTATAAGATCTTAAAGTTACAAATTCAATACAGGGCACAGAATATAAATGTATTTTTTTCAGAATCTCTGAGGTTTCTTGGTTTCTAGTTAATTATCAACCTTATTAAAATGATCTTCTTTGTTTCAATATTGTTCTTTTCTTCTGAAAATACATACAAACTCACAAACATGCTCACTTGCTACATAACTTTCTTACACTTAAGGTATATCTTTTATTTATTTTTAGATGGTGTCTCACTCTGTCACCCAGGCTGGAGTGCAGTGGTGCCATCTCACCTCACTGCAACCTCCACCTCCCGGCTTCAAGCGATTCTCCTGCCTCAGCCTCCTGAGTAGCTGGGATTACAGGCACGCACCACCATGGCCAGTTAATTTTTTATATTTTTAGTAGAGATGGGGTTTCACCATGTTGGCCAGGCTTCCCTTGAACTCCTGACCTCAGATGACCCACTCACCTTGGCCTCCCAAAGTGCTGGGATTACAAGCATGAGCCACTGCACCCAGCTGGTGTATCTTTAGTATATTTGTATATGTAACTCTATGTAAATAGAAACTAAAAGTCTGTTTTTGTTTGTCAGCAGAGAGGTCACATGTACAAAAATATATAAAACAAATTTTAAAAAATATTTAATCAACTCAGAAATGTATGGATATTAATTATACTCATGTAATTTTTATGATCATAAAATGACCCTATGGTTAATAATTCAATTGCACATACTGATAACTAAAAGTTGATTGTTTGTAATACAAAGGATAAATACATGCTCGAGGTGATGAATACCTCATTTACTCTGCTGTTATAATTAAATATTGTATGTCTGTGTTAAAATATCTCATATATGCCATAAGTGTGTATGCACACTATCTACCCACAAAAGTTAAAAAAATTTTAAATAAGATAAAAAAGAATACAAATTTGACCTATGGGAACAAAATTCTTCAACTTATTTGCAGTTTAAAACCGCTGGCAGGCAAGGTGTGGTGGCTCACACCTGTATCCCAGCATTTTGGGATGCCGAGGCAAGTGGATCACCTGAGGTCAGGAGTTCAAGACTAGCCTGGCCAACATGGTGAAACCCCATCTCTACTAAAAATACAAAAATTAGCCAGGTGTGGTGGCATATGCCTGTAGTTCCAGCTACTTGGGAGGCTGAGGCAGGAGAATCGCTTGGACCCAGGATGTGGAGGTTGCAGAGAGCCAAGATTGCGCCACTGCAGTCCAGCCTGGGTGACAGAGCAAGACTCTGTCTCAAAACAAACAAACAAACACACACTGGCAAAAAAGAGATTACTAGACATGTCACTCCCCTACATTAACAAATACTATATTGTTACCATCTTTAACCTAGAACTTTAAGTAAGATGGGACATGTTAAAATTGATAGCAAATTAACACTTCTTTCAAAGCACAAGTCTTAACACATTAAAAACAATTTTGTTTAATGAAAAAATTAAGTTCATACATAATATTTAAAAAATTTTAAATTTATTGCATTTTATTACACAAAGGTACAATTGATAAAATAATTTACTACTAACATTGAAAGGTTTTCCTCTCACTAGAATTCAGAACATTACTGTGAACACCCACTTTATACATCACTAAAACAATTTTATAAGTCAACCACAAACAGCCTCTCCATTTAGATTTTTCATTATGCATGTTACAACCTAATGTCCTTACTCTTTCATAGGAAAGTTCATGAATAATGGACACCTATAAAAAAAACTCTCATATCTCTGATGCAACAATTGATCAAATACTTTCACAATGAGAAGAAAGAATCAACATGAGGTAACTTGAGACTTGAGTTACATTATTATTTGCTTTTCAGAAAATCTATATTTTTTTTACAGAAAAAGAAGCATACCTCAAATGTAATTATAAATCTCCAAAAAAATCTACTTCGTTAAAATGTATATAATGTTAGCTTTGGATCATTTTTATACCTAGCACCCTGATTTAGTGTAATGTCTGAAGTTTCAGTGCCTTCATTCTTTCTACTGTGAATCCTCAAATGTTTATATAGACTTAATTTTTCATTAAATATATTTTCCCCATCTGCTATGTCTGCAAAAATATTTTTTAGTAGAAACTGGTGTTTTCTAAGCTGTAGTTTTTGAACAAATGTTCTTTCACATTCATTATATTTTTAGGCTTTCTCTCAAATATAAATTCTCTGATGTTGACCAGTTTGAGCATCTGCTTCAGGGTTTTCCTTTAATATAAAATGTGTACAATAAAATCTATATTACAAGTAAAGGTACTACAATCCTCTTTATGTTTGAAATGCTTGTCTTCAGAATACATAGTCTTTACTTTAAAGGCCTATATTTTCTGAAGGTCTTTTTACAGTAATCACATGTATAATACTTTTTTTTTGAGATGGAGTCTTGCTCTGTTGCCCAGGCTGGAGTACAGTGGCCCAATCTCGGCTCACCGCAACCCCCACCCCCTGGGTTCAAGTAATTCTCCTGCCCCAGCTTCCTAAGTAGCTGGGATTACAGGTGCATGCCACCATACCTGGCTAATTTTTCTATTTTTAGTAGAGATGGGGTTTCACCATGTTGGCCAGGATGGTCTTGAACTCTGGACCTCATGATCCACCTGCCTTGGCCTCCCAAAGTGCTGGGATTACAGTCATGAGCCACCACACCTGGCTTATAATGCTTTTATTAAGTATAAAGTTTCTGATATTGAGTAAGATGTGAACAGATATTAATGGCTTTCCACATTCTTTGTATTTGTACAATTTTTCTCTGGTATAAATGCTTTCTTGTGCCATAAGGTGTGAGAATTTGTTAAAAGTTTTGCCACATTCTTCATTTTTGTAGGAGTTTTCTTCAGTATAAATTATCTTACCTACCCTAATGTGTGACTACCATTTAAAGGCCTTGCCACACTTAACACATTTCTGGAGTTTCTCACCAGGATGATTCCTCTTTGTTAGAAAGTTTGAGGTGCGGTTAAATGCTGTGTTACATTTCTTATGTATGTAGAGTTTCTCTCCAGCATAAAATTTTTTAATTAATAAGGATGGAAAACCAGTTAAAGACTTTGCCACATTTTTTTTTTTTTTTTAACAATTGCAGGGGTTGTCTCCAATATCAATTATCTTACATTTATTCAAACAAAAAGTTTGAGGACTTTTTAAAGACATTTCCCTATTCCTTATTGTAGGGTTTCTCTTCAGTATTAATTCTCTTAATGTAGAATAAGGGTTCAAGACTAGTTAAAAGCTAAAGCTTTTAACCACATTTTTGTTTTTGTAGGGTTTCTCTCTAGAATGAATTATCTGATATTGTGTAAGGCCTGAGATGTGCTTAAAGGTTTTGTCACATTTTTTACCTTCATAGAGTCTCTCTAATATAAACTCTCTTAGGCTTTGGGAGGCTGAGAGGCAGTTAGATCACCTGAAGTCAGGAGTTCAAGACCAGCCTGGCCAACATGGTGAAACCCCATCTCTACTAAAAATACAAAATCAGCCAGTGTGGTTGCATGCGCCTGTAATCCCAGCTACTCAGGAGGCTGAGGCAGAAGAATTGCTTGAACTCAAGAGGCAGAGGTTGCAGTGAGCTGAGATCATGCCACTGCACTCCAGCCTGGGTGACAAAGTGAGACTTCATCTCAAAAAATTTTTTTTCTCAAATAAATTCTCTTAGGTTCCTTAAGGTTTGAGGGCTGGTTAAAGGCTTTGTTACTTTTTTTTTAACATTTACAAGACTTTTGTTCAATATTAATTCTCTTATGTACAATAAAGGTTTGGAACTGGTTAAAGGCTTGGCCACATTCTTTACGCTTGTAGTGATTTTTTCAAGTATAAATTATTTTATGTATTATAAGGTCTGAAGGCTGGACTTTATCACATTATTCACATTTGTAGGGTTTCTCTCCAGTATGCATACTCTTATGATTAGCAAGACTTGAGGACCACTTAAAAGCTTTGTCACATTCTTCACATTTGTAGGGTTCCTCTCCAGTATGAATCCTCTTATGAGTATTAAGAGTTGAGGAGAAGGCAAAGGCTTTCCCACATTCTTCACATTTGTAGGGTTTCTCTCCAGTATGAATTATCTTATGTTTCTTAAGGGTTGAGGAGCAGTTAAAGGCTTTGCCACATTCTTCACATGTGTAGGGTTTCTCTCCAGTATGAATTCTCTTGTGGTAAGCGAGGGATGAGGATAAGCTAAAGGCTTTGCTGCATTCCTTACATGTGTATGGTTTCTCTCCAGTATGAATTCTCTTGTGGTTAGCAAGTGTTGAGGAGCGGCTAAAGGATTGGCCACATTCTTCACATGTGTAGGGTTTCTCTCCACTATGAATTCTCTTATGTTTAGTAAGGGTTGAGGACCAGGTAAAAGCTTTGCCACATTCCTCACATCTGTAGGGTTTCTCTCCAGTATGAATTCTTTTATGTTTAGTAAGGGTTGAAGAGCAGTTGAAAGGTTTGCCGCATTCTTCACATTTGTAGGAATTCTCCCTAGTATGAATTATCTGATGTTGATTTAGCTGTGAAACCATGCAAAATGATTTGCCATATTTTTTACATTTGAAATGTTTCTTTCCAGTATGTCTTGTCTTATGTCTATTGGAATTTGAAAATTTACTGAAGACTTTGACACATTTATGAGTCTGAAATATTTTGTCTTGGGTAGTTGACAAACATTGGTTAACTTCATTACAACCTCCTTTTTGCACCTCACACTCACCCATGCTTTTACATTTTTGTACTTGTAAATTATCATGTCCACATTTTCCATATCTTCTGGGTATTACTTTTTGGAGTGAATCTTTTATGCCCAGCTCTGGTGGAAGGTCTTGGGTGAAATGAGAACATGTAACTGAAAGACATAAAAATCACAAGTTACTTCGCTTACTACACCCAGATAAATATACTTCACAAATCGAATACATAAAATTATACAAGGTACATTAGCAAAATGGCATATCAAATTACCACAAGCCGTAATTTCTTCATAGGTGTATAAATGCAACAAAAACATAGTGATCAAAATACCTTTTCTGGAAATTTATAAATAAAGTGTGTGCACCAGGTGGGCACAATACCAAGAGCCATACAGACAGAAAAGAAAAGTCTGATACATTTACCCAACACAGCCCTTCTTCATCCCCAACAGAAGAACATGGTGTCTTCAGGAGTAAACTGGCTTTTATTACAAAAGACCAGAAAAATACTGGCACCTATATCTTTACTTTTGGCTTATGCGGGCCTTTCTGTCTTCCATGATAGAAAGTGCTGAATCAAATGGTAGTATACTTTGAAATGACACGTTTAAGTCTTTTGAGATCACTAGTGAATGTTACAACAGCAGAAAGACTGTAGTACATGGACAGAAAATAGGTGCAGAAAGTAGCTACCTACTGGTAAGAAGAAACATGGAGAAGTCTTTTAATGGAAAAATAAATACAAAATTGCAGACAAGACACATCCTGAGAGCATGTTTGAGAGACTCCGTGAATCTCTAGCCAAGAAAGAAAATTGGTTTCAGGCTATGCCAGGAAAGAGCTGCATTATAAAGATCATGAAAGGTAGTTTTATGTTAATGTTGAAATCTCAACCAAAGATTACGATGTATACAAAACATGAGGACAACATGGTCTAATCAAAAAAATCAAAAATTTTGAAAAAGCAACTACAAAAATAAAAAGGCATATATTACTTTTAAAAACATAAGATAATCCATATTATGCTCAGTGAGAAAAATGGAAAACCAGGCACCTAAATAAAATCAGAAAAATAAGAATATCAACAACAGGCTTGGAATAATAAAAACAAAACAATCGTGGAATTAAAAAAGAATAACTGAAAAAATTTAAAACTAAGAAAAAAATAATGTAAGAAATGAAGAAGCTAAACAAACTAGGATATACACAAAAAGATCCATAACACATATTTAAACAAAGTTTCAAAAGTCACTAACCAGAAGGCAATCTTGGGACCTGTAAGATAAAAATGAGGTATTATTTATAAGCATAGTCCCCTGAGACATTTGACAACAGAAAGCTTGCAGGTCAGAAAAGAACTGTGTACAATGGTCAAAGTGCTGAAAAAAAATCTTCGTGGTGAGAATAATAAACACAGCAAAAATGTACTACAAAATAAAGAAAAAATAAAGATCTTCCAGAATAAACACATGCTGGAAAAGCATATAAGCACTGCATGTGCCCTAAATAAAATGCTGAAAAGAAGTCCTTCCACTTAAAATAACATGATGAAAAAAATACATAATCATATGAAAATACATAACTTTCTGAAAAACATATGCATATACAAAAAATAAAAATCTGTGGTATTGTGATCGTGCAGAAAACATTTTTAGTTATTCTTTAAAATTTGAAAGATGTAAGCATAAAAATAGTCATAAAACATAAAAAGATATAATTATCAACATCAATAAGATGTATAGGGTAGATATATGAGGACAAATTTTTCTATGCAACTGAAGTTATTTTTTGTTTACCAGTTTAAAAAATATTGTGGTAACATTTAGAGGTGTTATGAAATCTCCAGTGTAGCACAAAGAAAAAATCTTTATAGACACACAAAAAGAAAATGAGTCAGTTACTAGTATGAGACAAAGATTGATACTATATAATGGTAAAATGAGTCCATTTACTAGGAGTCTGTAACTATTACGTCTATATGTATAAGTATATATAACATCAGGGTTTCAAAATATATAAAGCAAATATTGATAGAAGTGAAGCAAGAAATAAAATGGCAGCATAAAATTATAAACATTAAGACCTCACTTCCTCAATAATAAATAAAAAATTGAAATAAAAAATTAATTAAAAAACAGAAAACCTGAAAAACATTATATTGTGTATGAATTCATTTTTCATTGCTATAGAAAATAACCTGAGACTGGGTAATTTATAAAGAAAAAGACTTCTTTGGTTCACAGTTGAGTAGACTGTACAAGATGTATATCTATGCCAGCATCTGCTTCTGGTGAGGATATGAGGAAGCTTACAATTATAGTGGAAGGCAAAAAAAAACCAAACATGTCACATGGTGAAAGATGATGCGAGTATGAGGTGGAGTAGCCAGGTTCCTTTAAACAACCAGCTCTCATGTGAATTAATAGAGGGAGACCTCTATGATTACCAAGGGGATTGTGCCAAGTCATTCATGAGAGATTTGTCTCCATGATGCAAACACCTCTCATTAGGCCCCACATCCAACACTGGAGATTGAATTTCAACATGAGATTTGGAGGGCACAGAACTCTCCAGTCAAAAGCAAGAGGATACGCAATATTCTTATTTGCACCTGGTATGTTCTGTTAGAATACATAGGTCTTAGCAAATTTCAAAAGATCAGCCAGGTGCAGTGGCTCACAGGTGTACTCTCAGCACTTTGGGAGGCCAAGGTGGAAGGATCACTTGGGCAAGAAGTTTGATACCAGCCTTGGGAACACAGTGAGACCCAGTCTCTACAAATAATTAAAAATTAGCTGGGCATGGTGGGGTAGGTCTGTAGCGTCAGCCCCTCAGGAGGCCAAGGTGGAAGGATTACTTGAGTCCAGGAGGTTTAGGCTGCAGTGAGCCAAGATTGTGCTACTGCACTAGAGTCTGGGCAACAGAGTGAGAAACTCTGTGTAAAAAAAATTTAAGATGAGCAAAATCATACAGCCTATTTTTTCTAACCAAAACTGAATAAAACTAAAAACAAAAAAGGTAAAACTGGCAAATCAAAAATATATGGAAATAAACACACTTTTCCATGTATTCTTGCACAGGTCAAATAATTTAATTTAATTTAATATTTTTGCTCAAGGGTCAAAATAGTTAAGTGACAACTTAATTTGTTAAGATGTCAATATAACCCACAGTGGTGAACAAATTTAATATAATCTGTATCAAAATTCCAAAAGTATATTTATTCCTGAAATATTGTTTAAAATTTTTAAATTTTATTTTGAACTATATCTAGAGAAACACACATGAAAAACAGAGGCAATATACTTCTTAATTTTAAAACATAATAAAAAGCAACAATAACAATAACTATGTGGTATCCACACAAAGACAGACAAAGACATGATAGAACAAAATAGGGAGCTCAGCAATGAACTCTTCTGTGTATGATCAAATAATCTGCCACAAGGTTGCCATGAGCAGACAATGGAGAAAATATAATCTCTTCAACAGACAATGTTGAAAACTAGATACCTACATTGAAAAAATAAACTTGGATGCTTTAATTGCATCATATACAAAAAATATTTTAAACAAAATACTTAGACTGAAAAAAAACTAATGAAATTCTTAGAAAAAAATATAGTGGAAAGACATGACATTGGTCTTGGCACCATTTTCTTAGATATGCTATCAAATGCATGAGCAACAAAGAGAAGAACAGAAAAATTTAACTGGGCTAAACTTCAAAATTTCTGTAATCAAATAACACATTTAATAGAGTGACAGTGCCACCCAAGAAATGGGTGACAATATTTGAAAATCACATGATAAAACTTAATATTGAGAATTTATAAACAACCCCTAGAAGTAGACAACAATAATTGATTTAGAAATGGTCAAGCGAGCCAGGCGCGGTAGCTCATTCTTGTAATCCCAGAACTTTGGCAGGCCGAGGTGGGCAGATCACCTGAGGTCAGGAGTTTGAGACCAACCTGACCAACATGGCGAAACCCAATCTCTACTAAAAACACAAAATTAGCCGGGCATGGTGGCACATTCCTATAATCCCAGTTACTCAGGAGGCTGAGGTAGGAGAATCATTTGAACCTGGGAGGCAGAGGTTGCCCTGAGCCAAAATTGCCATTGCACTGCAGCCTGGGCAACAAGAGTGAAACTCAGTCTCAAAAAAAAAAAAAAAAGAAAGAAATGGACAAATGATTAAACTAAATTTTAATAAAAAAAAGATATACAAATGGGAAGAACTATTTGAAAGGTTGCATAAAATTAATAATTTATAGAAAAATGCAAAACAAAATCACCTTACATCAATTAGAATGGCCACTATAAGTTTTTTCAAAAACACCAACTATGTTGATGATGTAAAGAAATTGAAACCTATGTAAGTTGTTGATGAGAAAAAAAGATGCAGCTGTCATAAAAAATATGAATGCTCTTTGAATAATTGAAAATGAAATTATACAATACAGCAATTCTATTTATAAATCTATATCTAAAATATGCAACACAGTAAAATGAAGACATAAGAAGTATCCTGCTTGTATATCCCCCCACAGCAAGTCTCATAACCCAACCTCTAAATAAATAAATACATGGATAAAAATTAAAAAATAAAAAAGTTGTAAAAAAACTTTAAACTATATTTCAAGTCTATAGTAATGAAAACAGAATGGCATGTGCAGAAAAACGGACAACCACCAATGAAACAGAAACTACTATTCTCACACATTTTAGACACGATGAAAAAAAATTTTTTTTAATGGTTTAACATAGAGTTTCTCAAAAATATGCAGATATTAGCGTGCCCCAAAAACAATGGCAAAGCAGTCAGTCTCTCATAAGCCATAAAGAAAACTTGGGCTCACACTATGAACTTGAAGAAAGATTACGAAGCAAAAGTAGAATCCTTAGAGAATTTAAAAGCATGGGGCAGAAGGTATCCCTATCTGAGAGCAAAAGAAAAAAAATCACTCGGGCTTCTCAGAAACTCTTTCCATGGAAGCACACCTCCCCAAATCACACTTTAAGGACTGGCTTCCTCCTTGACTTTTATACCTCTCATCTGTGTCATCTGCTTCATTCACTCTCACTTACCTGGGTGTTTGGTTACCATCTCATCTCTCTTTATATTCCAAGGCTCTTTATTTTGCTCCAGACAGGTGATCAAGTCTGGCTTAGAGACAGCAATACCTGTTTTATTAAGAAAAAAAAGTAACATAAATCTTGCTGAATTCTTTAATTACCAAACTAGTATTATGCTTAGTAAAGAGGATATAATAGAAAATTCTAGAAAATTAATATTGATTCATAACAGAACTTTTTAACTATTTAGAAAATACTTTAAATTTGTAGGTCCTTAATTATTTCACTACTCAGTACTACTGAATCAAAAATTGGTGGCAGCAACTGAATTCTAAGGTGTGGGCAAGGATATTTTATGCCATGACATTTTTGGAATTGCCACTAACCTAGAGTGAAAGATACATAAGCTCAGGAAAGGGAAAAGTTCAGGTCAAGATAAAACATCTTGAGGAATTTGTTCTACACCAATGAATCCCCAAGATTTTCTTAAAATCAGAGAGCTAAAATTCACTCATGCAAAGCAGAAATTACCAAAAAACATTTTAGAAAAGAGAGAAAAGAAATATATTAGGAATTGTGTATTGAAGTTATCCTCACCCAGGGAGACCAGGTTTCTGTAGTTCTCTAACATCACATCTCTATATAAATTCTGCTGAGCATGATCCAGGCATTGCCACTCCTTCAGAGAGAATTCTATGACTACATCTCTGAATGTCAACAGTCCCTGAAAAACAACAACAACAACAAAAAAAAACACTCATGAACACACAAACACTTACCACTTGGCCGTAGGCAGAGATTTTTATTTGACTCAAGTTAAAAAAGAGAGTAAAAAGAAGTGTTTCTCACTTATAAGAGTGACTAAAATTATTCAATGATAATTTTTAACACTGAAGTATTCTCTAACTCTGAGAAAAGAGGATAGCATATGATCCACAATACCACTGTAGATATGATACTTTTCTGGATGATAAATTATTAAATTAAGGGCATCAATATGAACATGTCTATTTTTTTTCTTTTCTTTTTTGTTTTTTTTTTTTCCATTTGGAAACCAAGTCTCACTCTGTTGCCCAGGCTGGAGTACAGTGGCATGATCTCGGCTCACTGAAACCTACACCTCCTGGGTTCAAGCGATTCTCCTGCCTCAGCTTCCCAAGTAGCTGGGACTACAGGTGTGAGCCACCATGCGTGGCTAATTTTTGTATTTTTAGTAGAGATGGGGTTTCTCCACGTTGGCCAGGCTTGTCTTGAACTCCTAACCTCAGGTGATCCATCCACCTCGGCCTCCCAAAGTGCTGGGATTACTAGCGTGAGCCACCGCACCTGGCCTAAATTTAATTATAAAGAAACACCAGTTTTATGCAAAGTTGAAGATACAGATAACTTCCCTGTTCTGTAATTTTTAATAGTAACATTAAGTAGCCTTTCTTTAGCACCCTAGAGAGCAAGTATCTCTTAATAGGTTTTTTCAGAACTTTCTGGGTAATAAGTGTCATCCTGTTTATGTCAGCATTTTCTAAATCCTGTTCTGCATGGAACTAATAGAGCACACAGATGAAACTTCAACAAGACATGTTTCACTTTTCATTAATATCCAAAGACAGCTGTGTTTCCTCAGTAAAAATCTTGAGTATTTACACCTTCTCATGTTCAACAGCTACAATGGGAACATTTTAAATATCGCAGGTCATAAATTTGTGGTGAGAATTCTGCATGGCATACAAAAATCCAAGATGAAGAAAATATCTAGAAGGCTATGGTATGGCCAGGCACGGTAGCTCACGCCTGTAATCCCAGCACTTTGTGGGGCCAAGGCGGGTGGATCACTTGATGTCAGGAGTTCGAGACCAGCCTGGCCAACATGGTGAAACCCTGTCTCTACTAAAAATACAAAAATTAGCTGGGTGTGGTGGTGGGCACCTGTAATCCCAGCTACTAGAGAGGCTGAGGCAGGAGAATCGCTTGAACCCGCAAGACGGAGGTTGCAGTGAGCCGAGATTGTGCCATTTCACTCCAGCCTGGAGGACAAGAGTGAAAACTCGGTCTCAAAACAAACAAACAAAACAAAACAAAATAAAAACAACAAAAAAAGACTATGCTATACAGAAAAATTTTTTTTTCAGAACCCCTGGACTATCATACAAATAGCAAAAAATAATTGAAACAAACTTATTAGGTATAAACAGCACAAGCAGAGAAGTAAACATTTGCATGTTCCGAACACATGGCATTCCAAAAGGCAGAATGGACGCTGCATTTTTTTTTTTTTTTTGAGACAATCTTGCTCTGTCGACCAGTCTGGAGTGCAGTGGTGCAATCTTGGCTCACTGTAACCTCCACCTCCCAGGTTCAAGCAATTATCCTGCCTCAGCCTCCTGAGTAGCTGAGATTACAGGTGTGTGCCACCACGCCCAGCTAATTTTTGTATTTTTAATAGAGACGGACTTTCACCATGTTGGTCAGGCTGGTTTCGAACTCCTGACCTTGTGATCCACCCGCCTCAGCCTCCCTAAGTGTTGGGATTATAGGCGTAAGCCACCACGCCCGGCCCGCACACTGCTCTTGATCTGAGACATGCTCACCTGAGAAAAAGTGATTTTTTTTCTTTTCCTCCTCTTTCTCTGAAATGTATTTTCAGATAAGATGCTCTGGACATATCAAACCTGCATCTTGAGAATATGCCTTTAAAGCACAACCTATTCACCTGCTACCACCACACACACCCACGGGCAGAAAGACCGAGGCTTGCAGAAAACATTCACCCATTTTTGTTGTTTATAACTGAAAAGATTTAAGAGCAATGAGAGAACAATGAGCTTCTCCATAACTAATAAAATATAAGTTTCTTTTTCCCTGCCCTCCCTTCCTTTGATGCAAAGGTTGAACTAAACTCTCCTGAATGTATCTTGAACCCCTCAAGTTTATATATATAAATCACTTGGTAATCTTGGCCCTGCTTTATGCAAAGTGATTCTGCAGGGCCCAAAAGGGTCCAGGAATGGGCTTTTTCAACATGTCCCCTGTAAATGCTGATTGTGCTTTCCCAGACACATTATTAGCATTAGCGAGAGAAAGCAGGCACAGCTGAGTCCCTTACACCCACCACATTTGTCACAATATAAATACTTCCGGTACAAATAAAGACAACCAATCTCCACCCTGAAATATTATATTTTTTGTTGGCTTTTTTAAGTTTACAGAGAAAACAGAAGGCAGCAATATCTGAGTAGGTCTGCACCTGGGAAATGTGTACACATATACTAATAAAATGTTTATTAAGCAGGTACTATGTGCTCAGGAGCATGTCACAGAATACTGTGCTGGGAGTAACACACAATGTGATTTAATTTTCATAGTACTCTGGGAGTTGCTATTAAGCGTTGAATAATTTTTAGCATTTAGATTAAGAGCACAGCATTTTTATTTATTCTTATGTTTCTCTATCATTAATTTTTAAAAGAAAATATATAGAATAAATCAATACAAAAAACATCCAAAATGATACAATTACATAAAAATTGAATAATCAACTTCCAAATGGCTATTTTGTAAATAATGAAATTAAGGCAGAAATAAAAAAAGTTTTGAAACTAATTAGAGCTGAAATACAACATACCAGAAGCTCTGGGTCACAGCTAAGGCAGTGTTAAGAACAAAGTGTATAACACTACACATCCACATCAAAGAGTTAGAAAGATCTCAATTTACAAACCTAATGTAATAATTAAAAGAATTACAAAAGTAAGAGCAAACTAACTTCAAAGCTAGCAAAAGACAAGAAATAACCAAAATCATATCTGAAATGAAGAAGGTGAGACATAAATAACTATAAAAAGTTTAACGGGCCAGGCACAGTGGCTCACGCCTGTAATCCCCACACTTTGGGAGGCCGAGATGGGCAGATCATGATGTCAGGAGTTCGAGACCAGCCTGGCCAACATGGTGAAATCCCGTCTCTACTAGAAATACAAACATTAGCTGGGCATGGTGGAGGGTGCCTGCAATCCCACCTACTCAGGAGGCTGAGACAGGAGAATTGCTTGAAACCAGAAGGCGGAGTTTGCAGTGAGCTGAGATCACGCCACTGCACTCCAGCCTGGGTGAAAGAGTGAAACTCTGTCTCAAAAAAAAAAAAAAAAAAAAAAAAAGTTCAATGAAACCAGAAGTTGATTCTATGAAAAAATTAATAAGATAGATAAAATACTATATTAATGAAGAAAAAAGACATAATTCAAATAAACACACTGAGACTAAAAAGTCCAAAAACAACAGATGCTTGTGAGGTTGTGAAGAAATGGAATGCTTATAACATTGCTGGTGAGCGTATAAATTTGTTTAACCATTGAGAAAAGCAGTTTGGGAATTTTTCAATAACCTGAAAATAGAATTACCATTTGACCCAGCAATCCTACAATTGGGAATATAACCAATGAATGTAAGTTATTCTACCATAAAGACACATGTGCACACATGTTTATTACAGCACTATTCACAATATGAAAAACAAGACATAAACCTCTATGTCTTCAATGGTAGATTGGATAAAGGAAATGTGGGATGTACACACCATGAAATATGATGCAGCTATAAGAAAGAAAAACATTATGTCCTTTGCAGCAACATGAATGGAGCAGGAGACTGTTATTTTTAGAAAACTAGTGCAGGAACAGAAAACCAAATACTGTATGTTGTCACTTATAAGTGGGAGCAAAATAATGAGAACACGTGGACACAAATAAGAGAACAGACACTGAGGCCCAGTTCAGCGTGGAGGGTCAGAGGATGAAGAAAATCAGAAAAAAAATCTATTGGGTACTATGCTTAGTACCTGAGTGATAAAATGATCTGTAGACAAAAACTTCATGATATGATTTTACCTATATAACAAACTTGCACATGTACTCTTGAATCTAAAATAAAAGGTAAAAGAAAATTCTGCCGGGCGCGGTGGCTCACACCTGTAATCCCAACCCTTTGGGAGGTTGAGGCAGGCAGATCACCTGAGGCCAGGAGTTCGAGACAAGCCTGGCCAACATGGTGAAACCCTGTCTCTATTAAAAATACAAAATTTAGCCAGGCGTGGTGGCATGCACCTATAATTCCAGCTACTCAGGAGGCTGAGGCAGGAGAGTCTCTTGAACCTGGGAGGCGGAGGTTGCAGTGAGCCGAGATCACGCCACTGTACTCCAGCCTGGGTGACAGAGCAAGACTCCGTCTCAAAAAAAAAAAAAAAAAAAAAAAAATTCATGGGTGGGAAAGAGTGCAAGGTAAATGACAGGACTGGTTTGTGCTACAGACAGTGGCCCATGTGGGGCTATACTCTGATTTAGTCCTGTGTCATGCAGGCAGATTAGACTATGATCAAGTGGCACAGATCCCTACATCGGTGGAGGAAACAGGTTGCTGCTGCAGATTCAGTGGCTGGGGTTGGGGATATGCCAGGAAACTTGTAGGCACATTAATGGGATTTTGGCAAGAAGCACTAAAAGCAAAAGCACTGTGGTGGAATACTTGAGGGTGATACCTAGTCCTGGGAGGGGTGTGGACGCATCAATGTCTAGTGGGTCTGTCTGTGAATGTGTGAGAATCATGTGGTGGTAGCGGTGAAAGAAGGAGGTCTGTTATCAGAATTCCTTTTCTCTAAGTTTTTAGTCCCCTTTCACCCTGAGAGGAGACCTAGAATCACAGGACAATGTGCAGTGTGACAGCCTGTGTGCAGGAGAACAGAGCCTCACCTTACCAGACACCCAGAGTCCTCCTCCGGGCCAGGCCTCTGTAATATCTCTTTTCTGACACCAAATCTGTGGAGTTTGCTAACCAGGAAGCAATTTTTTTTTTCCTTTTTCCACTCTGTTGCCCAGGCTGGAGTGCAGTGGCACAATTTCAGCTCACTGCAACCTCCACCTCCTGGGTTCAAGTGATTCTCCTGCCTCAGCCTCCCGGGTAGCTGGGATTACAGGCACCCATCACCACGCTTGGCTAATTTCTGTATTTTTGGTAGAGATGGGATTTCACCATGTTGGCCAGGCTGGCAACAAGCAATTTTTTAACACCAACTTATTGTCTAACATTTCCATCTTGATACCACCCAGAGTCAGCACAGACCATAATTCAGAGCTCAGTCTCATCATATTGCCCTTACTGCATATGCCTGTCACAAATCCCAGGGACCCATCTATGCTTCTCAGCTACTGTCTGTAAATTGGGGACTCCCATAATCTCCCTCAAGTTCAATAATTTGATAGAGATACTCACAGAATTCTGAAAAATCCTGTACTTATGTTAACCAGTTTACTATAAAACATGCAACCAAGAAACAGTGAAATGGAAAAGATGTATAAGACAAAAAAAAAAAATGTTGGGGAAGATGGGGCATATAGATGATCTTGGTAAATGGCTGTGATTACTAAAATTCTCCAGCCTGGCATGATGGCTCATGCCTATAATCCCAGCACTTTGCGAGGCTGAGGTGGGTGGATCACCTGAGGTCAGGAGCTTGAGACCAACCTGACCGACATGGAGAAAACCCATCTCTACTAAAAAAACAAAAAATTAGACGTGGTGGGCCTGTAATCCTAGCTACTTGGGAGGCTGAGGCAGGAGTATTGTTTGAACCTGGAAGGTGGAGGTTGCAGTGAGCTGAGATCGCACCACTGCATTCCAGCCTGGGTGACAGCAAGACTTTGTCTCAAAAAAAAAAAAAAAAGTAATAATAAAATAAAACAAAATAAAATAAAATTCTCCATCCTTTGTGGTCTTCAGCAACAGCTTAATAGAAACATTCTCCCCATTATGACTTAGATAGTGTTGTATTTTCTCACTTATCACATAGCCAGACATAGACTCTGCAAATTTCTACTTTTCTTTTTTTTTTTCTAACAAAACAGTGATAATTTTTATTAACTTGCTAGAATAATTCTTTTAAAATGACAACATTACTGAATTGTATTTTACATATCATAAAAATCCCTCTTTTCTGCTAAATACTTTTCTTCAGTGGTCAAAACAAAATACATCTTAATCAACTTTGTATCATTTTTCTTTTTTCCCAGGGCTTCTGACCTTTGAGCTACTTTCGGTCTAAGCCAACACACAACCCCATTTTCTCTTTCCTTAAAAACATGCTGTCTTCAGGGTAAAACATTCTCTGATCTAGAATCTAATTTTGCCCCCTTCTATCATACCATTCTCACTCCACCTTCTTTCTAAATATGTTTGCTATTCTCTGTGAAAGAAAGTCCTTGTCTGCCTAAACATTGATATCCTTAAAAATCTTATACCTGGTAATTTTTTCTGTTGTTGGGATTCAGAACTTATTACCTAAATCTGATTTTGTTTTATTTTACAAAGTCTAGAAACTGCCCCAAAACAGCAACACCTTTATTTTCAGTAAGGTCTTTCCAATTCCCATCTATTCTAACTCTAACTGCATCTGCCTGTGGGTCCCCAGCTTTCCTGGGCTCTGTTGCTCATCTCAGTATAAAGGCTTCTTCCATGGCTGAGGTGAGCAGGCTGGGACATCTGCAGGAGAGGCTCCCTAGAAAGAACTCACTAGGCCTTCATTAACCTCCTTTTGCAGACTCAATATTGCCCTTAGCTTGGAGTTACAGGGCTCAGGCTTTAATTTCCAAGTCAGAGATGTTCACTTAGTTTTTGAAACAAAGTGTTAGATAAATTCAGAAAAATTACTGAAACACAGTTTATACAAAAGGGAAAAAATTTGAAGGTGCTTATACTTTATAGCTCAATGAGAAAAGCAAAAGTATCTCTCTCTTTCAGACAATACACATATCGTTTTCTTATTTCCGTAACAGGACATTCTGTAATTACTACTATGACCAAATTCCTAGAAGGTGTGCAGTCCCATCTCATAAACTTTAGCATAAAATTCGGAAATCAAGATAACAGAGCCAGGAGCAGTGCCTCTTCCCTGTAATCCCAGCATTTGGAGAGGCCCAGGCGGCCGGATCACCTGAGGTCAGGAGTTCGAGACCAGCCTGGCCAACATGGCAAAATCCCGTCCCTACTAAAAATACAAAAATTAGCCGGGTGTGGTGGCAGGTGCCTGTAATCCCAGCCACCTGGGAGGCTGAGGCAAGAGAATCACTTGAACCCAGGATTCGGAGGTTGCAGTGAGCCAAGATCATGCCACTGCACTCCAGCCTGGGCAACAGAGTGAGACTCCGTCTCAAAAATAAAAATAAAAATAAGATAACAGGATGTAGAACGGAAGTATTTACTGTCACATATTAATTTTGCAAAAAGAGACACTGATGTTTTGATGAATCTATGTAATTCCCCAGTTATCTACCACATTTTCTTGTGCAAATGTATTCATTTCCGACAGCCATAATGGAAGAGACATTTTTCATATTATTTCCCTTGGTAATATTCGCAAAGCTAAGCCTTAGAATACTGTGTGAAATCATGCAGCCAAAAAATAACACACCTGAGAAAACTTCTATGCTCACTCTGAAAAACAAAAGGGTAAATGCAAATTTTTAATAAACAGAATACATGACTAAATTTTTTTTTCTGAAACTCATCTCTTTCATGACCTTTGTAAATATTGTCTTACATATTGAGCTCTACTGATAAAATGCAATTTACAGTTAACTAACGTAAGTTGAAAGAAGTGAAAATATCTTTTCAAGGTGACCAACCCAGGGAGTGGCAGTGCTGACTGGAACACAGACACATCTGACTCGTGTCAAGTCAAGCTATCTAATCACTTGAGAGAGTCTCCCACGTGCATCCTGCTCACTGAAATGCTCAATGACAACCATTCCAGGAGACACTGCGCCGTGCCTTGGTGAGTTCCCTAGGTGCAATTACTTTGAGATTCTTGCACCATCTTATTGGGGTCAGTTTTTCTTGTCTTTAGAAATAGCTTTTTTTTTCCCTTCACAAATCTGACAGAATCTAGAGGGCAGAAATTACTTCTGTGTTTTCCCTCAATATCAGCATATGATTGGCTGACTAGCAATGTGTCTCCATGAAATGCAAGCTGAGTTGGGTAAAGACAATTTTAATGTCGCAAGGGATTAGCTTTTTATAGGAAAAGTATACTAGGAGATTGCTCACAGCCCCAAGGCATTCATTTGCTCTCTTCTCTTGAAAGGCTACACTTCATATCGTGTGCTGTTCTCTAAAAGAAAATAACTCAGGAGATGATATTCACTAGACACTTCAGCAGACACGGCCAAGGTGGGTTGATATTCACTAGACACTCTGGCAGACATGGCCACGGTGGGTATCTTGGTTTATCCCAAAGCAGTACTAAGACCCAGTACCAGGAAAAACCTAAAGTGTGGCTGAAGAAACACTACCCTGTAGGGTTTCCCCCCAAAAAACTCAACCCACACATTATGATAAGACGTCTGAGCTTGGAAAAGACAAAAGAAGAGGCACATAGATTTTTTACAATACAGTGTCAGAGGATTACTCTCTGCCTTTTCTCTTTTCTTTTTTTTTTTTTTTGAGACATGGTCTTACTCTGTTGTCAGGGCTGGAGTGCAGTGGCATGATCTTGGCTCACTGGAACATCCATTTCCTGGATTCAAGTGATTTTCTTGTCTCAGCCTCCTGAGTAGCTGGGATTAGAGGCGCCCACCACCACACCTGGCTAATTTGTTTGTATTTTTAGTAGAGATGGGGTTTCATCATGTTGGCCAGGCTGGTTTCTAACTCCTGACCTCAAGTGATCTGCACCTTGGTCTTCCAAAGTGTTAGGATTACAGACGTGAGCCACTGCGCCTGACCTCTGCTTTCTTCTTATGTGAAATATTTATAAACGGGAAACTTTTTTTTACAAAGCATTGAATGACACTCTTTAAGTGTCATCCAATGACTTTAAAAAAAATAATTAGTGTTAAGTACTGTGTCTGAAACATACAAGAAAGGACAAATAGGTAATAATGTGAGTTAGAAAGAAAAGTTGGCATTTGGGAATGTCAGATGGAACTGGAAATTTAATATTTTACTGCAAGCCAGTTAGTCTGTGAGAACAGGGAAACTGACTTAAGACCTTGTTTAAGACATGGTTGCGGCCCGGTGTGGTGGCTCATGCCTGTAATCCCAGCACTTGGGAGGCCAAGCAGGCTGATCATCTGATGTCAGGCGTTCGAGACCAGCCTGGCCAACATGGCGAAACCCCATGTCTACTAAAAATACAAAAATTAGCTGGGTGTGGTGGTGCAGGCCTGTAATCCCAGTTACTCAGGAGGCTGAGGCAGGAGAATCACTTGAACCAGGAAGGCGGAGGTTGTAATGAGGCGAGATCGAGCCACTGCACTCCAGCCTGGGTGACGGAATGGGGCTCCGTCTCAAAAAAAAAGAAAAAAAAAAAGACACAGTTGAAAAATGCAGGCTGCCTGCAATAGCTTATTCCTGTAATCAGAGCACTTTAAGAGACAAAGGCGGCCAGATCACTTGAGGCCAGGAGTTTGAGACCAGCCTGGCCAACATGGCAAAACTCTATCTTTACTAAAAATACAAAAATTAGCCGGGCATGGTGGTGGGTACCTTTAATTCCAGTTACTCAAGAGGCTGAGGCAGGAAAATCACTTCAACCCAGGAGGTGGAGGTTGCAGTGAGCTGAGATCACACCACTGCACTGCAGCCTGAGCAACAGAGCAAGACTCTGTCTCAAAAAAAAAAAAAAAAAAAAGCAAGGGAAAGCCAGTTTCCTGTAGAGTATAAAAATATTTAAACAGCAGGCAATTAGTCTAAGGTGGATTGATTTTTCTCAGCTCTCACTTAAAAAAAAAAAATCTAACTCAAATGTATCTCTTATGGCCAGGGGCAGTGTGGCTCACGCCTGTAATCCCAGCACTTTGGTAGGCCGAGAAGGGCAGATCATTTCAGGTCAGGAGTTCGAGACCAGCCTGGCCAACATGGTGAAACCCCATCTCTACTAAAAATACAAAAATTAGCCAGGCACGGCGGCGGGCACCCATAATCCCAGCTACTTGGGAGCCTGAGGCGCGAGAACTGCTTGAACCCAGGAGGCAGAGGTTGCAGTGAGCCAAGATAGTGCCATTGCACTCCAGTAAGGACAACAGAGCAAGACTCCCTCTCAAAAAAAAAAAAAAAAATTGCATTTCTTGGAAATTACTATATTGAAGAAAAAAATTCAGGCCTAGTCAACCACAGACTGCTAATTAATCTGTGATGACATAGCCAAGACATTTTCACCTGGATCTTACAAATAAGGAAACTACATAACTTTACCAAAGCAGTTACTGAATTTGGTTTGCTTCATCATGCAACTTAGACTTCTTCAAGTCTCTCCCATGGACCACAACCCACAAACCATAGCTGGGCGCTCTATGATTCTTGAATCACATTTTGATCAAATTGTCTAATATTTTTACAGTGACTTCCATACATTTCTAAAAGGAAAAATGAGGAACTAGGGACCCCAGGGACCACAGCTCTTTCCACTTATGAATCCCACACCCTGAGTCGGGATTCTCCCCTGATGACTTTCCCATCCCTGTACAGTCTGGGTGAGATGAGGCCCTGGGAGTGCAGAGCTGCCCAGAGAGGCCTCCAGCCCCGGGCAAAGCCACTGCGGAGGAAAAAGAATTCCCAGGGTCCCAGCCGCTGGCCCAGGCACCATCTTATGGCTCGAGGGGACTAACAGCCCACCTGGGCCGAGGAGGATTTGGGTCCTCAGACTCCGGAGCTGACTGCGAGGAAGTTTGGGTCCTGCTACAGCCACTTTCAGCCGGTTCCAACCAGCCCCCACCCCTCTCTCACGATGACAGACCCAGCACTCACCATTTCTCGGCTTCCAGGGGATCCCGGTCTTTTAGCCATAAATCTGCGGATACCTGCAGAACACAAGGCCACAGTGGCTTGGCCTCTAGGAACAGAGGACGCAGAGCAGTGAAGAGAAGAACTGGAGCTCTGGACGCAGAGAAACACAAAGGACCCGGAAAATTACGGAAGCGTCCTGTTCTCTCCAGCTGCATGCCTGATTGTACAGTTTCTAATATATGGCCCCTGATTGGATAAGGTTTCAGGACCCACCCTTCACGCCTTGAGTGATGAAAAATGTGATCAGACACTGGGCTAAACAAAGCAAAAATAACAGGCTAGGCTGCAGCCTTTACAGCCAAGCCTTTTTCCCTGATCTGAGCCAGGCCAACCTTAGAGGACATTTGCATTTAACCTTGTATATAACATCATATGCATTTATAAAGGATATATAATATAGTTATTCATAAACTGAAAAAATATAATGACAATTATTTTAAAATTTCAGATTTTATGACCTTCCTTGCTGCGGATCCTTTGCAGTGTTATGGTTTGGCTCTGTGGCTCCACCCAAATCTCATCTCAAATTGTAATTCATGGCCAGGCGTGGTGGCTCAGGCCTGTAATCCCAGCACTTTGGGAGGGCGAGGCGGGTGGATAACGAGGTCAGGAGTTGGAGACCAGCCTGGCCAATACGGTGAAACCCTGTCTGTACTAAAAATACAAAACTTAGCCAGGGTGGTGGCGGGCGTCTGTAGTCCCAGCTACTCAGGAGGCCGAGGCAGAAAAATCGCTTGAACCCAGGAGGTGGAGTTCGCAGTGAGCCGAGATCGTGCCACTGCACTGCAACCTGGGCAAAAGAGCCAGACTCAGTCTCAAAAAAAAAAAAAAAAAATTGTATTTGCCACATGTCAGGGCAGAGACCAGGTGGGAGGTGATTGGATTATTAGCGGGGATTATCCTCATGCTGTTCTTGTGATAGTAAGGGAGCTCTCAAGATATTTTAAAATGTGGCATGTTCCCCAACCCCGGTTCTCTCTCTTTTTCCACCGAGTAAGATATGCCTTGCTTTCCCTTCACCTTCTGTCATGGTCCTGATTGTAGGTTTCCTGAGGATTCCTCAGCTATGTAGAAGTATGATTCAATTAAACCACTTAAAGAAAAACTATGCAGTCTGAGGTATTTGTTTATAGCAGTGTGAAAATGGACTAATACATGCAGGCAGCCTGAGATTTCAAAAAGGAGGCAATCCTCTGCAGTAAAATATGAGCCACATGTAAATTTTGAATTTTCTAGTAGCCAAATTAAAAAGTAAAAAAAAAAAAAAAATGGTAGGGCCGGGCACAGTGGCTCACGGTTGTAATCCCTGCACTTTCAGAGGTGCACTTTCCACCACCTGAAGTCAGGAGTTTGAGATCAGCCTGGCTAACATGGCAAAACCTCATCTCTACTAAAAATACAAAAATTAGCCAAGCATGGTGACAGACACTTGTAATCCCAGCTATTTGGGAGGCTGAGGCAGGAGAATCGCCTGAACTCAGGAGGCAGAGGTTGCAGTGAGCCGAGATCGTGCCACCGCACTATAGCCTGGTGACAGAGCGACTGTCTCAAAATAAAAAAGAAAGAAACAGGTGGAATAACAAGTGGAATTGATTGTAACAATTTAATCAGTTCAATATATCCAAAATATTATTTTAATATGTGATTAGTATGTAAGGGTTAATAAAGCATATACATTTTTAAAGCTAAATATTTTAATGTGACCTTGTATTTTACCTTTCTAGCACATTGCAGTTCAGACCAGCCACATTCCAGCACTCTGTGGCCATGTCAGAGGCGTTTGAACCAGAGCAACCGCATCTGAAATAGGTGCTGGGTGAAATGGGGCTGAGACCTACAGGACTGCATTTCCATGAGGTCAGGCATTCTAAGTCACAGGATAAATAGGAGATGGGCACAAGATACAGTTCACAAAGACCTTGCTGATAAAACAGTTTGCAGTAGAGAAGCCACAAAAATCCACCAAAACCAAGATGGGAATGAAAGTGACCTCTGATTGTCCTCACGGATCGTTACACGCTAATTATAAAGCATTAGCATGTGAAAGACATTCCCACCAGCGCCATGACAGTTAACGAATGCCATGGCAACATCAGAAAGTTACTTTATATGATCTAAAAAGAAGAGAAACGCTCAGTTCTGGGAATTGCCCATCCCTTTCTTGCAAAACTCATGAACAATCCACCCCTTGTTTAGTATATAATCAAGAAATAACTGTAAGTATTTTTAGTTGAGCAGCCCACACTGCTGCTATGTCTAAGGAGTAGCTATTCTTTTATTCCTTTACTTTCCGAATAAATTTGCTTTTGCTTTGCACTGCAGACTCACCCAAAATCCCTCCCTTCCTCCCTTCCTTCCTTCCTTCCTCCCTTCCTTCCTTCCTTCCTTTCTCTTTCTTTTCTTTCTTTCTTTTGACAGAGTCCTGCTCAGTCACCCAGGCTGGAGTGCAGTGGCACCATCTCGGCTCATTGCAACCTCTGCCTCCTGGGTTCAAGAGATTCTCCTGCCTCAGCCTCTGGAGGAGCTGGGATTACAGGTGCACACCACCATGCCCAGCTAATTTTTGTATTTTTAGTAGAGATGCGGTTTCACCATGTTGGCCAGACTGATCTCAAACTCCTGACCTCAAGTGATCTGCCCGCCTTTGCCTCCAAAGTGCTGGGGTTACAGCCATGAGCCACCACCCCCAGCTCTGCATTCTTTCTTGTACGAGATCCAAGAACCCACTCTTCAGTTCTGGATTGGGACCATTTCTGGAATCTTCTTTTCAGTGAATCACAAAAGGATGATACTAAGGAAACCCCCAAACCAAAGGAAATAGACTGAATCGCCAATTGGCTAACTTTTTGTAAGTGATGGCACACCCGGGTAAAGAATGGGATTGGGTTAATAGCCCAATTTAGGGGAGTTAGAGTGTCTCCTAAGACAGATAAGATAAAAGGTCCCTTTTAATAAAAGGCAAGAACACTTGACGAAACTTGTATTTGAGGTGCAACTTAGAAAGGTTAGTCTTTCCTAAGATTTAGGGGGTGAGAGGCTCCTCTCAGTTAAGTCCCTCTCAGCTAAGATTAGATTTGGCATTATGGATTGTTAACCACTATTGCCTTTGTGTGTGTTTGTTTGTTTGTTTTGAGATGGAGTCTCGCTCTTGTTGCCCAGGCTGGAGTACAATCGTGAGATCTTGGCTCACTGCAACCTCTGCCTCCCAGGTTCAAGCGATTCTCCTGCCTCAGCCTCCTGAGTAGCTGGGATTACAGGCACCCACCACCACACCCAGATAATTTTTGTACTTTTAGTAGAGGCAAGGTTTCACCATGTTGGCCAGGCTGGCCTCAAACTCCTGACCTCAGCCGATCCACCACCTCGGCCTCCCAAAGTACTGGGATTACAGGCATGAGCCACCATGCCCGGCCTTGTCTTTGGATTAATCTGCCTTGCATTTTTTGCTGATGGCTGTGGCTGACAGAATTAGATGAGTACAGGATCATGGAACAAGGGGAGCTTTTTCCTCCCTAAAGTGGGAAACTTGAGAGCAGATGCCAAAAAAGATTCTTTCACAACCAACAAGCGATCACCTAAACTTTTGATTCAATGCGTGGGTCTTTCTCTAGTTTTCCTGAGCTCCTCAACTTTCCTGCCCTACCATAAGCAATGCTTTCTTTCTCTCTTTCTCTCTCTCTCTCCCTTTCCTATCTTTTCTGTTACTCTGGGTCACCATCTTCCCCAAAGATCACATGTTGAAACTTCTGGTCAGAAGTCCCTGAAACAGGCCGGGCATGGTGACTCATGCTTGTAATCCTAGAACCTTGGGAGGCCGAGGCAGGTGGATCACATGAGTTGGGGGGTTCAAGACCAGCCTGGCCAACATGGCAAAACCTTGTCTCTACTAAAAATACAAAAATTAGCCAGGGTGGTGGTGGGTGCCTGTAGTCCCAGCTACTCAGGAGGCTGGGGTGGGGAGAACTGCTTGAACTTGGGAAGCAGAGGTTGCAGTAAGCCGAGATCGCACCACTGCACTCCAGCCTGGGGGACAGAGCGAGACTCCATCTCAAAAAGCTAAAAAACAAAGAAACAAAAAAGAAGTCCCTGAAACAAACAACAAAATTGATGAAGTTTCCCTCTTGTTTTATGTTCTTGGGAGCTTGACCTTGTAGCCATGTGGCAGTATTTTCTCTTTGTTTCTACCATCCAGCATATAGAAATTTTGAAATTTATGTTATAGTTATCCATAAAAGTGATCTTGAGCAGTAAACAACCTTTGCAAGCTCAAAATTGGCTGCTGGAGGCTTCTTCTGGGAGACTCCAATGGAGACTGCTCAGTGCCGTAGCTCAGTAGCTGGGCTTTGCTGTCTCACAGTGGCAGCCCGAGTTCAGGGTTCAGTTTCTGGCTTAGGAAATGAGTCGTTTGTGATTTGATATCTGCGTGAATATTTGCGGATTCGCTTTCCCTCCACGAACCATCCTGAATTTTCCTTTCTCTGAGCTACCTTTGAAGATTCTAGATTTTGTAAAAAGTGCTTGCCATCTTTTTGAAAATACCTTGTACACTTGTGTTTAGGTTCATAACCGTAGTAAAGGTTATTGGTTTCAGGAGGCTGAGGTTGCAGTGAGCCGCATTTGGCCACTGCACTCCAGCCTGGGCGACAGAGAGAGAATCCGCCACAAAACAAACAAACAAACAAACAAAAATATAACATTGATTTCACCTGGGAGGTGATGTTAGTAAAGTTCAAAAGTCAGAAATATTGGCAGTTTGGCATGGCTAAAGTCAAGTAATTAGAGAATTAAATCATTTTTTAAAAAAGAGCATCATGGTTAAAAGTCAGCTTAATTATTATTACTATTATTATTATTTTGTGAGATGGAGTCTCGCTCTGTCACTCAGGGTGGAGTGCAGTGGCACAATCTTGGCTCACTGCAACCTCCACCTACCGGGATTAAGCAATTCTCCTGCCTCAGCCTCCCAAGTAGCTGATATTGCAGGTGCCCACCACCACACCTGGCGAATTTTTGCATTTTTAGTAGAGACCAAGTTTCACCATATTGGTCAGGCTGTCCTCGAACTCCTGACGTCATGATCTGCCCGCCTCAGACTCCCAAAGTGCTGGGATTACAGGCTTGAGCCACCATGTCTGGCCCAAAAGTCAACTTAATTAATCGCAGATATTCAAGCTCTAACAGCCTGGAACTCCTTGGAAAAAACAGAGGAGGTGCCACAATATGCATTTTGGGTGCAACTCACAGGAGATATTGACTCTGATCCTGAAGTTGGGCATTTGAGAGATTGTAAATTGTATCTCTGGACCTTTTCACAACGTGATTGTGACGTATACCTTCACTCAGTATCTGACTGATTTTTCTCTTTTGCCTAGGCCCCACCTACAGTTTAGATTGTGAAATATACTTAGATTGAGCGCCTAGATAATGTGACTTTCCTGCCTGGGCTTTGCCCTCCCGGGGTATTGTGACATTTCTGAGCCAATCACCTAGGCAATGTGACTCTCCCTTTCTGCCTGGGCCAGTCCACAGGGGTTACTGTGAGATATCTTTAGGCCCATCACCTTTGTTATGTGACTCTTTTTTGCCTTGAATCTGTTTACAGGAGAAATGGTTACATATCACTGGGCCCATCACCTAGATGGTGTGACTGTCTTCTGCCTGGAACATGTTTACAGGGTGGATTGTGACATTGCTTTTCCTAGCACCCAGGAGATGTGACTTTTATTGCCAGGACCCTGCCTATAGTAAAAATATTGACATATCGCTGGCCCAGCACCTAGTTGATGCGACTCTCCCTCCTAGTCTCTGCCCACAGGTGGGATGGTCACACATTAGGCCCAGCTGACAGGTATAATGAAGACTCGCATATGCGAACCCAGCCAATAGAAGAGATTTTAACTCTTCTAGCTAGGCTTAGACAAACAGGTAACGATCTGGGCCTTCTACATGTGCAAAGATCACACCATATATCACACTCATGCGTATTCTATAAAGTCTTTGGGTGATATAAAGAGTGTCATATCAGGGTCCAGCACAGAGGTAAAATTGTGACTCTTACAGGCACACCCAGCTGACAATTAAAATTGTCTCCCTCACACATTGACAAAACTTACTGGTGAGGTCCTGACTCTCATATGACAACACAATACACAGTTAGAATATTGGCCATCCAATGTGGATCTGGCCAAAGGTCAGGTGGTGAGTCATAGCTGGACCCAGCTTACAGGCCCAGCAATGACTCTTATACCCGGACCCTGCTAATAGGAGAGGTGTTGACTCGCATAGCTGGGTTTAAGCCAAAAAATAAAATTCTGGCTTTTCTACTTAAAAAAAAAAATCACAGGTGATTACAACACGTATGCATATTGTCTAAAGCCCTCAAATGGGACACAGAGTGTTATAGTAGGACCCAGCACAACACTGAGGTTGTGACTATTGTATGCACATTCAGCTGACTGTTAAAATTGTCACCTTTACTTAGGGAGAGAGCAAAATATTTCCTGAATCTCACTGACAGATACAGTCCACAGTTGGGATCATGCCTGTCACGTGTGGATTGAGCCACAGGAGGGATATTGACCAATTTCTGTAACCGGATTATAGGAACAAAAATGACCCCCTTACCTGGACCTAAAAATTGGAGAGATGTTGACTCTCACTCCTGGGCTTAGGGCAATGGGCGTGATCCTACATTTGGGATTGTAACAAAAACCTGGGCAAGCACAAAGGTCTCGAAGCAGATTGTGAGTCTCACGTGTGCCATATAAAACCCGCAGGTGGTACAGAGAGTGTCATAACAGGGACCAGCAAACAGGTGAGATTCTGACTCTCATATGCACACCTGGCTGACAGTAAGAATTGTCACCCTCTCACATGAACACAGCCTTCGTAAAATGTCCTGAATCTCACACTCAGAGGCAGTCAAAAGTTGGAATTGTGACTTTCAGACGTGAATGCAGTCCACAGGTAGAATGGTGACTCTCACACCAAGATTCAGCACCCCCGTGAGGCTGTGACTCCCCTACTGGGACACTGTTTATAAGTGAGGTTCGGGCTCTTATGCATAGAGCCAGTGCACTGTTGAGGTTGTGACTCAAGTATTTAAACACATATCCCAAGATATGTTGACTGTCATAAGTGAAGCCAGCACATTTGTGGGGTTTTAAATCTTATCCTTAAACCTTTCTGCAGGTGTGATTGTGACATATACCTTTTCCCAACATCTGATTAATTTTACTCTATTGTCTGGGCCCAGTGTACTGTTGAGATTGTAACATATACCTGGGCCATGCACAAAATTTATGTTCCTCTTCTGCATGAGCCTGGTCCTCAGGAGAAATTACAGTATATCTCTGGGCCAGTCATCAAAGTGAAGTGAGTCTCTTTTTCAGCCTGGGTCCTGTCCTTAGTTGGGATTGTGACCTATCACTGGACCTTTAACCCAAATGATATAACTCTTTATCCTGGGTTCTAATTACAGAAGGCATTGTGGAATATCTCTAGACCTATCACCCAGGTGATGTGACTCTTCTTTCCTGCCTGAACCCTGCCCGCAAGAGGCATTGTGACATATCACTGGCCCCAGCTTCTAGGTGATGTAACTGTACTGCCTTGGCCCTGCCCATAGGGGGTATTGTGACATATCGCTGGGCCCACCACCTAGGTGATATGACCCTCCTGAATTGCCCCTGCACTAAGGGGAGATTTTGACCCTGCTCAAAGTGGCAATTTTGACATACCTCTGGCCAGCACCCAGGTGATGCAACCCTTGTGCCTGCTCTGTCTCCACAGTTGGGATTGGGAAATACACATGGGCACAGCTTACAGGTAGAATCATGATTCATACCTGAAGATATTTTGACTCTTTTAGTTAGTCTTAGGGCAAAAACTAAGGTTCTGGGTCTTCAACTTGTAGGATGGCCAGAGACTACTATGACTTGCATGCACATTGTATGAAGCCCTCAAGTGTATGGCACTACAGAGTGCCATAATAGAGCCCAGCACACACGGAAAATTGTGGCTGTTGTATGCAAACTCAGACAAAAGTAAGGATTATCACCCTTCCACATTAACAGAACCCACTGTTAAGGTTCTGAATCACACACCAAGAGCCAGTAGAGTTGGAATTGTGAATCTCATACATCAATCCAGTCGACAGATGAGACGATAACACCAAGTCCAGGATTTAGAACACCTGGGGGCTGTGCTTCCCCTATCAAAACACAGTCTGTTGGTGAGATTTGGGCTCTCATCCATTGATTTAGTCGACTGTTGTGATTGACTTGCATAGTTGAACTCAATCCACAAGAGGTGTTGACTCTTATACCTTTACCTGGAAAATGTCCCAGATTGTGAATTTCTGCTATTGACTGGGTCCAGGTATTAGTTCCATTACTGTTCCTGTGAGCTGGGTTCAAAAATGAGTCACTGTCTCACCTGGGGCTGCATCTACATATGACAGTCACAATTCCAAGTCTGGATTGCATTTATGTGTGAGATTTAGGAGCTCACCAGTGACCACTGACTACGTGTGAGGGTGACAATTCTATCAGCTGGATGTGCATATGAGAGTCACAATGTCACCTTTGTTCTGGGTCCTGTTATGACACTGTATCACATGTGGGCTTCATACAATATGCCTCAGTATCATAATACACCATGTCCTTTATTTAAGTAGGAGACCCAGGACCTTGCCTGTTGCCCTAAGCCTAGATATCAGAGTTAAAATCTGTTCTCTTAGCTGGATCCAAGTATGAGAGTCATCATCTCACCTTTGAGCTGTGACCATGTATGTGTCACAATTTCACCTGTGGGCAGGAACCAGACATAAGAGTCGTATCACCTGGGTGCTGGGTAAGTGATATGCCATAATTCTTACTTTGGGAAGAGTCCAGGCAACAGAGGAGAGACACATCACCTTTATAATTGGCCAAGTGATGGGTGAAAATCCTCTCTGAGAGCAGGGCCCATTCAGGAGGGTCATATCACCTAGCCGCTTGGCCAAGCAATATATCACAATGCCCCCTTTGCACAGGGCCAACACAGTACAGTTCCATGACCAGGGAGCTGGTTCCAGCTATATGTCACAATTCCTTTTGTGGAAAGTGTCCAGTTAGAAGAACAGAGTCACATCACCTAGGCAATGGGCCTAGAGAGATGCCACAATGCCACTTGTGGGCTGGGCCCTGGGGGAAGAATAACTTCACCCAGTACTGGGCCCAGCAATATGTTGTGATGACAACTGTAAAACAGTTCCAGGCAAGAGAGGAGAATCACATCATCATGATGACAAGCCAAGAAATATTTCACAATCCCCCCTGTGCACACGTCCCAGGCAGAAGACCCGAATTACCTTTTTACTTAGGCCAGTAATGTCACAATGCTTCTTCGGGGCAGGGCACAAACAAGATAGGACAGTCATGTCATTAAGTGCTAGGCTTGGTGATATGTCGTAACCTTACCTGTGGGCAGGGTCCAGGCAGGAAAGAAGATTTACATCACCTAGGTGCTCAGTGAAGAGATATATTACAATTCCTTTGAAGGAAGTGGCCAGACAAAATAGTCACATCACCTAGGTGCTTGGCCCAGGTATAAGTCACAAGATATCTGTGTGTTGAGACCAGAAGGACTATCAAATTACTAAGGTTCTAGGTAGAAGTGCATGTCACAATGACACCTGCAGGAAGGCCCAGGAATGGGACTCCCAATTACCCACATTTCCCCACTCCAGGTGTAAGAGTCAACAACTCCTGAGACTTAGGTCCAAGTACATAAGTCACAATCTCAATAGTGGATTGCTTCCTCTCATGAGAGCCCCAATCCCTTCTCCAAGCTGTGTCCCAGTAGGGGTGTCACAACCTCAATGGTGTGCTGAATCCTGGTTGGAGTGTCCCCACTTCGCTTGTGGACTGGATCTGCATATGAGAGTCACAATTACAACTCTTAACTGCCCCTGGGTTTGAGATTCAGAACCTCAATCATGAGCTGTGTACACATGGGCATGTGACAATTTCTACTTTTGGCTGTGTGTTCCTACAAGACTCTCAATCTCACCTGTGTTCTGGGCCCTGTATGAGACTCTCTGTACCACCCATGGGGTTTATTGGATACGCACAGGTGTCATAATCCTCTGTGATTGTCATACAAGTAGAAGACCCAGGACCTTACCCATGGCCCTAGGCCTATGAGAATCTAAATCTCTCTCTTTGGCTGGGCCTATGTGTAATACCTGTAAGCTGGGTCAAAGTATATGTCACCATCTCAACTGTGGGGATGCACGGGCAGGTGCAGTGAGAGCTGAGATGGGAGGAGGGTTTTGATGTCCTCTGTAGGATGTAATTGCTATTGTTTTGGGGCTGTTTTTAGATATTGTCAAATAAAATAAATTTATATGTAGGTATGAAATAACTTTATTCTAAAGTAGTGTTGTGGCTGGGCACAGTGGCTCATGCCTGTAATCCCAGCACTTTGGGAGGCCAAGGCAGGTGGATCACTTGAGGTCAGGTGTTCAGGACCAGTCTGGTCAACATGGTGAAACCCTGTCTCTACTAAGAATACAAAAATTAGCTAGGCGTGGTGGTGGGCACCTGTAATCCCAGCTACTCGGGAGGCGAAGGCAGGAGAATCGCTTGAACCCTGGAGGCACAGGGTGCAGTGAGCCAAGATCGCACCACTGCACTCCAGCCTGGAGTGAGTGAGACTCTGTTTCAAATAAAATTAATAGTGTTGCAATGGGGGAAGCACCAAACATAATATCTACATACGTCTCAAAGTTAGGCTGAAAAGGGCTGTCATTCACACGGAGGAGCAAGACAGATTAGAAAGAAGGTGGGAGAGGAGGGCAGAATGGAGGGTGGAAAAATCAATGCAATAGAGAATGTCGCACCCTGAAGTCAGCCTGTTCTTGGGAGGGACATGAAGAGGGGTTGTATGTTTGCTCAGACTGGAGGTGGAGCAGAGTCCAGGGGTCTGGCGGAAAGATAAAAACTTAAGCAAAGTTTGCTTAACAGGTATTTTCTTGTGAACCCTGAAGACAAAATTATTTAATTGTGTGTGAAGAACAATGGTAATGATCCTGACCATCAGTCACAATGGTAAGGATCTTTCTTTGCAGTAAGTTGTTCTTACAGAACACAAAGCATTAGAGAGTTTTCTTAATTGTAGCTATTTACAACATCTTCAATTAGCCAGGTGTAGTGGCTAATCCACCCTCGTCTTTAATTGTGTGTGAAGAACAATGGTAATGATCCTGACCATCAGTCATAATGGTAAGGATCTTTCTTTGCAGTAAGTTGTTCTTACAGAACACAAATCATTAGAGAGTTTTCTTAATTGTAGCTATTTACAATAGCTCCAATTAGCCAGATGTAGTGGCTAATCCATCCACCTCGTCTTTCTCTCCCACTTTTCTGTGCCCTATACATTTTTTTCCAATTGGCATTTTCTGAATTATATTATTTATAATAACCTGGTAAAGTTCTATCAAATTTATGAGTAGTTTTAGCAAATTATTAAACTTCAGGGAGAAGTTTAAAAAAGCCCATAATTCATAGATAGCTGCTTATAGGCATAGATGGGCCCATGGTGCCTGTCACTGGTGTGTGCATTGGGGACTGTATTGAGGAACTGAGTCCTGATGTGGTCGGGTCCATGGTGACTCTTGATTCTGTCAGAATTGAGTTGTTGAACACCCAGTCGGTGTTGAAGAGTTGGCTGGTGTCAGCAAATGCCGTGTGTTTGGTCTAAAAAGAAAGACATCACTGCAGCCTTGGCTGAAGGGAGACTGTGAGTCTTTTGGGGAATGGAGAGACTATTCTTCAGCACACAAGCTGTTGCGCTGTGAATTGTCCTGTGATTCCATGTCTCATCCGGGTTCAGGGGGAACTGAGAACTCAAAGGAAAGCAGTTCTGAGGGCAGACTCCTCTCCCTACCTTGCTGCTAGAAAGTGATTCCTGCACACTCACACCCATGCACACTGGGCAGTGATGTAGCTACACGCCTCCCATGACAAGGCTTCACCTTCAGAAATTGTGCTGAGATTACTTCTGCTTCTGGAGATTTCCACCTATAGGCTACGTAAGTGCCCAGAGGACTCATGGCTTCTTTTTATGCCCAGATCTTGAATCCGCACCAGTGACCCGTTTTCTCCACTAGCCTAGGATTCTGGGTCGTCCATCCCTCCCATCTGCCTGCATGCACACATTTATAAGTCAGAGCTACCCTGTCTGGACCAGTCTCTGTAGCCCTAACCAGTCTTTTCACCAACTGGGTACTGTTCCCCACCCATAGGTTTCTTTCTTTCTTTCTTTCTTTTTCTTTCTTTCTTTCTTTCTTTTTCTTTTTCTTTCTTTCTTTTTCTCTTTTTCTTCTTTTTCTTTTTTCTTTCTCTCCTTTTTTCTTTCTTTCTGTTTCTTTCTTTCTTCCCTTCCTTCCTTCCTTCCTTCCTTCCTTCCTTCTTTCTTTCTTTCTTTCTTTCTTTCTCTTTCTTTCTTTCTTTCTTTCTTTCTTTCTTTCTTTCTTTCTTTTTGTTTCTTTCTTTTTCTTTCCTTCTCCTTTCCTTTCCTTCTCCTTTCCTTTCCTTTCCTTTCGAGTTTCACTCTCGTCGCCCAGGCTGGAGTGCAGTGACAGGATCTTGGCTCACGGCAACCTCTGCCTCCTGGGTTTGAGTGATGCTTCTGCTTCAGCCTCCCAAGCAGCTGGAATTACAAGTGTGTGCCACTACACCTGGCTAATTTTTGTATTTTTAAGAGACGGGGTTTCACCATTTTGGCCAGGCTGGTCTCAAACTCTTGACCTTAGGTGATCCACCTACCTCAGCCTCCACAAAGTGCTGGGATTACAGGAGTGAGGCACTGTGCCCTGCCCCCATAGACTTTTTATATCAGGTTCTTTTATTCTGCCTTTTTTTTTTTTTCCACAAATGCTCTTTCACAAACTCAAAACCACACCTCTGGTGCCTAAATACAAACCCTGCTGGAAATCAAATGACAATGAGTTCAGGATAAGTTTTTTGGGCCTGCTTATTGTAAGCATAAATACAAAATAAAAATAAGACAATCATTCAACTTAAAAATAAAAAAAAGAATTTACTCCTTTTTTTTGACAGAGTCTCATCCTGTTGCCCAGGCTGGAGTGCAACGGCTCAATCTCAGCTCACTGCAACTTCTGCCTACTGAGTTCAAGCAATTCTCCTGCCTCAGCCTCCCGAGTAGCTGGGATTACAGGTGTGAGCCACCACACCTGGCTAATTTTTGTATTTTTAGTAGAGACAGGGTTTCACCATGTTGGTCAGGCTGGTATCGAACTCCTGACCTCATGTTCCACCCACCTTCGCCTCCTACAGTGTTGGGATTACAGGCATGAGGCACTGCGCCCAGCCTCTTCTTTTTTAAAAAAGAAATTTTTTTTTTATTTAGATACCTTTTATATGTAAATTCTTTCTCTGCTTCTTATCTTTTTTGTATCTTTTAAGTATCTATGAAATCTATCTCTGCTCTAATTTTTATTCCTTTTTATTCTTTCCTTCCTTTCTCTCTCTCTTTCCCTTTCTTTCTTTCTTTCATTCTTTTTCTTTCTTGGCGAAGTTTCACTCTTGTCGTCCAGGCTGGAGTGCAGTGGTGTGATCTCGCCTCATGGCAACCTCTGCCTCTCGGGTTCCAGAGATGCTTCTGCCTCAGCCTCCCTAGTAGCTGGAATTACAGGCTCGTGCCACCATGCCTGGCTAATTTTTGTAGTTTTAGTGGAGACGGGGTTTCACCATTTTGGACAGCCTGGTCTTGATCTCCTGACCTTAGGTGATCCACCCACCTCAGCCTTTCAAAGTGCTGGGATTACAGGCGTGAGCAACCCAGCCCGGCCTATTTTTTTGTTGTTGTTGTTATGCTAATGCTAGGATTATTTAGTTGTTCTTTTTCAAGTATTTTGTGGATTAAAGTTATGTTTTTTATTTGACATCTTTTCCTTTTTCTTAATATAGAAATATAGCACTATAAATTTCTGTTTCAGAACTGTTTTGTGGGTTTGTCTTTTTTTTTTTTTTTGTATCCCAGAAGTTATCGTATGTTGTTTCTATTTTCTTTTTTTGTCAATATACTTTCTGATTTCCCTTTGGTTTTTCTCTTTGACCCATGGGTTGTTCAGGAACATGTTGTTTACTATCCACATATTTGTGAGTTTTTAAAATTTTCTTTGGCTATTGATTTCTCATTTTATTAAATTATAATTTAAAAAGTTGATATGGCCGGGCTCAGTGGCTTACACCTGTAATCCCAGCACTTTGGGAGGCTGAAGCAGGTGAATCACCTGAGGTCAGGAGTTCAAGACCAGCCTGGCCAACATGGCAAAACCCTGTCTCTAGAAAAAATACAAAAATTAGCCAGGCGTGGTGGCACATGCCTGTAGTCCCAGCTACTCGAGATGCTGAGCCACAAGAATTGCTTGAACCCTAGAGATAGAGGTTTCAGTGAGCTGAGATTGTGCCATAGCACTCCAGCCTGGGTGACAGAGCAAGACTCTGTCTCAAAAAAAAAAGTATATCACATGAGTCCCCTAGACCTAGAAAGTGCTGCTGAGGTCACCACTGGGCAGGACATGAGAGGTATATTAGTCTTCTATTGCTCCATAACAAGTCCCCAGAAATGTAGTGGCTTAGAACACATCCATTTACTAGCTCATCGTTCTGTAGAACTTATGGTTCAGGGTCCAGCAGGCTCCGTTGGGCTCTCTGCTTTGGTTTTCACAATGCTAAAGTCAGTATATCAACCAGGCTGGGCTCTCATCTAGAGGTGCTGGGAAGAACCCATTTCTAAGCCGATTCTGCTTGTTGCCAATTTCCAATTCCTCATAGTTGTAGGACTGGGATCCTTGTTCCCTTGCTCGCTGCTAGCTAGGACCCACTCTCTGTAAGTAGATGTCCCCCCATATTTTACTCAATTTGCCGCCTCCATCTTCAAAGTCAGCAAAAGTGCATTGCATCTCCAGCCTACTCTGAATCTCTGACTTCCTCCTCTGCTGCTGGCCAGAAAAAGCTCTCTAGAGATGGGGTCTGAATTCTGATTACCCACCAGGAGGTTTGCCTTTGCACTGTTTGAGTGCACACATTTGTTAAAGGTCTCACACCCACTCCAGTATTTCTTTGATCTCCTAAGGCATTCCGATGGTCATAGTGATTTTGAAAGTCAGGTTCCTCCTTCCTCTGAATTGGGTCAGTCAGTGAACCTTCTTGCTTTCCCCATGAAGGGTCCGTTAGGTCACACGACAGCCCAGATCTGGAACTCAGCCCTGTTCTATTCTTGGAACAAACACCCAGTCACTGTGGTGTTGGTGGGAGCAGCAGTTTATTCTAATGAGGGTTTAAGCCACCCCTCTATCCTCTTCCCAGTAGCACCGAGCAACTCACTTCTCAGAGCTCCTTCATCCTTCTTGACTCTCTTTCTTCTCTCTTTTCCAGTGTCCCGTCTCTCAGTGGCTTACCTTGTTCTTGTTTCTCACAAGCCAGCCCTGTGTCTCCTTTTTCTTATGTACAGGGATTCCATTTTCCCCATCTCCAGAGTAGACGTTTTGCATTTCTGATGATTTGGCTAAGGCTTTGCTGTCACTGCCTGTAAGGATCTACCAGATTAAATCCTTAAATCAAGACGACCCTACTCCCAAGCATTTGTCTTGCAATTGGGATTGAAGGTGAAGGTGGTTTCCTTATTCCACCTTCCCCTGTTATGGATGGAATGAATGGAAGTACCCAGTACCACAGGAACACCGAGGTTGGGGGAGGAGCACCACCCCAAGCAGGTTACATGGAAGCAAAGATCTGAAAGGGTGAGTAGGAGGATGGAAACCAGATCCTAACTGAGAGGAAAAGGTTTTTTGGTTTTTGTTTTGTTTTTCTTGAGACAGAGTCTCACTCTGTCATCCAGGCTGGAGTGCAGTGGTGCCATCTCGGCTCACTGCAGCCTCAACCTCCCAGACTCAAGCGATCCTCCCACCTCAGCCTCCCAATAGCTAGGACTACAAGAGCATGCCTCCATGCCCAGCTTAATTTTTAAATTTTTCTTAACGACGAGGTCTCCCTGTGTTGCCCAAGCTGGTCTATGACTCTATTTCTTTCTTTTTTTTTTTTTTTTGTTTATTTGTTTTGAGACGGAGTCTGACTTTGTCACCCAAGCTGGAGTGGGGCAATGGGGCAATCAGGCAATTCAAGTGATTCTCCTGCCTCAGCCTCCCAAGTACCTGGGATTACAGGCGCACACCACCACTCCCAGCTAATTTTTGTATTTTTAGTAGACACGGGGTTTTTACCATATTGGCCAGCTGGTCTTGAACTCCTGACCTCAGGTAATCTGCCTGCCTCAGCATCCCAAAGTGCCAGGATTACAGGGATGAACCAGCATGCCCAGCCTATGACTCTATGTCTTGGGCCCTGCCCTTAAGGGGTATTGTGACATACCTTTGGATTAATCACTTAGGAATGTGACTTACTTCTGTTCCCTAGGACCTGTCTACAGGCAGCAGTGAAAATATTTCTGAGCCCATCACATGGGTAATGTGACTCTCCCCTTTTAGCCCTGCCCCAAGTGAACATTGTGACATATCACCAGGCCCATTATCTAGGCAATATGACTCTTCTCTCCTGCCTGGGCCCTGATTACAAAGGGGATTGTGAAAATCACTGGGCCCAGAACCCAGATAATATGACTTTCCCTGTCTGCCTGGGCCTTGTCTACAGAAAAGACTAAAACATATCAGTGGGCCAAGCACCCACATGATGTTACTCACCTGCCTGCATTCTGCCTACAGTGGGTATTGTGACATATCCCTGGCACAGAACCAAGGTAACGTGACTCACCTACCTGGTTCCTGCCCACTGATGGGATTGTGACATATATCTAGGTCCAGCTCACAGGCATGATTATAACTGTCATATGTGGACCCAGCCAATAAGGGAGATTTTAATTATAGTTAGGCTTATTACAAGAGGTATGCTCCTGAGTATTCTACATGTAGAGAGGTCACAGGCTATTAGGATACTCATGCATATTTTATAAAGACCTTTGGGTGGTACAAAGATGTTGTAACGGGCCAGTGCACATGTGAAACTGTGACTCCCACAGGCACATCCAGCCAATAATTAAGATTTTCATCCTCAACACATGCATACAGCCCACTCTTGAGGTTCTCAGTCTCACACCTAGGAGATTCACTCTGTCGCCCAGGATGAAGTGCAGTGTCACCATCTCTGCTCACTGCAACCTCCACCTCCCAAGTTCAAGCAATTCTCCTGCCTCAGCTCTTGGACAAAACTTCAGCACTCCTGTTAGGGTGTCTCTGCCCTACTAAGACACTGTGTGCAGGTGGAGTTGAGGCTCTTATGCATGGATCCTGTCCACTGTTGAGACTGTGAATTGCATGCGTAGACTCAACTCCCAGGAGGCGTTGACTGCCATACCTCCAGCTGGGACATTTGCAGGATTAGAAATTTTATTTCTGGATCTTTCTGCAAGTGTGATTGTGACATCTACCTTTGCCTAGCATCTGATTGCTTTTACTTTTTCGCCTGGGCTCAGCCTATAGTTGAAATTGTGACATATACTTGGGCTACATAGGTGATGTGATGCTCCTGCCTGGGTTCTGCTTTCAGGAGAAATTGTTACATATCTCTGGGCCAATCACCTGGTGATGTGACTCTCCCCTTCTTTCTAGGCCCAACTTATAGAAGGCATTGTGACAGATCTCTGGGTTCATCACCTAGGAGATGTGACTCTACACAGTAGGCCGAGCCCCACTGAAGATTGTGACATATTAATGAGCCCATAAACTAGGTGACATGACTCTGCTCCCTGGCCTAAGCCAAGATTAAAGGGGACATTGAGACATCGAGACATATTGCTTTGCCCAGCACCTACATGATGTGACTCTCCCTTCCTGCCCGGGCTCGGCCTACAGAAGAAATTGTTCATATCACGGAGCCAAGATCCCAGTTGATGTAACTCTCCTCCTGGGCCCTGCTCACAGGGGAAATATTGACATATTCCTTGCCTAGCACTCAGGTGATGTGAACTTCTGCCTGATCCCTGCCCATATGTGAGATTGTGACATACACCTAAGCCCAACTCACAGGCGTAATGATGACTCTCTTACCTGGACCAAGACAATAGAAAAGATTTTGACTCTTCCAAATAGTCTTATGGTAATAGGCAATTTACTGGGTCTTTGACTTGTAGAAAGGTCAGAGATTACAACACTCGCATGCATATTTTATAAAGTTCTTGAGTAGCACAGAGAGTGTCATAACAGGGCTCAGCACACAGATGGGATTGTGACTCTCATAGGCACAGTCAACAGTAAGGATTGTCACTTTGCCACATGGACACAGCCCAGTCACTGCTGAGGTTCTGAATCTTACACTCAGGGACAGTCAAAAGTTGGAACTGTGACTCTTATACGTGAATCTATTCCACAAAAAAAGATGATGACTCTCACATATTCAGCACACGTGTGAGGCTGTTACTATTCTACCAGGAAAAAGTCTGCAGGGGTCTTGGGGCTCTCATGCAGGAATCCAGGTCACCACTGAGATCCTGACTTGCAAACTTGTACCCAACTCACAAGTGTTTACTCCCATACCTGGTGTTGGGACCAATGTGAGATTGTGAATCTAATCTCTGGACATTCCTGCAGATGTGATTGTGACATATACCTTTGCCCAGCTCGTGAGATTTGATTATTTTGCCTGGATAAAACCAACAAATGAGATAGTGACATATATTTGGGCAACACACCTTGGTGATATTACTCTCCTATCTTGGCCCTTTTCTTAGGGGAAATTTGGACATATCTCCGGAGCTATCACCTTGGTTATGTTACCATCTTTTTCTGCCTGAATGTGGTCCACAGGGGAAATCATAATATATTTTTAGACCCATCACCTAGGTGATGTTACTCTTCCCTTCTGCCTGGGTCCTGCTTCCAGTAAGAATTGTAACATATTGCTGGATCCTGCACCCAAATGATGTTACCCTCCTGCCTGGGCCATGCCGACAGTGGGAATTGTGACATTTCTGGGCCCAACATTTAAGTGATCTGACTATCCTCTTATGTTCACAGCATGCGTTGTAACATATCACTAAGCCCAGCACTCAGGTGATGTGGCTTTCCTGCCATGGCACTGCACACAAGGAGAATGTTGACATATCACTGGCCCCGAATTCAGATGATATGACTGTTTTACCTGATCCACACTCTGAAGTGAAATTGTTACATATACCCAGGCCCAGTTAGCAGACATGATGATGACTGTCATACGTAGACTCAGCCAATACAACAGATTTTTTACTCTCCTGGCTAGACTTAGGGACACAGATAAGGGTCTGGGTTTTCTTATAAAAGGTCACAGGAAATTATGACACAAATATTTTATAAAGTCCATGAGTTTTATGAGCTGTGTCATAACGCAGTCCAACACGCAGGTGACACTGTGACTCTCATAGGCACATCCAGCCAACAATGGGATTATCACTCTTAAACCTAGACACAGCCCACTGGTGAGGTTATAAATCTCACATATGGATGCAGACCACAGTTGGAATCACGACTGTCATATGTGGATTTGGCCACAGGTCGAAGGGGAAGTCATTTCTTGACCAACTCACAGGCACAGTGTTGTCTCTTATACTTGGACCAAGCTAATAGAAGAGACGTTGAGTCTCATTGTTAGGGTTAGGAAAATGGGGATGGTTCTGGGTTTTCTACTTGTGCAAAGGTTACAAAAAATCACAACACTCATGCATACGGTATAATGCCCTATGGTGGTACAAAGAGTGTCAACACAGCCCAATACAAATTTGAGTAATTCTCATACGCACAGCCAGCTGACAGTAAGAATTGCCACCCACACACAAGGACAGATCCCATTAGTGAGGTCCTGACTTTGCCTTGTGGACACAGTTCACAGTTCAAATTGTGACTGTCATATGTGGATCTGACCACAGGTAAGATTGTGACTCATTTCTGGACCCAGCTCACAAACATGGTGATGACTCTTATATCTGGACCCAGACAAGATAAATTATGTTGACTTCTGCCTGGGCTTAGGGTAGTGGGTAAGATCTTGGATCCATAAAAACATAAAGTTCTCAGAGCAGAATTCCACTCTCAGGCATGTTGTGTGAAGATCTCAGATGGTACAGAGAGTGTCATAACAGAGCCAAAAACATAGAGGAAATTGTGAATTTCATGTGGATACCCAGCCAACAATAAGGATGGTCACTCTCCCATGTAGACACAGCTCACTGTTGAGGTTCTGAATCTCACACCCAGAGGCGATGAAAAGTTGAAAGTTTGACTCACGTACTGGTCAACAGGTAAAATAGTGACTCTGAGACCAAGATTCAGCACCCTGGTGAGGCTGTGCCTACCTTATGGGGACTGTGTTTGCAGGTGGAGATGGAGCTCTCATGCACGGATCCTGTCGTGTTAAGACTGTGTCTCGTGTATTTGGATGCAACTCACCAGAAGTGTAGATTCTCAGACCTAAAGCTGGGAAATATGTAGAATTGTGAAATTTATTCCTGGTCCTTCCCGCAGGTGTGATTGTGGTATATACTTTCACACAGCACCTAATTTATTTTACTAATTTGCTTGGGCCCAGTCAACAGTTGGGAATGTGACGTATACCTGGATCAAGTACCTAGGTGATGTAACTCTCCAGCCTGGGTCTTACCACAGGGTGCATTGTGACATATCTTTGGACTTATCACCTATGTGATGTGACTCTACTGTCTTGCCTCATCTTGGCCTCCAATGAGGATTGTGGCATATTTCTGTGCCCAGTACCTAAGTTATGTGACTCTTCTTTGCTGCTTGTGCATTTAGAAGGGATTGTGACATATTGCTGAGCCAAGAACCTAGGTGATGTGACTCTCCTGCCTTGGCCCTGCCTTCAGGAAAAATTGTGACATGACTCTGGGTTTATTACCTAGGTGATATGACTCCCATTTCCTGTGTGGGCAAGCCCAAAGGGGTCATTGTGACATACCTCTGGACACCTCACAGAAGTGGTATAACTTTTCTCTCATTCCAGGACCCTGGTCTCTGTAGAAATCGTGAAATCTCTCTGGGCCCACAACCTAGGTAATGTGACTCTCCTGTCCTGCCTGGACCTTGCTTACAGGCAAGTTCGTGACATTTGTCTGGGTCCATCACCCACGTAATGTGACTCTCCTTTTCTTCCTGTGCCCTGCCACCAGTGAAGATTGTGACAAATTTCTGGGCCAATCAGCTGTATGATATGACTCTGTGCTCTTTCCTGGGCCCTGCTAACAGGGAGCATTTTGACATTGCCAGGCTTAGCAGCTAGGTAATGTGATTCTTCTTGCTCTCTGGGCCCTACTTACAGAAGGGATTGTGATGTATTGCTGAACCAAGAACTCAGATGATGTGACTCCCCTGCCTGTGCCCTGCCTGCAGTGGGCATTGTGACATATCACTGGGTCTAGCACCCAGGTGATGTGACTCTCCTGTTTTGTTCTTGCCGGCAGGTGAAATTGTGGCATATACCTGGGCTCACAACCACAATGATGACTCTCTTACCTGGACACAGCCAGTGGGAGATATTTTGACTTGTGTAGCCAGGCTTAGGCCACAGGTAATGTCCTGGGTCTCCTACTTGTATAAAGTTCACAGAACATTACAACACTCAGGACGATCATAGGAAGCCGTAGAGTGATACAGAGAGTTTGATAACAGGGCCTAGCTAACAGCTGAGATTGTGACTCTTGTATGCAGATCCAGCCGACAGGCTCTTCATTCTTACACATAAACAGAGCCTACGAATGAGGCACTTAATCTCACACGTAAAAACAGTTGCAAGTTGGATTTGTTACTCTCATATGTGGATCTGGTTTCCAGGTGGTTTGGTGACTCTCGAACCATGATTCAGCAGACCTGTGAGGCTGTGAGTTCCCTGTCGGAACACAATCTGCAAGTGAGATTGGGGCTGTTGTGCATGGATTTGTGCATTGTTGAGACTGTAACTCCTTTACTTGAACCCCATTCACAGGAGGGGCTGCCTCTCATACACGAAGCCAGGACTTGTGTGAAACTGTGAAACTCATTTCTATACATTCCCAAGTGTGTGATTGGGAAATATACCTTTGCCCAGAACCTGAGTGATCTGACTCTTTCCTAGACCCAGCCCACAGATAAAATTGTGACATATACCTGACCACCCACCTAAGTAATGTGAAACTCCTTCCTGGGCCCTGCCTGCCAAGGGCATTTTTACATTTCAGTGTGACCAGCAGCCACCCAGGTGCTGTGACTCCCCTGCCTGGTACCTGCCTACAAAGAGCATCGTGACTTATCTCTGGGTTCATTACATAGATGATGTGACTTCATTCTACTGCCTTGGCTCTGCGCTTAGAGTGCACTGTGACATTTAGCTGGGTACTGCACCCACGTAATGTGACTCTCCTGACTGAGTTCTTCCTACCGGAAGCGTTGGAACATATCACTCAGCCCAGCACCTAGGTGATGTGATTCTCCTCTCTTGCCTGGTTCCTGCCCACTGGAGAGATTGTGAGCCATTGCTGAGCCCAGCAGCAAGGTGATGTCACTCTCCTGCCTTGGCCGTGCCCATGGGGGCCACTGTGACACATGTCTAGGCTAATTACTTAGGTGAAGTGATTCCCCTTTCCTGCCTAAGCGCTACCTACAGGGGGGGATTTTGATATATCACTGGGCCCAGCAGCCAGGTGATGTGACTCTTCTGCCAGGGTTCTGCCTACAAGGGGGATTGTGACATGTCTCTGGACCAGCACCCAAGTGATGTGTCTTTTCTGGCCTCTCCCTCCCCACAGGTTGTATTGTGCCATATACCTGGGACCAAATTACAAGCACAATGATGAATCTTTTACCTGGAGTCAAGACATGGGCAGGATGGTGGAACTTATCACTGGACCTTTCCAGTGTTATTATGACATATAACTTTGTCCAACATGTGAGTAATTTGACTCTCCAGACGGCCCAGTTCACAAATAAAATTGTGACAGATACCTGGGCCAAGAACCAAAGAGGTGTGACTCATGTGCGTGGGCCCTGCTCTCAGAAAGATAGTGACATTGCACTGCACCCAGCACCTAAGTGATGTGATTCTCCTCTTCTACATGGGGCCTGCCTACAGCGACACTTGTGACATATCAATGAGTTCAGCACTTAGGTGATTTGACTATCCTTTTTTTTCTGGGTCCTGCCCACATGGATAATTGTGACATATCATTGGCCCCAACAATTAGGTGATGTGACTCTCTTGTCTGTGATCCGTCAACAAAGGGCATTCTGACATATTTCTTTTCTTTTTCTTTTTTTCCCCAGATGGAGTCTTACTCTGTCGCCCAGGCTAGAGTGTAATGGTGCGATCTTGGCTCACTGCAACCTTCACCTTGAAAGTTAAAGTCATTCTCTTGCCTCACCCTCCTGAGTAGCTGGGACTACAGGCATGCACCACCATGCCCAGATAATTTTTTTGTATTTTTAGTAGAGACAGGGTTTCACCATGTTGGCCAGGCTAGTATTGAACTCCTGACCTGTTGCGGGAAGTCAGGGACCCTGAACGGAGGGACCAGCTGGAGCCGCAATAGAGGAACAAAAATTGTGAAGATTTCATTTTAATATGGACATTTATCAGTTCCTAAATAATACTTTTATAATTTCTTATGCCTGTCTTTAATCTCTTAATCCTGTTATCTTTGAAAGCTGAGGATGTACGTCACCTCAGAACCACTGTGATAATTGTGTTAATTGTATAAATTGATTGTAAAACATGTGTGTTTGAACAATATGAAATCAGTGCACCTTGAAAAAGAACAGAATAACAGTGATTTTTAGGGAACAAGGGAAGACAACCATAAGGTCTGACTGCCTGCAGGGTCGGGCAAAAAAAGCCATATTTTTCTTCTTTCAGAGAGCCTATAAATGGACATGCAAGTAGGAGAGATGTCACTAAATTCTTTTCCTAGCAAGGAATATTAATATTAAAACCCTGGGAAAGGAATGCATTCCTGGGGGGCAGTCTATAATCATCCACTCTGGGAATGTCTGTCTTATGTGGTTGAGATAAGAGCTGAGATATGCCTTGGTCTCCTGTAGTACCCTCAGGCTTACTAGGGTGGGGAAAAACTCCACCCTGGTAAATTTGTGGTCAAACCAGTTCTCTGCTTTCAAACCCTGTTTTCTGCACATCATGGTGTTTTTCCATGATGTGCTCTTTCTCTTAAAAATACCTCTGATTAAGTTTAGTCTAATCAAGGTAATCTCTCTTATGATAAACAGGAAGCCAATACATTAGTAACATAATTACATGAATAATGTCCCACCACAGTCACACATTTTCTCACACTCAAGAGAAAAGGATTACACAGCAGGTGTGTGCTGAAGTGGGAACCTGAGAGTCACTTGAGAATTTTGCCTACCCACTTAAATAGATTGCTAAAATCGCCTTTCAGTTGCTTTTGTTGTCTTTACAAGTAAACAAAGATATCATCTGCAAATAATAATTGAACTACTTTTCAATTTTGTTCATGAATTATTTATCTTTTTCTGGCTTGTATGAAGTATTTCTTATTTATAGTATACATTCACATATATACATATATAACAATACAAATGTATCCATTTTCATTTTTGTTAAATTTTTAAGAATGGATGTTAAAGGTAACTTCTTTTCTGTTTGACAGGGTTTTTATTGTTGTATTCAAGAGTATTATCTCTGGAGTCAAAGTTGCATGTGTTTTAATACTGGCTCTGCTATTGTGAGCAAGTTATTTCTCTCCCTGGCTCTGTCTCTTTCTTTGTAAATTAAAGATAATAATGATACCTTTGTTATTAAGTTACTGTGTCTAATAGTCCATTCTCACATTGCTATAAGGACACACCCAAGACTAGGTAAATTATAAAGAAAAGAGGTTAATTTGACTCACAGTTCAGCATGGCTGGGGAGGCCTTAGGAACCTTACAATAATGGCAGAAGGTGAAGGAGAAGCAGGTAACTTTTTCAGTAAGTGAAGAAGAGCAGGAAAAATGACCACTTATAAAACCATCCAATCTCATGAGAACTTACTATCATGAGAACACCATGAGTATCATTCTGCCCATGGTCCCTTCCAAATCTCACACCCTTTATATATTTCAAAACCAAACATGCTTTCCCAAGAGTCCCCCAAAATCTTAACTTATTTTAGCGTTAACCCAAAAGTCTAACTCTAAAGTCTCATCTGAGACAAGGCAAGTCCCTGCTACCTATAAGCCTGTAAATCAAAAGCAAAGTAGAAACTTCTAAGATACAATGTGGGTACAGGCCTTAGATAAGTTCTCCCATTTCAAATGGGAGAAAATGGCCAAAACCAAAGAGCTACAGGCCTCATGCAAGTTTGAATTCCAACAGGGCAGTCATTAAATCTTAAAGCTCTGAGATGATCTCATTTGACTCCATGTCTCACATGTGGGGCGTGCTGATGCAAGGGGTGGGCCTCATGACCTTGGGAAGCTCCTTCATGGACTGGAATTGAATGTCTGTGGCTTTTCCAGGTGCACAGTGCAAGCTCATGGTGGATCTGTCATTCTGGGGTCTGGAGTATAGTGGCCTTCTCACAACTCCAGTAGACAGCTTCAGGGGGACTCTGCATGAGGGCTCCAACCCCACATTTCCCTTCTGCACTGCCCTATTACAGGTTCTCCATGAGGGCTCTGCCCCCATAGAAGACTTCTGCCTGAACATCCAGGCATTTTTATCCATCTTCTGAAATCTAGGCAGAGGTTCCCAGAGCTCAACTCTTGTCTTATGTGCACTCACATGCCCAATACCACACAGAAGCCACCAAGGCTAGAGGATTGCACTTTCTGAAGAAATAATCCAAGCTGTACCTTGGCCCTTTTTAGCCACAGCTGGATCTGGAGCAGCTGGGATGCAGGGCACCAAGTCCCAAGGCTTCATAGAGTAATGGGGCCCTGGACCTCGAACATGAAACCATTGTTTCCTCCTAGGGCTCCTGGCCTATGATGGAAGGACCTGCCTCAGATCTTTGACATGACCTGAAGACATTTTCCCCATTGTTTTGGCTATCAATATTCAGCTTCTCTTTACTTTTGCAAATTTCTGCAGTGCCTTGAATTTCTTTCCAAAAAACGGGGTTTTATATTCTACCTCATGGTCAGGCTGCCAACTTTCCAAACTTTTATATTCTGCTTCCATTTTAAACATAAGTTTCTCATCTCCATCTGAGACCACCTCAGCCTGGACTTTATCATCTATATCACTGTTAGCATTTTGGTCAAAAGCATTCAACAAGTCTCTAAGAAGTTCCAAACTTTCCCACATTTTTCTATCTTTTTCTGAGCTCTCTAAACTGTTTCAACCTCTGCCTATTACCCATTTCCAAAGTCACTTCTACATTTTCAAATATCTTTATAGTGCCCCAAACTCCCAGTATTAATTTTCTGTATTAGTCTGTTTTCACACCACTATAAAGATACTACCAGAGAATGGGTAATTTATACAGAAAGGAGGTTTAATTTACTCACAATTCTGCATGGCTGGGGAGGGTCTAAGGAAACCTACAATTATGGTGGAAGGCAAAGGAGAAGCAAGTACCTTCTTCACTAGGCAGCAGGAGAGAGAGCAGAAAAAACCAACACTTATACAACTATTAGATCTTTTGCGAACTCACTTACAATCATGAGAACAGCATGGGGGAAAATTACCCTCATGTTCCAATCACCTCCCGCCAAGTCCCTCCCTTAAAATGTGGGGATTACAATTTGAGATAAGATTTGGGTGGGATATGATTTTACAGTAACACATTCAATACAAGGCACAGAATATAGATTTATTTTTTTGAGGATCTCTGCGGTTTCCAGGTTTTTTGTTAATTATCCACCTTATTAAAACAATCTTTTTTGTTTCAATATTGTTCTTCTGTTCTGAAAATGCATACAAACTCACACACAAACACACTCACTTGCTACATAACTTTCTTATACATAAGGTATATCTTTTTTTTTTAAACGGTATCCTGCTCTGTCATCCAGGCTGGAGTGCAGTAGTGGCATCTTGGCTCACCGCAACCTCTGCCTCCCAGGATCAAGTGATTCTCCTGCCTCAGCCTCCCTAGTAGCTGGAAATACAGGCACGCATCACCACGCCCAGCTAATTTTTGTATTTTTAGTAAAGATGGTGTTTCACCATGTTGATCAGGCTGGTCTTGAACTCCTGACCTCAAATTATTTGCCCCACTAGGCCTCCCAAAGTGCTGAGATTACAGGCATGAGCCACTGTGTCTGGCTGATATATCTTTCGAGTAATATGTTTGTATATGTAACTCTGTGTAAATAAAAACTAAAAGTCTGTTTTTGTTTGTCAGCAGAGAGGCCACATGTACAAAAATACATATAAAACAAGTTTTTAAAAATATTTAATCAAGAATCAGAAATGTATGGATATGAATTATAATCATGTAATTTTTATGATCATAAAATGACCCTGTGGTTAATAATTCAATTGCACATATTGAAGTAACTAAAACTGTATAATGGGATTGTTTGTAATACAAAGGATAAATACACGCTCGTGATGAGGAATACCTCATTTACTCTGCTGTGATAATTAAATAATATATGCCTGTGTTAAAATGTCTGATATATGCTGTAAGTGTGTATGTTGGGAACAAGCCCCCAAAAATCTGGCCATAAACTGGCCCCAAAACTGGTCATAAACAAAATCTCTGCAGCACTGTGACATGTTCATGATGGCCATAAAGCCCATGCTGGAAGGCTGTGGGTTTACCGGAATGAGGGCAAGGAACACCTGGCCTGCCCAGGGCAGAAAACCGCTTAAAGGCGTTCTTAAACCACAAACAATAGCATGAGCAATCTGTGCCTTAAGGACAAGCTCCTGCTGCAGATAACTAGCCCAACCTATTCCTTTAATTTGGCTCATCCCTTCATTTCCCATAAGGGATACTTTTAGTTAACTTAATATCTATAGAAACAATGCTAATGACTGGCTTGCTCTTAATAAATATGTGGGTAAATCTCTGTTCGAGGCTCTCAGCTCTGAAGGCCGTGAGACCCCTGATTTCCCACTTCACATTTCTATATTTCTGTGTGTGTGTCTTTAATTCCTCTAGCGCCACTGGGTTAGGGTCTCCCCAACCGAGCTGGTCTCAGCATGTGTATGCACACTATCTACCCACAAAATTTTAAAAAAAATCTAAATAGGGTAAAAAAGAATACAAATTTGATTTATGAGACAAAATTCTTCAACTTATTTTCAGTTTAGACCACTGGCAGGCCAGGTGTGGTGACCTCTGCCTGTAACCCCAGCACTTTGGGATGCTGAGGTGGGTGGATTACCTGAGGTCTGGAGTTCAAGACTAGCCTGGCCAACATGGTGAAATCCCATCTCTACTAAAAATACAAAAATTAGCTAGGCGTAGTGGCATGTGCCTGTAGTCCCTGCTACTTGGCAGGCTGAGGCAAAAGAATCACTTGGACCCAGGAGGTGGAGGTTGCAGTGAGCTGAGATCATGCCAGTGCACTCCAGCCTAGATGACAAAGTGAGACTTCATCTCAAAAAAAAAAACTGTTTTTAAATAAATTCTCTTAGGTTCATTATGCTTTGAGGGTTGGTTAAAGGCTTTGTTACATTTTTTTACATTTATAAGATTTTTGTCCAATATGAATTCTCTTATGTACAATTAAGGTGTGGAACCAGATGAAGGCTTGGCCACATTCTCTACACTTGTAGTGCTTTCTTTCCAGTATAAATTATTTTATGTATTATAAGGCCTGAGGGCTGGACTTTGCCACATTATTCACATTTGTAGGGTTTCTCTCCAGTATGAATTATCTTATGTTTAGCAAGACTTGAATGCCACTTAAAAGCTTTGTCACATTCTTCACATTTGTACGGTTTCTCTCCAGTATGAATTCTCTTATGTGCCTTAACAGTTGAGGAGCAGTTAAAGGCTCTGCCACATTCTTCACATGTGTAGGGTTTCTCTCCAGTATGAATTATCTTATGTGTCTTAAGGGTCGAGGAGCAGTTAAAGGCTTTGCCACATTCTTCACATGTGTAGGGTTTCTCTCCAGTATGAATTCTCTTGTGGTAAGTGAGGGCTGAGGATACACTAAAGGCTTTGCCACAATCTTCACATTTGTAGGGTCTCTCTCCAGTATGAATTCTCTTGTGGTTAATAAGTGTTGAGGAGCGCCTAAAGGCTTGGCCACATTCTTCACATGCATAGGGTTTCTCTCCAGTGTGAATTCTCTTATGTCTAGTAAGGTTTGAGGGCCACCTAAAGGCTTTGCCACATTCCTCACATCTGTAGGGTTTCTCTCCAGTAAGAATTCTTTTACGTGTAGTACCGTTTGAGGAGTAGTTAAAGGATTTGCCACATTCTTCACATTTGTAGGACTTCTCTGTAGTATGAATTATCTGATGTTGATTTAGGTGTGAAAACATGCAAAATGATTTGCCATATTTTTTACATTTCAAATTTTTCTTTCCAGTATATCTTGTATTATGTCGATTGGAATTTGAAAATTTACCAAAGACTTTGACACATTTTTGACTCTGAAATATTTTGTTTTGGGTATTTGACAAACATTGGTTAAAGTCATTATAACCTCCTTTGTGCACCTCATACTCATCCACTCTTTTACAACACTGTTTTAACTGTAAATTCTCATGTCCACATTTTCCATATGTTCTTGTTATTACTTTTTGGAGTGAATCTTTTATGCCCTGCTCTGGCTGAAGGTCTTGGTTGAAATGAGAACACGTAACTGGAAGACATAAAAATCACAAGTTACTCCACTTACTAGACTCAGATAAATATACTGTACAAATCAAATATATAAAATTATTCAAGGTACATTAGCAAAATGGCATATCAAATTACCACAGGCCATAATTCCTTCATAGATGTATAAATCTAACAAAATCATAGTTATCAAATACCTTTGTTGGAAATTTACAAATAAAGTAAGTGTGTGCACCATGTGAGCACAATGTCAAGAACCATATATAGAGAAAAGAAAAGTCTGCTACATTTACCCAACACAGCCCTTCCTCATCCCCAGTAGAAGAACATGGTGCCTTTAATGACAGCTTTAAGTCTTCTGAGATCAAAAGTGAGTGTTACAACAGCAGAAAGACTGCACTATCATGGACAGAAAATAGATGTAGAAAGTAGTTACTGACCAGTAAGGAGAAATATGAAGAAGTCTTAACTGAAAAATAAATACAAAATTGCAGACAAGACACATCCTGAGAACATGTTTGCAAGACTCCCAGAACGTCTACCCAAGACAAGTGGTTTCAGGCTATGCCAAGAAAGAGCTGCATTACAAAGATTGTGAAAGATAGTTTTATGTTAATGTCTAAATCTCAACCAAGATTACAATGTATACAAAATATTTGGGCAACATGGTCCAATCAAAAAAATCAAAATTTTCAAAAAGCAACTATAAAAATAAAGATGTGTATATTAATTTTTAAAATTTAAGATAATCCATATTTTGCTCAATGAGAAAAAATGGAAAACCAGACATCAGATAAACGAGAATATCAACAAAAGGCTTGGAATAATAAAAATAAACAATTGTGGAAGTAGAAAAGAAAACTGAAATAATTTAAAAGTAAGAAAAAAGTAATGTAAAAAATAAAGAAGTTAAACAAACAAACTAGGATATACACAAAAAGATCCATAACACATATTTAAGCAAAGTTTCAAAAGTCACAAAACAGAAGATAATCTTGGGAGCTGCAAGATAAAAGTGAGGTATTATTTATAAGCCTAGTCCTCCGAGACAACCAGTGAATTTGTCAGCAGAAACCTTGCAGGTCAGAAAAGAACTGTGTAAAATGGTCAAAGTGCTGAAAAAAAATCTTCACAGTGAAAATATAACCAGCAAAAATGTACTACAAAATAAAGAAAAAATAAAGATCTTCCAGAATAAACAAATGCTGGAAAAGCATATAAGCACTGCGTGTGCCCTAAATAAAATGCTGAAAAGAGGTCTTTCCACAAAATAATATAATGAAAAAGAATCATATGAAAATACATAACTTTCTGAAAAACATACACATATACAAAAAAATAAAATTCTGTGGCATTATTGTGATGGTACAGAAACATTTTTAGTTATTCTTTAAAATTTGAAAGATATAAGCATAAAAATAATCACAAAACATAAAAAGATACAATTAGCAAGATCAATAAGAAGTACAGTATAGATATAATGAGGACAAATTTTTCTATGCAACTGAAGTCATTTTTTTTACCAGTTTAAAATATACTATTGTAACATTAAGAGGTTTTATAAAATCTCCAATGCAGCACAAAGAAAAAATCTTTATAGACACACAAAAGAAAATGAGTCCATTACTAGCATGAGACAAAGATTGATACTATATAATGGTAAAATGAGTCCATTTACTAGGAATCTGTAACTATTATGTCTATCTATATGTATATGCATATATAACATCAGGGCTTCAAAATACATAAAGCAAATATTGACAAAAATGAAGCAAGAAATAAAATAGCAACATAAAATTATAAATATTAAGACCTCACTTTCAATAATAAATAAAAAATTTAAATAAAAAATCAATTAAAAAACAGAAAACCTGAAGAACATTATATTGTGTATTAATTCATTTTGCATTGTTATAGAAAATAACCTGAGACTGGGTAATTTATAATGAAAAAGATTTCTTTGGTTCACAGTTCAGTAGACTGTACAAGAAGTATATGCCAGCATCTGCTTCTGGTGAGGATATGAGGAAGCTTGCAATTATAGTGGAAGGCAAAAAAGAACCAAACAAGTCACCACACTGAAAGATGATGCGAGTGTGAGTTGGAGGAACCAGGTTCCTTTAAGCAACCAGCTCTCATATGAATTAATAGCATGAGAACTCTATGATTACCAAGGGGATTGTGCCAAGTCATTCATGAGGGATTTGTCTCCATGATGCAAACAGCTCTCATTAGGTCCCACATCCAACACTGGAGATTACATTTCAACATGAGATTTTGAGGGCACCTACACAATATCACAAACCAAATAGGCTAAACAAACACGTACAGAACTCTCCAGTCAAAAGCAAGTGGATACACAATATTCTTATTTGCACTTGGTGCATTCTGTTAAAACACATAAGTCTTAGTAAATTTAAAAAGATCAGCCAGGTGCAGTGGCTCACAGGTGTAATCCCAGTACTTTGGGAGGCCAAGGTGGAAGGATCACTCAGGGCAAGAAGTTTGATACCAGCCTTGGGAACACAGTGAGACCCTGTCTCTACAAATAATTAAAAATTAGCTGGGCATGGTGGGGTATGCCTGTAGTGCCGGCCACTCAGGAGGCCAAGATGGAAGGATTACTTGAGTCCAAGAGGTTGAAGCTGTGATGAGCCAAGGTTGTGCTACTGCACTACAGTCTGGGCAACAGAGTGAGAAAACCTGTGTCAAAAAAAAAAAAGTTTAAGAAGAGCAAAAATATACAGTGTATGTTTTCTAATCAAAGCTCAATAAAACTAAAAAGAAAAAAGTAAAACTGGCAAATCAAAAATATATGGAAATAAACACACTCTTCAGTGTATTCTTGCACAGGGTCAAATAATTTAATTTAACCTAATTTAATATTTTTGCTCAAGTCTCAACATATTTAAGTGACAACTTAATTTGTTAAGATGTCAATATATCCCACAGTGGTGAACAAATTTAATATAATCTATATCAAAATTCCAAAAGTATGTTTATTGCTTGAAATATTGTTTAATCTTTTTTTTTTTTTTGAGATGGAGTCTCACTCTGTTGCTCAGGCTGGAGTGCAGTAGTGTGATCTTGGCTCACTGCAAGCTCCGCCTCCTGGGTTCATGCCATTCTCCTGCCTCAGCCTCCCAAGTAGCTGGGACTATAGGTGCCCACCACTATGCCCGGCTAATTTTTTATATTTTTTAGTAGAGACGGGTTTTCACCATGTTAGCCAGGATGGTCTTGATCTCCTGACCTCGTGATCCACCCGCCTCGGCCTCCCAAAGTGCTGGGATTACAGGCATGAGCCACCGTGCCCGACCTAAAATTTTTAAATTTTATTATGAACTATATCTAGAGAAACACACATGAAAAACAGAGGCATTATACTTCGTTATTTCAAAACATAATAAAAAGCATCAATAACAATAACTACGTGGTATTCACACAAAGACAAATAAAGACATGATAGAACAAAATAGGCAGCCCAGCAATGAACTCTTCTGTGTATAATCAAATAATCTGCCACAAGGTTGCCATGAGCAGACAATGGAGAAAATATAATCCCGTCAACAGATAATGTTGAAAACTGGATATCTACATTGAAAAAATGAAGTTGGATGCTTTAATTGCACCATACACAAAAAATATTTTAAACAAAATACTTAGACTAAAAAAAAAACTAATGAAACTCTTAGAAAAAAATATACTGGAAAGACATGACATTGGTCTTGGCACCATTTTCTTAGATATGCCATCAAATGCATGAGCAACAAAGAGAAGAACAGAAAAATTTAAGTAGGCTAAACTTCAAAATTTCTGCAATAAAATAAAACATTTAATAGAGTGACAGTGTCACCCAAGAAATAGATGACAATATTTGAAAATCACATGTGATAAGGCTTAATATTGAAAATACATAAACAACTCCTAGAAGTACATGACAATAATTGAATTACTTGATCTAGAGATGCACAAATGAACCGGGTGCAGTGGCTCACTCATGTAATCCCAGAACTTTGGGAGGCTGAGGTGGGAAGATCACCTGAGGTCAGTAATTCGAGACCAGTCTGACCAACATGGCGAAACCCATCTCTAAAATACAAAATTAGCTGGGCATGGTGGCACATCCCTGATCCCAACTAGTCAGGAGACTGAGGCAGGAGAATCATTTGAATCTGGGAGGCAGAGGTTGCTGTGAGCCAAAATCGCCCCATTGCACTCCAGCTTAGGCAACAAGAGCAAAACTCTGTTTAAAAAAAAAAAAAAGAAATGGGCAAATGATTAAACTAAATTTCAATAAAAAGATATACAAATGGGAAGAAGTATTTGAAAGGTTGCACAAAATTAATAATTTATAGAAAAATGCAAAATAAAATCACAATACAAACCAAAATTACCTTACATCAATTAGGATGGCCACTATAATTTTTTTTAAAACACCAACTATTTTGATGATGTAAAGAAATCGAAACCTATGTAAGTTGTTGATGGAAAAAAGATGCAGCCATCATAAAAAATATCATGAATGTTCTTCAAATAAATAAAAATGAAATTATTATATAATACAGCAATACCATTTACAAATATATATCTAAAATATGCAACACAGTAAAATGAAGACATGAGGTACCCTGCTTGCATATCCCCCTACAGCAAGTATCATAACCCACCCTCTAAATAAATAAATAAATACATATATAAAAATTAAAAAATAAAAATTGTAAAAAACTTTAAACTATATTTCAAGGCTGTAGTAATAAAAACAGAATGGCATGTACAGAAAAATGGACAACCACCAATGAAACAGAAATTACTATCTCATACATTTTAGACATGATGCAAAAATTTTTTTAAATGGTTTAACATAGAGTTTCTCAAAAATATGCAGATATTAGTGTGTCCCCAAAAGCAATGGCAAAGTAGTCAGTTTGTGCAGTCCCTGATAAGCCATAAAGAAAACTTTGGCTCACACTGTGAACTTGAAGAAAGATTACTGAAGTGAAAGTAGAATCCTTAGAGAATTTAACAGCATGGGGCAGAAGGTATCCCAATGTGAGGGAAAAAAAAAAAAAAAAAAGACTCGAGCTTCTCAGAAACTCTTTCCATTAAAGCACAGCTCCACAGACCACATTTTAAAGACTGGCTACCTCCTTGACTTGTGGACATCTCATCTGTGTCATCTGCTTCATTCGCTCTCACCTACCTGGGTGTTTGGCTACCATCTCATTTCTCTTTATATTCCGAGGCTCTTTATTTTGCTCCAGACAGGTGATCAAGTCTGGCTTAGAGACAGTAATACCTGTTTTATTAAGAGAAAAAAAGTAACATAAATCTTATTTATTTATTTATTTATTTATTTATTTTTTTGAGATGGACTCTCACTCTGTTGCTCAGACTGGAGTGCAATGGCACGATCTCGGCTCACTGCAACCTCCACTTCCCAGGTGCTAGCAATTCTTCGGCCTCAGCCTCCCGAGTAGCTGGGACTACAGGCACGTACCACCATGCCAGGCTAATTTTTGTATTTTTAGTAGAGATGGAGTTTCACCATATTGACCAGGCTGGTCTCGAACTCCTGACCTCGTGATCTGCCTGCCTCGGCCTCCCAAGGTGCTGGGATTACAGGTGTGAGCCACTGTGCCCGGTCATATAAATCTTGCTGAATTCTTTAATTACCAAACTAGTATTATGCTCAGTAAAGAGGATATAATAGAAAATTCCAGAAAATTAATATTGATTCATAACAGAACATTCTAAATATTTAGAAAATATTTTAAATTTGTAAGTCCTTAATTTCACTACTCAGTACTACTGAATCAAAAATTGTTGGTGGCAACTGAACTCTAAGGCGTGGGCAACGCTATTTTATGCCACGACATTTTTGGAATTGCCACTAAACTAGAGTAAAAGATACATCAGCTCAGGAAAGGGAAAAGTTCAGGTCAAGATAAAACATCTTGAAGAATTTGTTCTACACCAATGAATCCCCAAGGTTTTCTTTAAATCGGAGAGCTAAAATTCAGTCATGCAAAGCAGAAATTACCAAAATCATCTTAGAAAAGAGAGAAAGGCAACATATTAGGAATTGTGTATTGAAGTTTTCCTCACCCAGGGAGACCAGGTTTCTGTAGTTCTCTAACATCACATCTCTATATAAATTCTGCTGAGCATGATCCAGGCATTGCCATTCCTCTAGAGAGAATTCTATAGCTATGTCTCTGAATGTCAATAGTTCCTGAAAGAAAAAAAAAACCACTCATGAACACACTTACCATATGGCCGTAAGCAGAGATTTTTATTTGACTCAAGTTAAAAAAGACAGTAAGAAGAAGTGGTTCTCACTTATAAGAGTGACTAAAATTATTCAATAAGATAATTTTTAACATGGAAGTATTCTCTAATTCTGAGAAAAGAGGAGAGCATAAGATCCACAACACCACAGTAGCTTTGATAATTTTCTGGATGATAAATTATAAAATTAAGGGCATCAACATGGACATGTCCTTCTTTTTTCTTTTCTTTTCTTTCTTTCTTTTTTTTTTTTTTTTTACCAAGTCTCACACTGTTTCCCAGGCTGGAGCGCAGTGGCATGATCTTGGCTCAGTGCAACCTCCGCCTCTTGGGTTCAATCGATTCTCCTGCCTCAGTCTCCCAAGTAGCTGGGAGTACAGGCGTGGGCCACTATGCCTGGCTAATTTTTGTATTTTCAGTAGAGACGGGGTTTCTCCATGTTGGCCAGGCAGGTCTTAAACTCCTGACCTCACGTGATCCACTCACCTCGGCCTCCTAAAGTGCTGGGATTGCAGGCGTGAGCCACCTCACCCAGTCAGACATATCTGTTTTTGAGTGCTATATTTACATCATACAGAATAACCTGTGTATATTTCTCAGATAAAACAGTCATGATGAGTTGGAAGGTACCTCTTAAGTCTAAATATGTGCAATAAACTAAATATTTTGTTGTGAGATTTTGTTTCAGGAGATTTGGGATAAAGTCTGAATTTCTGAATTTTTAGCAAGTTCACCAATGTTTCTAGCCTAGTAAGAATATTTTGTCAAATATCCAGTAAGTGGCAGAGTCTGGGTTTTCCCCAGTTTCTCTCACCTGTAAATAAAGATAAAAGCCTTCATTTTTAAAAGACAAATATATGCAAAAGTCATCTAAAAAGAAAGGACAGATTCCAGATTAAATGTGATGGTTTATGCACTTCAGTTAGTAAATCTCCTAAGTGTACTTAATAATTAAGAGAATAATAATTAACTCTATAGTGGAAAAAATGTCATAGAGATCTTGAAACAAGTGAATAAAATTGTTATCAACTTTATTAGGACACATTTGTATTATGTGCTGATGCACACAGGACACAACATCACTGCTGTAGTATTTCTCACCTCTCAGAAAAGTAAATTGTAACTAACTTTAAAGATATATATATATATATATATTCTGGAAAATAAAGCCCCGGAATATAAATATATATGTATATATATTTATTTTTTGAGACGGAGTCTTGCTCTGTTGCCCAGGCTAGAGTGCAGTGGTGTAATCTCAGGTCACTGCAACTTCCGCCTCCTGAGGTCAAGCAGTTCTCCTGCCTCAACCTCCCAAGTAGCTGGGATTACAGGCACATGGCACCATGCTTGGCTAATTTTTGTATTTTTTTAGTACAGACAGGGTTTCACCAGGTTGGCCAGTCTGGCCTCGAACTCCTGACTTCATGTGATCTGCCTGCCTCGGCCTCCCAAAGTGCTGAGATTACAAGCCTGAGCCACCGTGCCTGGCCTGAATTTAATTATAAAGAAACATCAGTTTTATGCAAAGTTGAAGGTGCAGATAACTTCCCTGTCATGTAATTTTTAATAGTAATTTTAAGTAGACTTTGTTTGGCACCCTGGAGAGCAAGTATCTCCTAATAGTTTTTTCAGAACTTTCTGGGTAATAAATGCCATTCTGTTTAAATGAACATTTTCTAAACCCTGTTCTGCATGGAACTAAGAGCACACAGATGAAACCTCAACAAGCATGTTTCACTTTTCACTAATATCCAAAGACAACTTTGTTTCCCCAATAGAAATCTTGAGTATCCACACCTTCTCATGTTCAACAACTACAATGGGAACATTTTAAATATTGCAGGTCATAAATTTGTGGTGAGAATTCTGCATGACATACAAGAATCCAAGATGAAGAGAATGTATAGAACACTATGGCATATAGAAAAAATATTTTTTTCAGAACCCCTTCACTATCATACAAATCACAAAAAATAGTTGAAACAAACTCATTAGGGATCAACAGCACAAGTAGGGAAGTAAAAATGTGCAAGTTCCGAATACATGGCATTCCAAAAGGCAGAGTGGACACTGTGCTTGATCTGAAACATGCTCACCTGAGAAAAAGAGATTTTATTCTTTTCCTCCTCTTTCTCTGAAATGCATTTTCAGATAAGATTCTCTGGACATATCAAACCTGCATCTTGAGACTATGCCTTTAAAGCACAACCTATTCACCTGCTACCACCACACACACCCACAGCAGAAAGACCGAGACTTGCAGAAAACATTCATCCATTTTTGTTGTGTATAACTGAAAAGATCTAAGAGCAATGAGAGAACAACGAGCTTCTCCATAACCATTAAAATATAAGTTTCTTTTTCCCTGCCTTCTTCTGTCAGACACCAGCAATCTTCTTTACAGTAATGGAAGCATGAACCACACTGACCTCTTCCTACCAAACTGAAACAGGGCAGGCAGTGCAGCCTTCCTTTGATGGAAAGGTTGAACTAAACTCTCCTGAATGTATCTTGAACCCCTCAAGTTTATAAATCACTTGGTAATCTTGGCCCTGCTTTATGCAAATTGATTCTGCAGGATCCAAAAGGGTCCAGGAATGGGCTTTTTCAACAAGTCCCCTGTAAATGCTGATTGTGCTTTCCCAGACACGTTATTAGCATTAGCGAGAGAAAGCAGGCACAGCAAAGAGTCCCTTACACCCACCACATTTGTCACAAAACAAATACTTCTGGTACAAATAAAGACAACCAATCTCCACCCTGAAATATTATATTTTTTGTTGGTTTTTTTAAGTTTACAGGGACAACAGAAGGCAGCAATGTCGGAGTAAATCTGCACCTGGGAAACCTGTACACATGTACTCATAAAATGTTTATTAAGCAGGTATTATGTGCTCTGGAGCATGTCACAGAACACTGTGCTGGGAATAACACATTTTGTGATTTAATTTTTATAGCACCCTGGGAGCTGGTACTAAGTGTTGAATAATTTTCAGCATTTAGATTAAGAGCACAGAATTTTTATTTATTCTTATGTTTCTCTATCATTAATTTTAAAAAGAAAATATATAGAATAATAATTCAATACAAAAAACATACAAAATGATGCAATTACACAAAAATTGAATAATCAGCTTCCAAATGGCTATTTTGTAAATAATGAAATTAAGGCAGAAATAAAATTTTTGAAACTAATGAGAGATTAAATACAACATACCAGAATCTCAGGGTTACAGCTAAGGCAGTGTTAAGAACAAAATGTATGTCACTAAACATCTACATCAAAAAGTTAGAAATATATCAATTTAAAAATCTAATGTTACAGTTAAAAGAATTTCAAAAAAGGAAACCAACCTCAACGCTCGCAAAAGTCAAGAAATAACCAAAATCAGAACTGAAATGAAGAAGGTTGAGACCTAAATAACTATAAAAAGTTCAACGGGCCGTGCACTGTGGCTCACTCCTGGAATCCCAGCACTTTCAGAGGCCAAGGCGGGCAAATCACAAGGTCAGGAGTTTGAGACCAGCCTGGCTAATACGGTGAAACCCCGTCTCTACTAAAAATACAAAAATTAGCTGGGCATGGTGACACATGCCTGTAATCCCAGAAGAATCACTTGAAAATAAAAGGCGAAGGTTGCAGTGAGCCGAGATCACGCCACTGCACTCCAGCCTGGGCGAAAGAGTGAAACTCCATCTCAAAAAAAAAAAAAAGTTCAACGAAACCAGAAGTTGATTCTGTGTAAAAATAATAAGATGGATAAAACACTAGACTAATGAAGAAAAAAGAAATAATTCAAATAAAAACAATTAGACTAAAAAGTCAAAAAAAAAAAAAAAACACAAACAAACAACCAAACAGATGCTTGTGAGGTTGTGGAGAAATGGAATGCTTATACGCTGCTGGTGAGGGTATAAATTTGTTTAATCATTGAGAAAAAGAGTTTGGCATTTTTTTAAAAACCTGAAAACAGAATTACCATTCCCAGTCCCACAATTGGGAATATACCCAATAAATGTAAGTTTTTCTACCATGAAGACACATGCACGCATATGTTTATTACAGCACGATTCACAATAGCAAAAACCAGAAATAATCCTGTATGTTTCCAATGGTAGACTGGATAAAGAAAATGTGGTACGTAAACACCATGAAATATGATGCAGCTATAAGAAAGAACAACATCATGTCCTTTGCCACAACGTTGATGGAGCTGGAGACTTATTTTTAGAAAACTAGTGCAGGAACAGAAAATCAAAAACTGTGTCAGCATACAGTTGTAAGTGGGAGCGAAATAATGAGAACACATGGACGCAAATAAGAGAAAAATAAACACTGAGGCTCAGTTCAGGGTGGAGGGTCGGAAGATGAAGAAAATCAGAACACAAATCTGTTGAGTACTATGCTTAGTATGTGAGTGAAAATATAATCTGTACACAAAAACTTCATGATATGATTTTACCTATATAACAAACTTGCACATGTACTCCTGAACCTAAAATAAAACATAAAAGAAAAAATATTTGACTGGGCGCAGTGGCTCACGCCTGTAACCCAAACCCGTTGGGAGGCTGAGGCAGGCAGATCACCTGAGGCCAAAAGTTCGAGACCAACCTGGCCAACATGGTGAAATCCCGTTTCTATGAAAAATACAAAAATTAGTTGGGCGTGGTGGCCTGCACCTGTAATTCCAGCTACTAGGGAGGCTGAGGCAGGACAATCATTTGAACCCGGGAGGCGGAGGTTGTAAAGAGGTGAGACTGCACCACTGCACTCCAGCCTGGAGGACAGAGCGAGTCCAAAAAAAAAAGCATTTATTGGAAATTATTATCTTGAAGAAAATATTAAGGCCTAGGCAACCACAATCTGCCAACGAATCTCTGATGAAGTAACCAATAAATTTTCACCTGGATCTTACAAATAAAAAAACTAAATAACTATACTAAACCAATTATTGAATCTGGTTTGCTTCATCATGCAACTTATAACAGACCTTTCTTCAAGTCTCTCACATGGATCACAACCCACAAGCCATAGCTGGGTGCTCTATGATTCTTTTTTTTTTTTTTTTTTGAGGTGGACTCTGGCTCTGTCGCCCAGGCTGGAGTACAATGGCGCGATTTCGGCTCACTGAAACCTCCGTCTCCCGGGTTCAAGTGATTCTCCTGTCTCAGACTACCAAGTAGCTGGGACTACAGGCACGTGCCACCACACCCAGCTAATTTTTGTATTTTTAGTAGAGATGGGGTTTCACCATGTTGGTCAGGCTGGTCTCGAACTCCTGACCTCGTGATCCGCCCGCCTCGGCCTCCCAAAGTGTTGGGATTACCGGCGTGAGCCACCGCGCCCAGCCCGCTCTATGATTCTTGAATCACACTTTGATTAAATTCTCTAATATTTTTACAGTGACTCCCATACATCTCTAAAAGGAAAAATGAGGAACTAGGGACCCCAGGGACCACAGCTCTTTCCACTTATGAATCCTGCACCCTGAGTCAGGATTCTCCCCTGATGACTTTCCCATCCCTGTACAATCTGGGTGAGATGAGGCGCTGGGAGTGCAGAGCTGCCCAGAGAGGGCTCCAGCCCAGGGCAAAGCCACTGCAAAGGGAAAAGGCAGAACTCCCAGGGTCCCAGCCGCTGGCCCAGGCACCATCTTATGGCTCGAGGGGACTAAAAGCCGAACTGGGGCAAGGAGGATTTGGGTCCTCAGACTCCGGAGGGGACTGCGAGGAAGTTTGGGCCCCGCTACAGCCACTTGCAGCCGGTTCCAACCAACTCCCACCCCTCTCTCACGATGACAGACCCAGCACTCACCATTTCTCGGCTTCCAGGGGGTCCCGGTCTTTTAGCCATAAATCCGTGGATACCTGCAGGACCCAAGGCCACAGAGGCTTGACCTCTAGGAGCAGAGGACGGAGAGCAGTGAAGAGAAGAACTGGAGCTCTGGACGCAGAGAAACACAAAAGGACCGGTAAAATTACGGAGGCGTCTTGTTCTCTCCAGCTGCATGCCTGATTATACAGTTTCTAATATATGGCCCCTGATTGGATAAGGTTTCAGGCCCCACCCTTCACGCCCTGAGTGACGGAATATTTGATCAGACGCTGGGCTGAATGAAGCAAAAATAACAGCCTAAGCTGCAGCCTTTACAGGCAGGGCTTCTTCCCTGATCTGAGCCAGCCAACACCAGAGGATATTTGCATTTAACCTTGTGTATAACGTCATATGCATTTATAAATGATATATAATATAGTTATTCACAAATTGAAATAATGTAATGACAATTATTTTTAAATTTCGGGTTTTATGACCTTCCTTGGTGCGGATCCTTTGCAGTGGTATGGTTTGACTCTGTGGCCACCCAAATCTAATCTCAAATTGTAATTCCCGTCCGTGCGCGGTGGCTCACGCCTGTAATCCCCACACTTTGGGAGGCTGAGACAGGCAGATCACGAGTTCCGGAGTTCCAGACCGGCCTGGCCAATATGGTGCAACCCCGTCTCTACTAAAAATACAAAAATTAGCCAGGTGTGGCAGCGCACGCCCGTAGTCCCAGCCACTCAGTAGCCTGAGGCAGGAGAATCGCTTGAACCCAGGAGGTGGAGGTTGCAGTGAGCCGAGATTATACCATTGCACTCCAGCCTGGGCGACAGAGCGAGACTCCATCTCAAAGAAAAAAAAATTGTAATTCCCACGTGTCAGGGCAGGGACTGGGTGGGAGGTGATTGGATCACTGGGGTGGATTATCCTCATGCTGTTCTTGTGATAGTAAGGGAGCTCTTAAGATACCTGACGGTTTAAAAATGTGGCACGTCCCCCCTCCCACCTTCCCGGTTCTCTCTCGTTTTCCACCATGTGAGATGTGCCTTGCTTTCCCTTCACCTTCTGTCATGGTCATGATTGTAATTTTCCTGAGGATTCCTCAGCCATGTAGAAGTATGATTCAATTAAACCACTTAAAAAAAATTACGCAGTGTGAGGTATTTGTTTATAGCAGTGTGAAAACGCACTAATACATGCAGGCAACCTGAGATTTCAAAAAGGAGGAAATCCTCTGCAGTAAAATATGAGCCACATGTAAATTTTGAATTTTCTGGTAGCCAAACGGTAAAAAGTAAAAAGGAAAAGGTGGGGCCGGGCACAGTTGCTCACACCTGTAATCCCAGCACTTTGAGGGGCCTAGGTGGTGAACGACCTGAGGTCAGGAGTTCGAGACCAGCCTGGCTGAAAAGGCAAAACCCCAGCTCTACCAAAAATAGAAAAATTAGCTGGGTGTGGTGACAGGCACTTGCAATCCCAGCTACTAGGGAGGCTGAGACAGGAGAATTCTTTGATCCTGGGAGGCAGAGAATGCAGGGAGCTGAGATTGTGCCACAGCACTCCAGCATAGTGACAGAGCAACTTTGTCTCAAAATAAAAAAGAAAGAAACAGGTGGAACAACAAGTGGAATTGATTGTAACAATTTAATCGCCCAATATATCCAAAATATTATTATTTTACTATGTGATTAGTATGTAATGGTTAATAAAGCATATACATTTTTGAAGCTAAATCTTTGAATGTACTCTTGTATTTTACCTTTCCAGCACATTGCAGTTCAGACCAGCCACATTCCAGCAGTTCAGACCAGCCACATTCCAGCACTCTGTGGCCATGTCAGAGGCGTTTGAACCAGAGCAACTGCATCTGGAATAGGTGTTGGGTAAAATGGGGCTGACACCTACAGGAGTGCTTTTCCATGAGGTCAGGCATTCTAAGTCACAGGATAAATAGGAGATGGGCACAAGATACAGTTCACAAAGACCTTGCTGATAAAACAGTTTGCAGTAGAGAAGCCACAAAAATCCACCAAATCCAAGACGGGAATGAAAGTGACCTCTGATTGTCCTCACGGATTGTTACATGCTAATTATAATGCGAAAGACATTCCCACCAGCACCAAGACAGTTAACGAATGCCATGGCAACATCAGAAAGCTACCTTACATTGTCTAAAAAGAAGAGGAACACTCAGTTCTGGGAATTGCCCACCACTTTCTTGTAAAACTCATTAATAATCCATCACTTGGTTAGCATATAATCGAGAAATAACTGTAAGTATCCTTAGTTGAGCGGCCCACACTGCTGCTGTGCCTACGGAGTAGCTATTCTTTTATTCCTTTACTTTGTTTTTGCTTTGCACAGCAGACTTACCCAAAATTCTTTCTTTTCCTTTTTTTTTTTACTTTCAGACAGAGTCCCACTCTGTCACCCAGGCTGGAGTGCAGTGGCACCATCTTGGCTCACTGCAACCTCCACCTCCTGAGTTCAAGAGATCCTCCTACCTCAGCCTCTGGATTAGCTGGGATTACAGGTGCACACAACTATGCCTGGCTAACTTTTGTATTTTTAGTAAAGATGGGGTTTCACCATGTTGGCCAGACTGGTCTCGAACTCCTGACCTCAAGTGATCCTCCCGCCTCAGCCTCCCAAATTGCTGGAGTTACAGGCCGAAGCCACCACCCCCAGCTCTAAATTCTTTCTTGTATGAGATCCAGGAACCCACTCTTTGGTTCTGGATTGGGACCATTTCTGGAAGCTTCTTTTCAGTGAATCACAAAGGGATAAAACTAAGGAAACCCCCAAACCAAAGGAAATAGACTGAATCGCCAATTGGCTAACTTTTTGTAAGTGGTGGCATACCTGGCTAAAGAATGGGATTGGGTGGAGTTAGAGTTTCTCCTAAGATGGATAAGATAAAAGGTTCCTTTTAATAAAAGGCAAACACACTTGACAAAACTTGTGTTTGAGGCGCAACTTCAAAAGGTTAGAGTCTTTCCTAAGATTTAGGAGGTTAGAGGCCCCTCGCAGTAAAGTCCCTCTCAGCTAAGATTGGATTTGGCATTATGGAATGTTAACCACTGTTGTCTTTGTGTTTTGTTTGTTTGTTTGTTCATTTGTTTTGAGACAGAGTCTCACTCTTGTCTCCCAGGCTGGAGTGCAATGGCGAGAGCTTGGCTCACTGCAACCTCCGCCTCCCAGGTTCAAGCGATTCTCCTGCCTCAGCCCCCTGAGCAGCTGGGATTACAGGCGCCCACCACCACACCCAGATAATTTTTGTATTTTTAGTAGAGACGGAATTTCACCATTTTGGCCAGGCTGGTCTCAAACTCCTGACCTCAGCTGATCCACCCACCTCAGCCTCCCAAAGTGGCATGAGCCACTGCACCCAGCCTTGTTTTTGGATTAATCTGCCTTGCACTTTTTCCTAATGGCTTTGGCTGACAGAATTAGGCAAGTACAGGACCATGGAACATGGGGAGCTTTTTCTTCCCTAAAGTGGGAAACTTGAGAGCAGATAGGACTGCTGAAAAAGATTCTTTCACAACCAACAAGTGATCACCTAAAATTTTGATTCACTGCAATGCATGGGTCTTTCTCTGGCTTTCCTAAGCTCCTCACCTTTCCTGCTCCACCATAGTCAATGCTTTTCTCTCTCTGTCTTTCTCTCTCTCTCTCTTTCTTATCTTTTCTGTTACTCTGGGCCACCATCTTGCCCAGAGATCACATGTTGAAACTTCTGGTCAGAAGTCCCTGAAACAGGCCGGGCATGGTGGCTCATGCCTGTAATCCCAGCACTTTGGGAGGCCCAGGCAGGCGGATCACCTGAGGTCAGGAGTTCAAGAACAGCCTGGCCAACATGGCGAAACCTCGTCTCTACTAAAAATACAAAAATTAGCCAGGGTGATGGTGGGTGCCTGTAGTTTCAGCTACTCAGGAGGCTGAGGCAGGAAGAATTGCTTGAACCCGGGAGGCAAAGGATGCAGTGAGCCGAGACTGTGCCACTGCACTCCAGCCCGAGAGACAGGAGAGACTCCATCTAAAACAAACAAACAAACAAACAAAAAAACCAAAGAAACAAAAAAGAAGTTCCTGAAACAAACAACAACAAAATAATGGATGAAGTTTCCCTCTTGCTTTATGTTCTTGGGAGCTTGACCTTGTAGCCATGTGACAGTATTTCCTCTTGGTTTCTACCATCCAGCATAAAGAAATTTTGAAATTTATGTTACAGTTAACCCTAAAAATGATTTTGAGCAGTTAAAAACCTTTGCAAGCTCAAAATTGGCTGCTGGAGGCTTCTTCTGGGAGATTCCAATGGAGACTGCTCAGTGCTGTAGCTCAGTAGCTGGGCTTTGCTGTCTCACAGTGGCAGCCCGAGTTCAGGGTTCAGTTTCTGGCTTAGGAAATGAGTCCTTTCTGATTTGATATCTGTGTGAACATTTGTGGATTCTGTTCCCCTCCACGAACCATTTTGGATTTTCCTTTCTCTGAGCTACCTTTGAAGATTCTAGATTTTGTAAAAAGTGCTTGCCACCTTTTTGAAAATACCTTGTACACTTGTGGTTAGGTTAATAACCTTAGTTAAAGCTTATTGGTTTCAGGAGGTGGAGGTTGCCGTGAGCTGAGTTTGGCCACTGCACTCCAACCTGGGTGATAGAGGGAGACTCTGTCTCAAAAAACAAAACAAAACAAAACAAAAAACAAAAACAAAAAAGCTTATTGTTTTTGCCTGGGAGGTTATGTTAGTAAAGTTCAAAAGTCAGAAATGTTGGCAGTTTGGCATGGCGAAAGTCAAGTAATAAGATAATTAAATAAATTTTTTTTAAAAAAGAGCATCATGGTTAAAAGTTGGCTTATTTATTTAGTTATTTAGTTATTTAGTTATTTTTGAGACAGAGTCTTGCTCTGTTACTCAGGCTGGAGTGTAGTGGTGCAATCTTGGCTCACTGCAACCTCCATCTCCTAGGATTAAGTGATTCTCCTGCCTCAGCCTCCTGAGTAGCAGGGATTACAGACACCCACCACCGTATCCGGCTAATTTTTGTATTTTTAGTAGAGACAGGGTTTCACCATGTTGGCCAGGCTGGTCTTGAATTCTTGACCTCAAGTGATCTGCCCGCCTCGGCCCCTCAAAGTGCTGGGATTACAGGCATGAGCCACCATGCCTGGCCCAAAAGTTTGCTTAATTAATTGCAGATATTCAAGCTCTAACAGCCTGGAAGTCCTTGGAAAAAACAGAGGAGGTGCCACAATAGGCATTTTGGGAAAAACATCTGTTTCTTCCTGAAACCCCAGGAATTGGAAGTGGATAAATCCTTCTCTAAGTCCAAGGCTCTGTTCCATTTTGCATTGCATTATCTGATGGTTTTTACTTTCCAGGATATCAGAAATTACTTCACATTATGAGAGAATTTAGACATGTAATAACTGGGTAGGAGATACACATTTAGGGATGGCAAATGGCAGCTATGGGGGGATACTCGGCTTTTTGCAAATTTGAATCAGTGAAGTGTGCTCTTGGCCACCTAGAAGATATGGAAATGTTCCCTCCCCCCACTGAGAGGTAAGACGCCAATGGGAGATGGGCTGATTCCCTCTTCTTGGGATCCAGGTTCTAGTATAAAAATAGTAGTCTTAATTTTGGAGGATCTGTTTTGCCTTCCAGCTGTGCCTACTTATTAGGCTGTAGAAACTGCTTGGTTTTTGCTTTCCTGGCCCTGTTTCTCCTAGGGAGCCACCCTGAAGCCAGGGTGGTAATCCAATTAAGAAACTGACAAATGAGAAATCTTACAGGTACTTGATCTTCTTGCACCCGAAGAAGACCAGACCAGCCTGGCCAACATGGTGAAACCCTGTCTCTACTAAAACTACAAAACACATATAAATCTGTGTATTTATATGTGTTTTGTGTGCAATATGAAAGAGCTTTGATTAATTGGTTTAAAAATAATAAGAGCTTAAATCAAATATTTTATTAGAAAAATAGAAACCATGGTGTATTTTAGTTTACATAACTTTAGTAATCGTTGGGAAATAAAAATAGTTTTACATGCTAGGTATGTAAAAAAAGTAAAATGTGTTTTTGGTAAAACATTACAAGATATCATGGGAATGTGGATTATTTTGGCCTAAATTAAAGGGTTAACAGGATTGTTTTAAGTTAGGTAAAATAGGGCTGAAAGTTTAATCAAGTTGTGAAAAGTTTGTAAAAAATTAAATCTTGTGAAAGACATTCTGTGTGTTAACATATTGGCTAAACTTAAAGGGGTATTCAGTTTTTTTATAAATTGAACACTGGAATAAAAGTACAACTGGTTTTCCTTAGAGCACTAACCTGCTCTTTCATAAAAATTGTAAGGTGTTATAAAAGGATTATAGAAATCTTACCTTATGGTCAAACTGAATAAGAATGGATAGATTTGTCTATAAGGTTTTATTAAGAATTAGGTTTGACATCAACTAATGCAAGGGTGAGATTTAGCTTTTTCCCATGAACAAGATTTTTATGTAATGTTTTACAAATGAAATATTTTTGTCTGCCCTTTTGAGTAAACTGGAGCAAAAGGAAAGGAAAAAAAAGGTTGTTTGGAAAGTGAAGTCTTCCCTCTATTAATGAGTAAAGGTTTTTTCCTTTTTAAAATTTTTGAGTTATCGTTTTGATTAATGAATGATTTATGATAATCTGGAATTTGCCATTTGACAAATTTTATAAAATCAAATTATAAATTATTTATTTTTCTTACCCGCATTCTTTTAGATATTAGGTCCCCTAAAGTACAAAAATGACATTTGGCTTATTTGGTATAAAAATCATACAGGAAGAATTGTCAGAAAGTACCATCAGGCTGGGTACAGTGGCTGATACCTGTAATCCCAGCACTTTGGGAGGCCAAGGAGGATGGATTACCTGAGGTTAGGAGTTAGAGACCAGCCTGGCCAACATGGTGAAACCCTGTCTCTACTAAAAATACAAAAAAGAAAAAAAATTGCCAGGTGTGGTGACTGGCACCTGTAATCCCAGCTACTCATGAGGCTGAGGCAGGAGAATCACTTGAACCCAGGAGGCACAGGTTGCAGCGAGCCGAGATTGCAGCATTGCACTCCAGTCTAGGCAACAAGAGTGAAACGCTATCTCAAAAAAAAAAAAAAAAAAAAAAAAAAGAAAGAAACCATTGTCAAATATGAAATGGTGTTTGGTTTTCTTTGGGTTGTATTTGTATAAATATGTTATTGGTGTGTGTTTCAAAAAATGGAAAACTCCTATAATTCTGATATGACTTATGTATGTTATTAATAGTAATAATTGTTATGTAAAATTGTTGTATGCAACAGAAGTAACCAAAATCTCCCTGTCAATTGTGGCTTTAATAGTGGCTGTCCTAAGACTTCCTTGTCATTGACAGACAATTGTTGTCTTGTTTTAATCTTTGAAAGGTGATTTATAATCAGCTATAGGATGTGGACAGGTGCTCTTAAATGCAGGTTTCTGATAAATTTGGAAATTTTGGCAATAGAATAAAGAAAAAACTTTCAGGACCCTCATGGAGAGCTGAAATGTCCATGAATATCAAGCAGAACAGGACATAACTGCATGGAGTAAACTAATATAAGATTGAAGTAATCTTTTTTTTCACTTTGCTTAAAATATTACCGATTCTTTGTTTTGTTTTTCAGAGTCCAGGAAACTTTTATTTTGAGCTATTTATAGCTTTTAGCAATTGAGTAAAATATACTTCTGTAAACAAAATTTGGAGCACATTTGTTTCTCTCTACCTGTTTTCTCCAGAATTTGGAAACTATTTGTGAGTATTCTTAACTTATGGCAATATAATTTGCATAAGTGCAAAAGAATGTTTTCTTCTGTAATAGGACACAATTGGAGAAATTAGTTATTTTGCCAAGGCTTTGACTAGAATGGCATGCTTTCCTTTAAGGAATCAAACTTGACTTGTAGAGCCAATAAAGGTCCCTTGGGAAAACTGGCTTTATACCTTGTCTACACAGTCCCTGTACAGTGTTCCTAACCTGGGGTAAGTAAATAATGTCACTTCCTGACAGGCTCATGAGTCCCAAGTTATCCTATGATCTCAAAAGAGAAATTTATGCAACCCATATTTAAGGGTAAAGACTCATGGCTGGGTTCAGCTTTAAAAAGTCTTATCTGAGATTCATTTCATGGAACAAGGTTTCATCAAATCCAATTTTTAAAACCTATGTAAAAATAATTATTCTTGCTGCACTTTATACAAATAATCAGGCCAAGTATAATAAAGCAACTTGGTCATACCATGATTTGTCTTTAGTAAAATGGGAGACTGGAGAGAGAAAAAAATTATGCTTTAAGAACTATGGTACATCTGTTATTAAATTCTAGATTTATCTGTTGTTTTTGAAATTTTTTTTGAAAGAAGTTGAATCTTTGAATAAACCAATAACAAGTTCTAAAATTGAGGTAGGAATAAATAGCCTATTAACCAAAAAACGCCCAGGACCAATTTTTTGGCTGTTTTCACAGCCAGATTCTGCCAGAGGTACAAAGAGGAGCTGGTACCATTTCTTCTGAAGCTATTCCAAACAATTGAAAAAGAGGGACTCCTCCTAACTCATTTAATGAGGCTTTCACCATCCTGATACCAAAACCTGACCCTGGTGGCACTGGTAGTAGTACAGCATGAGACGGGGTATGGATGGGGTTTATCTATGGGCCAGGGGTTACAGAATTCCCTGGGCAGCACACTGCCTGGCTCCATTCTCTTCATCTTAGATTTATTGGGAGGGTTTGATACACAGAGAAAGTGGAGACTCATCTCAGTAAAGGGTGTGAATAGGGGACTGAAATCAAGAACCAATCTTTGGAGGAGGGCTGCTTGTATCTATCTAACTCTGAGAACAAATGCTTTCTTTTTTGTTTCTGAGATAGTTTTGCTCTCGATGTCCAGACTGGAGTGCAATGCTGCAATCTCAGCTCGCTCACTGCAATCTCCGTCTCTTGGGTTCAAGCAATTCTCCTGCCTCAGCCTCCTGAGTAGCTGGGATTACAGGTGCCTGCCACCACAACTGGCTAATTTTTTTGTATTTTTAGTAGAGACGGGGTTTCACCAAGTTGGCCAGGCTGGTCTCTTACTCCTGACCTCAGGTGATCCACCCTCCTCAGCCTCCCATAGTGCTGGGATTTCTGGTGTGAGCCACTGTGCCCGGCCTGACAATGCTTTCTGACAATTCTTCCTGTATGATTTTTATACCAAATAAGCCAAATGTCATTTTTGTCCTTTAAGAGATCTAATGTCTAAAAGATATTTAGGTAAGAAAAGTACGTAATTTATAATTTGATTTTTAAAAGTTTGTCAAATATCAAATCCCATATTATCATAAGTCACGCATTAACCAAAATGATAACTCAAAAATTTTAAGGCCGGGCATAGTGGCTCAACACCTGCAATCCCAGCACTTTGGGAGGCCGAGGCAGGTGGATCACAAGGTCAGGAGTTCAAGACCACCCTGGCCAAGATGGTGAAAACCTGTCTCTACTAAAAATACAAAATTAGCTGGACGTAGTGGCATGTGCCTGTAATCCCAGCTACTCAGGAGGCTGAGGCAGAGAATTGCTTAAACCCAGGAGGTGGAGGTTGCAGTAAGCCAAGATTGCACCACTGAACTCCAGCCTGGGTGACAGAGTAGGACTCCATCTTAAAAAAAAAAAAATTTAAACAGGCAAAAACCTTTACTCATTAATAGAGTGAAGACTGCACTTTCCAAATAATCTTTTTTTTCTTTTCGTTTTGCTCCAGTTTATTCAAAAGAGCAGACAAAAATCTTTCATTTTTTAAATATTACATGAAAATCTTGTTCACGGTTTGTTAAATTTCACCCTTGCATTAGTGCACTATTGATGTCAAACCTAATTCTTAATAAAATCTTATAGGCAAATCTATCTAGTCTTAATCACTTTGATCATAAGGTAAGATTCCTATAATCCTCTGATAACACTTCAGAATTTTTGTGAAAAAGCAGATTAGTGCTCTAAAGGAAACTAGCTGTTCTTTTATTCCAGTGTTCAATTTTATAAAAAAACCGAATACTCCTTTAACTTTAGCCAATATGTTAACACAAAGAATTTGTTTTACAAGATTTAATTTTTTAAAAACCTTTCACAACTTGGTTAAACCTTCAGCTCTATAATTTAGGCCAAAAGTAATCCACATTCCCATGACTTCTTGTAATCTTTTACCAAAAACACATTTTACTTTTTTTACATACCTAGCATGTAAAACTGTTTTTATTTCCCAAAGATTACTAAAGCCATATAAACTAAAACATGACTTTAGTAAAATACACCATGGTTTCTATTTTTCTGATAAAATATTTGCTTAAAGCTCTTATTATTTTTAAACCAATTATTCAAAGCTCTTTCATATTGCACACATAGCACATATAAATATACAGATGGAAGAAGAAGATCAAGTACCTTTAAGATTTTTCCTTTGTCAGTTTTTTAATTGGATTACCACCCTGGCTTTAGGGTGGATGCCTCAGAGAAACAGGGCCAGGAAAGCAAAAAACAAGCAGTTTCTACAGCCTACTAAGTAGGCACAGCTGGAAGGCAAAACACATCCCTCCAAATCAAAACTCCTATTTTTATACTAGAACCTGGATCCCAAAAAGAGAAAATTAGCCCATCTCCCATTGGCATCTTATCTCTCAGTAGGGGGAGGGGACATTTCCATGCCTTCTAGGTGGCCAAGAGCACACTTCTCTGATTCAAATTTGCAAAAAGCCAAGTATCCCCCCATAGCTGCCATTAGCCATCACTCAATGTATATTTCCTATCTAGTTATTACATATCTAAGTTCTCTCATAATGTGAAGTAATTTCTGATACTCCAGAAAGTAAAAACCATCAGACAATGCAATGCAAAATGCAACAGAGCCTTAGAATTTGAGAGGGATCTATCCACTTCCAATTCCTGGGGTTTCATGAGGAAAACAGACGTTTTTCCCAAAATGCCTATTGTGGCACCTCCTCTGTTTTTTCCAAGGAGTTGCAGCTGTTAGAGCTTGAATATCTGCATTTAATTAAGCAAACTTTTGGGCCAGACATGGTGGTTCATGCCTGTAATTCCAGCACTTTGGGAGGCTGAGGCAGGCAGATCACTTGAGGTCCGGAGTTCAAGATCAGCCTGGCCAACATGGTGAAAACCCATCTCTATGAAAAATACAAAAATTAGCGGGGTGTGGTCATGGGTGCCTGTAATCTCAGCTGCTCTGGAGGCTGAGGCAGGATGATTGCTTGATCTCAGGAGGCGGAGGTTGCAGTAAGCCAAGATTGCTCCACTGCACTCCAGCCTGAGTGACAGAGCAAGACTATCTCAGAAAAAAAAAAATTACAAAAATAAGCTGAATTTTAACCATGATGCACTTTCGTAAAAAATTTGTTTATTTATTTATTTATTTATTTATTTTGAGACAGAGTTTTGCTCTTATTGCCCAGGCTGGAGTGCAATGGTGTGATCTCAGCTCACTGCAACCTCCACCTCTCGGGTTCAAGCAATTCTCCTGCCTCAGCCAACCGAGTAGCTAGGATTAAAGGCATGCACCACCATGCCGGGCTAATTTTGTATTTTGAGTAGAGACAAGGTTTTTCCATATTGGTCAGGTTGGTCTCAAACTTTCAACCTAAGGTGATCTGCCCACCTTGGCCTCCCAAAGTGCTGGCATTACAGATGTGAGCCACCAAGCCTGGCAAAAAATTTATTTCATTCTCTTATTTCATTCTCTTATTACTAGACTTCGGCCATGCCAAAGTGTCAATATTTCTGACTTTTGAACTCTACTAACATAACCTCCCAGGCAAAAACAATAAGATCTTTTTTTTTTTTTTTGAGACGGAGTCTCCCTCTGCCACCCAGGCTGGAGTGCAGTGGCCAAACTCGGCTCACGGCAACTTCTGTCTCCTGAAATCAATAAGCTTTAACTAAGGTTATTAACCTAACCACAAGTGTACAAGGTATTTTCAAAAAGGTGGCAAGCACTTTTTACAAAATATAAAATCTTTAAAAGTAGCTCAGAGAAAGGAAAATCCAAGATGGTTCGTGGAGGGGAAGAGAAGCCACAAATGTTCACACAGATATCAAATCAGAAAGGACTCATTTCCTAAGCCAGAAATTGAACCCTGAACTTGGGCTGCCATTGTGAGACAGCAAAGCCCAGCTACTAAGCTACAGCACTGAGCAGTCTCCATTGAAGGGTCCCAGAAGAAGCCTCCAGCAACCAATTTTGAGCTTGCAAAGGTTTTTAACTGCTCAAGATCATTTTTAGGGTTAACTGTAACATAAATTTTAAAACTTCTGCATGCTGGATGGTAGAAACCAAGAGAACATATTGCCATATGGCTACAAGGTCAAGCTCCCAAGAACATAAAACAAGAGGGAAACTTCATCCATTGTGGTGTTGTTTGTTTCAAGGACTTCTCTTTTGTATCTTTGAGAGGGAGTCTTGCTCTATCTCCCAGGCTGGAGTGCAGTGGTGCAATGTTGGCTCACTGCAACCTCTGCCTCCCAGGTTCAAGCAGTTCTCCCTGCCTCAGCCTCCTGAGTAGCTGGGACTACAGGTGCCTACCAGCACCCTGGCTAATTTTTGTATTTTTAGTAGAAATGAGGTTTCACTATGTTGGCCAGGCTGATCTTGAACTCCTGACCTCTGGTGATCCACCTGCCTCGGCTCCCAAAGTGCTGGGATTACAGGCATGAGCCACCTTGCCAGGCCTGTTTCAGGAACTTCTGACCAGAAGTTTCAACATGGGATCTCTGGGAAAGATGGTGGCCTAGAGTAACAGAAAAGATAGGAAAGGGAAATACATATATATATGCACATATATACGAAGGCAAACAGATCCCTCTCCAAATTAAGATTACTATTTTATACTAGAACCTGGATCCCAAAAAGAGAGAATTAGCCCATCCTCCATTGGTGTATCTCTCTTTCTGAGAGAGAGAGAGAGAGAGACAAGCATTGACTATGGCAGGGTGGGAAAGGTGAGGAGCTCAGAAAAGCCAGAGAAAGACCCATGCATTGCACTGAATTAAAAGTTTGGGTGGCCGCTTGTTGGTTGTGAAAGAATCTTTCTGGGCAGTCCCATCAGCTCTCAAGTTTCCCACTTTAGGGAGGAAAAAGCTCCACTTGTTCCATGATCCTGTACTCGCCTAATTCTATCAGCCACAGTCATCAGCGAAAAGTGCAAGGCAGACTAATCCAAAGACAGGGATGGGCGCGGTGGCTCGTGCCTGTAATCCCAGCACTTCGGGAGGCTGAGGTGGGCGGATCACGAGGTCAGGAGTTTGAGACCAGCCTGACCAACATGGGGAAACCCCATCTCTACTGAAAATACAAAACTTAGCTGGGCTTGTTGGCATGTGCCTGTAATCCCAGCTACTTGGGAGGCTGAGCAGGAGAATCGCTTGAACCTGGGAGGCAGAGGTTGCAGTGAGCTGAGATCTCACCACTGGACTCCGGCCTGAGCCGGAGACTCCATCTCAAAACAAACAAGCAAACAAACACAAAGACAATCGTGGTTAACATCCCATAATGCCAAATCTAATCTTAGCTCAGAGGGACTTTACTGAGAGGGGACTCTAACCCCCTAAATATTAGGAAAGACTAACTTTTTGAAGTTGCGCCTCAACCACAAGTTTTGTCAAGTGTTCTTGCCTTTTATTAAAGGGGACCTTTTGTCTTATCTGCCTTAGGAGACACTCTAACTCCCCTAAATTGGGCTACTAACCCAATCCCATTCCATACCCGGATATGCCACCACTTACAAAAAGTTAGCCAATTGGTGATTCACTCACCTGGTGACTCTGATAGCTTCCTCACCCCAGCCTGGGTCCTCCTTTGTTAGATGGGGGTCCCAGGCTTCCTGCAGACAGAAGCCAACAACCAGCCCCACCTTGTGGGCCAGATCCCCAGCTCATTCACTTGGAAATTACTCAGGTTGGCTGGGCATTGCCCCTCTCCAAACCCTCCCCTTCCACTTATCAGGCAACAGCCTTCCTGCAAAGCTGCCAGGCTAGGGATGAGGAAGCCTCGGTCCCCCTAGAATGGCTGTCCCAAAGGGGCAGGTGCCTGGCAGCCACCCACCAGGCCACTGCTCTCTGCTTACTGCGTGGAGCCTGGGGCGCGTGTAAAGAGCAGGTGGCATGCACAGCGCTTAGCCCGGCTCAGCTGGGGACTGTAGGTGCTGCACCTCAGGGACCGTGGTATGCCTGCAGGTTGGGATGGGCGCACCCTTCCCCCTGCTGGCCCCACAAACCCTTCTAGAAGACCCACCACGTTCTTCCTGACCTTGACAGCCAGCGGCCCCACAGCCCTGGGACATCTGCCCACACCCCTATTAGCCCACCAGGTATGAAAGCAGGGTGGGGGCAGTGGTGACGCTAGAGAGTGTCACCTTGTCGTGCCCAGCACTGGGGGGCTGGACATGAGCTCATGCACTCATACCCACACTCCAAAGTCCAGCCTCTCACTTTGGCCAAAGCTGGCCAGGAACTGGGACCTTGGGACAGAGGGGACAGACGTCTCTGTGCCGACTCCCTGCAGCGTCCTCACAGTTGGGTGTCACTTCGGCCACTGCAGGTGCCACATCAAACGCTGCGCCCAGGTGGCTCCAGCTGCGATCTTCAGGAAGCGGGGGCAGCAAAACTGGGCACTGGCCCCACAGTGACACTCACACCTGGTGACCACTTTCCACCCAGGCGCCCGTTCCGTGTCCTGGAAGCCTCAACCCGCTGAAACTTTGCCTTGTGCCGGCTGAGTCTTTCTTCGCCTCGCTCTCCAGGAGCTCCGGGGAGGTGTCAGCCACAGCGGCCGCAGCCAGGTAGAGCGCAATGACACAGGCCGAGGTGCCCAAGGCGGGGAGGGGACCTTAGCGTCTTCAACTAGTGCCCTCGACTACCGGCAGGCACGCTCCCTGCCAGGCCTGTGTATGACACCCGCAGAAGGAGGGTTATGAGAAGCAGGCTGCTTATCATAACTCCAGTTCTGGGCCCCCTAGATGTGGGATAGAGGGGGACAGGCAGAGCTGGGATGTGACTGTAATGGGGATGGGTCTGTAAAGGGCTGGCTGGGCGCTCCAGCCTCCTCTCTTCCTGGTAGGGGGCCTGAGGCCCATCCGCAGCTCTCTTTGACTCCTTCTATTCTGCAGAACACCCAGACCCCAGCCTTCTCATGGGAATCATAAGATGCGTGAGGCCCAGGATTCTTTTGGCCTCTTCCCAACCATGTTCTTTGTATTTCCCCCATATATTTGGGGTACAGGAGGCACTTATTATGAACTCAAATTCCACCCATCTTATAGTTAGTCCTGGGATCTGTCATCTTGGTCAGAATCTGAGAGACTGCTCCCTACCTAGAAGAGGCCACTTATCCCACATTCTGTGGACATGAGCTGCTATGATGTCTGTCTACTTTGAAGGAGTGTCTAACTCGTTGAATAGAATTGAGGCCCAGAGATCTATATGCTGTAGTCATTGAATTATGCCAAGGTTCTAGAAAAGTAACTACACAAAGTTAAGTGCTTAGTATTTCTGTGTTAAATGAAAGAATCCCAACCAGAACCTTCTTGGATATCTAACTGGGCATGAGACCCCTTTTCCAGCACCCAGGGACCCCTAATCTGTCTATATAAAGGATGACGACAGCCGGGCACGGTGGCTCATGTCTGTAATCCTAGCACTTTGGGAAGCCAAGACGGGCAGGTCAACTAAGGTCGGGAGTTCGAGACCAGCCTGACCAACATGGAGAAACCCCATATCTACTAAAAATACAAAATTAGCCAGGCGTGGTGGTGCATGCCTGTAATCCCAGCTACCCAGAAGGCTGAAGCAGGAGAATTGCTTGAATCCAGGAGGTAGAGATTGCGGTGAGCCGAAATTACACCATTGCCCTCCAGCCTGGGCAACAAGAGTGAAACTTCATCTCAAAAAAATAAATAAATAAAAATAAATAAAAGATGATGACTAGCTAAAAAAAAAATCCCTCACACTCTCTTTAAAATAGAAAACAGATTATTAATTTATCTTAATGAATAAAACAGATTTGCTTTCTATGTGCTCTTTTGCCTTTCACTATAGTTCACACTTTACTCAACATCAGATAATTCATACTAGAGAAATACTGTACATGTAATGGATGTAGAAAGAGTTTGATCTAAAATATAAACCTTAGAAATAACCAGAATTCATAGAGAATTCTTCCATATGGAAACTTTTCAAATGCAATAAATGTGAAGAAGTATTCAAAAATCAAGTCTAAATAAACGTCAGAGAATTTCCACGATAAAGTACAAAGGCACTAACATTTGCAAACTTTATATTAATCAAGAATGTTTAATATAGAGAATAATCTAAAGTCAAAACAATGAGATAATTTGTTTGTATGTTTTGGTTTTTTTTTTTTTTTTTTTTTTTTTTGAGACGGAGTCTTGCTCTGTCACCCAGGCTGAAGTGCAGTGGCGTGATCTCGGCTCACTGCAAGCTCCGCCTCCCGGGTTAAAGCGATCCTCCTGCCTCAGCCTCCTGAGTAGCTGGAATTACAGGCACCTGCCATCATGCCCGGCTAATTTTTGTATTTTTAGTAGAGACGGGGTTTCACCATGTTGGTCAGGCTGATCTCAAACTCCTGACCTCAGGTGATCCACCTGCTTCAGCCTCCCAGAGTGCTGGGATTACAGGCTTGAGCCACCGTGCCCAGCCACATGTGGAATTTTATCACTGTGCTTTTTTATATGAGGCACTATAGTATTTTCACGTAGTATAGTACTCTGGATATAAAAGCTCAAAAATTGTGATTCCTTGGACAGTCACTAAATCTTCAAGCAAAAACACATTTTTACATTGTTTTTACATTGATTACAAAAGACCATATGAAGAGTTATTTTTAATATTAACTTGTTACATACTTTGATACAGTTTACATCATTTTTATGTTCTTGAGGGAGGGAAATTAGGGTTCAGTTTATCACTGGACATTCAGGAGGCAAGTCAATCTTTTTTATTTCCTTATAAAATTAACGTCTTCATAAGCTGTTAAACAGAAGGTTATCTTAATTTTTATTGCAGTAGAAGGAACTATATTTTAAAAATTTGTAGATTTGTAGCAAATAGATGCTCATTATTTAAAGGATAAATAACAATTTTTTCTTTTGTTATTTTTGCCAGTTTAAGGCAGTCGCTGCGTATGTCATATAAATGTCTTCCTACCACATCAAAAATGTTGCTTTTAAATTTTTGTTTATAAATTGAGAAGGAAGGAATTTTCTCTCTATAAGTTTCTATCATCGAACACATCAACATCAAAAAGAATATTAGAATCCAGCATGAAGATAATGACTAATAGAAATGAGGTAGATATTTTATAAAACCATTAATCAGATTTGAATGAGGAATGCTTTGCATATCCTTGAAAGAAAAACTGTGGCTTGGGTTTTAAAGTTTTCTGAGAATGAAGTATTAAGATCCTATTTCTATAAGCAAGATCAGACTAAGTATGTCACAACTAAGAGCTCATTCACTCATTCTATGTGTGCCACTAAATAAAGAGATTGAGCAAGTAAAAAATATATATACAGAAATTGGAACTGAAATAAACAGTGGTAGAACTGAAAAAATGTAATAGAGATGTTTAACAGGAGACTCAATCATGAAGAAAAATTCAGCAAACACAAAGACAGGCTACTTAAAAGTAACCAATCATAAAGTGAACAAATACACACATTTCAGAAATTTCAGAAAAATGGAGAGAGAGGAAAAGAGACTTAAATATATAATGTTTTAAAACTTTCCAAATCTAGAAAAGAATATGAACATCCAGTTTTATGAAGCTCAAAATACCTTCAGCAAGAAGAACCTAATAAAGATTGCCCTTGAACACATTATGATTGTCAAAATACAAAGATAAAGCACAAATCTTGAAAGCAGCATGAGATAAATTCTTCACATAGACGGAAACCTTTATAATGGTATCAGTGGATTTTTCAGGAGAAACTTTGTAAGAAAACTGGGAGAACATATATTCAAAATGCTGAAAGAAGGAAAAAAACTGACAATTAAGAAGAGTTTATCCAACAAGGCTGTTGTTTAGAAATAATAGAGGTCAAGACATTCCAACATTTCAAGACAAAAAAGAAGGTGAGGGAAATTTATCACACCTCAACCTGTCCTGCAAGAAATGCTAAAAGGAAGTCTCCATATTGATATGATCGAATGCAAATAATATGAAAAATATTAAAGTACAAATGTCACTGAAAATGGTAAATACATAGTGAAATTTAGAATACTCTAACACTGTAGTAGTTTTGCATAAGTCACTTTGAACTTTAGTATAAGATCTATAAAAAATATTAAAAATGAAATAACTACAATAATTTGCTAATGGACACACAACATAAAAAGTTGTAAAGTGTGACATATACAGTACAAAATGTGTGAAAGGGAGACAATTTGTAAAGTTTTTCTATGCATAGAAGTTAAATTGTCATCATCTCAAACAAGATTGTTAAGATACAACATGTTTTATGTAAGTCTCGTGATAACCACTAGGAAGAAAAGACCATAGCAGATACACAGAAGAAAAAGAGAAAGTAATTAAAGCATATAAAAACAAAAAAAAGGAAACAAAAATTTAAGTTTGGGTGGTGGCTCATGCCTATAATCCCCGCACTTTGGAGCAAGGTCAGGCAGGAGCAGGTCAGCTGCACTGTGGACTCGACACTGGGGAAGGCAGGCCTTGTGGAGTAGGACTCAGTCATCTCACAGATCTGTAAGGCTCTTTTCATTTTTCTTCAATCATTCATCTGAAACGTTGTCTTCAGATTGGTTAATTTCTAGGGCTTTGTCTTTAAGTTTATTTCTTCTGTTTCTAATCAGTTGATCCTCTGAACAGTACTTTTTTATTATCATATTTCTATTTGGTTCTTTTATACTTTCCATTTCTCTGCTGAGATCCCACATCTGCTCAATCTGTATGAGAATATTTTTCTTTACCTCCATGACCATATTTATAATAGCTGCTTTCCAATTCTTGTCATCTTATTACAACACCTTGAACATCTTGGAGCTAGCTTCTGATGCCTGTTTTAGTTTTAGTCTTGTATGTGAATTACATTATCCTTCTTTTTTCACATATCTCATGAATTTTAAAATTATGTGCTAGAAACTATAAATGGCAATTATAGAGACTCTGGATTCTGTAATGTTTCTTGAGGATTATTATTTTTCTAGAAGAAACTTAATTTGAACTCAACTCCAATCCCTATCTCTCCTACAGTGGACAAAGCTGAAATTCTCATTCACTTCTTACCCACCCATGTATTATACCATATGTATTACATATAAATATATTTCTATATAATTACATATCATATTTTATCACAAATGTATTATTTTTCCTGTAAGAGTCTTGTTAAACAAGCTACTTCACTCTTACCTGAAGCCAGAAACTCAGTTTTGTTTGCTTTTTGATTTTTTCATGAATGGAATTAGATACTATGCATGCTTTTTAATCTGGTTTCTTGTATGCAACATTGTGATATTCATTCATCCCATTGTATGTATGCATAGTTTTTTTTTTTCAGTAAGGAAACATTTGGTAATCTGACAGGAAAATGTAAAGACAGTTTGAAGTTAGAGTTATTCTTTAACATCTGTTTTGTTGACGAGGACTGAGAGGAGGCAATTCACCTGTGCAAGGTTACCTAAGAAAATGAGCGCACTCATTCTAAACCTCAGAACCCAGCTGTGGCTACTCTGCTGTTTTCAGGAATTAGGTACATTTAGTTTTCTCCTTGGTGGCTCCCTTTCTAACAATCCCAGGGCCAGTGCCATCCTGCTTCTATAGGTGACATGACAATTATGGGCCTGAGGGAGATGAACTCACAGTATCCCTTCCTTATAACCACGGCTCAGGGACCACAATTCACACACAGACTCACTCCAAGACTCAGCCGGGTGAGAGTCTGTTTCTCAGCTTCATTACCAGTGAGTGATCAAGACTCAGGTGGGATGATGTCTGTAATTCTCTCACGATTTGTTCTTACATCTCACTGAATTATAACTAGTTAGTAGGTATTCCTAGATGAAATATTAATATTATGAATATATAAATGTATAGATTGGTGGAAGAAAATTTGAAATTATGTAATCAAGCTAGAAACCATCATTCTGTGCAAACTATCGCAAGGACAGAAAACCAAACGCCACATGTTCTCACTCAAAGGTGGGACTTGAACAATGAGAACGCTTGGACACAGGGTGAGGTACGTCACACACTAGGCCCTGTCGTGGGGTGGGGGTAAGGGGGAGGGATAGCATTAGGAGATATACCTAATGTAAATGACAAGTTAACGGGTGCAGCACACCAACATGGCACATGTGTACATATGTAACAAACCTGCAGGTTGTGCACATGTACCCTAGAACTTAAAGTATAATAATAAGAAAAAATTATGTAATCATATTTGAATGAATTTTGTTTGACTATTTTCCATTGTAATAAATTAGTACAACAAATTAGTTTATGCATTTATGCAAATCTTTACATTTTAAGACACTACAAATCTGCACCAATTCAGAGTGATGTAATTACACTACTTTGGACTTATTTAAGTTTGGAAATGCTGTAGTACATTTCTAGTACTTAAGGATGGTTTGAATGATCATGTGATAAAACAAGATTTTTTTTCTTGTTTCCAGAAATTTCTTTTATTCGTTTAGATATATAAAACACTGTTACTTTACATTCTCTCTGATAATTCCAGTACCTGTGTCTACCTGTTGTTTCTGCTGGGTCTCATAGTGTATTGTTTTCTTGTGTTTATGAATTTTAAAACTGGAGATCTCATTTTCTTTTCTTTCTTTCTTTTTTTTTTTTTTTTTTTTTTTTCTGTAGAGATGGGGGTCTCTCATTACGTTGCCCAGGCTGGTCTCGAACTCTTGGCCTCAAGTGCTGGAATTCCAGGCGTGAACCACCGCGGTCGGCGGAGATAGTCGTTTTCCTTAGAACTTGATCAACACAAAATCCTGAGGCCTGGTGTGGTTGTGTTCCTCTGGGGCAGATTCTCAACCAGGGACACTTCTGCCCCCAGGGACACATTCTGACATCCTGAGACAGTTCTGGGTGTCACAACTGTGTGTGCACGCACTTGTATGTACCTGCGCAAGCTATGGCATCTCGTGGATAGGGGCCAGGGATGCTGCTCACATCCTGCCAGGAGACTGACCCGCGCAGCATTACTAGGGCGGGCTCCAGGCAGGGTCTGCATGTGCCTCTGCCAGCCACCTAGACAGTGCCAGCTAGGGCCACTTTATATTCTCCCCTCGTGGTCTGCAGGGCCACACACTAGCCTGACTGCAAGCTGTAAACTTGGAGGACCTATTTTTTTTTCACCTTGCATGGAACACCAAGGTTGAGAGGCAGTTTTTCTGGAGGTGCCAACCTGTCTCACATTTCCGCTTTAGCTGCGGGGTCCAGCTCTACGTGGGCGGTCTCCTGATGAAATAACCCCGGGACAGACACTGTTCTGTCTCCTGCGTCCAGTCCTGTAAAGATGCCAGGATCCCCCAGCGCATGGCAGGCACCCTCAAAGGCAGACATGGGGAGGCCCTAGTGGGCAGACCCCAGCCTGCTGATGGGGGGGCTTCTCCCTGGCTGCCGCTGGCCCACCCACTGCGCTGTAGTCCACCTGGTGCTGGGGCTGTGGGGCACAGGCCTTCAGGACCCGCTCCTTTTCCTGCCCAGGAGGTCCAGGCCTGGCGTCTTTATGTCCCCTGGAAAGCCCACTCCCATCCTCAGGGTAGGAGGGCAGCTGCACGTTGGGCTGTCTTGGGCCTGTCCTGGAACACCCCTGCAGCCCGGGTGCAGCAGGGGATGTGGCTCTGTGGGGTTGCTGTGGGCAGGTTAGCGTGGAGCTGGGTTCCAGAAGGGAGTTGCCGCGCTGCCTGCCAGGACCCCTCCTCTGAGACAGGGTGCCTTGTGGGACAGTGTACCAAAGTGCCCTGGGCACGAGGGGTCCCTGCTTCCCCCACACACTGACCCTGCATCGGGGGCCCTGCGCCCCCCACACACTGACCCCTCATCAGGGTCCCTGCGCCCAACACACACTCACCCCGCATCGGGGGTTCTGTGCCCCACACACACTGACCTTGCATTGGGGGCCCTGGGCTGCAGAACCCACCCATGATGTTGCCATGCCCCTGACTCTGGTGGCACTGGGGCCCTCCAGGCTGGGCAGAGTAGGGGGCCCCCACCAGTGCGTATCCCAGCACCAGCGGGAGAGGGCCTGGGGAGGGGGGCAGGGAGTGACACCAAAGGGGACCTGCCCCAGCCTCCTCCTGTACCCTGGGGGTTCTCCTTTTCCTTGGCTGAGGGAAGTGGCCTCTCCCTATAGAAACCTGGGGTCAGGCTGGGCGTGGGAGGAAAGGGGGGTGAGTAGGACCCCAGACCTTGGGAATCCTGAGTGGGGGGTGACAGACTCTCCCTATGACATGCGTGGGAACTGTCTGGAGGCCCAGGCTGACCCCCCTCCTGGGGACAGGGCCCTCCTAGGGAGTCAGGCTCACAGGTTGTTCTGTGGGACTCAACGTGGGGCAGCGTTCTGGCCAGGATGAGGAAGGCCATTACCCCGGCCGGGGTCTGCGGGAGGCACACGCAGGCCCAGCTCTCGCCCACCCGGCTCCCTGATCTGCTGCAGAGTCCCTCAGGCTTGGCCGGGACCTGAAATCCGACCGCCATCCATGGGGCTCCCCTGCCAGGCGGGCATCCTCCGCTTAGAGGCCATCCCCACCCCCTCCATCTGCTCTCGTCCGAGCGACAGCCACTTTGTCCTGGTGCCCTGGTTGAGGCGCGGGGGGGAAGCTGCCCTTGGACCCGCAGGTCTCGGGCGCGGCCTCAGCGCCGCATCCGAGCCGCCATGCGCCCTCTGCTGGCCTTTGTTGGAAGTGCATCCTGGCGTGAGCAGTTGTTTTCCCTGGCGATGGGACCCAGGGCAGCACCGCTGGAAACCAGGTATCTGGTAACTCGTGGAGGGGTCCCCCACTGTCCGCTGACAGCAGCGGTAGTAGCTGCGGACTATGCGGACTCAAGAGAGCCCCAGCCCATGGCAGCACCGGAAGCCAAAACCGAGTCAAGGGCTCGATGTGGGGGCCAGCCAGGGATAGGCCTGGGGAGCCCGGATGGCAAGGCGGGCAGGAAGGCGCCCACTACTGAACTGCCTGGGCCTGCCGGGGGTCTCCAGCCAGAGAGGTTGGGTGCGACGAGGCGCCCGCCCTCGAAGGGATGAGTGCCAGGCCGGCCCTGGGGGCCCGCTTAGCCCACACGGGCAAGATGAAGGTGGAGTCCAGAGGCCCCCCATCCTGTTGGCTCAGGGCGCGGGCCTCAAACAGCTGCTTAATGAGCGCCGACTTCTTCTGCTCCAGCTGCGTGATGCGCTCACTCTTCTCGGTCACCTCCTGGGTGAGGAGTCGGTTCTGCTCCTTCAGCATGAGGATGATCTGCTGCTGCCAGCCCGGGGACTAGGTGGACGTCAGGGCAGAGCAGGGGGGCCCGGAGGAGGACGTGGGCAGGGCTCGGAGGAGGACGTGGGCAGGGCCCGGCTGGCACAGGCCTCAGCCAGCAGCTCCCCCAGCCACCGAGCCACCTCCTGTACCTTGGGCAGTAGCCGTCCCAGTGGGCGAGGGCTCCCCACGGCCCCAAAGTCGGCGCTGGCTCTGCTCTGGCCCAGGCGGCACTGGCGCTCCTGCACTCGTTGCAACTGCTGCTGGTACCAATCGCGGCCCCGCGCCATCATCTCCAAACCCTGCAGCAGCACCTCCTTCTCCTGCTCCAGCTCCTTCATCTGCTTCAGCAGGCCGCAGTCCACGCCGCTGGTGATGGTGTGCCTCTGGTGTTCCCCTCGGGCACGGGGGGCCGCCGGGCATCCCCTGAATCCGCCTCCAAGGCGCTGCAGGCCGCTGCACCTGCATCGGCGCCCGGGCTCCGTTCCAGCGCCGCGCTCTGGAACCGCTGGGGCTCCGCGGGGCACGGCGCCGCCTCGGCGGGAGCGTACAGCTGCTTCTGGCTGCGGGCCGCGCCGCTGGGACCGGCCAGAGGGGCGCGAACGCCCAGGGACAGGGGCTTCCTCTCCAGGACCGTCAGCGGATCGTCGGCGGGTGCAAACACCAGGCGCTGCGGCGGCGGCGGCGGCTGGTCTCTGGGACCAGCCCTGGCGCGCGTGGGGTCCGGGGTGCCGCCATCGGCTCTCGGCAGCGAGGTGCAGGCCGGCCACGAAGCGCTGGAAGGTCAGGTAGCTGCTGGCTGGGGCCGCCTGGCTCAGGCCCTCCAGCACCCCGCTTGGCAGCTCCAGCGCTTCGACCCAGCGGGACTGGATCTCGCGCAGGTGCACGCAGCCGCGCTGCCGGTCGTCCAGGATGTCTAACACGGTGCGCACGCTCTGCAGGAAGGCACGCGGCAGGCATGCGGCAGGCCCGCCGTGCTGCGCGCTGGCGAGGCGGGAGACACGCGGCCCCGCTCGGCTGTCGCGGCCCGGGCCATGGCCGCCTGGGCTCGGTCCCCTCGTCCACCCGCGTGCGTCCCCGAGCAACCCCACCGCGGGGCCGGCCCGGCGCGCTCCCAAGACTTTCAATATACTTCACATTAAGATTTTAGTAGATGACCATAATAAAACTACCTTTAATCCTATTATACTAATTGCTAATAGGGAGTTTTTTTGTTTTTGTTTTTGCTATCACAAAACTATCTGAAAAGAACACCTTCTGCTATGTGTCTGTTATATAATTTTTATAGGATACATGAAACGTTGCATGCATGAATGTGATATTCAGCATGATGTCAGAGTGATGTGATATGACAGCCACCCAATGCATTATTATTTTTTTCCAAAATACTTCTGGTGATTGCTTCTTCCATTAGCACAAAATCTACTTTAGTTCAGTTCTACAAACACCCATGATTCATACCCATGTCACCCATGATTCACCCAAGTCACAGTTCAGGGTGGTGAAAACTAAATGAAGGAATGCAAAAAGTGAAAACTAAATGCTTACTAAAAAAGTGTGTCCTTGGTACTATAGGAGTACAGATAATGTGCGCCCTCTACAGGTGTGACTGTGCATGTGTGCGTGTTCGCTCAACTATATTAATAATTTGGTTGATCATATAATGATCACGCTGTATGTTTAAGAATTTATATGTGATGATCAACATTAATCAAAATGAATGGATGGATTTAAAATGATAATGACGGTGATAATTTTGAATTTGAAGTAACATTGATGATGGAAGTTCTATTGGTTGTTTTTTTCAGGTACATAAAATATTTCCTATTTGCCATTAAAATGAACAGTTTCCACTTACGTTATCATTCAAAAGTGCTTTCTTTGCCCAAGCTGGTGTTGGAGTCTCCACCAACATCCTCCTCTTTTTCTCTTGTATCATGACGCTCCTTCTGGATCTCAAGCTCATTGAACTGACCACCAGTCACTTGGACCTCGTCCACATCATGATGCTGCTCACCATTGTGTTCTTGGTGTCTCGAGACCTTTTTAAGTCCCTTCATTTTCAAGATGACTTCAAGTGTAAGATGCATTTCTAGGTGAGCAGGGTGATGAGGGACCTCTCCATCTGCATCACCTGCCTCCTAAGCATGTTCCAGGCCATCACCATCAGCCCCAGAACCTCCTGGTTGGTGAGGTTTAAACATAAATTCACAAATCACATTTCACATGTTCTTGTCTTCTTATGGTCCTTCAGTTTGTCCTGCAGTAGCTACATAATCTTCTACACTGCGGTTTCTTCCAATACGATTCACACCAGTTTTCTGACACTCAATAAATACTGCCTCATTTCCCCAAGGAAGTCCATCATCAGCCACCTTATTTTTCTTACTCTCTCATTATCCAGAGATCTGTCCTTTGTGGGAATTATGCTGCTCTCAAGTGCATACATGGTGACTCTCTTGTGCAGGCATCAGTGGTGATCCCAGCACCTTCACAGCACCAGACTCTCCCCAAGAGTTTCTCCAGAAAAAGGCCGCAGAGACCATCTTGCTGTTGGTGAGTTTCTTTGTGGTCATGTACCAGATGGATTTGAGTCTCTCATCCTACTCAATCCTGATATCAACATATGACCCAGTCGTCCTGGGTGTCCAGAGGCGTGTGACCAGTGCCTATGCCACTGTGAGCCCTTTGATGCTAATAAGGTCTGAAAAAAGGATAATTGATATTCTGCAAATGATGAGACAGAAGTATTGTATATTTTTTCTATGAAAATAATTATCTGAAAAGGAGATTCTAACATCAGTTAAATTATTCAAGTATCAGAGGATTTGATATTTTATTTCATTGCAAACACTGTTATTTTATGTAAATCATTTGGAAACTGATGCTGCCAAAGACTTGATGGATCCTTTAGTTCATTGTCCACCATGATTTCATAGCCCAATATGTTTGCAGTTTCTTGCATTTCATTTTGATTTCTTGAACTTCATTTTAATTTTTTTCTTTTTGAAGTATATTCTTAATAACTTCATATTGGTAATAAGATTTCTCATTTTTTTTACTTTTGGGAATCATTTAGGGCATCCTTACTGATTCAAAATGTGTTAGTGAAATATCTAATTATTGGTTGAACAGTAACCTCTCAGCACTCTTACTTATTTCTCTCTGTTTTCTGGCTGGACACAGGCTGTGGAGACTTTGCTCTCACCTTCATTGCTTCTCTCTTCTTCTCTCTCTCATGGCTTTAAAGATTTTTTTCTTTTTTTTGGTGTTATGCAGTTTGACTTTTATTTCTGTTGAGTATTTTTTTGTTGGTGGTCACTTTTAATCACAATACACTTCTGCATTCAAGAGTTCCTGATATTGTTTCAGAAATTTATAAATATTTGTTATTAGTATGATGTTACTTGTATGTAAGCTAGTGAAACCAATGTGTTTGATTTCATCTCATTTTATTCTTTGTACATGTATAATCATATTTGTATTGTGATCATTTTTTCTGTAGTTCTTTTATTTCATTTCAGTATTCTAGTTCATTAATTCTGTTGTTATTAACTTGGTCTAATTTAATAATTAAACCATACATTGTATATTAAGTTTATTTAAGTTTCAGTTGTTCAATTTCTGTTTGAGTCTTTGTAAAACATGCCTGCTTAGTGTGTGTGTGCATGTGTGTGTGTATTTGAGAAGAATCTGTCACCCAGGCTTGAGTTCAGTGGCGGTCATAGCTCACTGCAACCTCAAATTCCTGGTCTCAAGAGACCCTCTCACCTTCACCTCCCCAGTAGCTGACACTACAAGCACATGCAACTGTGCCTGGGTCATTTTTTCATATCTATTTATTGTAGAGACAGCTTTTGCTTTGTTGCCCAGGCTGGTCTCAAACTACCGGCCTCAAGTGATCCTCCTGCCTTGGCCCCCGCAAAGTGCTGGGAGTACAGGCATGAGCCACTGCCCCCAGTGCCCGCTTTAGAACTTCATGTGTTTTCAAAATTATTTTGATATTCTCTTTCCCCATTTGTGTTACTGAATTATTTTAAATATGTTTCCAATCTGTGAAGTTTATGTGATGTATAATTTCTTCTTTCCCTTTTTTGGGTAGCTTATTTTGTGTGCTTCATTACTTACAATTATAGAGATCTCACATTTGGGATGGCCCCGTTTAGTAATTTTCTCTGTTTATTCCAAGGGGCAGAGTGGACGATCCTCACAGGCTTGAGGTCTTTGTAATCAGCCCTGCAATCCAGAGCTGTACCTGAAGGCAGCTCTAACTTCTCGCTATCGTGACTCCTATGAATTTGCCTCTTGATTAACTTCTGGTCCTGGGAAGTTCCCATATTTTTCTACCAGCTCTGCTGGGCAGTTTTAGAATTCTTGTAAACTTTAAATATTTTTAATTTACTACATTAAATGACCTTTGAGAATATGTTATTCTGTACTAAAACAGCAAATGTCCACATGCGTATATGAGTAAAAAATGTTACATAAATATTTTGTGTAGAACAGTGCTCCATGAGAAATTGCAATTTTTCTCATTTAAAACATCTCAATGCCTATGTATTATACACTAACATTATCTGTGAAGTGTAAATATTTTCTTAATACTTGGAAGAATGTTTATGTTTCGGACAAATGTCTGAAGTGATCATGCTCCACTTTAATGCCTAACTCCTGCACGTGGGCAGGATTGCTGTTTTTCTATAAAATTAAGAATCTTAATTAGTAGAGTTAAATATATAAATTCAGGTCTTTTGGTTTCAGTTACAAAGCTTCTTCCTTAGCATTTCTCTGGTGCTGTAAAAGTAATCTCAGTTTGAATTTTCCATTTAACCTAGGTGTCATTTAAAACAATTTTAGGGATAAAAGACCCATTGAGTACAGTGTACCCTGCTCAGGTGATAGGTGCACAAAATCTCAGAAATCACCATGAAAAAACTTATCCCTGTAACCAAACACAACCTCTTCCCCAAAAACCTATTGAAATAAAAAATTCACGTAAAATTAAAAAATAGGGGCTGGGCACGGTGGCCCGCGCCTATAATCCCAGCACTTTGGGAGGCCTAGGCGGGTGGATCACGAGGTCAGGAGATCGAGACCATCTGGCTAACACGGTGAAACCCCATCTCCACTAAAAACAGAAAAAATTCTCTGGGCGTGGTGGTGGGCATCTGTAGTCCCAGCTACTCTAGAGGCTGAGGCAGGAGAATGGTGTGAACCCGGGAAGCGGAGCTTGCAGTGAGCCAAGATCGTGCCACTGCACTCCAGCCTGGGCAACAGAGCAAGACTTCATCTCAAAAAAATAATAATAATAATTAAAAAATAATAAAACAATCTGAAAGGAAATTTGCATGTGGCTACACATTACTTGTTGGTTACACTTTAATTTTTATTGTCATTTTACGGTGTTCAAGAAATACTGCTTATAGGATTTGTGACTGTGAAGTTAAAGACACTAATTTAGGTTTAAAACCTTGCAATATTAAATGATTTTCTTGGTATTGGAAAATTGTGTCCATCCTCTTTTTAGTGCTCAAAAATGCTGATCCCTTTTCCACTTAATTAACTTTCTAATAAAGTTTCAAACTTTCTAATACTTAACACTCTTTATTTTTCTATACCAGACAGTTGATTTCCATGATCATTTTAATATCAATTAATGTCACTGTAAATGTATCAGTTCTTCATTTAATTAATCTCTGTGTAAACATTAAACTCTTTGGTATTAAATCGACGTGTAAATGGTTTGAAATTGCACCTAACAAATCATTAATTATATCTAAGCATTAATCACTCTGATTAATCCAATTTTCATCTCTTTTTACTGTTTTGCATTTACCGTGTCATTTTGTGTTTATTAAAATTTATAATTCCTTTCCTTCAAACATATTTCCAATATATGAAGTTTATGTGTACAAATAGTAATATTTAGGAGTTAGTTTTAGTTTGTCATTTAGGCAAAATCAAGTTTAATGACACAGTTTTCTAATTAATTTTATTCTTTGTTACCTATTTATAATATTTACATTTAATGAGCCCATAATTATATATATATATGCATATCAATGATGACTACAGTAAAACAATTTAACATATGCATGAACTCATGTAGTTTCCTTTTGGTGCCAAAGCACCTAAAGTTTACCCTGTTAAAAAATTACCAGTATATCATATAAAAATAGTAACTATAACCTTTAAACTGTACTTTAGTCCTCTAGATTCATTTATTTTATAAACTGAAACGTTGACTTGTGTTTTTTCTCCCCCTAGTTATCATTCTGTCCTGTATCTATGTATTTAATCTTTTTGAAGATTTCATATATAACAGAAATTATGCAGTATTTTTCTCTCTCCCTAAGCTGTTTCACTTAGCTTAATATCCTCCAGGTTCATTTATGTTATCACAAATGACAGTATCTTCTCCTTTTTAAAAGCTGAAAAATATCATATTATATAATGTATTATACACACACACACACACACACACAAACACCTCCCCCACATTTTTTTTCTCCACTTGTCCATCAGTGCACAGTAACGTGATCCCATGGCTTGGCTGTTGCGAACGATGCTGCGGTGGGGCACGGAGAAGAGGGGAGTGCAGATATCTCTACAAGATGCTGATTTCATTTCCTGTTGATATATAATTTACAACAGGGGTTACTGAGCCATATGGTAATTCTACTTTTAGATTTTCAGGAACCTTCATACTGTTTTCCATAATGGCTGTACTAGCTTACATTTCAACCAGCAGTGTACAAAGGTTCCCTTCTCTCCACACCATCACCAACACTTGTTATATCTTGTCCTTTTTATAACAGCCATCCTAAGAGATGGGAGGTGATATCCCATTGTTATTTAATCAGAAACTGTAAAATTCCTAGAAGAATACATAGTGCAAAACTCCTTGACATTGGTTCAGATAATAATTTATTAAATACGACATTAAAAGCACAAGCAACAAAAATACAAGTAGGAGTACATCTAACCCTAAAGCTTCTTTCTGCACAGGAGAAATCAATCAATGAAATTAAAAAGAAGCTTATGAACTCAAAGAAAATATTTGCTAACAATATATCTCATAAGGGGTTAACATCAAAATAGAAATCCACACAACTGAATAGAAAAAAAGAGAAACAACTCACCAAAATCTAATAACCTGATTTAAAAACAAGCAAAGAACCGGAATAGACATTTATCTTTTAAAAAAGATATAAAAATGGCTAAGAAGTGCTCAACATCAGTAATCATCAGGAAAATGCAAATCAAAGTCCTCATTTACTTTAGATTGTATACTTTATTTCACACAATAAATATGAATGTGTACAACAGGTACAGTAATCTCCATCCTACAACAGAGGACCCTGAGACTGGTGACTCAGGAATGCATCTGCATGGAGCCGGCCTGGGGTGGGGCGGGGGGGATGGTGCTGAAGAGGACAGCAGATGACGTAGAACCAGGGGCAGCGACTCACCTGGGACCCCTCAGCAGAGGAGCCTCGGTCGGTCCCCAAAGCTCAGCAGCACCCTCTGGGGACCTGCTCCCTGCTGGCTTGGTCAGCACCATGGACAGAGGATAGGTGGGAGAGGCTGAGTCAGAAAAATACAATGGGAGGACAGCCAGGTGCCCTAATCCAGAGCTGCTGGCTGACAGCCCTAAGAACCCCCCTGAGGCTAGGGATGAGGTAAAGGGCCAAGCTGGCCACCTGTGGGGCCCTCAGACAACCCCATTGCCTCTGGTGCCACCCCAGCAGTGCACAGCAGCGCAAGTGGACAAGGCAGGCATGTGGATGGATCTGGGGAGTCTTGATCAGGAGCTCTGACAGGACAGGGGTAAAAAAAGGGCCACTGTGGCTGGAGAGAGGGTCACAGCCTCTGGGTCAGACACGATGGAGAAATGAGGAAAAGGGAAGGGGTGGTGGTCGATATGCAGGAGAGGCAAGTGGATGCAGGATGGTCAGAGTCCATTAGACAGGATGGGCTCCAGATGCATCCTTGGTGTACCGGGCACTTCTCAGCCTTCCTGGAACTGAGCCTGGTGATGTGGTCACTTTTGGGGAGACTGCTGTCAGGGCCCAGCCACACACCCCTGGGCAGCACTGTCCCATCTCAGGACTGGACTTTCTCAGGTCCCATAGGGGATGCTGCCTGTAGCCCAAGACGGGCAGCCCAATTGTGCAGCCTGAGCCCCCATGGATCCTGAGCAGCTCCTGCCTGACCCTACACTCCCTCTGCTCTCTTGCCCCGGCCCCTCCTGAGTGTCAGCCGCATGGAGGCCCTGTCTGTCCTTTCTTCCCTATGCAGGCTCCTGGGCTGAGACCTGGGTCAGATGGGGATGGGGCTGGTTCTTCCCTGAGACCTGCTCAAGAAAGGGGACAGCCCCCAGGCTTTTTTGGACTATTTGTGGATACTTTGTTTAGATTTTGAATATTAAGTGTGCATCATCTTGTTGGCCACGCAGTCCTGCAGGCATCAGTGCCCTAGCTGTCCTGTGAGTCCTCATGCAGAGCAGTGCCATTATGGTCAGCCCTTGTGAATAAGTGAGTATACCCTGAAGCTGACTTCCATCTGTGTCCTGCATTCTGATCCAGCACTCTCTGTGGAAATAGTTGTCATTTCCTCAGTGATGGTGTGTCTTATAGTGATGGCTGTAATGGTGAATGGCTAGTGTCATTTTGTTTAATTTTGTTTTGCTTTCTCATAGTGGATAAGATGAAATTTTAGTTGTTTCAGCACCAATCCAACTTAAAAGCATCTTGGACTTTGTTTTCCCTTCCAAACTAAAAGATCAAGGCATGTATCAGACACAAGCATATTTGCTGCCTCAACTCCTCTGACACCCATATTAGGAAAAGGCCTGCCACCAAAGCAGGAAGCTGCACACTCCTAACCCTTCTCCCAGGGCGTGGGGTCCCTTGACACCATAAAGAGCTACTGCAAGGTGCTTCTGTACTTTTTCAACCTGGAAATGGAGGGTGAATGGCGCTGGCTCCTGCTAAGAGAAGAAAACCAGCCTCATTTTCTCAGTGCCCCAGAGATCTAGGACAGGATTTCTAAATTGGAATCATCCTTAATCAGCTTGAAGATCCCCCAAGAGGCATTTGACTGGTGCTGCCATCTGTGTCAAAGCAATGCTGGTGGCAGCGTCCTGTGTACACATGCAGAGCTAATACCCAAACTAAAATACTGGGTAACTGGCCCTAAAGTGCTTCCCAATCAGTAAACCCACAGGAAAATGTTTGATTTTTATGTTTTGTTGGATTTTGGTTTGCTTGACATATCTAAAGGTGCCTTTTCTTTTCTTTTTCTTTTTTTTTTCTTTTTCTTTTTCTTTTTCTTTTTTTTTTGCTTTCTGCTTTGTTTTATAGGGTTCTAAACATGGAAAACAAGTCCAGAAGACTCTCCCTCTGACTGTTACCTTTGCCCCAAGCCACCCCAAACTTTTATGCTCACATTTTATTAAAGCAGGTGCTCCCTGGAATCTCTGGGACCATTTTGAGGCATTTGAAAGCAGAATATAGAGTGGTCTCATCTCCTTCCTTAATCTTCCTGGTGGTTGGGTGTTCCACTTGTATTATAGATTTTTTTATTACTGATGTGCTCCGCTGTATTTAAATGTGAACTTGCTCGCAAATGTGCAGATTCAGTGATCTTGTTACAGATTAAATAAATTTTTATTTTGAAAAAAATTGAAAACTGATAAGTTTCTTGAGACAAATGAAAATGAAAATACCACATATCAAAAAAATTTGAGATACAGCAAAAGCAATTATAAGAGAAAAGTTTATAACAATAAACACCTACATGAAAAAGAAGAGATATTTCTAATAAATAACCTAATATTACATCTCAAATAACCGGCAAAACAAGAAGAAACAAATGTCAAAAAGTAGTAGAAGGGAAGAAATAACAAAAATCCAAGTAAAAATAAATAAAATAGAGAATTAAAAATAGAAAATATGAATGATGAAGTTGGTTTATTGAAATAATAAAATCAACACTTCCCAGTAGACTAGGAAAGTAACAGAGAAGAGTCAAATAAATAAAAGTAGAAATAAAAAGGGAGAAATCACAACTGCTACCACAGACATACAAAGGATCACAAGAGACTATTAAGATCAACTGTATGTCAATAAAATGAAAAACTGGGAAAAATATAGATAAATCTGTGGAAACATGCAACCTACCAAGATTAAATCACGAAAAAATAGCAAATATAAAAAGATAAATAATTAGTAACAAGATCAAACTAGAAATAAAAATTCTCCTCTCAAAGAAAAGCCCAGGGACTAATGGCTTTACTGTTAACGTCTGAAAACATTTAAAGAACAAGGCCAGTATTACCATGATACCAAAATCACAACAGAAAGTAAAACTACGGATCAATATCTCTCATGAACACAGATGCAAAAATATTTGAAAAAACGCCAGGAATTTGAACTTGACAACATTTTAAAAAGAATATTTACCATGAGAAAGCGGAGTTTATCCCAAAGATGCAAAAATGGTTCAATATAGTCATATCAATAAACAAGATTCATCATAACTTAATCAAAGTCAAAAACTATATAGTCATTTCAACACATCCAAAAACATGTATTCAGTAAAATTTAGCACCGTTCATAAAGAGTTTTATAGATAAAAACTCTCTAAAATTTCGATATTGGAGGAACATACCTCCACAAAATAAAAAGCCACATATGAAAAACCAATAGCTAACATCATACTAAATGGGGGAAAATTAAAAGCCCTTCCCCAAGATATGTAACCAGGCAAGTATGCCCACCTCTACCATTTTTTTTCAACATAGTACTTGAAGTCCCAGCCAGAGCAACTATGCAAGAGAAAGAAAAAAAGGACGTCTGAATTGGTAAAAAGGAAGTGAAGTTGTTTTTGTTCACTGATGGCATGATTATGTATATAGAAAATCTTGATTCCATTAAGAAACTATTAGAACTAATACATTAACTTAGTAAAGTGGCAGGATACCAAATCAACATACAAAATAAGTAGCATTTCTATATGTCAATAACAAAGTATTTGAAAAAGAAATTAAGAAAGCAATCTTATAAATAATTGCTACAGAATAAAATAAAATACCTAGGAATAAATTTAACCAAGGAGGTGTAAGAGATCTACAATAATTATTAGGTTGGTGCAGACGTAATTGCAGTTTTTGCCATTAAAAGTAATGTAAACAGTAATATAAAACACTGATGAAAAAAATTAACTATACCAAAAAAGCATATTCTGCCTTCATATTTAAAGAATAATATAATATGTTTACACTTTCCAAAATGATCTACATATGTATGACAATTTTCATCAAAATGTCAGTGAAATTCTAGAAATCTAGAAATAGAAATAGAAAAAAAAATAAAATTCAAATGAAATAAAAAAATACCAAAAATAGCCAAAGTAATCTTGAGAGAAAGAACACACACAAAGCTGGACATATCGCATCACATGACTTCAAGACATATTGCAAATCTATGGTAACAAAAACAACATGGTACTGTCAATAACAACAGACACTTAGACAAGTGGAACAGATTAGAGAACCCAGAAATAAATCCACACTAAAAAGACAGATGATTTTTTGACAAAGGTGACAAGAACACACATTGGAGAAAAATAGTCTCTTCAATAAATGATGCTGAAAAAAACTGTATATCTACATGCAGGCTAGTAAAACCAGGTCCTTATTTCTTACCATATTAAAAAATCCACTTCAATGCATTAAGAACTTAAGTATACAACCCAAAACTATAATACTACTTGAAGAAAACAAATGGGGAATTCTGTATGACATTGATCTTTAAATGAAATTTTTGCATAGGACCTCAAGAGCATAGGCAACAATAGAAAATAAGGCAAGTAGATTATATCAAACTAAAAGGGTGCAAAGCAAACAAAGCAATCAACATAGTGAAGAGACAAGGTACAGAATGGGAACAAACATTTGCAAACTATACAAATATCCTGAGTATATAAAGGATTCAAACAACTAACCAGCAAGCAAACAAACAACACAACAAAACAAATAATCCAATTTAAAAATGACAAAATACCTTAACAGACAGTTTTCCAAAAAAAGTGTACAAATGACTGGCAAGTTTATAACAAAATGCTCAACATTACTAACTATAAGAGAAATGAAAATTGAAGCTATAATGAGATATCCTCCCGCCCTAGTAACAATGGCTAGTACCAGGAAGACAAAATATAACAAATAGACGTGAGGCTGTAGTGAGAGGAAAACTCTTTGACACTGTTGGTGGGGATGTAGCTTAGTACAATCATTATAAAAAGCAGTATGGTGAGTTCTCAAAAAGTTAAAAATAGAGCTAACATATGGTTCATTATTGAACTACTGTTATATAGCCAAAGTAATTAAAATCAGTATGTCAAAAAGATATTTGCACTATCAGTTTATTCCAGCACTATTCACGGTAGCCAAGAGATGAAATCAAAACGTGTCCATCAATAAATAAATATATAAAGAAAACGTGGTATATAGATACAATGGAATGCTATTTGACTTTGGAAAGGAACAAAATACTGTCATTTGTGGCAATATGTGTGAACCTAAATAATATAATGTTCAATGAAATAAACCATAGACTGAATGACAAATGCTGCATGTGCTCACTAATAAGTGGAATATAGGAAAGCTGATGTTGCAGAAGTTAAGCATAGACTGGTGTTGGCCCGGCACAGTGGCTCACATCTGTAATCCCAGCACTTTGGGAGGCCAAGGCAGGTGGATCACGAGGTCAGGAGATCAAGACCATCCTGGCTAACACGGTGAAACCCCGTCTCTACTAAAAATACAAAAAATTAGCTGGGTGTGGTGGCGGGTGCCTGTAGCCCCAGCTACTCGGGAGGCTGAGGCAGGAGAATGGCATGAACCTGGGAGGCAGAGCTTGCAGTGAGCCGAGATCGCGCCACTGCACTCCAGCCTGGGCGACAGAGCGAGACTCCGTTTCAAAAAAAAAAAAAAAAAAAAAAAGCATACACTGGTGGTTACCAGAGTCTGGGGAAGGGTCTGGGAAGAAAAAGATTAAGGGAGGTCATTCATTGGGTGCAAAGTTAGTCAGATAGAAAAAAGAAGTTCTGATGTTCTATTGCACAGTTGGGTGACTATAACAACTATGGTATAACAACAACATATATTTTACAATAGCTAGAAAACAGTAGCTTGAAAGTTATGATAATGGCTTGAAATGATGAACATGCTGATTACCCTAATTTTATTATAACACAATGTACATATGTTTTAAAACGTTACACTATACCCTATAAATATTTGAAATTAGGGCCTGGTGTGGTGGCTTACGCTTGTAATCCCAGCACTTTGGGAGGCTGAGGCGGGCGGATCACGAGGTCAGGAGATCCAGACCGTCCTGGCCAACATGGTGAAACCCGTCTCTACTAAAAATACAAAAACTAGCTGGGCAGAGTGGCACATGCCTGTAGTCCCAGCTACTCGGGAGGCTGAGGCAGGAGAATCGCTTGAACCCACGAGGCGGAGGTTGCAGTGAGCCGAGATCACACCACTGCACTCCAGCCTGGAGACAGAGCAACAATCTGTCTCAAAAAAAAAAAAAAAAAAAAAACAACTTGAAATTATGTGTCAGTTATAGAATAACTTACTAACTTAAATAAGTACATTTACCAATGCAAAAAATTCCAGGTTCTTGAAGCTGTGTTCTGTGTGTGTCTTGTAGAATACCTTTTCCAGTTTACCAGAATGTTTTCAACTTGGCCTTTCCCTGTATTTTCTGCTTGTGCAGAGACTGAAGATCAAATAGACATCAGAAATTAGGGTCTTTCTAGGTCTTTTCTGAGCTGGCACCTGGCCTTAATCCTGTACATTGCCTGCTAGATTGTCTTAACTATGTGAGCAGTTCTCAAAGATCTTATTCCCAAAGCATTGACTCTCCATTCTTTCCTGTTAGGCATTTCAGTGTGATTACTTTTTGTCCTAACGAAATCCCTTTGCCCAAGGTTATTGATTTGAAATCTTTTTTTCGTGAAGAAATTGACTGCCATAAATTTGCTGTATCTTGCATGCTTTGTTGTGTTGAGTAAACATTTTTATTCATGTGAAATATTTTCCAATTATTATATTTTTCTTTGACACATTGGCTATTTAGAATTTCATTGCTTAATTTTCACAGAACTATGACTTACCAAAATTTCTTGATGTCATTAATTTTTAATTTTATTCCATTGCAGTCAGAGAAAATACTTTGCATTTACACAATTCTTTTAATTTTATTGTGTATTTAATCACCTAGAGTATAGTTTATTCCGAAGAACAGTCCATGTGCACTTACTAAAAATGCCTAGCCTATTCCTGTTATGTGTATCCGTCTACACGTCTGCTAGATCTCAGTGGTTTTGTTTTCTTCAAGTCTGTTTACTCTTTGACCTGTTGACTGTTTTTTAATTCATTATTGAAAATGAAGTATTTAAATCTCTAACTGTTATTTTTCGATTATTTCTTGCTTGCTTTATTTTTCTCAGTCATGTATTTTGTTTCTCTTTTCTTACTTGCATATGGGTTGATGGTTGTTACATCTTCCTAAGGAATTGACTGTTTTCTGGTCAATATTGAATGTCTCACTTTTCACCTAAACGTGGGTTTTTCTTTTTGTTTGTTTTATATTCTTTTTTTATTATTTATTTATTTATTTTTTGAGATGGAGTTTTGCTCTTGTTGCCCAGGCTGGAGTGCAATGGCACAATCTCAGCTCACTGCAACCTTTGCCTGCCTGGTTCAAGCAGTTCTCCTGTCTCCGTGTCCCAAGCAGCTGGGATTACAGCCACGTACCACCAAGCCCAGCTAATTTTGTATTTTTAGTAGAGATGGGGTTTCTCCATGTTAGTCAAGCTGGTCTTGAACTCCCAACCTCAGGTGATCTACCCGCCTTGGCCCCCCAAAGTGCTGGGATTACAGGCGTGAGCCACCGTGCCCGGCCTAAATTCTTTTTTAATTGTGTAACTGCAACTTCAACTTTATTATGGCTGCTTTTGCAAGCTTTTATTCTTTTACTTTTACACAATTTGTTTAATCGGATCCAAAGCAATTGTGCTGTGGACAGCATATATTTGTATCATATTTTTATATTCCAACAATCTCAGTTTTCCTTAATTAATATTATTATATTTAGTATTATTTATATAGTTGAATTTATTTTTTCTGTATTATTTTTGTTTTCTACATATCACGTGTATTTTATTTCTTTTTCTATTATTTTGCTTTCCTTTGCATTAAGAAAGCATTTTTATGTAACACTGCAATTTTAAAAATAATTTTTAATACATATTTGGAGCTATCTCTTGTTCTTTAGGGCTTCTGATATACACCTTCATTCATCAGAATCTGTTTTACATTTATAATAACAATATTAATGAGTTATACAAATGTTAGTTCTATGTATTTCTATTTCTGCTTATTTTGTGACATAAATTTTACACTTATTATATCCATATATACTATAAACAACATTTTACACTTATTTTATATAATTTTATTTTTTAAAATAAGATGAGAAAAGAAGAGCAAAGATATAGCTACAAATCATTTGATATTAATCTTTTTATTTCCCATTTCTGAATTTTCTCAGTTGTTCCAGAATATTCAGCTAATTTTTATTGCAAAACACGTTATTACTCACCTGTTTTGTTCAGTTATTGGTGAGTATATTACACGTATTTGTAATTGGTCCAACAATACAATTTTATTTATATTGTTATGCATTTTTAAAATAATATAAGAAATAAAAAATGTATACATGATGTCTTTTATAATGACATGATTATCTTTACTGGTGCTTTTGTCATTTCATGTAGATTCAAATTATTCTCTGGTTATTTGATTTCTTTCTTTCTTTTTCTCTCTTCTTTCTTCCTTTCTTTCCTTCCTTCATTCCTTCCTCTCTCTCTTTTATATATATATATATATATATATATATATACATATATATTTTAATTATACTTAAATTCTAGGGTACATGTGCACAACGTGCAGGTTTGTTACATATGTATACATGTGCCATGTTGGTTTGCTGCACCAATTAACTCGTCATTTACGTTAGGTATATCTCCTAATGCTATCCCTCAGCCCTCCCGCCACCCCACAACAGGCCCTGGTGTGTGATGTTCCCCTTCCTGTGTCCAAGTGTTATTGTTCAACTCCCACCTACGAGTGAGAACATGTGGTGTTTGGTTTTTTGTCCTTGCGATAGTGTGCTGAGAATGATGGTTTCCAGCTTCATCCATGTCTCTACAAAGGACATGAACTCATTTTTTATGGCTGCATAGTATTCCATGGTGTGTATGTGCCACATTTTCTTAATCCAGTCTATCATTGCTGGACATTTGGGTTGGTTCCAAGTCTTTGCTATTGTGAGTAGTGCCACAATAAACATATGTGTGCATGTGTCTTTATAGCAGCATGATTTATATTCCTTTGGGTATATACCCAGTAATGGGATTGCTGGGTCAAATGGCATTTCTAGTTCTAGATCCCTGAGGAATCGCCACACTGACTTCCACAATGGTTGAACTAGTTTACAGTCCCACCAACAGTGTAAAAGTGTTCCTATTTCTCCACATCCTCTCCAGCACCTGTTGTTTCCTGACTTTTTAATGATCGCCATTCTAACTGGTGTGAGATGATATCTCATTGTGGTTTTGATTTGCATTTCTCTGATGGCCAGTGATGATGAGCATTTTTTCATGTGTCTGTTGGCTGCATGAATGTCTTCTGAGAGGTGTCTGTTTGTATCCTTTGCCCACTTTTTGATGGGGTTGTTTTTTTCTTGTAAATTTGTTTGAGTTCTTTGTAGATTCTGGATATTAGCCCTTTGTCAGATGAGTAGATTGCAAAAATTTTCTCCCATTCTGTAGGTTGCCTGTTCACTCTGATAGTAGTTTATTTTGCTGTGCAGAAGCTCTTTAGTTGAATTAGATCCCATTTGTCAATTTTGGCTTTTGTTGCCATTGCTTTTGGTGTTTTAGACATGAAGTCCTTGCCCATGCCTATGTCCTGAATGGTATTGCCTAGGTTTTCTTCTAGCGTTTTTATGGTTTTAGGTCTAACATTTAAGTCTTTAAACCATCTTGAATTAATTTTTGTATAAGGTGTAAGGGATCCAGTTTCAGCTTTCTACATATGGCTAGCCAGTTTTCCCAACACCATTTGTTAAATAGGGAATCCTTTCCCCATTTCTTCTTTTTGTCAGGTTTGTCAAAGATCAGATAGTTGTAGAGGTGTGGTATTATTTCTGAGGGCTCTGTTCTGTTCCATTGGTCTCTATCTCTGTTTTGGTACCAGTACCATGCTGTTTTGGTGACTGTAGCCTTGTAGTATAGTTTGAAGTCAGGTAGCGTGATGCCTCCAGCTTTGTTCTTTTGGCTTAGGATTGACTTGGCAATGCGGGCTCTTTTTTGGTTCCATATGAACTTTAAAGTAGTTTTTTCCAATTCTGTGAAGAAAGTCATTAGTAGCTTGATGGGGATGGCGTTGAATCTATAAATTACCTTGGGCAGTATGGCCATTTTCATGATATTGAGTCTTCCTATCCATGAGCATGGAATGTTTTCCATTTGTTTGTGTCCTCTTTTATTTCGTTGAGCAGTGGTTTGTAGTTCTCTTTGAAGAGGTCTTTCACATCCCTTGTAAATTGGATTCCTAGGTATTTTATTCTCTTTGAAGCAATTGTGAATGGGAGTTCACTCATGATGTGGCTCTCTGTTACTGGTGTATAAGAATGCTTGTGATTTTTGCACATTGATTTTGTATCCTGAGACTTTGCTGAAGTTGCTCATCAGCTAAAGGAGATTTTGGGCTGAGACGATGGGGTTCTCTAGATATACAATCATGTCATCTGCAAACAGGGACAATTTGACTTCCTCTTTTCCTAGCTGAATACCCTTTATTTCTTTCTCCTGCCTGATTGCCCTGGCCAGAACTTCCAACACTATGTTGAATAGGAGTGGTGAGAGAGGGCATCCCTGTCTTGTGCCAGTTTTCAAAGGGAATGCTTCCAGTTTTTACCCATTCAGTATGATATTGGCTGTGGGTCTGTCATAAATAGCTCTTATTATTTTTAGATACATCCCATCAATACCTAATTGATTGAGAGTTTTTAGCATGAAGGGCTGTTGAATTCTGTTGAAGGCCTTTTCTGCATCTATTGATATAATCATGTAGTTTTGTCTTTGGTTCTGTTTATATGCTGGATTACATTTATTGATTTGTGCATGTTAAACCAGCCTTGCATCCCAGGGATGAAGCCCACTTGATCATGGTGGATAAGCTTTTTGATGTGCTGTTGGATTCAGTTTGCCAGTATTTTACTGAGGGTTTTTGCATCGATGTTCATCAGGGATATTGGTCTAAAATTCTCTTTCTTTGTTGTGTCTCTGCCAGGCTTTGGTATCAGGATGATGCTGGCCTCATAAAATGAGTTAGGGAGGATTCCCTCTTTTTCTATTGATTGGAATAGTTTCAGAAGGAATGGTACCAGCTCCTCCTTGTACCTCTGGTAGAATTTGGCTGTGACTCCATCTGGTCCTGGACTTTTTCTGGTTGGTAAGCTATTAATTATTGCCTCAATTTCAGAGCCTGTTATTGGTCTATTAAGAGATTCAACTTCTCCTCATTTAGTCTTGGGAGGGTGTTTGTGTCAAGGAATTTATCCATTTCTTCTAGATTTTTTAGTTTATTTGCATAGAGGTATTTATAGTATTCTCTGATGGTAGTTTGTATTTCTGTGGGATCAGTGGTGATATCCCCTTTATCATATTTTATTGTGTCTATTTGATTCTTCCCTCTTTTCTTCTTTATTAGTCTTGCTAGCAGTCTATCAATTTTGTTGATCTTTTCAAAAAACCAGCTCCTGGATTCATTGATTTTTTGAAGGGTTTTTTGTGTCTCTATCTCCTTCAGTTCTGCTCTGATCTTAGTTATTTATTGCCTTCTCCTAGCTTTTGAATGTGTTTGCTCTTGTTTCTCTAGTTCTTTTAATTGTGATGTTACAGCGTCAATTTTATATCTTTCCTGCTTTCTCTTGTGGGCATTTAGTGCTATAAATTTCCCTCTACACACTGCTTTAAATGTGTCCCAGAGCTTCTGGTATGTTGTGTCTTTGTTCTCGTTGGTTTCAAAGAACATCTTTATTTCTGCCTTCATTTCGTTATGTACCCAGTAGTCATTCAGGAGCAGGTTGTTCAGTTTCCATGTAGTTGAGTAGTTTTGAGTGAGTTTCTAATCCTGAGTTCTAGTTTGATTGCACTGTGGTCTGAGAGACAGTTTGTTGTAATTTCTGTTCTTTTACATTTGCTGAGGAGTGCTTTACTTCCAACTATGTGGTCAGTTTTGGAATAGGTGCACTGTGGTGCTGAGAAGAATGTATATTCTGTTGATTTGGGATGGAGAGTTCTGTAGATGTCTATTAGGCCTGCTTGGTGCAGAGCTGAATTCAATTCCTGGATATCCTTTTTAACTTTCTGTCTCATTGATCTGTCTAATGTTGACAGTGGGGTGTTAAAGTCTCCCCTTATTATTGTGTGGGAGTCTAAGTCTCTTTATAGGTCTCTAAGGACTTGCTTTATGAATCTGGGCGCTCCTGTATTGGGTGCATATATATTTAGGATAGTTAGCTCTTCTTGTTGAATTGATCCCTTTACCATTATGTAATGGCCTTCTTTATCTCTTTTGATCTTTGTTGGTTTAAAGTCTGTTTTATCAGAGACTAGGATTGCAACCCCTGCCTTTTTTGTTTTCCGTTTGCTTGGTAGATCTTCCTCCATCCCTTTATTTTGAGCCTATGTGTGTCTCTGCACATGAGATGGGTTTCCTGAATACAGCACACTGATGGGTCTTGACTCTTTATCCAATTTGCCAGTCTGTGTCTTTTAATTGGAGCATTTAGCCCATTTGCATTTAAGGTTAATATTGTTATGTGTGAATTTGATCCTGTCATTATGATGTTAGCTGGTTATTTTGCTCATTAGTTGATGCAGTTTCTTCCTAGCATCAATGGTCTTTACAATTTGGCATGTTTTTGCAGTAGCTGGTACCAGTTGTCCTTTTCCATGTTTAGTGCTTCCTTCAGGAGCTCTTGTAAGGCAGGCCTGGTGGTGACAAAATCTCTCAGCATTTGCTTGTCTGTGAAGGATTTTATTTCTCCTTCATTTATGAAGCTTAGTTTGGCTGGATATGAAATTCTGGGTTGAAAATTCTTTTCTTTAAGAAGGTTGAATATTGGCCCCCACTCTCTTCTGGCTTGTAGAGTTTCTGCTGAGAGATCTATTAGTCTGATGGGCTTCCCTTTGTGGGTAACCCGACCTTTCTCTCTGGCTGCACTTAACATTTTTTCCTTCATTTCAACTTTGGTGAATCTGACAATTATGTGTCTTGGAGTTGCTCTTCTCGAGGAATATCTTTGTGGCGTTCTCTGTATTTCCTGAATTTGAATGTTGGCCTGCCTTGCTAGGTTGGGGAAGTTCTCCTGGATAATATCCTGCAGAGTGTTTTCCAGCTTGCTTCCATTCTCCCCGTCACTTTCAGGTACACCAATCAGACATAGATTTGGTCTTTTCACATAGTCCCATATTTCTTGGAGGCTTTGTTTGTTTCTTTTTATTCCTTTTTCTCTAAACTTTTCTTGCTTCATTTCATTGATTTGATCTTCAATCACTGATACCCTTTCTTCCAGTTGATCAAATCAGCTACTGAATCTCATGCATTCATCACGTAGTTCTCATGCCATGGTTTTCAGCTCCACCAGGTCCTTTAAGGACTTCTCTGCATTGGTTATTCTAGTTAGCCATCCGTCTAATCTTTTTTCAAGGTTTTTAACTTCTTTGTGATGGGTTTGAACCTTCTCCTTTAGCTCAGAGAAGTTTGATCGTCTGAAGCCTTCTTCTCTCAACTCATCAAAGTCATTCTCCATCCAGCTTTTTTCCGTTGCTGGTGAGGAGCTGCATTCCTTTGGAGGAGGAGAGGCACTCTGATTTTTAGAATTTTCAGTTTTTCTGCTCTGTTTTTTCCCCATCTTTGTGGTTTTATCTACATTTGGTCTTTGATCATGGTGACGTACAGATGGGGTTTTGGTGTGGATGTCCTTTCTGTTTGTTAGTTTTCCTTCTAACAGTCAGGACCCTCAGCTGCAGGTCTGCTGGAGTTTGCTGGAGGTCCACTCCAGACCCTGTTTGCCTGGGTATCAGCAGCGGAGGCTGCAGAACAGCGAATATTGCTGAACAGCGAATGTTGCTGTCTGATCGTTCCTCTGGAGGTTTCCTCTCAGAGGGGTACCCGGCCGTGTGAGGTGTCAGTCTGCCCCTACTAGGGGGGTGCCTCCCAGTTAGGCTACTCAGGGGTCAGGGACCCTCTTGAGGAGGCAGTCTGCCCGTTCTCAGATCTCAAACTCCATGCTGGGAGAACCACTACTCTCTTCAAAGCTGTCAGACAGGGACATTTAAATCTGCAGAGGTTTCTGCTGCCTTTTGTTCGGCTATGCCCCGCCCCCAGAGGTGGAGTCTACAGAGGCAGGCAGGCCTCCTTGAGCTGCGGTGGGCTCGACCCAGTTCGAGCTTCCTGGCCGCTTTGTTTACCTACTCAAGCCTCGGCAATGGCGGGCACCCCTCCCCCAGCCTTGCAGTTCAATCTCAGACTGCTGTGCCAGCAATGAGTGAGGCTTCGTGGGTGTGGGACCCTCCGAGCCAGGTGCGGGATATAATCTCCTGGTGTGCCATTTGCTAAGACCATTGGAAAAGCACAGTATTAGGGTGGGAGTGACCCGATTTTCCAGGTGCCATCTGTCACAGCTTTTCTTGGCTATGAAAGGGAATTCCCCGCCCCTCTGTGCTTCCTGGGTGAGGCGATGCCTCGCCTGCCTGGGCTCACTCTCGGTGCGCTACACCCACTCTCCTGTACCCACTGTCCAACAAGCCCCAGTGAGATGAACCCAGTACCTCAGTTGGAAATGCAGAAGTCACCTGTCTTCTGTGTCTCTCACGCTGGGAGCTATAGACTGGAGCTGTTCCTATTTGGCCATCTTGGAACCACCCCAACTCTTTTCTGAAACGGAGTCTCCCTCTGTTGCCCAGGCTGGAGTGCAGTGGCATGATCTCGGCTCACTGCAATCTCTGCCTCCCGGATTCAAGCGATTCTCCTGCCCCAGCCTCCTGAGTAGCTGGGACCACAGGCACCCGCCACCACACCCAGCTAATTTTTGTATTTTTACCTAGTTGAAATCAACTCAGTTTTTGTTTACCTGGAAGGCCTTATATTGCCTTTATTTTTTATTGATAGCTTTCACATTCAGAGAATTACTTCTTGACAGTTTTTCTAAGATGAGTAGACACAAAGATTTAAATAGAGTTGAAAGGCTTAGAAAAGGCAACTAAATTATGATCTAAAAAAAGGAAATGAAATTGTTTTTAAATTGAATTGAAAATAAAATTATATTTATGACAACTGATGATATGTTGGACTGGGATGCAGAGACCAGGAAGAATTAAACTTGTGGACAATAAAAGTCTGTGAGTTGTTTGGTCCTGACTTAGGCCAAATGAAGGGCATGCTTTTTAGAGAATTAAAGATGTTGCATGACAGCACAGCCACGCTGAAACTAAAGAGGCTGAGTGCCTTATAGAAATAGAAATCACTATTTTAACATACAACAATTTAACATACACTATTAGACTAAGAAAGCAAGTAGGTAGTGATAATTATGATTAATGTTAACTTTAGTTTTAATAGAATTGTGTTTGATGGGTGTCACAGAAGCCAAAAACAAAAATGGCCTTTGCTATAAAACATGTGCTCTACTACTGAGTGTGTAAAGCACTCCTGTGAGTGGAAGCCACGAAGAAACCTGAGGGCTGGGGTGGTACAATAACCCTTTGATACTTCATACCAAAAAAAAACCTCCTGGCATGGACGGTTTGTATCCAAACACTCATTGCTTGAAATAGATGTGCATTTCTGTACTCTATAAATGTATCCAGACAAAGCAGTGAGAGATATAAAGCAGCCTACATTTTGCTCCCATGTCTAGTGCCCTGACTCAGAACTGTGTCCTCAGGAAAATGGAGCACTTTGCCCATTTAGGTCTGATAGAGGTGGCATTTTTCTGATTCTCACAAAGGTGATTTTGGTCTACTTCTTACCATGAAAATCAGAGATTACTGGGGAACATTAGTGAGGGCAACCATGAATTACTTGAACCAGTAGTAATGCAGTGGAAAATCTGACATTGTGTTTTACTAATTTTGAAGGTTGGGTAATTGGGAGATCACTGTTTTGTTTATAAGAACAGACACCATACAACCCACTGGGCTGAATATACCTGGGGAAATAAGCTTACACATGGAAAAGTTGGAGCACGGCTGTTTCTAATGTATTTTCTAGGAATCAAAAAGTTTCATTTTCCCTTGGTGGTTCCCTTTCTTAAAATCACAAAACCAGAGCTTGTACTATCTTTACAGTTGACGTGAAATTTATAGGCCTGGAGGGAATGGGCTGATGGCGTTGCTTCCTTATAACCACATAGTGTGAGCCTCATCTTACAAACATGGACTCACTCCAAAGACTTAGCTGGGTGACTGTCTGTCTGTCAGCATTATTAACAGTGAGAGCTGAAGACTCAGGCGAGTGGTGGGATGAGGCAGAATTTTCTCAATGAAGAGCTAGGATCATTGTCTTTTCCAAATTTCAGTCATGTCTCAGTGAATCATATCTAAGTACAATAGATGATTCCAAATGAGAAAAGCAACTTTATGAATACTGAGGCCATAATATATTGATCTTATAAATACTTTGTTAATTTTGTAATATTGTATTTAAATTGTAATTGTATTTTGTTATTATACTAGTTTTTTCTCAGTTTAACTTACTGTATATACCTAGCCAAAATTTTATTTTTTGAAACATGAGAAATCTGAATTCATAAGAATTTAGTCATACTTGTTTGTTCTTTTAAAGTTGAGATGTTCACAGTCATCTCAAAGCATGATTACTATTTAATATTTTACATTAATTAGCTTTCAGTGAATGACCATAAAATTATTTTGTTTTATTGTGGTGTGGTAGCACATACAGGATTTGGTTCTGGTTACCATGGAACTGTAAACAAATATCTCCTTTTGTAATATACCACATTTTGTAATCACTACATTACACATGTAAAACTTGTAATACTATACAAATTTGTAAAACAAATTCAGCTTTATTGTATTATATTTTATTACTATGAACAGCTAATATAATAAGTTATTTTGTTTTATTAAGTGAAAACATAAAATGTTCTATATATTAGTTTGGTTAACATTTATAATAATGAGAGAATAATAATCTTCAAAATTTGAAGAAAATAGCATCTTCTTCTTATAAAAAATTCTCCAAGTTTTGCATTCTTACAGTTTTTTCTGTAAGTTTCAAATTTGCAATTTACATATTAAAAATATATTCATGAATGTGGCCAGTATATTTTAATTTTGCTGTTAAAATATATAAGTTAATTTTGTCTAACTTTATTAGGAAATAATGCTTTCTAGCTCTGTGATTTTTAACATATAAAAGAGAGAAAGGAGTAAGGAGAAGTCAAAACAGAAAAGAAAAAGATAATAATAATGGTTGTCTAATTGTGGCTCATAAGGACATCAAGCCCTCAAATATAATAGTACAAAATCACTATGTCTCTGAACATTAGGGAAATAAAAGCATTTCTAAGTGCTTCAAATATCTGCATTTTACGTATTTAGGAAGAAAGGACCTCAACTGCTCATAGTAAGTGTACACAAAGAATAGAAGATGCGGTTTTCCAAATCGCAATTTTCAACTTGGAAATATTCCTCCAAATTCAGTATTTGACTCGTTTGGTAAGACAGGCCTAATCTATAATGTGATTCACAGGTGCACGACTGTACAAGACCTTTCACATTTTTAGGAAAAAGTGAGTGTTACACTTAGCTGGTATCTCCTCAGTTGAAATAATTGGAAAGAAACACTCTTCCAAAAGGATTTTAGACTTTTTCAAAATTGGTAGCACAGAATTTGTGATCAAGATCCTCCAATATTTTTCTATTGCCTACATTTAAAGTAATAATTTTCCGCTTATTTTTTCCTCCAATGAAGCTGAGAATTAAATGTCTTGAAATTATAAATATCCATGTCAGCAAGCAGCTTCTAGCTGCCGTCTACACTAATTTCAACTTGCAAAGAGTGGCAAATGCATTACAATAATTCGATGCATCTGATACTTACCACATTTATTATTTTAGTCTTGGTGTATTTTATAAAACTTCTTAACAGGCCTAATCTTGGTGGAAACATTTTTCTTTTCTAAATTTGCCGGCTGGATTTTTCAGTTTGCCATTTATTGCCACTTAACAACAAACCCCTTCTCCCTGGCACCTAAATTTCATAGGGCTGATAAGGCTGCTCAATGAATGTTGTAAAATGTATGATAAAAAATAAGGCTTTTTATTAATACAATAAAAAAATTTTACATTTATAAAGATTATATTTTAAATCTACACAAGGGACAATGCAAACATCACTATTCAAATAATATTACTAATAAAATAATACTAAAAAACTATATTTTATAATAAAGATGAGGAAGTATATTTTATCAAACTTCTTTTTTTGCAAATAACATATCCATCATATGCAAAACAGCTTTTGGATTCCTGTAAGTGCCTTTTTCCTTTTATACACCCTTTATCTTTGCTTCAGATGTCTGATCTAAGCTTATGATTTTTATGATCAGATTTTCATTCCTGGTCTGTATAATGGTGTTATTCCCCTCTTATACATGATTATTTACACATTTTGGGACTTAAAAATATTGAGAATACACTACAGTGAGAGGCAGTATAATGAGAGTAAACTTGAGCTGCATTATGTGTTTACTGAGCATGATCAGGAGCTTCCTCCTCAGCCCCAGCAGCCTTAGGTTGTCACTTCTAATGGCGAGAGCTAAGCTGTGCATTTAGATTTTGAAATTTTCAATGGGTCACATAGAACCAATTTTTTTTTTTTTTTTTTTTTTGGCACTCTGAACAACCTAAAAGCAGCATCTATGGATTTTTCCCCTATTTTGTTTCACCCAGTTTGGCATCACATTAATGCAAATTCCATAATTCTTCCATGGTGTAGTTGCCAGATTTATCAAATAACAATATAGAACACGGCTAAGTTTAATATTTGAATTAATATGTTAAAGGCAATTATCAATTGTTTAGCTCTGGCAGGTGAGAAAAATTTTTGAAGATACAATCAATTCAATCATACTCTATTTGTGTGCTCTAAATTTATGACAACCAAGACTGCTGATCTCGTCTGGGATCAGCATCAATGCTCTGAAGAGCCTCAATGGAAAAAATACACTACCTGATCAAGCAGAAGATTATTCTGTTTCAGTGTGTTTAGGTTATTTACAGAGCAAGGAGAATGAATTTGAGAGCATAAATTGGATTTTTTTAGCGTGAAAAAATAAAATATTAAAATTCTTACCTATGTTATTTAATCTCATTCTTTGTCCTATATCTTCTTTTGGTGTGTGGTTCATAACATATGGGTTATATTAATAAAACTATACAGATATATAGTTAATAACTCATTATACATATATAATTATCTTATGTTCAAATATATTTTTCTAGTACTGAAATGTGATCCTTAAAATTTGGATACCATTAAGTCTTTAATTTAAAATTACTTTTTTTTTCTGATTTCAACTTGACAGCAGAACTGAACTGCGCTGATGGGGTAGATGTATGCTGGTGGAAATCTTTCATTGTTTCCAAGATAAATGGATTTACTTATTAAAGTTTTGTAGAAAGAGTAATAACCATTTAATCAACTAGATGTTTGCTTTATAAAATCAAACATACCTGGTGGTTTTAGAGCAACTTTTTCCCAGTCACTAATTTTTGATTATTGTCCAAGGATACTCAATGTCAACATTTTTGCATCGTCTCATGTATTTTTATTTATGGAACTGTATAATGATGTGACCTTGAATCAGACACACTTTCATTTAAAACAAATTCGAGTGAGTTTAATGGTGTTTCACTTTTTTAATGTCATGAAGCTAAATTGTTCTTAGTCCTAGATTAAAGTAAAATGATAAATGACATCTGAATCTTGGCCAAATAACATGAAATGGTAACTGCAAAATTGTTCTGCAAAATTTTACAAGGTGTTATAGTATTGAAGTTATCCCAAGAAAACTTGAGAGAAATTACCTTTCTTATGGAAGACTAAGTATTTTTGATCTTATTGAAGATCTTATTGAAGTATTTTTTATCTTACTGAATAGTAAGTCTTATTGAAGACTTAGTATTCTTATTGAATACTCAGACTAAGACTTAAGTATTTTTCTAGGCATAGTAGAGTATCTCTGTATTAAGTGAAGTCTCGGTAAGAAGACCAACATGTGACTATTTTGATGCAACTTCACGGTGAAACAAAGACTTTTTTTTTTTTTTTTTTTTTTGAGACAGAGTCTCACTCTGTCTCCCAGGCTGGAGTGCAGTGGCGAGATCTCGGCTCATTGCAAGCTCCGCCTCCTGGGTTCACGCCATTCTCCTGCCTCAGCCTCCCGAGTAGCTGGGACTACAGGCGCCCGCCACCACGCCCGGCTAATATTTTTGTATTTTTGGTAGAGAGGGGGTTTCACCATGTTAGCCAGGATGATCTCGATCTCCTGACCTCGTGATCCACCCACCTCGGCCTCCCAAAGTGCTGGGATTACAGACGTGAGCCACTGCGCTCGGCTCGAAACAAAGTAATTAAAAGTAATGGCCAGGCTCGGTGGCCCACGCCTGTAATCCCAGCACTTTGGAAGGTCAGAAGTTTGAGACCAGCCTGGTCAACATGGTGAAATCTTCTCTACTAAAATAGAAAAATTAACTGGTGTAGTGGTGAGCGCCACTTGGGAGGCTAAGGCAGGAGAATCGCTTGAACCCAGGAGGCAGAGTTTGCAGTGAGCAGAGATCATGCCACTGCACTCCAGCCTGGGCGACAGACTAACACTCTCAAAAAAAAAAAAAAAAAAAGGTAGTGTTTATTTTGTTGGTAACTGAGGAAAATATTTAAAAATGTGTTCTGAGATAAAGAGAAATCACATAGTACATCTCTGGGATGTGAACTAAACTGAGATAGCCAGAACCATTTCTATATTATATACAGTAAATTAGGGTTTGATTAAGCAGAACAATGTCCCCTAGTCCCTCTAAGGATATTCACATTTGAATTCCAAGATATTGCATTACACATTATAATTCATGACAAAGAGAATATGAGGGTGCAGATAGGATGAAAATTGCTTTATGCTGATGAAATATCATGAATTTATCATGGAGAGTCCAGTAAAATCACAAGGGTCAAAAATCATGGAAGAGTGATGATGAATAAATTGTACCAAAATGATGGATCATGAGAAAGACTCAACCGAATATATTTTTGTTTTATTGAGTCTTTTCACATTAACATACATTTATTTAATTCAACTGTACAAATACTATTCATTTTATATACCTGATTGAAGTGCTAAATATAAAATGAGAACATAGAATAAGGATATGATTACTGAGATGATGGCCAAGGTACATGAGGAATATAGATAGTATGCACCTTAGGCAAAATTGAAAATGTATTTACTATATATAGAGATTCATAATAATTATATATGTATATATTTATTTGGTTTAGAAAATAGTACAGGAGATACATTATCAAGAATTTACATAAGGTGGGGTTAATCAAGAAATGAGAGTAAAATAAAAATAATAATGGTAATAATTTTGAACTGACAAAAGAACATTGATGACACAGATCTACTTTTTTCAGGTCTTTAAAATATGTTTCTTCTACATCATTAGGACGAACACACATTTCACATGTTATCTTTCAAAAGGCCTTTTGTTTTCAAGCTGGCATTGGAATCTCAGCCAACATCTTTCTTCTTCTCTGGCACATTTTCACATTCTTTAAGGATCACAAGCCTAAAAAACCATGACCTGATCATCTGTCACTTGGCTTTTGTCTACCTAGTGATGCTAGTCATGGCAGCAGAGTTATTGTCTCCAGACGTGTTTGAGTCACAGAATTTTCAGAATAACTTCAGATGTAAGGCTGTGTTCTACATATACAGGGTAATGAGGGGCCTCTTGATCTGCACCACCTCTCTCCTGAGCATGCTTCAGATCATCACCATCAGCCCCAGCACCTCCTGGTTGGTGAGATTTAAACATAAAATAACATATCCTGGGTTTACTCTTTTTTTGGTCCCTCAATTTGTCTTTCAACAGTGACATGATAATCTACATTGTAGGTTTTTCCAATGTGACCCAGCTAATTCTGAATGTCAGTAAATACTGCTCACTTTCCCCAATGAATGTCACCATCAGAAGGCTGTTACTCTGTCGTTATCCAGAGATGTCTTCCTTGTAGGAATCATGCTGCTCTCAAGTGCATACATGGTGATTCTCTAGTCCAGGCATCAGAGGCTCTCCCAGCACCTTCACAGGCACTAGCTTTTTATTAAGAACCTCCCCAGAAAAAAGGGCCACCAAGACCATCTTGCTGCTATTGAGTTTCTTCATCGTTATGCACTCATTGGACTTAACTGTCTCATCCTCCACAATGTTGTTACGGGTATTCAGCCCTGTCATCTACAGTGTCCACAAGTTTATGGTCAATGCCTACGCCACTGTCAGTCCTATGGTGCTAATCAGATCTGATAAAAGAATCATCAGTATTCTGCCAAAGGTTCATTGGAAGTGCCATCCATTTTTAACAAGTCAGTGATAAAATTTTCTAAAAATTATTTTGTCATCATCAATTAAATTATTCAAAAACAGAATTTGCTATCTGATTTAAGTAAAACATGTGGAATTGCACTTCTGTAATATCTAATTTTTTTTTTTTTTAGATGGAGTCTCACTGTTTCGCCCAGGCTGGAGTGCAGTACTGTGATCTCAGCTCCTTGCAGCCTTCGCCTCCCGGGTTCAAGCAATTCTTCTGCTTCAACTTCTCAAGTAGCTGGGGCATGTGCCACCATGCTCAGCTAATTTTTTTGTGTGTGTGTTTTTAGTAAAGACAGGGTTTCGCCATGTTTTCCAGGCTGGTCTTGAACTCCTGACCTCAAATGATCAGCCCACTTCAACCTCCCAAAGTGCTGGAATTACAGGTGTGAGCCACTGTGCCCAGCCTACCTCAATATTTTTAAAATTTGCTGGTGCTATGAACTATACGGTGTCCTCAGTTGAGTGTCCCCCATGATTGAATATTCCTAAAGCATGTCTCTCACTTCTTAATTTTAATTTTACCTTTATACAGGAAAACATTTATTTTTCCTTTCTTCTCTTCTTTTCTTTTTTTTTTGAGATAGAGTTTCACTCTTGTTGCCCAGGCAGGAGTGCAAAGGTGTGACTTCTGCTCACTGCAACCTCCACCTCCCGAGTTCAAGCGGGTCACCTGCCTCAGCCTCTCGAGTAGCTGGAATTACAGGCACCTGCCACCACCCCCGGCTAATTTTTGTATTTTCAGTAGAGACGGGGTTTCACCATGTTGGCCAGGCTGCTCTCAAACTCCAAACCTCAGGTGATCTGCCCGCCTCAGCCTCCCAAAGTGTTGAGATTACAGGTGAGCCACTGCACCCGGTCCCCCCCACCGCCTTTTTTTTTTTTTTTTAATTCAAATACCATTTAAATGCTCCTTAAGAGTTCAGGAGATTCTTCCTATGACAAATCTTGTTTTCCACTAGGGGTTAGCCAGTATCAAGTCATCCTTCGTGGAATGCTCCCTCATGATCAAAGATAACTTTCAGGGACCTTGCCTAACTCCAAGCAGAAGGCTGTCAGATAACTAGTTAATTCATGATGCAACAAGGCACCAATCTATGTTTAGGCTTTTAGTTCTTTCACTATTGCCCCTGTGGTCTTCAGTCTCTACTCAGTTCCTCTAATGTTACCCCTTAAAGAAAAAAGTAATGTCTATTTCTGTCTCAGCTTTCTAAGAACATAAGCTGCAAGAATATTGAGTATTTATTTACCATCAGCACTTGGCTTGTGGTAATGTGCACAGAAGTGTTTACACATTCCTAAGAGAAAAATTAGAGAGCTTTCTGGAGCCAAAGTTTGGAGATCTGTATATCTTCCCTGCTGTCTCTTTCCCCACAGGCAACAACAAGCAAGTCTTTCCTATCTTAAGAAAACAAAACCTGGGTGGTGGCTCACGCCTGTGATCCCAGCACTTTTGGAGGTTGAAACGGGTGGATCACGAGATCAGATCGAGACCATCCTGGCTAACATGGCAAAATCCCAGCTCTACTAAAAATGAAAGAAAAGAAAAGGAAAGAAGAAAGCAAGCAGGCAGGCAGGAAGGAGAGAGAGAGAGAGGGAGGGAGGGAGAGAGGAAGGGAGGGAGGGAGAGAGAGAAAGAAAGAAAGAAATAAAGAGAAGAAAGGAAGGAAGGGAAAGAAAAAAAAAAGAAAAGAAAGAAAAAAGGAAAGAAAGAGAAAGAAAGGGAAGGAAGGAAGGAAGGAAGGAAGAAAGGAAGGAAAAAGAAAAGAAAGAAAACCAAACCAAACCTTCCGCGAGTAGTTAGCTCCTACCCTAACACACTGCACCATTTTACAACCAAAGTCCTCCAAATAATTGTCTGCAATCACTGTCTGTCTTAATATACACTCTTCGATCTACTACAATTTAGGTTTTTGTTTCCACTACTACATTGAAACTATTCAAGATTCACCAACCCAACGTAGTCCCCACTGGCAAATTCAATGGAATTCCAGAATCATATATATCATATCATGTATGTGTATGTGTGTATATGTATATCATATACGTGTATGTATGATATATATATATATCATATCATATATGTGTATGTGTGTATATATACACATATATATATTGGAGACAGGGTTTGTTGCCCAGGCTACAGTTCAGTGGCAGGATCACAACTGACTGCACCATCGAATTCCTGGGTTTGAGCCTCCTCCTGCCTCAGCCTCCAAAGTAGCTGGGAATGCAGGCATGCACCATTATGCCTGGCTAATTTTTAAATTTTTTGTAGAGACAAGGTCTCATTATGTTGCCCATGCTGGTCTCAAACTCCTGGGCTCCAGGGATCCTCCTGGCTCAGCCTCCCAAAGTGTTGGGAGCCCCCACACCTGACTAGAATATCTTTTGATACTATTACTCACTTCTTTAGGATACTCGCTTCAATTCTCCACTGTTTATTTCTCTTATCTTTGCTGGTTCCCATGCCCACCTATAAATGATGGTGTTCCCTTTTGCTCTCTGTCCAATCTCTCCACTTGTCCACATGCTTGGCATCAACCTACACTTATTTGCTGATAACTCCCCTATCAAGACAAGATCTTTCTCCTGAATTCCAAACTCAGTCAACCACCAACTGGATATCTTCACCAGACAAAAGTCAACCACATCTTGGCCAGGCACGGTGGCTCATGCCTGTAATCCCAGCACTTTGGGAGGCTGAGGCGAACGAATCACCTGAGGTCAGGAGTTTGAGACCAGTCTGGCCAACATGGTGAAACCCCATCACAAAACTGAGCTGGACGTGGTGGCAGGTGCCTATAATCCCAGCTATTCAGGAGGCTGAGGCAGAATATCTTGAAAATGGGAGGCGGAAGTTGCAGTGAGCCAAGGCAGCACCACAGCCCTCCAGCCTAGGCAACAGAGTGACACTCAGTGTCAAAAAAAACAACAAAACTCAACCATGTCTAAAAGTTACGAGTAACCTCTTCCCCATAGCTGCTTTAAGCCCAATACCCACTTAATAATAACCCAAGACTCCTCTCAAAATATCCCTGTGTTCAAGACCCAAATTCAGCCACCAAGTTCAGCAGAGTCAATCTACTTAGCACCTCTTCCATCCAGCCCATGTCCTCTACTCATACTCCTTCTGCCTCAGTGCCTTCGTGCAACAAATACTTATAGAGCACCTAAAGCATGCTCTAGGAATGGTTAAGAAAATAAAAAAAGATACCAGATTTATGGAGATTACACTCTAATGGTTGTTCTGACAAATATTTTCAGAACCTAATCTTGTATCAACTCACACCCTTACAGAATTAGTATCAGAATTGAGGGTGGCTTCCTGAGGTCAGGAGTTCAAGACCAGCCTGGTCAACATGGTGAAACCTCGTCTCTACTAAAAATACAAAAATTAGCCAGGCATGGTGGTACATGCCTGTAATCCCAGCTACTTGGGAGGCTGAGGCAGGAGAATCACTTAAACCTGGGAGGTAGAGGTTGCAGTGAGCCGAGATCGCACCACTGCACTCCAGCCTGGGTGACAGAGCAAGATTCTGTCTCAAAAAAAAAGAAAAAAAAGAATTGAGGGTGGCTCTAAGTATGTAGCACTTCAAATCCTTCATATTGTTCTAAGTAAGCACTGTCCAACAGAATCAGATTGAATTAATATTAATAATATACTTTTGGCCAGGCACGGTGGCTCATGCCTGTAATCCCAGCACTTTGGGAGGCCGAGGCAGGCGGATCACGAGGTCAGGAGATCGAGACTATCCTGGCCAACATGGTGAAACCCAGTCTCTACTAAAATATAAAAAATTAGCCGGGCATGGTGGTGGGCACCTGTAGTCCCAGCTACACGGGAAGCTGAGGCAGAAGAATCACATGAACTCGGAAGGCAGAGATTGCAGTGAGCTGAGATCACGCCACTGCACTCCAGCCTGGTGACAGAGAGAGACTCTATCTCCAAAAAAAAAGAAAAAAATAATAATAATAATGTAATTTGATTTAAGGCAATATCAAAAATATTATCTCAACATTTCAAAAATATTTACAAACTGAATACTTGACTTTTTAAAATATATCTATGAAATACAAAGCATAAGTTACAATTAATACATCTCAATTTAGAAGCTATTTTTTTTTTTTTTTGGCGGGGGTGATGGAGTTTTGCTCTTGTTCCCCAGGCTGGAGTGCAATGGCACAATCTCAGCTCCTCTGCCTCCCAGGTTCAAGCGATTCTCCTGCCTCAACTTCCTGAGTAGCTGGGATTACAGGCATGCACCACCACGCCCAGATAATTTTGTACTTTTTTTTTTTCAGTAGAGACGGGGTTTCTCCATGTTGGTCAGGCTGGTCTCAAACTCCCGACCTCAGGTGAACCTCCCAAAGTGCTGGGATTACAGGTATGAGCCACTATGCCTGGCCAGATGCTAAATTTTTATTTAATTAATTTTTGGGGTTTTTTTGAGACAAGGTCTTTCTCTGTCACCCAGGCTGGAGTGCAGTGGTGCTCTCTCAGCTCATTGCAAACTCTGTCTCCCAGGTTCAAGCGATTCTCCTGCTTAAGCCTCCCAGGGAAAAATATTTTGTATTGCTTCAGTTTTCAAATGTAAATTAATTGAAATGAAATCACAAAGTCAGTTTCTTAGTTGCCCTACCCAAATTTCAAATATTAGACAGTGCAATTTTACAGGGCTCCTTCTAATATGAAACTCTCATTCCTTCAGGCTGCATTCTGCACCTGGCTAAACATCAATATTACCTAGGGGGGTTTTAGAAAACCACAGCCTCTACATGATTTCCCTAGGTCTGGAGCCTTGCCAAATGCTATTTCAAGCAGCCTTGCTTCAAGTCCTAGAATGCTCTTGTCATTCCACCCTTCCCACATCCAATAGCCCCAAATCACCCATTCATCTCTCAAGAACTGAACAAAGGTGACAATAAACTACGCATTTCTTAACCTGTAGGGAGACCCCCTGAAACTATTGCTACGGAATAAAAGACGAAATGCTCCTGATTATTGTAAATACAAAATTGCATGCAGGATTGTGTAAAGACAATGCCAGGTTGGACTGCCAGAACGAGCCAACAGCACATGATGTGCTTCCCCCTGCAGAGAGCCTATGAATGGACGTGCAGTCAGGGAGATTTCACATCACCAAGATTCCTATCCCAGAAAAGCAGATGTTTATAGCTCTGGGAATGGAATGCGACCCTCGTGGAGAGCCTATAAATGGACGCATGGGGGGGCGCCTGTCCATATGGATAAGATAGGGCTATAAACACCCTCATCTTGCCGCGGCTCTTCTAGGCCTCTTTAGGGTTAAGGCATACTGCCTTCTGAGAATTTCTGGTCTAACCGGATGTCTAGCTTCACCTCCTGTTTCCATGGATTGTTTGTAACCAGCTTTTGTTGCAATTGTTACTGCTGATTAATATCTTGCTAATCATAGGTTATGGAAAGATTGTGTTTCTGTTTTAAGGCTCTGTTAGAAATTACTGATGCACACACTATATTGTAAATTCTTCTCTCTGTATACTGTACCTCTACATACAAATGTACTGTACTTCTACATACAAATGTTATGTTAAAGAATTACTTCATCCCCATGTGACCATATCACCTCATAATCAAATGACCCTAAATCCCTCACTAACCTACCCCCACCCTCACTAAACTTAATAATAAATGCTGGCATATCCAGTGCATTGTTGGCACCGTGGGACCAGAAGGCGGTGACCCCCCTGGACCCAGCTTTCATTATCCTGTGTGTGTCTATTATTTCTTAACCTGCCGATCTGCCTGGGAACAAAGAGAGAGCCCCATTTCATTGAGGGCTGCTGGCCAGATCCCGCAATAATTTTGTTCCTTTTGCTCTTCAATCAAATGAGCTTTCTGCTCTAGCCAGCTACAAAATGCCATGTTATCTCTTTCAAATGCAAATGTCACCTTGTCATTCTCTGCTTAAAGTACTTAAAAGGCTCCCCATTGTTGCAGAATAAAGCCAGAACTATTTGGCATAATATGGGCTGGTTTACCTTCCCAGCCTCACTTTAACCATTCCTATCCATCCACCTATCTATCCATTCATCCATCCACACACCCATCCAACCAGTCATCCATCCATCCATCCATCCATCCATCCATGCATGCATCCATGCAACCATCCATCCATCCATCCATCCCTCCACCCATCCATCTATCCATCCCTCCCTCCCTCCCTCCCTGCATCCATTCATCCATCCATCCATTTACCCATCCATCCATCCATCCATCCATCCAACCATCCAGGCAGCCATCCATTCACCCATCCACCCATCTATTCATCCATCCATCCATCCATCCACCCACCCACCCACCCACCCACCTAACCATCCATCCATCCATTTATTCATCCATCCATCAATCCATGCAATCATCCAGGCAGCTATTTCATGAATCTGTCAATCAGTTATGTCTACATGCCTTCTCCTGAATTCTCAACAATTCCCCGTAATATATATTTTGCTATACCTCACAACTGTAGATGGGAAAACTGAGTCTGAGAAGTCTCATGTGTAGTGAACAGCACTGACTTCCTATACTGTATTAATTCCCTCTTTCTTCCTTCTTAATAAAATCCTGATCTTGTTAAAATGTCTGCCCCTCATCCACACAGCCCTCATTCCCAGTTTTAGGTATACATGGACAGCAACAAATCTAAACCAAGCATAGACAAACATTTTCTGTAAAGTAACAGACAGTAAATATTTTAGATTTGTGAGCCATATGGTCTCTGTTTGCTATGGTTTTAATGTGTATCCTAAAAAGTATGTGTTGGAAAATTAATCCCTAATGCAACAGTGATGGGAGGTAAGGCCTAACGGGAGGTGTTTAAGTTTTGAAGGCTCCACTCTCATGAATGGATTAATGCTGATTATGAAAGGGCTTGGGCTCTGAATTGGACCTCTTGCTCTCTCTCACACTTTTTGTCCCTTTGCCATGGGAAGATGCAGCAAGAAGAGCCTCCTTGCCAGATGCCAGCCCCTTGATCTTGGACTTCCCAGCCTCTGGAACTCTGAGCCAATAAATTTCCAGGTGCAGTAACTCATGCCTATAATCCCAGTGACTCAGCAAGTTGAGGCAGGAGAATAATTTGAAGCCAGGATTTTCCAGACCAGTCTGGGCAATGGAGGGAGACCCCACCTCTAAATAAAATTTAAAAATTAGCTTGGTGTGGTGATGCATGCCTGTAGTTCCAGCTACTAGGAAGGCCAAGGTGGGGGGTTCCCTTGCACCTAGAAGTTCGAGGCTGCAATGAGCTGTGATCACGCCACTGCACTTCAGCCTGGGTGACAAATCAAGACTCCATCTCTAAATAAAAGAAAAAATATACACATTCATTACAAATTACCCAGTATCAGTTACTCTATTATAACAGCACAAAAAGGGACTAAGACGCTCTTTCCCATCTTGCAAGATGGTGGGTGAAAAAGTTGAGAAGCCAGATACTAAAGAGAAGAAATCCGAAGCCAAGAAGGCTGATGCTGGTGGCAAGGTGCAAAAGGGTAACCTTAAAGCTAAAAAGCCCAAGAAGGGGAAGCCCCATTGCAGCCACAACCCTGTCCTTGTCAGAGGAATTGGCAGGTATTCCCGATCTGCCATGTATTCTAGAAAGGCCATGTACAAGAGGAAGTACTCAGCCGCTAAATCAAAGGTTGAAAAGAAAAAGGAGAAGCTTCTTGCAACTGTTACAAAACCAGTTGGTGGTGACAAGAATGGCAGTACCCGGGTGGTTAAACTTCGCAAGTTTATTCAGTAGATACTATCCTACTGAAGATGTAACTCGAAAGCTGTTGAGCCACAGCAAAAAACCCTTCAGTCAGCATGTGAGAAAACTGTGAGCCAGCATTACCCCTGGGACGATTCTGATCATCCTCACCGGATGCCACAGGGGCAAGAGGGTGGTTTTCCTGAAGCAGCTGGCTAGTGGCTTGTTACTTGTGACTGGACCTCTGGTCCTCAATTGAGTTCCTCTACGAGGAACACACCAGAAATTTGTCATTGCCACCTCAACCAAAATCGATATCAGCAATGTAAAAATCCCAAAACATCTTACTGATGCTTACTTCAAGAAGCAGCAGCTGCGGAAGCCCAGACACCAGGAAGGAGCAGCTGCGGAAGCCCAGACACCAGGAAGGTGAGATCTTCGACACAGAAAAAGAGAAATATGAGATTACAGAGCAGCGCAAGATTGATCAGAAAGCTGTGCACTCACAAATTTTACCAAAAGTCAAAGCTATTTCTCAGCTCCAGGGCTACCTGCGATCTGTGTTTGCCCTGACGAATGTAATTTATCCTCACAAATTGGTGTTCTAAATATCTTAAGAACCTAATTAAATAGCTAACCAAAAAAAAAAAAGGGACTAAGACACTGTTGCAACTATTCAACTCTGCCATTGTATCAAGAAAGCAGCCACAGAGGATACACAAGCCAATGGGTGTGATTGTGTTCCAATAAAATGTATATATGAGCCCTGAAAATTGATTTGATATAATTTCATGTCATAAAATATTATTCTCCTTTCAATTTTTTTCCAACCATTTAAAATGTAAAAACCATTTTTTGCTCATTGGCCATAAAAAAACAGATGGTGAGTTGGATGTTGTCCCACAGGCAATACTTTTCCAATTTCTGGTCTAAGCTACTTAGTTGCATGGTGTTCACCTGGCAAAGTCAGGGGAGACATATGACCTAAGGGGACCCAGTCACACTCAAGGGAAGAATCTACAGTGTCCATTGTAGGTTAGAGAATAATCCCCCTTCTATATAGTCTATATAGTCTTGACTATATAGTCAAGATGACAATGAAAGCCAGTGGCCTACTGACTTGGGAATAGAAGGGATTACTCTACTCTCAAGATGACTATGGAAGCCACTACTCTCAAGACAACTATGAAAGGGATTACTCTCAAGTTGACTATGGAATCCATTGACCTATTGATTAAGGAAGTCATTGACCCAGGCACTACTCTCATTTTTCTTGTAACTGAAAGTGATCTCAGAGTCTCCTGGCTGGTGGCCTCAGGAGGTGGAACCTCATGGGCCTCCCCTGAGACAAAGTCAGGACAAATGAGGGCCCAATATCTTAAGTAGCATATTAATCAAGGTCTCCCGAGAAACAGAACCAATAGGAGGTTCTATTTCATTCTGTTTCCGTCCTATTTCATTCATACACACACACGTTGGGGGTGGAGGAGAGAAAGAGACTTTAAGAAATTCGCTCATGCAATTACAGAGGCCAGTTCAAAATCTGCAGAGTAACTTGGTAGGATGGAGACCCAGGGAAGAGTTGATGTTGTAGTGTGAGCCCAAAAGCAGTGTACAGGCAGAATTCCCTTTTTCCTCAGGGCAAGTCAGTCTTTACCTCAAGTTAAGGCCAAAGTAGGAGGATCACTAAAGACCAAGAGCTCCAGACCAGCTTGGGAACATAGTGAGGCTTCATCTCTACAAAAATTAAAAAATTAGTCAGGTATGGTGGCATGCACCTGTAGTCCCAGCTACTCAGGAGGCAAAGGTGGGAGGATTGCTTGAACCCAGGACTTTAAGGCTGCAGTGAGCTATGATTGCACCACTGCTCTCCAGCTTGGGTAACAGAGTGAGACCCTGCTTCAATATCCTTCAACTGATTGGAAAAGGCCCACCCACATTATTGAGATTAATCTGTTTTGTTCAACGTCTACTAATTAAAATGTCAATCTCATGTTTAAAATACAAACAAAAGCCTTCACAGCAACACCCAGATAGAGTTGACTGGAGTCAACTCTATCTGGTACTTGAGTACACTGGCCTAGCCAATTATATATCAGAGGTGATATATAATACTGATAGAATTATTATAAATAATAATTAACAGAACTAATAGAATTAAGCATCCACAGGATATCTGAGATCAGGATTGATGGGAAGAATGGAAGCAGGTGCTTCCCAGCCACTAATACCACAAAACCTGAGGAACCCCATGGAAAGTCCTGCCTGACTTCAGTCCACAGTCGGGTTTCTTTTCTTTTCTTTCTTTTTTTTGAGACACAGTCTGGCTCTGTTGCCAAGGCTGGAATGCAGTGGTGCGATCTTGGCTCACTGCAACCATCCGCCTCCTGGGTTCAAGCGATTATCGTGCCTCAGCCTCCAGAGTAGCTGGGACTACAGGCATGAGCCACTCGCCCAGCTAATTTTTGTATTTTTAGTAGAGACAGAGTTTTGCCATGTTGGCAGGGCTGGTCTCGAACTCCTGGCCTCAAGTGATTTGCCTGCACTGGCCTCCCAAAGTGCTGGGATCACAGGCACGAGCCACCTCACCCTGCCCACAACTGAGATTCTTAATTTCCCTCCCTAAGCTGAACTTGGTGCAGAATAAGGTTAGCACTCAGATTTTGCAATATATCTCTGGAGAGTTTATTTTAAGAAGATCAAGTGGGGTACTCCTGGGTTTCAGGATTGGTTACTCACCCTCTCTGCAAGAACAAAGGGTGATCTGACACCCAATCTCCATCCTGATGCACGGAGTCTGACCCCCAGAAGAAAGGGCTTGAGATGCATGCTAGAAATGATACAAATATTACAGAGGAGGAAATTAATATAATTCTGATGTGCTGTACAATGTTCAATATTGATTTGAACGAGACTAATTAAAACACTCTATTGCAATCAGTTGCCAAACGTACCTGCTCAATAATGTGTCTAAATTCATTAACTATTTTAACAATATTTCATTTTAAAGTTTTATTTTATCCACATATTAACTTCATTTTACTTATGCAAATAAGAGCTTGATGGTGATACTACCAATAACTCATTATCATCCTTTGCTAAGCCAGGAAGGAATTTGCTACTTTGCAGAATATCAGTGCTTTTAACAGGAGCGTATGTAAAAGCTACATTGTCTTGAAATAATTTGCACTCACAAATTAAGTGACAAGCATAACTCTAATAGATTAACTGTATCCAGTGAAACATTTACCTTTAGAAGTGCTCCTCTGTCCTCTTCCAGGCTGAGTCTGAGGCTAACTAGGCTTAGCAAACCCTAGTGACAAAAGGAAATAGTTTTTGGAATGTTTTCTTCGGTCCATCACTGACATTTCCTGTTCATCTGGTGGAAAAGTTAAAATATTTAGTGGCGGCCAAGAGCAGTGGCTCACACCTGTAATCTCAGCACTTTGGGAGGCCAAGGCGGGTAGATCATGAGGTCAGGAGCTCGAGACCATCCTGGCTAACACAGTGAAACCCCGTCTCTACTAAAAACACAAAATAATTAGCCGGGCATGGTGGCATGCACCTGTAGTCCCAGCTACTTGGGAGGCTGAGGCAGGTGAATCGCTTGAACCCAGGAGTTAGAGGTTGCAGCGAGCCGAGATCACACCACTGCACTCCAGCCTGGCTGACAGAACGAGACCCCGTCTCAAAAAAAAAAAAAAAAAATTTAGTGGCACCTGAAGGGTGTTCAGGATACATTAAATATTCAACGTCTCTAAGGGAGGCCCAGCTACATTTAACATGGCAGGTTGTCTTCCAAGATCCATCCTTAAATCAATCTGAGCACCTCTGCTGAGAACAGTTTTCTGGTGCTTTTTTTTTTTTTTTTTTTTTTTTTGAGACAGGGTCTGTCTCTATCACCCAAGTTGGAGTGCAGTGGTGTACTCATGGCTCACTGCAACCTCCACCTCCTGGGTTCAAGCAATCCTCCCACCTCAGCCTCCCAAGTAGCTGGGACTACAGGGATAGTCCCAGGCCTTCTTGTGCTTTGGGGTTATTTATTGAAAAGACAGTCGTTCCCCACATGCAATGGGATTTGCAAAAATATTCTCAGGTAGAGAGGGATGGGTTGGAAGAGACATTATTTGGGTCATGTACTCTATATGGCCAGACGGACCAACTAAAATGATAAGCTCATCTCCCTGAGATTTTCAAAAAGTCTCAGGGAGATGAAGTTCACTCCACTGAAAAGAGTGTGTCTAGGCAGCAGGTCTGCCTGTGAGTCACAGGTGGGTCTATGATAAGGTTGCAGAGTCTCTCATTCAAGACTGGGGTTGGGGGCGGGGTCCAGAAATTTTTGGATTAGCTTCAGGCTGAAGTGGAAAGGTTAACAGCAGAGTTCCTACACAGCAGAAAGGTACTGTGAAAACTTCCCAGAGTCTGCTGCGGGGTTGCCACTGCCTTTCTAGTAGAAACACTGCATTACCCACTTTCCCTCTTGAAGCTTGGCCTAAAGGGCCCTTGTCACACAGATGCCCTTATTATCAGCTCCCTCTGGGTAGCACTCTATCGGGCAAAATTCACCCCCGATGTTTCACGTAGGTTCTTTTCTATTTTCCCTAAGTGTCGGCCGGTCTGAGAAATAAAGGGACAGAGTACAAAAGAGAGAAATTTTAAAGGTGGGTGTCCAGGGGAGATATCACATGTCGGCAGGTTCCATGATGCCCCCTGAGCCGTAAAACCAGCAAGTTTTTATTAGTGATTTTGAAAAGGGGAGGGAGTGCACGAATAGGCTGTGAGTCACAGAGATCACATGCTTCACAAGGTAATAAGATATCACAAGGTAAATGGAGGCAGGGCGAGATCACAGGACCATAGGACTGGGGCAAAATTAAAATTGCTAATGAAGTTTCGGGCACGCATTGTCATTGATAACTTCTTATCAGGAGACAGGGTTTGAGAGCAGACAACCAGTCTGACCAAAATTTATTAGGCGGGAGTTTCCTCGTCCTAATAAGCCTGGGAGTGCTACGGGAGACCGGGGCTTATATCATCCCACAGCTATGACCGTAAAAGACAGCTGCTCCCAAAGCGGCCATTTCAGAGGCCGACCCTCAGGGACGCATTCTCTTTCTCAGGGATGTTCCCTGCTGAGAAAAGAAGTCAGTGATAGTTCTCCTATTTGCTTTTGAAAGAAGAGAAATACGGCTCTGATCCCCCTGGCTCACTGGCAGTCAGAGTTTAAGGTTATCTCCCTTGTTCCCTGAACACTGCTGTTATCCTGTTCTTTTTTTAAGGTGCCCAGATTTCATACGGTTCAAACACACATGCTCTACAAACAATTTGTGCAGTTAACACAATCATCACAGGGTCCTGAGGTGACATACATCCTCCTCAGCTTCTGAAGATGATGGGATTAAGAGATTAAAGACAGGCATAGGAAATCACAAGGGTATTGATTGGGGAAGTGATAAGTGTCCATGAAATCTTCACAATTTATGTTCAGAGACTGCAGTAAAGACAGGCATAAGAAATTATAAAAGTATTACTTTGGGGAACGAATAAACGTCCATGAAATCTTCACAATTTATGTTCTTCTGCCATGGCTTCAGCCAGTCCCTCCGTTCGGGGTCCCTGACTTCCCGCAACACTCAAGGAGAGACAGATGTCCACCCTGCAGACTCAGGACCTACTTAGGGGAACTTGATTGCAAATGAGAGAAACTCATTGTGAACTACTGTAGGCAAAGGAAGAAATTCATTGGTCCATGGGGTCCAAGCAACAGTTGTACAAATGGTAACAGCCCTGCAAGATTCATCTTACCCACTGTCCAGAAATCCTAATGCACTGAAAACAGCAAAGGAAGAGTTTAATTTCTGCAAGGCAGCCGAGCAGAGTGATGGGAGATGTTTTTCAAATCTGCCTCCCTGAAAGCTCAGCAGGTAGGATTTTTAAGGATAATATGGTAAGTAAGGGGCTAGGGAATGGAAACTGCTGACTGGCTGGGGATGAAATCATAGGAGTCCAATCAAACTGTCTTCACACACTAATCAATTTCTGGGTGGGGGTTTCTGGTGGGAGTCAGTTCCTGGCTGTGAATCACAGGTCCCGGTGAAGTCAGTTAGTCTCCAGAATGCGAGTCTGAAAAACATCTCAAAGACTAATCTAAGGGCCAAGTGCAGTGGCTCACACCTGTAATCCCAACATTTTTGGAGGCCAACGCAGTGGATCACTTGAGTCCAGGAGTTTGAGACCAGCCTGGCCAATATGGCGAAACCCCACTCTATTAAAAATACAAAAATTAGCAGGGCATGATGGCATGTGCCTGTAGTCCCAGCTACTTGGGAGGCTGAGGCAGGAGAATCATTTCAGCCCAGGAGGCAGAGGTTGCATAAGCCAAGATGGTGCCACTGCACTCCAGCCTGCCCAACAGAGCAAGACTCTGTCTCAAAAAAAAAAAAAAAAAAAAACAGACGAATCTTAGGTTTTGACAGTAGTGATGTTATCTATGCGAGCAACTGGGGAAGTTACAAGTCTTGTGTCTCTGATTAAAAAGACTTGAGCAATACAGGGCTTACAGAAAATTAAAACTAAATAACAATGGCTGATTAACATTAACTATGCCTACATTTTAGCAGAATTCCAGTCCCTTCCATTATCCTAACCTTGCAGCCTTTCATTAGTCTTACAAAGGTGGTTTCAGTCCCCCAGCAAGGAGGGGGTTAGTTTCGGGAAGGGGCTGTTATCACCTCTGTTTTAAAGCTAACAAAGACAGTCAGATTTCTCTCACTGTCATAATTATTGCAAAGGCAGTTTCAGAAACAGCCTTGAAATAGGCAGGATGGAAATGGACCTCCAAATTCTCCAGAACCAGAGACTGGGCTTCCCCTCTCTTGTCCTTGTTTTTCTCTGCATTTTTACTTCCCCCAGGCTCCCAGCTACCTAGATTTCCACAGTGGTTAAAATATAGATGCCAACAGCTCCCCAAACATAAAAGTTTTAGTTACTATTAAGGAACTACGGTCAAGTGGTACCATAGTTCCAATGTCGTGGTAAAGGCATCATGCATTCAAGTATTTCAGGGAAGGAAATTATAACCTTGTTTGGGTGAAGTGCTCAGCCCTAGATGAATAAGCTGTAGCATGAGAGAGGAGAGAGGGATGAATAATGTCACAAATGAACATGACATCCCATTAGGGATGGGAGAGGGTAGTTATTGCCCAAGAGGAAATTCTGATAGAGCTCCACTGCAAGGCCCAGTCTCTGCTTCCCTTGCACGGTTGTCATCCTCCAACCCTTAGATAGGGCCAAGCACTTGCTGCCTTGGTGTATTAGTCTGTTCTCATTCTGCTAATAAAGACATACCTGAAACTGGGTAATTTATAAAGGAAAGAGGTTTAATGGGCTCACACATCCACATGGCTGAAGAGACCTCACGATCACGGCAGAAGGCAAAGGAGAAGCAAAGGCACATCTTACATGGCAGGAGGCAAGAATGCATGTGGAGAGGAACTCCCCTTTATAAAACCATCAGATCTCATGAGAATTACTCATTATCATGAGAACAGTATGGAAAAACCTGTCCCCATGATTCAATTACTTCCACTGAGTCCCTCCCATGACACATGGAAATTATGGGAGCTACAATTCATGATGAAATTTGGGTAGGGGCACAGTCAAACCATACCACTTGATGTCCCTTACAAGCCAGAGAGGCAGTATCTTGAGTGTTTGTGTGTCCTGAGTGTAAACAGCTATAACTACCATGGATAAAAAGATAAGAACAAAAGACATTCTTCAACAAAAATGTCCCTATAAAACCATCCCAATTGTCCCCCAGAAATGATGTTTATAGTTTCTTTTGAATAAAGATAAAAATTGGCCCTCCCAGTCTTAAAACTCAAGGAAGTTACATTTGTCTTATCTGAGTTCCTTTCTCAGGAAACCAACCATCAGGCCTCCCAGATAGAATCAAGTAGCTGAAACTCATGAGACCACCACATCTGGATAATGAGATGCCAGACCCCTCATCCATCATAATTGCCTAAGCAATTACCTGCTTCCTGTTGGCCAACTTCTCTTCCTCTCCCTAATTCCTGTTTTCCACACGATTACATTTCTTCTCTGCTGTATAAACCCCTAATTTTAGTTGGTCAGGGAGATGGATTTGAGGCTGATCTTCCATCTCCTTGACTGCAGCACCCAATTAAAGCCTTCTTCCTTGGCACTACTCATTGTCTCAGTGATTGGCTTTCTGTGCAGTGTACAGCAGAACCTAGACGAACCCAACATGTCAGTAACACCTCACCGTAATGTAAACTAACTTTACATAGAGAAGAGAAAGGCACATTGGGAGTGGGTGAGCTTAGGTGTTTGTGAGAAGCTAATCTTATGGTAAAGGGCATGACTTCCATCCCATTTCAAATGTACAAAGTCTAGCTTCTTGGGAAATGCTTGTGTTTCTCAGGCTGACACTGTGTGTTGGGTCATGCATACATACATGTCTCCTTAACACACATAGGTGCTAAAACACATATAGTTTTCTATCGAAAGAACTTTATTTTTTTTCTACCTGAACATCTCAATGGAAAGAGCTTTGGATTAAGGAGTTCAAGATCTCATTCCACCCCTGTCTCTGCATGGGTGAGTTCGGACACATCTCTTTCCTTCACCCACTCAATGAGTTAGCCTCAGACAGGGACATTTGGAAATGCATGAGGAGGCATTGAGTTGCTCCTATAACTTTAGGGAAGGGAAAAGGAGCGCTAAGGACATTGAATGGGTCGAGGATGCCAGTTGTGCAGCAACAGGTAATGGGGGATTTTCTTGCGCCTGTTGATAATTGTGCCCAGATTGAGAAACACCACCTGATGGCCCCTAAGTTGTCTCCATGCTGGAGAAAACAAGGCCAATGCTTCTATGTCTTTCTCAAAGGTTGGAGCAGAGGAGCCTTCCACTAGGAGAGGGCAGAGTGTCCAACAGGCCCATGGCGTCTCAAGAGAACAAGTCCCTAGAGTAATCTTATTGGGGTCCTCCCAACTGTGCCCTTCAGTGCCAGCCCCTCAGATCTACTCAGATCTGGCTTCTGCAGAGAGCTGCTGATTTCAAGCCAACCCTCACCTCAATTGGCTCCCTCTCTGTTCTCCTCTGTCTTAATAAGGACTGCAGATCCCATGGAACACGTGCTTCCTTTGACATTCCCTAATTATGTGAATTTTATAAATTTAGTTTCTATAAAAATCTGTGTTGTTACTGCTGAAATGAGAACGGCAAGAAGTTCTGGATAGTGCCCCAAGGGGCGGATGCAGGTTCCAGTCCATTTGACTTTTCACTACAGTACTGTAAAGGCCTTTCTCTCTCCCCATCATAATATATTAGGTGTTTTGTTTTGCTTGTTTATTTTTATTTTTTTTGGAAACAGGGTCTTGCTTGGTCACCCAGGCTGGAGTGAAGTAGTGCTATCATGGCTCATTACAGCCTCGAGCTCCTGGGCTCAAGCAATCCTCCCACCTCAGCCTCCCAAAGTGCTGAGTTTACAGATGTGAGCCACTGTGCCCAAACTGTTAGGTGTTTAAGGTAAGGCTGCGGCGCAGAGATGGTGAGAATATTTGATTGTCTGTGTTGACATTAAACTATTAGAGGTTGATGCTAGGAGTGCAGTGTTGAGCAGACCACATGACCACATTCAGGCTTGGCAGGATAACATTCTCTGCCTGATTAATGTGACATTTCATGGAACAAATGGAAAGTGTTTACCATTCCTGCTCTAGGTGATCAATTCTTTCCATCTTGAAAGCCATGTCCACGTGGAATCTGGTTTAGATGTAGCCTGAAGCAAAAGGAAAGTCAGGAAAAAAAAAGGTAGGAGAGCCAGTCAACATAGCCCATGCCTGTAATCCCAGCACTTTGGGAGGCCAAGGTAGGCAGATCACGTGAGCTCAGGACTTCCTGGGCAACACAGGAAGACCCCCATCTCTACAAAAAATAAAAATTAGCTGGCCATGGTGGTACACACCTGTGGTTCCAGCTCCTCAGGGGCTGAGGCAGGAGGACTGCTTGAGCCAGAGAGGTAGAGGCTACAGTGAGCCAAGATCATACCACTGCACTTCAGCCTAAGTGACAGACGATACCTTTTTCAAACAAACAAACAAACAAACAAAAAACAGTAGGAAAAGGGTGAAGGATAGACTGCCCAAGTAGAGTACACGGTGTTCTCAATTGACAAGACTCCTCCTCTCCTGCAAATGGCCCAACCACAGACCACTCCAAGGCCACCCTGGAGCCTCCAGATGCTGCCCGTCTTGGCACAACCCTGCCTTCAAAGCAAGCAGGTTGTCCAGCATTGCCTAGGTGGGCTGTCTCAGTAGAGGTTCTTATTGGCAAAACCCCAATTAGTTCAGGTATAAAAGGCAGCCTGAGGCCAAGGCACGTAGATCACCTGAGGTCAGGAGTTTGAGACCTGTCTGGCCAACATGGTAAAACCCCATCTCTACTAAAAATACAAAAATTAGCCGGGTGTGGTGGCATGGATCTGTAATCCCAGCTACTCAGGAGGCTGAGACAGGAAAATCACCTGAACACAGGAAGCGGAGGTTGCCATGAGCCAAGATCGCAGCACTGCACTCCAGCCTGGGCAACAGAGTGAGACTCCGTGTCAAAAGAAAAGGCCCTGAGAATCACCACGAGGGCTCACAGAAGCAAGGCTAGAGGCTCCTAGGCCAAGTGCCCATGCCACATTGAATTCAAGAACCCCTTTCACCGGACAAAAAGCCCTCCCCTATGGTGGGGTGTGGGACCTCAATCCTGAGCCCTGCTCAGCTGTCCCTGAATACTGGACACCCTTTCTCACCCTCACCAGGAATCAATTCTGCAAAGAACCCTCTTCCTCATGTCACTGTCTGCTAAATTGTTCTCAGCTATTCACATTGGATCTGTGTCACTGTGCCCTAGTTACAAGGATGCCTGGAAACGAGTTCTTGGCTTTTGTCTTGAAGAGGCAAGTCCCAAAAGCTTGGAAATTTTCCAACATAGAAAAGGGATTCAAAAAATGCCAAAGCAGCCCAAGAAATACGTCTGCTGCAGAAATTCATCCAGATTCCGAGGAGGTCACTGGGGCAGGTGTTTTCTTACACAAGGCCGGGCACAATTACAGACGCTCTTTGACTTACAAAGGAGTTACATCTGGATAAATCCATAACAAACCAAAAATATCCTACTTTGAAAGTGCATTCAGAACGCCAGACCTACCAAACATCATAACTTAGCCTAGCCTGCCTTAGACTAGCATTCCGCCTAGCTCAGAACGCTTATATTAGCCTACAGTAAAATCATCTAACACCAGCCCTATTTTATAATAAAGTTATTATAAATCATTTTGAATCAAAATTCAAAGTATGGCTTGTATTAAATAAATATCACATTTGCATAATCCTAAAGTCGAAAAATCCTAAGTTGAACTATCTTAAGTCAAACCATTGTAAGTCAAAAAATCATAAATGGAACTATCTTAAGTCAGCAACAACAGAAGAAGTGGTCAAGTGGTTTCCTGTCCACTTAATTCAGCAATGGCATATCCAACACCTATGGCCACTTCAAAAAGACTAGTTACAGACAAGCACGTTGGCTCATGCCTGTAATCCCAGCACTTTGGGAGGCCGAGCCAGGCGGATCACCTGAGGTCAGGAGTTCAAGACCAGCCTGGCCAACATGGTGAAACCCCATCTCTACTAAAAATACAAAAAAAAAAAAAACAATTAGCCAGGTGTGGTGGGTGCCTGTAATCTCAACTACTTGGGAGGCTGAGGCAAGAGAATCACTTGGACCAGAGAGGCAGAGGTTGCAGTGAGCTGAGATCATGCCATTGCACTCTAGCCTGGGTGACAGAGCCAGACCTCGTCTAAAAAGATTAAATTAAAAAAAAAAAAAAAACTAGTTTCCAGTGCCTTTTCTTCTTTCCCACTGGTCCCAGGGATTTTATGTACTTCTGCTTCCTTTCAAAGGCAGCCTCTATCTACTCGATAAAGGTAAGCTACAAAATGGAACATGGACTCTTCAGGTCACCCCCTTCCCACCAACAGCTCTTATCTGCAAGTGGTGCACACTATCTATCTTCTTCTTTTGTTTTAACTGAGGTAAAATCTATATAACAGAAAATGACTCAGTTAAAAGCATACAATGGACACATGCACATGTTTACTGCAGCAGTGTTGACAATAGCAAAGACTTGGAACCAACCCAAACGTCCATCAATGATAGACTGGATAAAGAAAATGCGGCATATATACACCATGGAATACTATGTAGCCATTAAAAAGGATGAGTTCATGTCCTTTGCAGGAACATGGATGAAGCTGGAAACCATCACTCTCAGCAAACTATCACAAGGACAGAAAACCAAACACCATATGTTCTCACTCATAAGTGGGAGTTGAACAATGAGAACACATGGACATAGGGAGGGGAACATCACACACTGAGGCCTGTCGGGGGGTGGGGGGCTAGGGAAGGGAGACCATTAAGAAAAATACCTAATGTAGATGATGGTTTGATGGGTGCAGCAAACCACCATGGCACGTGTATACCGATGTAACAAACCTACATGTTCTGCACATGTATCCCAGAACTTAAAGTATAATGAAAAAATAAAGTGTACATTGCAGGGGCCTTTAGTACATTCACAGAGTTGTGCAACTGTCCTTGCCAGCTGGTTACAGAACATCTGCATCACTTTCAAAGGAGACCCTGTACCCATTAAGCAGTCACATCTCATTTCCTCCTTCTCCCAGTCCCTGGCCACCATCAGTCTGCTTTCTGTCCCTGTGTATCTATGAATTCTGGATACCTCATATAAATGGTCTCACACAGAATGTGGCCTTTCGCATTGGCTTCTTTCACTTCATGTACGTTTTTGAGGTTCATTCATGTTGAAGCAGTTTTTTGTTTTTTGTCTGAGACGGAGTCTTGCTCTGTTGTCCAGGCTGGGGTGCAGTGGCACGATCTCGGCTCACTGCAAAATCCTCTTCCTGGGTTCAAGCAATTCTCCTGCCTTAGCCTCCTGAGGAGCTGGGACTACAGGCGCCTGCCATCATGCCCAGCTAAGTTTTGTATTTTTAGTAGAGACGGGGTTTCACTGTGCTAGCCAGGATAGTCTCGATCTCCTGACCTCATGATCTGCCCGCCTCAGACTCCCAAAGTGCTGGGATTACAGGCATGAGCCACTGCACCCGGCCGCAGCAGTCATTTTTATTTTGACTTATTATATTAATTTGCTCAGACTGCCATAACAGGACTACAGACTGGATGGCTTGAACAACAAAAATGTATGATCTCACAGTTCTGAAGACCAGAAGTCCAGGATCAAGGTGTCAGCAGGGTTGGGTCCTTCTGAGACTTCTCTCTTTGGCTTGTAGATGGCCATCTTTTTCCTGTGTCTCTTCTCAACATCTTCACACTATGTGCGTGCTTCGAAATTTCACTTTGGCACAGGGACGCCAGTCATACTGGATTAGGGGTTACCCGACTGATGTCATTTTAACTTGATAACCTCAGGAAAGAAACTATCTCCAAATAAGGTCACATTCTGAAATATCAGTGGTTAGGACTTTAACAGATAAATTTTTTTGCGGGGGGGGGGCACAATTACACATAGCACATATCATTTCACTAAAGATTACAGGAAATAAACAGGGGCTCTCAAAATATTGCTGGCACAAAGAAGCCTGGTAGATGTTCATCCTCTAATTGTTTAAACTTGCACTGAGTTGTTATCAGAAGTCCAAATATTTCTTTTTTTTTTTTTTTTTTTTGAGACAGGGTCCTGCTCTGTCATCCAGGCTGGGAATGCAGTGGTACAATCACAGAGGCACAATCACAGCCTCCACCTCCCCAGGCTCAAGTAACCCTCCCACCTTAGCCTCCCAAGGAGCTGGGACCACAGGAGTACACCACCATACCCATGATTTTATTTATTTATTTTTAGAGCTGGGGAGGTCTCACTTTGTTGCCCAGGCTGGTCTTGAACCCCAGGACTCAAAGGATCTTCCTGCCTCAGCCTCCCAAAGCACTAGGATTACAGGCATGAGCCAGCATGCCTGGTCAGCTTCTGTGTTCTTGGAAGTCCATCACCTATCTCCTTCCTGTGGTCCCTTTTCAGATCACACACTTCTCCTTCTCTTGGAAAGCCTCATTCCCAGAAATTTCCTGATGAGACTCTTCCAACTCTTGTGTGCAACTTCCCTGCATACCAACAACCCCCCCAACTATTATGCCTCCCCAGAGAAAGTCAAAGTTTAGGCATATGGAAGGGTCCCAGGGCTGCAGGGCTGCAGTGGACATCCTGGTCCAGTGGGGGTCTGAAGGTCCCTGACATGCAGAGGTGTTTTATTTGTATGCAAGGGAACTGCACATAAGAGTTAGAAGAGTCTCATCAGGAAAGAGTTGGAAGAGCTTTTCTCTCTCCCAATCCTCAGGGGCCTGATCTCCCACCGAGTCATAATGCAGGGTAACAAGTTCCATCACATTAGTTAGTCCTTGCCTCTGGGAGGACCTTTCAAGAGAACTGTTCCCAGGTAAAATATTGCCAAGAAACATGGTTAACATAAGGGATCCTGAGACCAGGAGGGAGGCAGAATATCTCATCCCAGCGGCTGAGAGTCCCCTGTGTAGTTTAGTGTGATTTATCTCATCACAAATTTCTTTCCTTTTTCTTTCTCTTCTGCAAACACTTGAACTTTGAGTGGTCCCTTCACTCCCTACTGAATGAAGGCTGGGCACAGTGGCTCCTGCTTATAATCCCTGGACTTTGGGAGGCCAAGGTGGGAGGACTGCTTGAGCCCAGGAGCTGGAAGCTGCCGTGAGCTATGATCACACCACTGCGCTCCAGGCTTGGTGACAGAGCGAGACGCTGTCTCAAAAAAAAAAAAAAAATCAAAACAGATCTACCAAATGAGAAGAGGGCACAGCACAGGGAAAGAAACAACATCCCTTTTTTGTAAGGCATAACTCGATGTGTGATGAATGGTAAGCCATATGTAGCTATCTGGGCCTCAGTCTACCCATCTGCCAAATGGGACTAATTCTACCCATTCCACATTTCTCAATCACAATCACTCAAAATGCAAAAGGCAATGCAGAAATCACCCAAAACGCAAAAAGCAATGCAGAAATAAAGATTTGCTTCCCCACTCCCCCCTCATTCAAAGACTCTTAGATCTTATTCATCAGCCTCCTAATCTGTTGGTTTTTCAGAGACATAGATATTACCCAACTTTTTTTTTTTTTTTTTTTTTTGAGACAGAGCCTCGCTCTGTTGCCCAGGCTAGAATGCAGTGGTGTGATCTCAGCTCACTGCAACCTCCACCTCCCAGGTTCAAGCAATTCTCCCACGTCAGCCTCCCGAGTAGCTGGGGACTACAGGTGCTCGCCACTAAGCCCGCAAAATTTTTGTATTTTTAGTAGAGATGGGGTTTCACCATGTTGGCCAGGCTGGTCTCAAACTCCTGACCTCAGGTGATCCTCCCGCCTCGGCCTCCCAAAGTGTTGAGATTACAGGTGTGAGACGACACACCCAGCCAGTCATTCAACATTTTTCTGATATCCTTGTTTTTAGCTATTGTGTTTTGCTGAATCAAAGCAAATTTGGTAAACATTTGTAAATCAAAGAAAATTCCTGAGGCGTGTCTCAGTCATTTTTAGAGGTCATTTTGCCAATGTTGAGGACACAATGGGAGGGAAAAAGGAATAAAAACCACGGGAAATATTTGTGATGGATGCTTTTCTTCCAAAGAGGGTCTTGGAGACTTAAATATTTGAAGGGAAAAAGAGGCCGGGCTTGGTGGCTAACGCCTGTAATCCCAGCACTTTAGGAAGCCGAGGCAGGCAGATCACCTGAGGTCAGGAGTTTGAGACCAGCCTGACCAACACGGTGAAACCCCATCTCTACTAAAAACATAAAAATTAGCTGGGCATGGTGGGGCGTGCCTGTAATACCAGCTACTCGGGAGGCTGAGGCAGGAGAATTGCTTGAACCCAGGAGGCAGAGGTTGCAGTGAGCCGAGACTGCACCACTGCACTCCAGCCTGGGCAACAGAGCAAGACTTGGTCTTAAATAAATAAATAAATAAATAAATAAATAAAGGGAAAAAGAGTGGGCAGTAGGAGAAGGTAAAAAAAACAAAAGCAGGGAGGGAAAGCAAATTGAAGAGACAAGCAATTGTGTTCCTTTGAGTCTCTGATCAGCATTTACAGAAGTCACATTTTACATGTGGAAAGGAAAGGGCGGAAGAATAGTCAATTATGCATTCATCTTGCACTCGGTGAATCTGCATTTTTACATAAGGTAAATAAACACAAAGTACAGGAAGCAGTCAGATATGCTTTTGTCTCCGGCGCGCAGAGGGATGACTTTTAGTTCTGTCCTTTGTCCCTTACCTGTGAAGACAAGTTTTTCATTTATGTTGTCAGGGTGAAATTCAACAGAACTCTTTTGGCTGGGCATGGTGCCTCATGCCTTCAAACCCAGCACTTTAGGAGGCCGAGGTAGGTGGACTGCATGAGGCCAGGAGTTGGAGACCAGCCTGGCCAACATGGTGAAACCCTGTCTCTACTACAAATACAAAAATTAGCCGGGTATGGTGGTGCACACCTGTAATCCTAGCTACTCAGGAGGCTGAGGCAGAAGAATCGCTTGAACCAGGAGGTAGAGGTTGCAGTGAGCCAAGATCACACCACTGCACTCAAGCCTGGGCAACAGAGCAAGACCCTGTCTCGAAAACAAAAACAAAAACAAAAAACCCGAACTGTTTTAGATGAAATTCAAGAAATTCAACAGAACTGTTTGTTTTCCTTTCGCATATTCAGTGTCAGTAACTCATCTTTCTGGGTTTGAGATACTGAATGAGCAATGTCTGGCCTCATCCAAACCCTGGTAGATTTCTCACCTAAGAAATTTTGGATGTCAAGACCATACCCTCTTCCCTGAATAATGACTGTGAAAAGAAAAGAAAATAAATCTCAGGACCACCAACTCACTAAGTGAAAGGCAAAAGTCAAGCTGGAAACTAGATCATACAAACTTGCCTCTCCCATTCTGTTCCTAAATAGATAGCTACAAAGATTTTTTTTTAAAGCTACACACCTCCCTCAAAATTTACCCACAAGGAAATTCCTTATGGGCCTCAAGATTTTGACCTTAGAACAGTTCTGTTGCATTTTACCCTGAAAATGTAAATTGATAGCTTATGCTTGCAGGACAAAGGATAGACCCCAAGGTCATCCCTCTGCTCACCTGAGACAAATGCATATCTGACTGTTTCCTCTGCCCCATGTTTACTTTTTTTTTTAATTAAAAAAATAGAGACAGGGTCTCGCTATGTTGCCCAGGCTGGTCTTGAACTCCTGACCTCAACCGATCCGCCCACCTCAGCCTCCCAAAAGTGCTGGGATTACAGGCATGAGCCACTAAGCCCAGCCGCTCGCTGTCTTGAGTTTCATGGAGACTTCAAGACATAGGCATGATTTGGTTTTTAGTTTGCTTTTTGTTTTGTTTTGGTTGTGAGACAGGGGTGTATGCCACCCAGGCTGGCATGCAGTGGTGCAATCATAGCTTGCTACAGCCTTGATCTCCTGGACTCAAGTGATCTTCCCACCTCTGCCTCCTAAGTAGCTGGACCACAGGCATGCACTACCATGCCTGGCCAATTTTTTTATTTGTAGAGATGAATTCTCACTATGTTGCCCAGGCTGGTCTCAAATTCCTGGCCTCAAGCGATCTTCCTGCCTTGGCCTCCCAAAGTGCTGGGATTTCAGGCATGAACCACCCACGATGGCCACATAGGCATGATTGATTAAATCAGTGGCCACCGGTGATCAACTCAAACCTTCAGCTCTTCTCCATCCCTGGAAATCTGGGGGCAGGGGGCTGAAAGTTCCTACCCTCTAATCACAAGGTTGGTTCCCCTGGCAACTACTTTTCATTTTGAGACTATTCAGGAGTCACCAGAAATCAGTCGTCTCATTAGCATACACAAAGACACATTACTTCGGAGATTCCAAGGGTTTCAGGAGCTGTGCACCAAGAAACAGTGGCAGAGACCATATATGTGTGTTTGTGTATATATGTGTGTGTGTGTATTTTTTTGTGTGTTCTTTTTTCTTTTACACTGTAGCTCTCAGATCTTACAAATATATATTTTTTATTATTTCATGTTTGTATTATAAAAGGAAAATAAAACCTTAGGACTTCAGACTCACTACAACCTCCACCTCTTGGGTTCAAGCGATTCTTCTGCCTCAGCCTCCAGAGTAGCTGGAATTACAGGCATGTACCACCATGTCCAACTAATTTTTTATTTTTAGTAGATACAGGGTTTCTCCATGTTGGCCAGGCTGGTCTTGAGTTCTCAACCTCAGGTGATCTGCCCGCCTCAGCCTCCCAAAGTGCTGGGATACCAGGCGTGAGCCACCACGCTTGGCCCAATGTTTTATGAACAAACATTTAAACTGTAATTCTGCTTTGTACCAGAATTCATCAGAAATAATCTTTTAACTCTGTGATTTTCTTTTCAAAATTAGCTGAACATTATAGCAAAACTAAAAGTTACAATTTTCTCCCGCCTTCCCTGAAGAAAAGCCCAGAGGGATTTTGTTTTGTTTTTTTGGGGGGAGTTTTTGAGACAGAGTTTCACTCTTGCTGCCCAGGCTGGAATGCAGTAGCTAGATCTCGGCTCACTGCAACCTCTGCCTTGCGGGATCAAGCGATTCTCCTTCCTCAGCCTGCCGAGGAGCTGGAATTACAGGCCCCTGCCACCATAACTGCCTAATTTTTGTATTTTTTGTAGAGATGGGGTTTTACCATCTTGGCCAGGCTGGTTTTGACTTCTGACCTCGTGATCCACCTGCCTCAGCCTCCCAAAGTGCTGGGATTACAGGCGCTAGCCACCGTGCCTGGCCATCTCTTTTTCATTAATGGAAACATGTCCCTCATACCTCATACCGTTACTTATTAAAAACATATTTTCTTTGCATACTTTTCATACAGTCATTTCCCTTCACCCTTATTATATTGGTCAATTATGTACATTGATTAGAATTCTTAACCCTTCCTAACTTTAATTTCCAGTGAAAATGAGGTTGTAGGGAATTGTGGACTACTTGTCATTTAACAGCATTCTCTAATAGATTAGCATACTTATTAATACACCATTTTTTTTTTAGATGGAGTCTCACCCAATATAGTACCCAGGCTGGATGGAGTATAATGGCACAATCTTGGCTCACTGCCACCTCCGCCTCCCAGGATCAAGTGATTCTCCTGCCTCAGCCTCCCGAGTGGCTGGGATTACACACGTGCACCAACACGTCCGGCTAATTTTTGTATTTTTAGTAGAGATGGGGTTTTCACCAGGTTGGCCAGGCTGGTCTTGAACTCCTGACCTCGTGATCCGCCCACCTCAGCCTCCCAAAGTGCTGGGATTACAGGCATGAGCCACCGCACACTGCACCCAGCCTTAATACACCATTTTATAATTTTTTTCTTAGACACGGTCTCATTCTGTCAGCCAGGCTGGAATACAGTGACATAATAACTCTTAATAAAGCCTCAAACTCTGGGGCTCAACAGATCCTCCTGTCTCACCCTCCAGAGTAGCTGGGGCTACAGGCATGCACCAGAACACCCTGATAATTTTTGTATTTTTCGTAGAGACGAAGTTTCACCATGTTGGCCAGGATGGTCAAACTCCTGACCTCAGGCTATCCACCAACCTTGGCCTCCCAGAGTGCTGGGATTACAGGTGTGAACCACCATGCCCAGCCTCATTTTCTTTTACTTCACTTGATTGTGCTTCACAGATATTGCATTTCTTAACATAGTTTTGTTTTATTTAAAAATATAAATAATAGTTAAAACTACTGAGATGGGGTCTCGCTATGTTGACCAGGCTGGTCTCCAACTCCTGCCCTCAAGCAATCCTCCCATCTCAGCCTCCCAAAGTTCTAGAATTATAGGCATGAGTCACCATGTCTGGACCATTTCTTAAGATATGAGAGGATTGTGGCAACCTGTGTTGAGCTAGGGTAGTGGTGCCGTTTTTCTAACAGCACGTGCTCACTTGGTGTCTTTGTGTCACATTTCGGTAATTCTTATAGTATTTCAAACTTTTTTATTTTTTTGAGACAGAGTCTTACTCCATTGCCCAGGCTCAAGTGCAGTACTTTGACCATAGCTCACCGCAGCCTCGACCTCCTGGGCTCAAATGATCCTCCTCCCTCAGCCTTAGCTGGGACGACTAGCTTGTGCCACCATTCCTGGCTAATTTTTAATTTTTTTTGTAGAAACAGGGTCTTACTATGTTGTTTGGGCTGATCTCAAACTCCTGGGTTTCCAGCAATCTTACCGCCACCACCTCCCGAAGTGCTGGGATTATAGGTGTGAGCCACTGTGCCAGGCATTATTATTATTATTATTAATTTTTTTTTTGAGACAGAGTTTTGCTCTTGTTGCCCAGGCCAAAATGCAGTGGCGCATTCTCAGCTCACTGCAACCTCCACCTCCCGGGTTCAAGTGATTCTCTTGCGTCAGCCTCCTGAGTAGCTGAGATTACAGGCCTGCACCACCATGCCCAGCTAATTTTGTATTTTTAGTAGAGACAGGGTTTCTCCATGTTGGCCAGGCTGGTCTTGAACTCCCAAACTCAGGTGATCTGCCTGCCTCGGCCTCCCAAAGGGAGCCACCGTGCCCGGCCAAAAGTTAGCATTTCTAGCAAGTTCCTGGGTGGTAATTATAATGGGCAAGAATGATAGTCTGAGAACAACTACTCTGGAAGATTTTATCTTGGCAGCCCCTCATCCATCTGCACATGAAAGCACAGATCTTATTCTCTTTGAAGATCAATTTTTTTTAAAGACGGGTCTCGCTCTGTCGCCCAGGCTCACGTGCAGTGGTGCAATCATACCTCACTGCAGCCTCCAACTCCTGTGCTCAGGCAATCTGCCCACCTCAGCCTCGCAAGCAGCTGGGACTACAGGCACACACCAACATGCCTAGCTAATTCGTTTATTTTTTTGTAGATGATGGGGTCTTGCTATGCTGGACAGACTGGTATCAAACTCCTGGCCTCAAGCCATCCTCCCGTTTTGGCCTCCCAAAGTGCTAGGATTACAGGCATGAGCCACCACGCCCAGCCTGAAGACTTTTAAATGCTACCACATTCAAGATGTGTTGAAACTCACCTGTATTCGATCAGCCTGCTTTTTGCAAGTAATATAAAACAGACTGAAATACCTTAAGCCTCTTAGGCTTTGTACCCTACTGTGGAATAATGAGTGTGTCCCAAAAGTAAATCCATAATGAGGTTCCATTTTTCCTTCCTCCTTGGCTATGAAATAGACAAGAAAAAGGCAAGCTAGTCGTTTCCGTCTCACTATAGCAGACTCTCCTGTTTGCTTTTTGACCGTATTTGGGAGGGGGGGCCTGACTGCTTTCCTACTTCCTAAGCACAACTTACTTTTCCTAGAAAATTCTCAATGCAACCTACATGGAGTAAGCCAGCTTCCCTCCTTTGTTTCCAATATTCTTATAATCAAAATGGCCAGAATTGGCAAGGCAACCTGAAAAAATGAGGACAGGTACGTTATCCCATGAGCCAAACTGCCACTTACACTGGATAGTCATGAAATAGGCAGAATTCCCGATGAGCTCTCCAACCACGTATTTTCTGCGTTTTTGATCCAGACCCAGATGGTACTTCTCTGGCAGACTCTTCTGGTACTCTTCACTGAACAGCAGAGGTGGACCCTGGTATTCAAGGCAAAGAGAATCTAAGAGTCAGAAATGGCAGAATTGTAAATGTTAGATAAAAATAAAGATCCACTTGATGGTGACCAAAATATCTGTCCTCGCAGGGGGCTATAGTGACTGCAGGACTCACTGATGCTGGGGTAAAGACAGCCAGGGAATGATGTAACCCAGAATAAAAAAGGAGGTTTAAAAAAAAAACAACCTTAACGAGCAACTGCTTTATTTATAAACGGAATTTGATATTCGCTTTACATTACTTTTCCACCTCTATCTGCTGGTACAGTCTAAAGGCTGAACTACACTACAGGTAAAAATACGTCTTTGGGCCAGGTGCAGCGGCTCATGCCTGTCATCCCAGCACTTTGGGAGGCCAAGGTGGGAGGACTGCTTGAGCCCAGGTGTTCAAGACCAGCCTGAGTAACACAGCAAGATCCCATCTGTACAAAAAACACAAAAATTAGCCAAGCATGGTGGCACATACCTGTGGTCCCAGCTACTTGGGAGGCAGAGGTGGGAGGACTGCTTGAGCCCCAGAGGTCGAAGCTGCAGTGAGCTGTGTTTACACCACTGCAATCCAGCCTGGGTGACAGAGCGAGACCCTGTCATTCATACATACATACATACATACATACATACATACATGTAAAATGAAACTAAACTAAACCAGGCTGGGCATGGTAGCTCAGGTCTGGTATCCCAGCACTTTGGGATGTCGAGGCAGGAGGATCACTTGAGACCAAGAGTTCAAGAGCAGCCTAGGCAACACATTGAGACCCAGTCCTACAAAAAGTCAAAATATTAGCCAGGCATAGGGGTGCATGCCTGAGGTTCCAGCTACTTAGTGGGCTGAGGAGAAAGGACTGGTTGAGCCCAGGAGGTCAAGCAGTGAGCTGTGGTTATGCCACTGCACTCCAGCCTGGGCAATAGAATGAGACTGTCTCAAAAAAAAATTTTTTTAATTAAACTACATCAATTCAGTTATCCTAGTCACATATCAAGACCTCAATAGCCACGTGTAGCTAATGGCTACCATTTCAGACAGTGCAAATACAGAACATTTCCATCACTGCAAGGGTATTTTTTTTTTTTTAAACGAGGTCTCACTCTGTCACCCAGGTGGGAGTACAGCAATGCAATCATGGCTGACTGCAGCCTCAACCTACTGGGCTCCAACAGTCCTCCCACCTCAGCCTCCCAAGTAGCTAGGACTACAGGCAAGCACTAGGACTACAGGCAAGCACAACCATGCCCAACTCATTTTAAATTTTTTGTAGAGATGGGGTGTATGTTGTACAGACTGGTCTCAAACTCCTGGGCTCAAGAGATCCTCTGACCTTGGCATCCCGAAGTACTAGCATTCCAGGTGTGAGCCACCACACCCAGCACTGCAGAGGTTCTATCAGCACTGACCTAGACCCTCTCAAGAGTTTCTTAAGAATTCAGAGCTGAGGCAGGGCATGGTGGCTCATGTCTGTAATCCCAGCACTTGGGGAGGCCAAGGCCGGCGGATCACTTGAGGTCAGGAGTTCAAGACCAGCCTGACCAACATGGTGAAACCTCACGTCTACCAAAAATACAAAATTAGATGGGCGTGGTGGCGCACACCTGTAATCCCAGCTACTTGGGAGGCTGAGGCAGGAGAACCGCTTGAACCTGGGAGGCAGAGGTAGCAGTGAGCCAAGATTGTGCCAAACTCCGTCTCAAAGACAAAAGAATTCAGAGCTGGTTACCTTTTCAAAGGGGATGAGCAAGCATGCATATCGACAAGCCACTTCCTCCTACTTGACTAGTTTGCAGAAGTGGCATTCTGTAATCATGATAAATTTAAGGGTGCAAACAGAATAGCACAGTCCACTGTGGGTGGCTGTTACCTGTATGTCAATGGGAGTCCCAGGAGCTGTGACAAACGAGTATGAGCTGGCTGGGGAGGGGATGAGGGGCTGGATGAGGTTCAGGAATTCACATGTAAAAAAACCCCAAGACAAAGCAACGTATCTTTGGTGAGGACAAAAAAAATGAGATGGATTAAAAAAATGAGAACAGGCCAGGCGCGGTGGCTTACACCTGTAATTCTAGGATTTTGGGAACCCCGTCTCTACAAAAATACAAAAATTAGCTGGGCATGGTGGCGGGTGCCTGTAATCCCAGCTACTTTGGAGGCTGAGGCAGGAAAACTGCTTGAGTCCAGGAGGCAGAGGTTGCAGTGAGCTGAGATCACGCCATTGCACTCCAGCCTGGGTGACAGAGCAAGACTCCATCTCAAAAATAAAAATAAATAAATACATAAATAAAGAGGACAAAATGAGTGATTAAACATGGCTCTATGATCTCACCCATGCCCTCAAGCCCTCAATAGTTATTTATATAGCGCGTGCTGTGTCAGATATTGCAGAGTACCTCGGAAGCAACACTAAATAGAACTCCTTCTCTCTCCTGAGCCCACAGTCTGATCAAAGGGAGAGCCAAAGAAATAACGACAGTGCCTGGTGAGAACGCTGGGAGAGCCAGGTTCAGGCTGCAACAGGGGCAGAGCACGGAGAAGGCTCCCTTGGCCTGGGGCAGGTGAGGTAAACCTCCTCATAGAGGGGACAGCTATGAGGAGACTCGGACGCTGAATAGGAATCTTGTCAGCCATGCGTTGTGTGACTCATGCCTGTATTCCCAGTACTTTGGGAGTCCGAGGCGGGAGAATCACTTGAGACCAGGAGTTCAAGGCCAGCCTGAAAGCGAGACTCCATCTCTATAAAAAATTTTAAAAATAGGCTGCACATGGTGGTGCATGCCTGTAGTCCCATCTACTCAAGAGGCTGAGGCAGGAGAATTGCTTAAACTCAGGAGGCAGAGGTTACAGTGAGCCGAGATCACACCACCGCTCTCCAGCCTGGGCAACAAAGCAAGACCAACTCTGAAAAACAAACAACGAAAGAAATGTTGCAAATGGAAATGAAGAGTGGTGGCAGGAATTGGTATCTACAAGACAATAAACATAACTTGGATTGGAGAGTCAGGGAGAGACTCTCAGAAGAAATGGCCCTTATGCCGAGTCAAGTTAACCAGGAGGGATAAAGGGAAGAAAAACCCAACAGAGGGATCAGTCCCTGCTCAGAGCTCCTGGCACCCACCCGAGGCCTGCACAGTACAGATTTTTTTTTTTTTTTTTGAAAGAAAGAGTCTCACTCTGTAGCCCAGGCTGGAGTGCAATGGCACAATCTCAGCTCGCTGCAACCTCCACCTCCCGGTTTCAAGTGATTCTCCTGCCTCAGCCTCCCAAGTAGCTGGGATTACAGGCGATCGCCACCAGGCCTGACTTATTTTTGTATTTTTAACAGAGACGGGGTTTCACTATCTGTTGGCTAGGCAGGTCTTGAACTCCTGACCTCAGGTGATCCACACACCTTGGCCTCCCAAAGTGCTGAGATTACAGGCGTGAGCCACCGTGCCCGGCCTAGACTGTTGATGAAGCCTGTTTTCCTCTTCTCTTTCCTCAGTTTATTTCTTCTTTTACACCCTCCCGCATCATTGCTCTGCCCATCCAAAGGCTGTGGCTGGCACATGACGGAATAGAATCTCCCAGCCTCAAATTCCAAACCTGCACTATCCAACAGCCAGGCTCTCAGATGGGAAGCTTCAAAGCCTTGTGACAGCCTGGCTGAATCACTCCAGCCTGGGCAGCTCCCTTCAATTCCTACCCTGAAAAACAGGCATCTCCTCTGGCCACCTCCCAAAGAAGCCTGTCTGGAAGCCTCAGGCATCCGCTCCTGGAAGCCTGAACTCTTCACTTTTGTAAAAAATGTTGTCCACCCAGTCCTGCTGAGCACACCCCATGCCCTCGAGCTCTGAATTGTCCTTTGCCCAGGCTGGGATGACTTCTCAGAGCCTTCTGCCTGCCGTAGACTTGGCTCAGCCCAAAGCACTCCATGAAATTGGGGTGTGGTGTCTGCCTCAAGAAACATTTCTACAACCTCTGCTGCCTCTACCACAAGTGAAAAATCCACCTCTGAACGCTGTTAGAACTGCACGATTATAAGGAACAAAAGGGGGCCGGGTGCGGCGACTCACACCCATAATCCAGCACTTTCGGAGGCTGAGGCAGGTGGATCACTTGAGGTCAGGAGTTCGAGGCCAGCTTGGCCAACATGGTGAAACCCTGTCTCTACTAAAAATACAAACATTAGCTGGGCACGGTGGCTCACGCCTGTAATCCCAGCACTCTGGGAGGCTGAGGCAGGCGGATCACCTGAGGTCAGCAGTCCAATTGCCAACATGGTGAAACCCTGTCTCTACTAAAAAACACAAAAGTTGGCCAGGCACAGTGGCTCACGCCTGTAATTCCAGCACTTGGGAGGCTAAGGCGGGCGGATCATGAGGCCAAGAGATTGAGACCATCCTGGCCAACATAGTGAAACCCTGTCTCTACTGAAAACACAAAAATTAGCCCGGTGTGAGACTCCATCTCAAAAAAAAAAAAAAAAAAAAAATTAGCCAGGTGTGGTGGCACAAGCCTGTAGTCTCAGCTATTCAGGAGGCTGAGGCAGGAGAATCACTTGAACCTGGGAGGTGAAGGCTGCAGTGAGCTGAGATTGCACCACTGCACTCCAGCCTGGCAACAGAGTGAGACTCCGTCTCAAAACAAACAAACAAACAAACAAAAAATGCAAGTTAACTGGGTGTGGTGGCACACACCTGTAATCCTAGCTATTCGGGAGGCTGAGGCTGGAGAATCACTTGAACTCGGGAGGCAGAGGTTGCAGTGAGCCGAGATCGTGCCCCTGTACTCCAGCCTGGCGACAGAGTGAGACTCCATCTCAAAAAAATAAAAAATAAGAAGTAAAAAGTAGCTGGGTGTGATGACACACATCTATAATCCCAGCTGCTTGGGAGGCTGAGGCAGGAAGATCACCTAAGCCTGGGAAGTCGAGGCTGCAGTGATCCGAGATCACACCACTGCACTCTAGCCTGGGAGACCAAAGTGAAACCCCATTTCGGAAAAAAAAAAAAAAACAGGCCAGGTGCAGTGGCTCACCCATGCCTGTAATCCCAGGTACTCAGGAGCCTGAGGCAAAAGAATCACTTAAACCCGGGAAGTGGAGGTTGTAGAGAGCCGAGATCACGTCACTGATCTCCAGCCTAGGCGACACAGCGAGACCCCGTCTCAAAAAAAAAAAAAAAAAAAGAAAAGAAAGAAAAAGAAAACCACAACTTGGGTGGGTAGATATTTGGTCCCCTGAACTGTCTGGGTATGGACGGCCCTCCCATCGGGCTGGGACAGGAGGCTGGTCTCAAACAGCACACACCCACCCCAGCCTGCCACCTGCCAGGGTCTCCTTCCCGATCCAGCCCAGGGCAGCCAGGGGGCACTCACCTGAAGTAGTAGCCGGCAGATTCCAGGTAGGACGCAGGCTTGTTGGCCACAGACTACATCACCACGGTGGGGTGGTTCTTGTCCCTGCACACCAGTTCCTCCATCACCCGCATGTGTTGATGCATAGGCACGTGTTGAAGAGCTGCCTGCGGGCCAGGAGGGAAGGGACAGAGGGTCACAGTGCGGCCCGCGGGCTGGGCAGGTGGAGCAGGTGCGTGGTGGGGACTCATGCCAGCACCAGGCCCACGGCGGGACACTCATCAATGACCACAATCCCATAGCAGTCACACATCTGCAGCACTTCCTCCGCGCAGGGGTAGTGGCTGGTACAGAAGGCGTTGGCACCAAGCCAGTGAAGCAGGTTGAAGTCCTTCACCAGCAGCGGCCAGTCGAAGCCCTTCCCTAGAATCTAGGAGACAGCAGAGAGGAGTGACCTCTGTCCCTGTCGAAGCTGCACTTCCTCCGAGAGCCAGGACCCTGGAAAGCCACCCCATGAGCCCCCTCTCCAGCCCAAGCACCGGCTCCACCGTGGGACAGTTTGGAGCCATTTGCCTTATTGCCCTGAGCTGCCCTCAACTGTGGAACATACGGAAGGCAAAAGTGGAAGGTGACCAGCAGCCCCCATGAGGACCCACGAGCACAAACGCAGGTCCGCATCCTCGTGCTTGTTGATGCTGTGGAAATAGAAAGGTTTCCCATTGATGAGGAACTGGCTCTCGGTGACAGCCACAGTGCGGATCCCCACAGGGAGTGTCTAGAAGTCAGACAAAGGCCCCAGTGACGTCTGTGCAGTCAGCTGCACCTACAAAAGCCAAAGTGCCAGGTGTGAGCACCCCGACAGCCTGAGCCCCATCCGGCCCTCTCTCTGGCAGAAAGGCCCCTCGTGCACCCCAGCAGCCGCCTCCGGCCTGCAAGCAGAGATGCTGCAATCAGAGGCTCTGCCCTTCCCTGGCTGACCCTGGGACCTGCCCTTCAAAACTGGGCCTTCCCCTTGACCAGAGGTGGCTCATGCCTAGAGTTCCCACGCTTTGGGAGGCTAAGGCGGGAGGATCACTTCAGTCCAGGAGTTCAAGACCAGCCTGGCAACAGAGTGAGACCCCATCTCTATAAAAAAAAATTTTTTTTTTTTTTGGAGACAGTCTCACTCTGTCGCCCAGGCTGGAGTGCAGTGGCATGATCTCAACTCATTGCAGCCTCTGCCTCCCAAGTTCAAGTAATTCTTGCCTTAGCCTCCCGAGTAGCTGGAATTACAGGCATGCACCACCATGCCCAGCAAATTATCGTATTTTTAGTAGAGACAGGGTTTCACCATGTTGGATGGGCTGGTCTCGAACTACTGGCCTCATGTGATCCACCCACCTCAGCTTCCCAAAGTCCTGGGATTACAGGTGTAAGCCACCACACCTGGCTTACAAAAACATTTTTTTTAATTAGCCAGGCATGGTGGCATGTGCCTGTAGTCCCAGCTACTAAGGAGGCCAAGGTAGGAGGATTGCTGCAGCCTGGGAGCTCAAAGCTGCAGTGAGCTGTGAACAGGCCATTGCACTCCTGCTGAAGCCCAGATGGGGGCAAAAGACCTCCCTTAATCAAGTTCCAAACCACCATTATCTCCAACGAGTACAGATGGGGGGGTGTTCATGCATCAGACACGGCCACCAGAGGCTCCTGCCTGCACCTGGTACCTTCAGCTGGCCCTGAGTCCAGGCCCTGGTGGCTACGGCTTTGTTTTCTGCCTCCAAAAGATGCACTTCCAACTGGATCTGGTTGCTGCACTTGAGATCTGGTAATTCACCAGCCCTGCAGGAGGCAAGAGAGACCAGGGCTGAGGGAGGGACATGACCTGGGCCACACAAACGGGAGTGCCCCGCAGCCACCACTCCCAGGCAGCCATTTGTTTCTGTTGTTTTATTTTATATATATATATATATATATATGAACACACATACACACACACACATATATATATATATATATTTTGAAACAAAGTCTCACTCTGTCCCCCAGGCTGGAGTGCAGTGGCGTGATCTTGGCCCACTGCAACCTCCACCTCCAGGGTTCAGGTGATTCTCCTGCCTCAGCCTTCCGAGTACCTGGGATTATAGGCGTGTACCACCACGTCTAGTGAATTTTTGTATTTTTAGCAGAGTCGGGGTTTTGCCATGTTGGCCAGGCTGGTCTCCAACAGGTTTCTATCTATTTTGTTTTTCTCCCTGTATGAAAGGACAAGAGAAATAGGGCCTACTTCATAAAGTGCCCTCGCACTACAGATGATGTTAATCTCAATCTAACATTGTAGGTCCCTACGGACTATTTATTTCAACCATCTGCTGATGCAATACAACTTTTCACCAAAGAACCCTTACGACCCTCAACATCTACTATTGCCCTCTATATTACTGCTCCAACCCTAGCCCTTTCTATCGCCCTTCTTTTGTGAACTCCCCTCCCTATACCAGACCCTTTAATTAATTTTAATATAGGCCTCCTATTTATTCAAGCCACATCAAGCCTAGCCGTCTACTCTATTTGATGGTCAGGATGGGCATCCAATTCAAACTATGCACTAATCGGCGCATTACAAGCTGTCGCCCAAACAATTTCATATGAAGTCACCCTAGCCATCATCCTGTTATCATTCCTACTGAGAAGTGGCCCATTCAATTTATATACACTCATCACAACACAAGAGTCCCTCTGACTGCTCCTACCATCGTGACCCCTAGCATAATCTGATTTCTCTCCACATTAGCAGAAACTAACCGAGCCCCTTTTACCTAACAGAAGGAGAATCAGAGTTAGTCTCAGGTTCCAACATCGAATATATCGCAGGTCCATTTGCCCTCTTCTTCATAGCAGAATATATGAATATTATCGTAATAAATGCCCTAACTACTACATTTTTTCTAGGAACATTACACACTATATATTCACCAGAACTCTATACTATATATTTCATTACCAAGACCCTCCTCTTAACCTATTTTTATGAATTCAAACAGCATATCCCCGTTTCCGCTACGATCAACTCATACACCTCCTACGAAAAAACTTTCTACCACTTACACTAGTATTCCGTATATGACATATCTCAATACCCATCCTAATCTCCAGCATCCCACCCCAAACATAAGAAACATGTCTAACAAAAGAAATTACTTTGATAGAGTAAACAATAGAGGTTGAAATCCTCTTATTTCTAGAACTATAGGAATTGAACCCACCCCTGAGAATCCAAAATTCCCCATGCTACCTATCATACCATGTCCTAAAGTAAGGTCAGCTAAATCAGCTATCTGGCCCATACCCCAAAAATGTTGGTTATACCCTTCCCGTCCTAATTAACCCATTAGCTAAATTTACCTTACTGTTTTTACAGGTACTTATCACAATGCTAGGCTCACACTGATTTTTCATCTGAACAGGCTTAGAAATAAATATACTAGCCCTCATCCCAATCTTAATTTAAGAAAAAACCCCGCTTTACAGAAGCAGTCACTAAATATTTCCTTATACGGGCAACCGCATCTATAGTCCTCATAATAAGTATTCTCTTCAATAACCTGTTCTCCAGTGAACAATAAATACTATTAATCAACTTTCATCCTTAATAATAATAACAGCTTAGTAATAAAACTAGGGATAGCCCCTTTTCACTTCTGAGTTCCAGAAGTAACCCAAGGAACTTCCCTAACATTTGGTATACTACTCGTCACATGACAAAAACTGGCCCTATTTCAATTATATATCAAATTTGTCCATCAGTAAACACGAACATTCTCCTATCTCTCTCAATCTTATCTATTATAGTGGGCAGCTGAGGAGGACTTAACCAAATGCAACTATGTAAAGTTCTAGCCTACTCCTCAATTATTCATATAGGTTGAATAACAGCAGTACTAATATATAACCCAAACATTACCATTTTTAACCTAACAACCACTGCATTCCTAGCACTCAGGCTGAATTCAAGCACTACAACCCTATCACTATCCCATGCCTGAAACAAATTAACATGGTCAGAATCTATAATTCTATCAATTTTATTATCCCCCTAGGAGGTTTACCTCCATGAACAGGATTCCTGCCTAAATGAAGCACCATTCAAGAATTTACAAAAAATAAGTCTTATTATCCCAACCATTATTGCTATCATAACTCTACTCAATCTGTGTATTTACATATGCTTAGTTTACTCCACTTCAGTGACAATATTCCCCACATCCAATAATATAAAAATAAAATGACAGTTTGAAAATATTTCAAATTACTTCTCCCCCCACTTATCATCTTCTCTACCATCCTCCTACCAATCTCTCCACTAACACTATCTATAATCTAGAAATTTAGGTTAAGTAAGACTAAGAGCCTTCAAAGCTCTTAGCAAGTAAATTATACTTAATTTCTAAAAAAACCCTAAGGACTGAAAAACTCTATTCTGTATCAATTGAATGCAAATCAATCACTTTAATTAAGCTAAGCCCTTGCTAGATTGGTGAGACTTAAACCACGAAAATTTAGTTAACAGCTAAACACCCTAATCAACTGGCTTCAATCTACTTCTTCCGCCATTGGGGGAAAAATGGCATACAAGCCCCAGCAGGATTGAAGCTGCTCCTTTGAATTTGCAATTCAACATGAAAATCACCTCAGGACAGGAAAAAAGAAGCCTTGACCTCTGTCTTTAGATTTACAGTCTAATAATTACTCAGCCTTTTTACCTTTTCTCACTTCACTTATGTTCACCAACGGCTGATCGTTCTCAACCAACCATAAAGATATTGGGACATTATACCTGCTATTCGGTGCATGAGCAGGGACAGTAGGTACAGCCTTAAGCTTCCTTATTCAAGCAGAACTGGGCCAACCAGGTACTCTACTAGGTGATGATCAAACTTACAATGTCATCATTACCGCTCATGCATTTGTCATAATTTTCTTTATTACTAGTAATACCAATTATAACTGGAGGTTAATCCCTCTGATAATTGGCACCCCTGACATAGCATTTCCCTGGATAAATAATATGAGTTTCTGACCCCTCCCACCCTCTTTCCTACTATTACTTGCATCCACTATAGTAGAGGCTGGCGCTGGAACTGGCTAACAGTCTACCCCCCCCCCAGCAGGAAACCTAACACATGCGGGAGCCTCTGTAGATCTACCCATCTTCTCACTCCATTTGGCAGGTGTCTCTTCTATTTTAGGGACCATTAACTTTATTACCACAATTATTAACATAAAACCTCCAGCCATGTCCCAATATCACACACCCCTTTTCGTCTGATCAGTCCTAATTACAGCAGTTCTCCTACTCCTTTCTCTCCCAGTCCTAGCCGCCAGGATTATTATACTATTAACTGGCGGCAATCTTAATACTACTTTTTTCGACCCAGCTGGTGGAGGTGATGCTATCTTATATCAGCACTTATTCTGATTCTTTCATCACCCTGAAGTCTGTATCCTCATCCTACTGGGCTTCAGGATAATTTCCCATATCGTAACATACTACTCTGGGAAAAAAGAGCCATTTGGGTATATGGGCATAGTGTAAGCCATAATATCAATTGGCTTCTTAAGGTTTATCGTATGGGCTCACCACATATTTACAGTAGGAACAGATGTAGATACACGAGCATACTTCACCTCTGCTACCATAATTATTGCTATTCCTACTGATGTCAAAGTCTTTAGCTGATCAGCTACACTACTCGGCGGTAACATCAAATGATCTCTCGCAATACTCTGAGTCCTGGTATTTATTTCCCTTTTTACAGTAGGAGGTCTAACCGGCATTTTACTAGCCAATTCATCACTAGATATTGTTTTACATGATTATTATGTTGTAGCCCATTTCCATTATGTCTTATCAATAGGAGCCATATTTGCTGTTATAAGAGGCTTTGTCCACTGATTCCCCCTATTTTCAGGTTATACACTCAATCAAATCTATGCTAAAACTCACTTTGCCATCATATTTATAGGTGTCAATTTAACTTTTTTCCCCGCAGCATTTCCGCAGCCTATCCAGTATGCCTCGCCATTACTCCAATTATCCTGATGCATACACCGCATGAAATACTATTTCATTCGTAGGCTCATTTATTTCCCTAACAGCAGTAACGCTAATAATTTTCATGATCTGAGAAGGCTTCGCTTCAAAACGAAAAGTTCTAACAATTGTGCAACCATCTACCAACTTAGAATGACTATATGGCTGTCCACCACCCTATCACACATTCGAAGAACCAACCTACATCAAGACCTAAGCGAAAAAGGAAGGAATCGAACCTCCAGAGACTGTTTCAAGTCAATCCCATAACCTCTATGACTTTCTCGATAAGATATTAATAAAATTATTTCATAACTTTGTCAAAGTTAAGTTATAGGTTAAGCCCTATATATCCTAATGGCCCATCCAGTTCAATTAGGTCTTCAAGACGCTTCATCCCGTACTATAGAAGAACTACTTACCTTCCATGACCACACTCTTATAATTATTTTTCTAATTAGTTTCCTGGTTCTATACATTATTTCTCTAATACAACAAAACTGATTCACACTAGCACTATAGATGCCCAAGAAATAAAGACTGTCTGAACTATCTTGCCTGCCATCATCTTAATCTTAATTGCCCTCCCATCCCTATGTATCCTGTACATAACAGATGAAATCAATAACCCTTCTCTCACCATTAAAACAATTGGACATCAATGGTATTGAAGCTATGAGTATATAGATTATGAAGAATTAAGCTTCGATTCTTATATACTTCCAACAGCCAACTTAAAACCAGAAGAACTTCAACTCCTCGAATTCAATAACCAAACAACCCTCTCAATAGAAATTCCCATGAACTATTCCCTCACTAGGGTTAAAAACAGACAGCAATCCCTGGACGCTTAAACCAATCTGCCTTAACCACTACACGACCAGGCCTCTACTATGGACAATGCTCAGAAATGTGTGGATCTAACCACAGCTTTATATCTACTGTTTTAGAATTAGTCCCATTAAAAACTTTCAAAACTTGGTCTATATCCACACTATAATCTCACTGTAAAGCTACCCCAGCGTTAACCTTTTAAAGACTTCTTCTGACAGAAATCACACCTCTCTACAGTGAATGCTTCAACAAGATATTTCCACATGACCTATTATTATCATATCAACAATCATAACTTTATTCTCGATTATTCAATTAAAACTATCAAATTTCATTTACCATACACCCTCTACACCAAAAATAATTGAAACACAAAAACATAACCTTTGAGAACTAAAATGAACAAAAATCTGTTCACCTAATTTACTGCCCCGACAATCCTAGGTTTACCCACAGCAGCACTAATCATCTTGTTTCCCACCACACTCCTTCCAACCTCCAACTATTTAATTAATATACTATCTGATTAATATTAATTATCTATCTAATTAGTATTATCTAATAACTATCGAATTAATATTAATATAATTAATATAAGATTGATTTCTATTCAACAATGACTAGTTCAACTTGTTCTAAAACAAATAATAATCACACATAATATTAAAGGACGAACCTGATCCCTTATACTAATATCCCTAATTCTCTTTATTGCCTTAATCAATCTCCCTGGGCTTCTACCCCGCTCATTTACACCAACTACCCGATTATCAATAAATCTCGGTATAGCAATCCCCTTATGAGCAGGCACAGTAATCACAGGTTCCACTTTAAAACTAAAAACTCCTTAGCTCTCTTCCTGCAAGGCACACCTATACCACTTACCCCTATACTAGTAATCATCAAAACCATTAGTCTACTTATTCAACCAATGGCACTAGTTGTACATTTAACAGCCAACATTACAGCCAGTCACTTACTCATACACTTAACTGGAGGAACCACACTGGTATTATCAACTATTAACCTTCCCACGGCTTCAATTACCCTTATTATTCTAATTCTATTGACCACTCTCGAATTCGCTGTGGCCCATATCCAAGCTTGTGTCTTTACGCTAGTAGTAAGCCTTTATTTATATGACAACACATAATGATTCACCAAACACACACCTCTCATTTAGTCAAACTCAGCCCTTGGCCGTTAACAGGGGCTCTCTCAGCTCTCCTAATAACATCTGGCCTAGCTATTATGATCTCACTTTAACTCTATTACTCTTTTAACCTTAGGCCTACTAAACAATACACTGACTATATATCAATGGTGACATGACATTATCTGAGAAAGTACATTTCAAGGCCACCATACAACAATTGTCCAAAAGGCCTCTGATATGGAATTTATTTATTATCTCAGAAGTATTTTTCTTTGCTGGATTCTTCTTGGCATTCTACCATTCCAGTCTAGCCCCAACTCCAGAACCAGGAGGACACTGACCCCCAACAGGCATTTCTCCCTCGACCCTCTGGAAGTACCCCTCTTGCATCAGGGGTTTCAATTACTTGAGCCCATCACAGCCTAATAGAAAATAATCAAAAACAAATAATTGAAGCAGTACTTATCACAATTACCTTCGGTATTTACTTCACCCTCCTACAAGTCTCAGAATACTTTGAGGCTCCCTTTGCTATTTCTGATGGAATTTATGGCTCAACATTCTTCACACCTACAGGCTTTCACAGACTTCACGTCATTATTGGATCAACATTCCTCACTATCTGTCTCCCCTGCCAATTAAAATATCACTTTACATCTAGCCATCACTTCGGCTTTGAAGCCGTGGCCTGATATTGACACTCTGTAGATGTAGTATGACTATTCTTGTATATTTCTATTTACTGATGAGGATCTTACTCTTTTAGTATAAAGAGTACTACTGACTTCCAATCAATTATTTTCGACAACATCTGAAAAAGAGTAATTAACCTAATACTAGCCCTAGTAATCAACACCCTATTAGCCTTATCACTAATAGTTATTACATTATGGCTCCCACAACTTAATATTTATATAGAAAAATCCAGCCCCTACAAATGCACATTTGACCCATTATCCTCTGCCCGCACTCCCTCCCCCATAAAATTTTTTCTAGTAGCTATCACATTCCTATTTGACTTAGAAATCGCCCTATTACCCTTGCCATGAGCTCTTCAAACAAGCAACCTGACACTAATAATCAGCACAGCCCTTATACTAGTTATCATTTTAGTCCTAGGGTTAACTTATGAATGAACTCAAAAAGGATTAGACTGAACTGAATTGGTAGATAGTTTAAGCCAAAATAAATGATTCTGACTCATTAGATTATAATTGAACATATTTACCAAATGCCCTCTATTTGTATCAATATCATATTAGCATATACCACATCACTTCTGGGGATATTAATCTATCGATCCCACCTGATAGCATCCCTAATATGCCTAGAAGAAATATTATTATCATTATTCATCATAAATACCCTTATAACTTTAAATATACATTTCACCCTAGCATTCATAATACCCATTACCCTCCTAGCATTTGCTGCCTGCAAAGCTGCAGTGGGCCTCGCCTTACTAGTTTCAATCTCCAACACGTATGGCCTAGATTATGTACATAACCTAAATTTACTTCAATGCTAAAAATTATTATTCCAACAATTATACTGCTATCGATAACATGACTCTAAAAACTCTATAATCTGAATCAATATGACTATTCACAGCCTAATCATCAGCTTCATTGCCTTATTATTTTTTAATCAATTCAATGACAATCTATTCAACTTCTCATTAACCTTCTCTTCTGATCGCTGACATCACCCCTTCTAATCTTAACAGCCTGATTACTACCTCTTATAATTATAGCAAGCCAGTACCACCTCTCCAATGAGTCACCTCTATGGAAAAAGCTCTATATTTCCATATTGATTTCCCTACAATTTTTTAAAATTATGGTATTCACAGTCACCGAACTAATTATATTTTATATACTCTTTGAAGCTACACTTATCCCTACCTTAATTATCATCACCCCCTGGGGTAACCAACCAGAATGCCTCAATGCAAGCTCGTATTTCTTATTTTATACACTAATGGGATCTCTCCCTCTACCTATTATACTTATTTATACTTGAAATACCTTAGGTTCACTGAACATAATAATAATATTTAACACCCAAGAACTATTAATTTTCTGATCCAATAACCTTGTATGATTAGCATGTATTATGGCTTTTAGAGTAAAAATACTCCTATACAGACTTCACCTACGACTTCCTAAAGCCCAAGTAGAAGCCCCTATTGCTGGCTCAATAGTACTTGCAGCAGTTCTTCTAAAACCAGGCGGCTACAGCATAATACGGTTTACCCTTATCCTCAGCCCCCTGACAGAATATATAGCCTACCCCTTCCACATGTTATCCTTATGAGGGATAGTTATGATAAGCTCTATTTGTCTACGACAAACTGATCTAAAATCACTTATTGCATATTCCTCTGAAAGTCATACAGCACTTGTTACTATGGCTATCCTCATTTAAACCCCCTGAAGCTTTACTGGTGCAATTACCCTCATAACTGCCCATGGACTTACTTTGTCCTTACTATTCTGCCTAGCAAATTCAAACCATGAGCGAATCCATAGCCGAATCACATTACTCTCTCGAGAGCTTCAAACACTACTCCCACTAATAGCCTTTTGATGACTTATAGCAAATCTTACTAACCTTGCCTTACCCTCCACCATTAATAGGAGAACACTTTGTAGTGGTGGCTTCATTCTCCTGATCAAACATCACCATATGCTTATAGGACGAATATATTAATCACAGACCTTTATTCCCTATACGTGCTTATCACAACACAACAAGGAACACTTACATATTACATTAACAGTATTAAACCTTCCTTTACACGAGAAAATATACTAATACTTATATACCTTTCACCTATTCTCCTATTAACCCTAAACCCTAAAATTAGTATAGGTTTTATACCCTGTAAATATAGTTTAATCAGAACACTAGATTGTGGGTCTACTAATGGAAGTCTGCAACTTCTTATTTACTGAGAAAGTATGCAAGAACTGCTAATTCATGCCCCCGTGCCTAACAACATGGCTTTCTCAAGTTTTAGAGAATAAGAGATATCCATTGGTCTCAGGAACCAAAAATATTGGTGCAACTCCAAATACAAGTAATAATCTTGTATTTTTCCATTACTATAATAACCTTAATCTCCTTAACCTTACCAATTATTAATACTTTAATAAACCCTCACAAGAACTCGTATCCATATTACATAAAAATATCTATCGCATGCACCTTCACCATGAGCCTCATTCCCACAATGCTTGACTATAGACCAAGAAGCCATCATCTCAAACTGACATTGAATAACAATCCAAACCCTTAATCTCTCAAGTCAGCTTCAAACTAGACTACTTCTCCATAAAATTTATCCCAGTAGCACTATTTGTCCCCTGATTTATTAGAGAATTCTCAATATGATATGTAAAATCAGATCCTAACATTAATCAATTTGGGAGACTGAAGTGGGGGGATTGCTGGAGCCAAGAGTTCAGGGCTGCAGTGAGCCACGATTTTGAGGCAGGGTAGGTAGGCAAGGAAGTGACCGTGTCCTTGGGACGTGCCAATCATGGTGCTGAGACACGTGACTTGTGAACAAGCAAGTACAGCTACTGTGCATGTCCACCAAGAGGATGACCCAGACCATGCTTAGAGTAACACCTCTTCCCAGCTCCTTAGGAATTCATCATGGAAGACTCCCAGAAAGGGAGTTTCCCCAGTAATAATCGGTGCTGTCTCATCCTTACGAGCAGCCTGCCCTGAATTCGCTCTCTCAGGGTGAACCGTGTTACTTTGCACTCTGTTTTTTTTTTTTTTTTTTTTTTTGAGACGGGGTCTCACTCTGTCACCCAGGCTGGAGCGCAGCTCACTGCAACCTCCAACTCCCGAGTTCAAGCAATACTCCCATCTCAACCTCCTGAGTAGCTGGTATTACAGGCACACACCACCACGCCAAGCTAATGTTGGCCGGGCTGGTTTGAACTCCTAAGCTCAAGTGATCCACCTGCCTCAGCCTCTAAAAGTGCTGGGATTACAGGCATGAGCCACTGTGTCCAGGCTACTCTGCACTTAACTTCCAAAATACTTTTCTCTTTGTAATAAATTGCTCTACGCTGCATCGCCTTTGCTGGAGGATTCTTGTTTAAGTTCTTATTTATTTATTTATTTATTTAGAGACAGGGTCTCACTATGTTGCCCAGGCGGGTCTCGAACTTTTGAGCTCAAGCGATCTGTCCACCTTGGCCTCCCAAGACAGACATTAACCACCACACCCAGCCTAAACTCTTTTAGACTTGGAACTGCAGCCCCAAAACAGCTGTCAATAATCTCGCCACTGTACTCCAGCATGGGTGACAGTGCAAGGCCTCATCTCAGAAAAAGGTATATTTAAAAAAAGAAAAAAACTTTAAAAATCCTTACACTCTGGGATGCTGAGGCGTGTGCATCACCTCAGGTCAGGAGTTCAAGTCCAGCCAGGCTAACATGGTGAAATCCTGTCTCTAATTAAAAAAATACAAAAATTAACTGGGCATGGTGGCAGGTGCCTGTAATCCCAGCTACTCAGGAGGCTGACGCAGGAGAATCCTTGGAAACCAGGAGGTGGAGGTTGCAGTGAGCCAAGATTGTACCACTGCCCTCCAGCCTGGTCAACAGTGAGACTCCATCTCAAAAAAAAAAAAAAAAAAAAGACAGATTCTCCCTCTGTTGCCCAGACCAGAGCGCAGTGGCGTAGTCATAGCTCACTGCACCCTTGACCTCCCAGGCTCAAGTGATTCTCCTGCCTCAGCAGCTGGGACTACTGGCACACATCACCATGCCTGACTAATTTTTTAATTTTTTGTGGTGATGGTCTCGCTATGCTGCCCAGGCTGGTCTTGAACTCCTAACCTCAAGTGATCCTCCTACCAGGGCCTCCTTGCAAAGAGCTGAGAGGACAGGCATGAGCCACTGCACCTGTTCCCCCAAAGCTGCCTGTTCCTTGAGCACGATGTGTAGCAAGGGGAGCTGGAGTGAGACCAGCACCGTGGGGAAGGGACAGGACAGCCACTCTGAGCTGTGTGACATTAGGCCAAACTCCTCTTCTCCAAGAAAGGTCAACCACACGGGTGATTTCAGGAGCCCGTGTCCGCTCAGACAGGCTGGATTTTAGCTTTGTAGGTGGATGGGAACCTGTGAGGGTTTAGAGATGCTGGGAGCACCTTTTTCCTGGGAGAGCTTTCCAAACAGGGAACAAACAGAGCCACTCTGGGTCCCGCGGAGGGAGGATCCTACCAGAAGCCCTCACCACTGTCCTGCTCCACGCCGGTGGTGACAGTGATGTCGTCGATGTAGGTGGTGGGTGTTGTGTACAGCACAGACCACTGCAGTCTCACATAGTTAAAGAAGTCAGTCTGTGTTCTGGACAAGCAATCGTTGGGAGACCTAGGGTGGCAGGACTGTGGTTCGCTGGGCCCTTGCCCTGGGTCCATTGACTTCAGCTCACAGGCCTCCCCAGCCTCCCCAGATCCAGGGCCTCCATTCTGCGAAGGCCACCCTGTCCCTAGCAGGAAGACCACAGGGTGGGATGGGAAGGTGGGTGCGTGCGGTGGAGACAGGATGGTACCCACTTGGAGGTGTCGGTCATGTAGCAGATGGTCCCTAGTGGCAGGGACCCCCTCCTCTTGGGGGTGAGCATATTATTGATGGTGATTAGTGACGTGGAGGCAAGAGGGCAGGGGCCCCACCTGGACCAAGCTGCTGCTGTCAGCCCCTCATGCTCTAGCGTGTTGACACCATTCACCCACTGCAGACACAGGAGATATGGGGAAGGGGTGGCAGGTCAGGGCATGAGGAGAGGCCCTGCTATTGGGCACTCCCTCACATAACCTGCAGCATGGGGTTCAGGGGCCTGCCAGGCAGATGGGAAGAATGGCATCCCAATGGGGTAGATCAGGCCACCTATCCCCCTACACAGGACATAGCCCCCAGGGCAGGGCAGAGCAGGGACCCCCACCATCCCACCCCAGAAGACAGGCCGTGGGTGGCTGCTGGGGGTCCCATGCTGGTCGGCAGCCATGTCCACCCACCCACCCTGCCTGCTCCTGGCTGCACTGACCACGATGGTATAGGAGTGGGCACTGCCAATCCTCAGCACCACTCTTGTGCGCAGGTCCTGGGTCCATTTCTCCGGCAGGGTCACCTCCCATTCGTACAACACCCAGCTAACAAAACGCCGCAGGCGCCAGTCCTGGTCAATGTCGTTGAAGCTGGAGGGAACCAGCACGTCCAGGGTGGGGCCCGACTGCGGAGAGAGGGTCCAGGCTCAGTTCCTAGGTCCCCAAAAAGATCTGGGGCCAGTGTGCTGCACAGCTGTGCCCCCCAGGCCTAGCGCAAGTCCTAACATATAGCAGGAACCCTTGGCGGAACATACAGATAACTTGCTGACGACAGGTCAACTGCCTGGGCGGTTTGTGCACCTGAGCCAGTGGGGCCAGGAGTTTCTCCTCGGGAGTGGATAAGGCGCAATATCTCCCGAGACAGATGACCTACTGCCTGTCACAGGGAGGAAGGCTGGTTGGGGGGATGGGGGAGCTTTGCTTAGGACACTGTGAGTGGGGCGCAAGCTAGCACACAGCCCTCTCCTCTTCCTCCTGTACTGAATGCCGCGAAGTCAGAAAACAAGGATGTAGAATAGGCAAACGCAGCCCAGACCTCACCTGGTCCCATTTCTCTACTGACCACATCCAAGTCAGAAGAGGAACAGGGGTGGTGTCCTTGGCCTGATGCCATATCCTGTCCTCTATCTGAACCTTGAAAACCAAGGGACCTTCCTGCCTCGGCAGAGCTGACCTCAGAACATCTAAACTGTCCCCTCCTCCTGATCCCCAGGCCTGGCTCTCTGCAGCACATGCCGTTCTGGCCAGACGAGTGTCTGGGTGGCTCATGCCTGTAATCAGCGCTTTGGGAGGTCAACGTGGGAGGATGGCTTGAGGCCAGGAATTCGAGACCAGCCTGGGCAACGCAGTGAGACCTATATCTTAAAAAAAGAAAAAAAAATTTCTTTTTTTTTTTTTTCTCACTCTATCACCCAGGCTGAAGTGCAGTCCAGTGGCTCTGTGATCTCGGCTCATTGCAACCTCCGCCTCCCGGGTTCAAGTACTTCTCCTGCCTCTGACTCCCGAGTAGCTGGGATTACAGGTGTGTACCACCATGCCCAGCAAATTTTCGTATTTTTAATAGAGACGGGCTTTCACCAGTCTGGTCTCGAACTCCTGGCCTCAAGTGATCCACTTGTCTCAGCCTCCCAAAGTGCTGGGATTACAGGCGTGAGCCACCAAGCCTGGTCAACGTTTGTTTGTTTTTTTTAATAGCCAGGCATGGTGGCCCCAGCTAAATTGCAAGGCTGGGGCGGGAGAATCCCTTGAGCTCAGAAGTTAGTACTGCACCATTCTGCTCCAGCTTGGGCGACGGGGCCAAACCCAGTCTCAAAACAATTTTTAAAATTAAAAATAAACATTAAAAAGAAAGACACTGCCCGGGCTCACCCTTCGCCTCGGGAGGGAGTTCAGCAGGAGCGCTTCCTTCTTCTCCCGCCTCGGCCCTCCCCAGTTCCCCCGGTCTCCCCGTCCCCCAAGCCTGCGCCCCCAAGCCGATTGACCTTTAACCTCCTCTAGGGCGCCAGCTCCGGGGCGCCCAGGGGAAGGAGCCTGCAGGGGACCGGGGCTCCCCCCTCCCACCGCCGGGATTCCGGGCGCCTCCCGGCCCTGTCCCGCAGCTCCCGCAGCTCCCGCAGCGGCCGCGGGTACCACTGCTCCTCGAAGCCCTGGCGTCGGTTGTCCAAGTCGGCGCGGAAGCTCCAGAGGCAGTCCAGCTCCTTGGACTCCTGCGACGGGCTCTCCCGGGGATACAGCATACAGCCCTGCAGCGCAAGCGCGCAGCCACCGCCATGGCCGCATCACACTTTCCGCTCCACCGCTCGGCTGCTGTCTGCGGGGCTAAGAGCAGCGCGGGAGGAGCCCAGCGCACGGGTCGCGTGAGGCGCCTGAGACCGTCCGCGCCATCTTTGCTGAGGGCGAGTGCCAGGCCTGGAGGGGCGGGCGTGGCCCCGCACTGCCCAGTGGGGCCTGCGGCTGGAACCCTGGGCTAGGCCTTTGGGGAGGCGGGACGCTCACCCTCAGCCCCCGCCAAGAAGGGCGAGGTTGGCTCCCCACCCCAACACAGGCTGGATGATCCAGGGACGCAGGCCAGGACAGAACCCCTGAGATCGTGGTATCTCCGTTTCTTCAAGGAGCACCTCCTCTTGCTTTCCACAGCAGGAATTCGAGGCCCAGCGAAGCCTCTTCCATTCCTGTCGGATGCAGCCTCTTGCATGGATGCACGTCCATTTGGATGGGGCCATAGCCTTGAGCCTGGGCCTCTGGGGCCCTGACCCTAACCAAGGGGCCAGGAGCTCCCTCTTGGGGTTGCAGGCACATGAATATGCAAGGAGAGAGGCCAAGTGGCTCACGCCTGTAATCCCAACACTTTGGGAGGCTGAGGTGGGCGGATCACCTGACGTCAGGAGTTGGAGATCAGGCTGGCCCACGTGGTGATACACCCGTCTCTACTGAAAATACAAAAAATTAACTGGGCGTGGTGGTGCACGCCTGTAATCCTAGCTGCTCGGGAGGCTGAGGCAGGAGAATCGTCTGAACCCTGGAGGGGGAAGTTGCAATGAGCCGAGATCATCCCACTGCACTCCAGCCTGGGCAACAGAGTTAGACTGTCTCAAAAAAAAAAAAAAAAAAAAAAAAAGAACAAAAAACAGAAAAATAAACGCTACATACCTGTCACCCAGTTTGCCTGCTAGGAAATTCCTTGTGAGCACCAAGAACTTTACTGAACTCTTAAGTTATCCCTCTGGTCACCTAAGACAAATGCGTATTTGATTGCTTCCTCTGCTGGAAAAATTCAGATTCCCTGAACTAGACAAAGGCAAAAGTGACGGCTGGGGGCAGTGGCTCACGCCTGAAATCCCAGCACTTTGGGAGGCGAGGCAGGTGGATCATCTGAGGTCAGGAGTTCACGACTGGCCCGACCAACATAGTGAAACCCCGAGCAAAATTTTTTTTTTTTTTTTTTTGAGACGGAGTCTTGCTCTCTCACCCAGGCTGGGTGCAGTGGTGCGACCTCCACACACTGCAACCTCTGCCTCACGAGTTCAAGCAATTCTCCTGCCTTAGCCTCCCAAGTAGCTGGGATTATAGGCATAGGCCACTACTGCCCGGCTAATTTTTGCACTTTTAGTAGAGACGGGGTTTTGCCATGTTGGCCACGCTGGTCTCGAACTCCTGACCTCAGGTGATCCGCCTGCTTCAGCCTCCAAAAGTGCTAGGATTACAGGCGTGAGCCACCACGCCCAGTGAAATCCCATTTCTACTAAAAATACAAAAATTAGCCGGGTGTGGTGGCAGGCACCCATAATCCCAGCTACTCGGGAGGCTGAGGCAGGAGTATGGCTTGAACCTGGGAGGCAGAGGCTTGCAGTGAGCTGAGATTGCGCCATTGCACTCCAGCCTGGGCAACAAGACTGAAACTGTCTCAAAAAAGAAAAGAAATGGCCTAAGTGAGTATTCTTCTACCCTTCCCCCAGATGTACATTGTGTATTTGGCAAAAGTCTGATTAAAGGCTGGCATGGTGGCTCATGCCTGTAATTCCACCACTTTGGAAGCCTGAGGCAGGTGGATCACCTTAGGTCATAAGTTCGAGACCAGCCTGGCCAAGATGGTGAAACCCCATCTCTACTAAAAATACAAAAATTAGCTGGGCAAGGTGTCAGTGGCCTGTAATCCCAGCTACTTGGGAGGCTGAGGCAAGAGAATCACTTGAACCCAGGAGTCCGAGGTTGCAGTAAGCCGAAATGGCGCCATTGCAATCCAGCCTGGGCAATATGAGCAAAACTCCTCCTCCAAAAAAAAAAAAAACAAAAAAAACAAACAAACAAAAAAAAGAAAGGCTGATCGAAGACTTAAAAGAATGTGACCGTTTGTCTCTTATCTACCCACGCCTTTTTAAAATGTCTTCTTCCTTCCCCAATATCTGTCTTTTCTCCTTTAAATATTGAACCCCTCCAAGTAATCTTTGGAGAAAGACACAGACCTGCCTCCCAGGCATGCATCCTTAATGTTGGCAAAATAAACTTTTTTTTAAGATGGAGTCTCACTTACTCTGTCACCCAGACTGGAGTGCAGTGGTGTGATCTTGCCTCACTGCAATCTCGCCTCCCAGGATAAAGCAGTTCTCCTGCCTCAGCCTCCTGAGTAGCTGGGATGACGGCTAATTTTTGTATTTTTTGTAGAGACAGGGTTTCACAACGTTGGCCAGGCCAGTCTCAAACTCCTGGCCTCAAGTGATCCACCTGCCTCAGCCTCCCAGTGCTGGAATTACAGGCATGAGCCATAGCGCCCAGGCCCAAATAAATTGTCTAAATTGATCAAGACCTGTCTCAGATACTTTTTGGTTTATACCTTCTGCTATGATTGGAAGCTTCCTGAGGCCTCACCAGAAACAAATGCCAACACTATGCTTCCTGTACAGCCTGCAGAACCGTGAGCAAATACATCTCTTTCCTTTATAAATTACCCAATTCCAGGTATTCTTTGAGTGCAATAAAAAAGGACTAATACAAAGAGACTCAAGATTTCCCTTTATTTGGCCAGGCACAGTGGCTCACGCCTGCAATCCCAGCACTTTGGAAGGCCGAGGCAGGCAGATTGCGTGAGGCCAGGAGTTCGAGACCATGGCTAAACCCTCTCTCTACTAAAAATACAAAAATACTAAATACCAAAATACAAAAATTAAGGATGGGCACGGGTAATCTCAGCACTTTGGGAGGCCAAGCTGGGGGGATCACTTAAAGACAGGAATTTGAGACCAACCTGGGAAACATGGTGAGATCCCATCTCTACAAAAAATAAAATTAAGGCCAGGCACGGTGGGTCACGCCTGTAATCCCAGCACTTTGGGAGGCCGAGACAGGCAGATCACAAGGTCAGGAGTTCGAGACCAGCCTGATCAATATGGTGAAACCCCGTCTCTACTAAAAATACAAAAAATTAGCCGGACATAGTGGCGTGTACCTGTAATCCCAGCTACTCGGGAGGCTGAGAGAGGAGAATCGCTTGAACCCAGGAGGCAGAGGTTGCAGTGAGCCAAGATTGCGCCACTGCACTCCAGCCTGGGCCACAAAGGTGACTCTGTCTCAAGAAAAAAAAAAAAAAAGAAAAGAAAAAAGAAAAAGAAGTGGGCAGCCTGGTAGGAAGATGGGGCAGCCCTGAAAGGCTTGGTGAATGCACCAGCCTGAAGCTAACACTCTACAGATCTGGGATGCTGCCCTCCAAGGTGTGGTACACACTGACAACTCGTGTCCCTGGTAGCTGGATCACACAGACGCAGAATCAAAGAGAGTAGAAATAGAAAAGTAGAGAACAGGAGTGGTGGCTCATGCCTGGAATCCCAGCATTTTGGGAGGCCGAGGTGTGCATATCACTTGAGGCCACGAGTTCAACACTAGCCTAGACAACATAGTGAAACCCCATCTCTACTAAAAATACAGAATTAGGGGGCATGGTGGTGCGTGCCTGGAGTCTCACCTACTTGGGAGTCTGAGGCACTAGAATTGCTTGAACCCAGGAGGTGGAAGTTTGCAGTGAGCCGAGATTGTGCCACTGCACTCCAACCTGGGTGACAGAGCAAGACTGTCTCCAAGAAAAAAAAAAAAAAAACTGGAAAGGGGTCCTCTGAGCATCTCTTCTTGTGAACCATTTTCAGAGTTTTGGTCTCCTGCTCAGGCTGGAGTGTAGTGGCACAATCATAGCTCACTATAACCTTGAACTCCTGGGTTCAAGTAATCCTCCTGCCATGCCTGGCTAATTTTTAAAAACACTTATTTTAGAAATGGGGTCTCACTATATTACTCAGTCTGGTCTCAAACTTCTGGGCTCAAACAGTTTTTGTTTTTTTTTTTTTTTGAGATGGAGTCTTGCTCTGTCACCCAGGCTGGAACGCAATGGCTTGATCTCTGCTCACTGCAACCCCTGCCTCCTAGGTTCAAGCGATTATCCTGCCTCAGCCTCCTGAGTAGCTGGGATTACAGGCACGTGCCACAACGCCCAGCTAATTTTTGTATTCTTAGTAGAGACAAAGCTTCACTATGTTGATCAGGATGGTCTCGAACTCCTGACCTCAGGTGATCCACCTGCCTTGGCCTCCCAAAGTGCTGAAATTACAGGCGTGAGCCACCACGCCCAGTCCTCAAATGATCTTTCTACCTCAGTCTCCCAAGTAGCTGGGACTCCAAGCATGTGCCACCACACCTGGCTAAGTTTTGTAATGTGTTCCCAGTCTTTATAACATTAGGGTCTGATGGACTTAGAGGTCCCAGTTCCCAGGATCATGGTAAGCAGAATACTTTCTTTTTGTTTTTTTAATTACCTTTTTTTTTTTTTTTTTGCCAGGTGTAGTGGCTCACATCTGTAATCTCAGCACTTTGGGAGGACAAGGCGGGCAGATTGCTTGAGCTCAGGAATTCTAAACCAACCTAGGCAACACAGCAAAACCCTATCTCTACAAAAAATACAAAAATTAGCCAGGCATGGTGGCACATACCTGTAGTCCCAGCTACTCAGGAGGCTGATGTGGGAGGATCGCTTGAGCATGAGAGGTTGAGGCTGCAGTGAGCTGTCATCACACTATTGCATGCAGCCTGGAGGACACAGAAAGACCTTGTCTCAAAAAAAAAAAAATGTGGGTAGTAGAGGAGAAATAACGTTTGAAGGCCGAGTGGAGTGGCTCACACCCGTAATCCCAGCACTTTGGGAGGCTGAGGCAGGCAGATCACCTGAGGTCAGGAGTTTGAGACCAGCCTGGCCAACATGGCGAAACCCTGTCTCTACTAAAAATAGAAAAAATTAGCCAGGTGTGGTGGCATGCACCTAATCCTGGCTACTGGGGAGGCTGAAGCAGGGGAATTGCTTGAACCCCAGAGGCAGAGGTTGCCGTGAACTGAGACTGCACCACTGCACTCTAGCCTGGGTGACAGAGCAAGACTCTGTCTCAAAAAAAGAAAAGAAAAGAAAAGAAAAAGAGAAAAGAGAAATAACGTTTGATATGTATGGACCGAGAAGCTAATGTGTGTAAAGTAATTCCAGTCATCAGAGAAGTGCAATTATAAGCATATAATTCCATTCTTGTTGATACCTAGTTATAATGTAGCATCACTCCTAACAGAATGGCCTCAATCATTTGGTATATGCATTTTTTTTGTTTGCTTGTTTTAGAGACAGGGATGTGCTCTGGCACCCAGGCTGGAGTGCAGTGGCATGATCTTAGCTCACCACAGCCTCCAACTCCTGGACTCAAGCAACCCTCCTGCCACAGCCTCCTGAGTAGTTAGACACAGGTGTGTGCCACCACACCTGTCTAACTTTTTAAAAATAGAGTTTGCATTTTTATGAGAATTATATGCACTAGAAGTTATTACAATTGTTGTGTTTATGAACAATGATAATATCTTTTCATGAAGTCACAGCCCAGTGTATCAGTTCGCGTTTTTTTTTTTGTTTGTTCGTTTTGTTTTGTTTTGTTTTGTTTTTTTGAGACGGGGTCCCACTTTTTCTCCCAGGCTGGAGTGCAATCGCACGATCTCGGCTCACTGCAACCTCCGCCTCCTGGGTTCAAGTGATTCTCCTGTCTCAGCCTCCTGAGTAGCTGGGATTACAGGCATGAGCCACTGCGCGCAGCCTTCAGTTCACATCTTAGCACACCAGGAAGGCTATGTGGTTCCACAGCAAACAGACTAAAGAAACAAATGCTTCAGTAATAAAACTCCCACATATATTCATCAATATATCAATGTGTGTTGAGAAAGAATAATTTGATTACATAATTATGTAGTTTAGTACCAATGTAGCAGCTTTTTGAGACAGGGTCTCACTCTGTTGCCCAGGCTGTAGTGCACTGGTATCATCAAAGCTCACTGCAGCCTTGACCTCCTGGGCTCAAGTGACTCTCCTCCATCAGCCACCAGAGTAGCTGGGACCACAAGTGCACACCATCATGCTCGGCTAATTTTTGTATTTTCAGTAGAGACCGTGTTTCACCATGTTGGCCAGGCTGGTCTTGAACTCCTGACCTCAAGTGAACCACCCGCTTCAGCCTCCCAAAGTGCTGGGATTACAGGCATGAACCACCACACCTGACCTATTTTTTTGTTTTTGTTTTTTGGAGACAGGATCTCACCCTGTGCCCTGACTGGAGTACAGTGGCACCATCATGTCTCACTGCAGCCTCAACCTTCTAGGCTCAAGTGATCCTCCCATCTCAGCCTCCCAGGTAGCTGGGACCACAAGCATGCACCACCACACCCTGCTCATTTTTAGATTTTTTGGTGACATTTTGGAGTCTCACTACATTGTTCAGGCTGGTCTGTCTCAAACTCCTTGGCTCTGGTCTCAAATGCCTTGGCTCAAAAAGCCAGGCGTGGTGGTGCATGCCTGTTATCCTAGCTATTCGGGAGGCTGAGGCAGGAGAATTGCTTGAACCCAGGAGGTGGAGGTTGCAGTCAGCCGAGATTGTGCCACTGCACTCCACCCTGGGGAACAAGAGCAAAACTCCATCTCAAAAAACAAAACAAACAAACAAAATAAATAAATAAAAATAAAAAAATTAGCCAGGCGTGGTGGCAGGCACCTGTAATCCCAGCTACTTGGGAGGCTGTGGCAGGAGAATTGCTTGAACCTGGGAGGTGGAGGTCGCAGTGAGCTGAGATCATACCACTGCACTCCAGCCTGGACGACAGAGCAAGATTCCATCTCAAAAAATTAAAAGAAAAAAAGAGTGAGAATTACTAAGTGCCACAAGAATGACACCAAGTCATTCATGAGGGATCTGCGCCTATGACCTAAGGACCTCCCACCAGGCCCCACCTCCAACACTGAGAACAAATTTCAACACAACACTTGGCTGGGACAAACAAACCATAACCAAGCCACAGGACAGGGACTATTATTATTCCCATTTCTCAAATGTGGAAACTGAGACACATGAAGGTTCAGTAACTTTTCTGACACCACAGAGCTGGTAAGATGCAGAACTGGGAATTTGACCTAATCAATCTGTTTCCAAGTGTTTATGCAGTCATTCTAAATCACTCTGTCATACTAACTCGAAAAGACTTTTCTTCTACTAATGCTATCCTAATGCTATTCCCTCCCCCATCTCCCCACCCCACAACAGGCCCTGGTGTGTGATGCTCTCCGCCCTGTGTCCAAGTGTTCTCATTGTTCAATTCCCACCTATGAGTGAGAACATGCAGTGTTTGGTATTCTGTCCTTGTGATAGTTTGCTCAGAATAATGGTTTCCAGCTTCATCCATGTCGCTACAAAGGACATGAATTCATCCTTTTTTACGGCTGCATAGTATTCCATGGTGTATATGTGTCACCATTAGGAGAAATACCTAATGTAAATGACGAGTTAGTGGGTGCAGCAAACCAATATGGCAGGCACATGTATACATATGTAACGAACCTGCACGTTGTGCACATGTACCCTAGAACTTAAAGTATAATAAATAAATAAATAATAAAAAGACAAGACTTTTCTTGAGATAGTGTCATGCTCTGTCACCCAGGCTGGATCACAGTTCACTGTAGCCTTAACCACCTGGGCTCAGGTGATTCTCCTGCCTTAGCCTCCTAAGTAGCTGGGACTAAAAGCACATGCCATCACTCCCAGCTAATTTTTTTTTTTTTTTTTTTGAGACAGAGTCTCGCTCTGTTGCCCAAGCTGGAGTGTATTGGCACAATCTCAGCTCACTGCAACCTCCGCCTCCCAAATTCAAGCGATTTTCCTGCCTCAGCTTCCTGAATAGCTGGGATTACAGGTACGCGCCACCACGCCTGGCTGATTTTTGTATTTTTAGTAGAGATGGGGTTTCACCATGTTGGCCAGGCTGGTCTCAAACTCCTGAGCTCAGGTGACCTGCCTGCCTTGTTTTAAAACAATATGTTTTAAAAATTATCTGGATATAGGGCCAGGTGCGGTGGCTCATGCCTGTAATCCTAGCACTTCAGGAGGCCGACGCGGGTGGACTACAGATGTGTGCCACCATGCCCGGCTAATTTTTTGTATTTTTGGTAGAGACAGGGTTTCACTGAGTTAGCCAGCATGGTCTCAATCTCCTGACCTCATGATCTGGCTGCCTCAGCCTCCCAAAGTGCTGGGTATACTGGTGTGAGCCACTGTATCCGGCCAGATTTTTTTTTTTTTTTTTTTTTGAGACGGAGTCTCGCTCTGTCGCCCAGGCTGGAGTGGAGTGGCATGATCTTGGCTCACTGCAAGCTCCGCCTCCCGAGTAGCTGGGACTACAAGCGCCCACCACCACGCCCGGCTAATTTTTTGTATTTTTAGTAGAGACGGGGTTTCACTGCAGATTTTTTTTTTTAATAGAGATGGGGTGTTGCTATATTGACCAGGCTGCTCTCGAACTCCTGGCCTCAAGAGATCCTCCCGTCTTTGCCTCTCAAAGTGCTAAGATTACAGGTGTGAGCCACCACACTCAGCCCATATATATATACACACAAGTGTTTATATCTACAAAGATGTCACTTGATATTTTAATTGCTACTTAAATATTTTAATATAAATACCATGACAACAATTATCAAGCACAATATCCAATTAGAATAACAGGCATTTCCAATCCTCCGGCCTCAGCCGCGCTCCTGCGTGGTTTTTGAGGTTAAAGGTTTTTTGGTTTTGGGGTGTTTTTTTTTTGGCAAGGTCTAAAAATAATCTCTTAATTCTGAATGTCTTCAAAGACCCCCCTCCCTTTTGTATAAATACTTCCATGGACTGTTGTTTTATTATTTAAAATAAACTTTATTGAAGTATACATACAATAAAATGCATCATTTTAAGTGTATAGGTTTTTTTTGAGACAGGGTCTCACTTTGTACAGTTTGATGAGGCTTAGCAAATGGATATACCTCAGTACCCACTGCCACTATCAAGATATAGAACTTTCTACTGGGTGCAGCGGCTCATGCCTGTAATCCCAACTTTGGGAGGCTAAACCGGGAGGACTGCTTGAGGCCAGGAGTTCCAGGACAGCCTGGGCAACATAGGAGATACCTGGCTGCAATTAAAAAAAAAAAATTAGCCAGGCATGGTGGCATGCACCTGTGGTCCCAGCTTCTCAGGAGGCTGAGGCAGGAGGATCACGTAAGCTGGGAGCTGAGGGCAGCAGTGAGCTACGACTGCAATACTGCACTCCAGCCTGGGCGACACAGCAAGATGCTGTCACAAACAAACAAACAAACAAAATTTAAGGCCAGGTGCGATGGCTCATGCCTATACTCCCAACACTTTGAGAAGCCAAGGGGGGAGCATTGTTGACCCCAGAGTTCCAGACCAGCCTGGGCAATACAGTCATATATCATCTCTACAAAGAATATTTAAAAATTTAGCCAAGCATGTTGGCAAAGGCCCGTGGTCCCAGCTACCTGGGAGGCCGAGGTGGAAAGATCACTTAGGCTCAGGTCGGGAAGGCTGTAGTGAGTTGAGGCAGAGCCACTGCACTCCAGGCTGAGCAACACAATGAGACCCTGTGTCAATACAAAAACACAAACAAATCAACAAAAAAACTTTCCCTAGGCCACTGCGGTGGTTTGTGCCTGTAATCCCAGCACTTTAGGAGGCCGAGACAGGCTGATCACCTGAGGTCAGAAGATCGAGACCACCCTGAACTACATTGTGAAACCCCGTGTCTACTAAAAATATAAAAGATCAGCCAGGTGTGGTGGTGCACACCTGTAGTCCCAGCTACTCAGGATGCTGAGGCAGGAGAATTTCTTGAACCTGGAGGGCAGAGGTTGCGGTGAGCTGAGACCGAGCCACTGCACTCCAGCCTGAGTGATAAAGCGAGACCCTGTCTCAAAAAAAAAAAAGAACTTTCCCATTACTCCAGGGAGTTCCCTCTGACCCCTCCCAGTTAATCCACTGAAATCGGGATTCCACCCCTGACCCAGGCAACCACCGATCTGCTCTGTGTCACTGTGGATTAGGTTTGGTGTTTCTAGAATTTCACATCAATAGAATGATATGGAATGCTCTTTTGGGTCTGGCTTCTTCCACACAGCATGTTTCTGAGATTCATCCATTTCCTGCATGTTTCAGTGTCTTGTTCCCAAGTACCGTTTTTAGCAACAGAAAACAGAACAAATTTCATGAGTATTTGAATTACACACCTTATTCAGATAAGATTATTTGAACCAATTTTATGACATGAAATGGTGTCTACCACTTTGCAGCTTCTGAAAAGAAGAAACATATCCTCTTTTTTTTTCCCCCCCTTTTGAGATGGAGTTTCACTCTTATTGTCCATGCTGAAGTGCAATGACATGATCTCGGCTCACTGCAACCTCCACCTCCCGGATTCAAGCAATTCTCCTGCCACAGCCACCTGAGTAGCTGGGATACAGGCATGCACCACCATACCTGGCTAATTTTTGTATTTTTAGTAGAGACAAGGTTTCACCATGTTGACCAGGCTGATCTTGAACTCCTGACCTCAGGTGATTCACCCACCTCGGCCTCCCAAAGTGCTGGGATTACAGGCATGAGCCACGTGCCCAGCCTCTCTTTCTTGTCCCCCTGAAATTACCTTTCTCCCACAACATTCCCAAGCTCAGTAACAGTTTTCCATAAGCAGAAAAAAAAAAAAAAGAGAGAAGGCCAAGGAGCTCAAAACCTAACATATGAAAAGGGAAAAGACAAGAAGGGAATTATAAACAGGATGAATGAGGGGCACATAATGTGTTTCTTGGTTTCACCTGATATAAATTTGTATCTGTAACCTGGGCAGCATAGCAAGATCCCGTCTCTACAAAAAATACAAAAACTAGCCAGGAATGCTGGTGTACACCTGTGGTCCCAGCTACTTATGAGGCTCAGGCACAGGGATCTTGAGCCCAGACTGAGGCTGCAGTAAGCCGAGATCACACCACTGCACTCCAGCCTGGGTGACAGAGTAAGACCCTATCTCTAAAAAAATTAATTAGCACGTGTTCCACTCAACTTCTGCTGGGGACAGGCCCCCAAATTTGGCCATAAACTGGCCCCAAAACTGGCCATAAAAAAATCTCTGCAGCACTATGACATGTTCACGATGGCCATGATGCCCACACTGGAAGGTTGTGGGTTTACTGGAATGAGGGCAAGAAACACCTGGCCCACCCAGGGTGGAAAACCACTTTAAGGCGTTCCTAAACCACAAACAATAGCATGAAGGATCTGTGCTTTAAGGACATGTTCCTGCTGCAGATAACTAGCCAGGCCAATCCCTTTGTTTCGGCCCATCCCTTTTTTCCCATAAGGAATTCTGTTAGTTAATCTATAGTCTGTAGAAACAATGCTTATCACTGGCTTATATGTGGGCAAATCTCTATTCGGGGCTGTCAGCTAAGAAGGCTGTGAGTCCCCCGATTCCCCACTCCACACACTGTATTTCTGTGTATGTGTCTTTAATTCCTCCAGCACAGCTGGGTTAGGGTCTCCCCAACTGAGCTGGTCTCGGCACATTCTCACATCTCCCTGATTAATCTTTGAAATTTAGCAAATCCAAAATTACCACTGAGCAGGTGTGAGTGCTCACGCCTGTAATCCCAGCACTTTGGGAGGCTGAAATTGTGGTTCAGGGTGACCAGGCTGAGGCTGCCCTTTAAAAGACAGAACTGCCAGGTCTGTCTTATTTGCCTTGTCATTCTAATGTATCTTTTGGTATGGAGACCAGAAAAAGAGTCTGAGTATGTGACAGCCTTCCTGCTAAACTTGGTACTATTTATACATGACTCTTAAGAGTCAAGGTAGCTTGAGAGAATCTCTCTTCCTGGTACAGCCTGAATAGGCTAGAGCACCGTGACCCTTAAAGCTTAGCTCACGCAGTCTTCAGAGGAATTTCAAAAACCACAGGATGTGGGGGGTAGAGAAAGAGCTGGTACAAATAACAAGTTGCAGGTGAAATAATTGGAGGCAGGAAGAGAACGGGACTTGCTTGGGACAGTACCCACACTGCCTGGGTGCAGCTGAACAGTTAAGCCAGTTTTCTGATTTGGGCCTTGTGCCATGGAATTAACAGGCCCACTTCTGCTCTGGCCTGGGTGCTGAACTCTTTGGTTCTAGAACCAAATGTGAATTCTGGACCCTGGAATTCCAGCTGGGTTTCACAGGCCACTGGAGTGAGGTTGCCCAGGTAGGCCCACAAAAGTGGCTGTGGGTGGGCTTACCACACATGATTGGCTGCTTCTGTGCCTAAACTCACAAGGAAGAGGGATCTTCTTCCTCAAGGCACGCCTAGGGAAGCCTGAGGCTTATGGGAGCCAGTGAAGAAAAAAGGTGATGCCTCAGCCCAGTGCTTTTGCCCCTCCTGACTTGTGCAGCTCCAGGTACAGCCTGTGCTTCAAAAGGCTGGGGGAATCTCTGGGCTAAGCTCAGGGCCCTGAGAGGGTTCTCCCCTTCAGGGACCGCTCATGCCTACCCCTCTGTGCCTACCTGACATCTCAGCATGACTGCTGTATGCCACCCTTATTGCCTGCTCTTGCCAAGTCCATGTCTCCCCAGACTGGCTAGGGGCACATGCTCACTGAAGCCCAGTTGACCTGTCCATCCTTCTTCCAATGCACAGCCTCAGGCAGGTGCCACCCAGGGTACCTCCTAGAATGTGATCTCAGGGGGTCACAGCCAGACATTCTGCTCTTACTTATTGACTAGTTAATCAGTAAGTCACTTAATGTGCCAAGATGAGTGTGGGCCTTGACTCTCTTGATCTCTTTCCTCTAGTGGGGCTGCCATCCTGATTTCTCTGTGGAAAAAGCTAGCAGGTGAGGCAGGACTTAAGGGCCAGCGACAGGACAGAGCACCTAGGCTGGCCTCACCCAGGGCCCTCTGAGGCCCCATGCAGGCAGGAGGGCTCAGTGGAGCTCCAGGCCCCTTCCTGGACCTCCAAGAAGGGCCCACTCTTTCTGCAACCTGCACCCACTGGTCTCTAGGAGGTGAGCATCCATTTATCTTTGTGGACATGGCCTTCTGCTTCATTTCCATTGATGTTCTCCTGGAAGAAATGCCTAGGGAATCCTGGGCCTGTGCTGGAGGTTCTCTAAGTGCCAAAGTCAATAAGAAAGTCTCAAGAATATAATTAATAGTACTTTCTGCACATTACCATCTCAGTGCTACTTTTGTGCAAAAATGTGTAAAAACAAATATTAAGATTTTTATCCTTTACATTATTTTAATTAGGTCATCATACAAACCTTTTATTTTCCTGAGATTTATTTTCATGCCAATCATTGAATTTTTGTTTTCCTCTATGTTCAAATTGTTACCTGTTTTAGAGGCAAAATCTTAAAAATATATATGCTTCACAAATACTAACAAGTGACAATTATTTAAAATGTAATTAGATTTGTTAAATAAATAAGAAAACATAGTTTATATCACTTGTATGAATTATTTTTACATCTTCAACTTAAAATTTTTTAGCTAGGTATGCAATTCAAAATTGACATATTTTAAAAATTATTATTTTAAAAAATCACCCAATTCATAGTCCAAAAAATTACCAATCTTACTGGGTTTTACTACTAGCAGAAGCTGGGTTGCCTTAGGACCTGATGCAACATAACCACTCTATATATCACCCAATTGCCCAAAATCTATGCAGAACTGAAGGCTGATTCTGCCAGTTCCTAAGAAGACAGTCTTAACACACACCCAATTTTCATTTAGGATCGTTTCCCACTTCTACCTTCTAGTAATTTCTGCCAGAACTACACTTCTGAAAGCCCAGGACAGCAGGGCAGAAATAAAATCTCCTTGAGCTATAACAAATGTTTGGTTTTGTTCTTCCATATCACACAGCTTTTCTATTCTCGGAGACAGTAAGTTGAGGATGTGCTGTGTCAAGATCTAGAACCAAGGCCAGGTGCAGTGGCTCACACCTGTAATCCCAGCACTTTGGGAGGCTGAGGCGGGCAGATTATGAGGTTAGGAGATTGAGACCATCCTGGCTAACACAGTGAAACCCCGTCCCTACTAAAAATGCAAACAATTAGCCAGGTGTGGTGGTGGGCGCCTGTAGTCCCAGCTACTCGGGAGACTGAGGCAAAAGAATTGCTTGAACCTAGGAGGTGTAGGTTGCAGTGAGCCAAGACTGTGCCACTGCAATCCAGCCTGGGCAACAGAGTGAGACTCCATTTCAGGGGGAGAAAAAAAAAAAGATCTAGAATCAAATCCACTTGAAATAGCTTGATAATTCTGTCTAAGCCAGAATATAGAGGAGGAAAACTAAAACCATATTTTTGTTAATCTAAATGAAAAGAGTTCAGGGCATTTTAGGCGTCAATACCTGTGGAGCATACCCTTAACACGTGTCAGCAATTCCAGGTTTGACTGCATAGAATTGGCCTCTACCTCCCCCAGTAGATGTTTAAATGTAGAAACATAATCTGAAAATTTTACAAGGTTTTCACTTAGTTTCACTAAAATGTTCATCTCTTCATCTTGTTTCAATTGTGAGAGTCAATTGTGCAGCATGGATACGATTATACTCTTCATATGCAGAATGTCACCACTATAGATACTTTCAATTTTTCACCTGAGACAACAGGCTGATTTCGAAAAGAAGTTATTTCTAATTATGTAGCTTCTATTACATAGCTACTATTGCTTTTGTTGGTTTATTTCATGTATATGCCAAAATAAAATGTTCAACTCTTTACTTGAATAAATTGACCCAATAAATTTCATAAAATCAATTATATCAATTTTATAAAGTAAAATGATCAATAACTAAACGAAAATTGGATTAAATAGCATTCTCTAATTGAAACAAAATGTAAAATGTACTAAATAACACACAATAATACACTCAGTGTGAAATTACATGTGAAAATTATTTTATGAACACATTTTATCAGTCACTTTCATAATCTCTGAGACAATAATACAAATAATGTTTTATGAAATTAGATGAAGAGAAAATGATATATTATGCCTATGGTGAACAACAAGAAAACAGACAAACAAAAAAAGAATTTGCAAAAGATGATTCTAAGCCAGGAACAATAACATTTTACATAAATGAATTTAATACAAAGCAGAGAAAACAGATTTGCTTTCAAAATCTTTGAAATTACTGGTTTGCTGGTAACACATGTAAAATTATCTGTTTCATTCTAGTATTTTTCTTTTCTTCTCAAAATAGGTATACAACCATAAACAAATATGAATACTTCCTCTATAAATCTGTTACACCTAAAGTTTATTTTACAGTGATACATTTGTATATTTAAATTGATGTAAATCAAAACTAAAGGTCTGTACGTGTTTAGCAGACCAGAGAAGTCATATTTTCAACAGAAAAAAGTAGGATAAAATTTTGTAAATAGTTGTTCAGAATTCAGAAACATATAGCTCCATTATACTCATATAATCTTCATTACAAACATCATAATAACCTGTAGTTACAAGAAAAACAAAAATGTTAATTTGTAGGAATCATATTCTCCAAATTATGTTAAGTTAAAGACCACCGACAAAGAAATCACTAGAGATGTTATTCCACAGTCACAAAATAGTATATTGTTACCATCTGTTGACCTACAACCTTGGGTAAGACGGGATAAGTTAACATCAGTGGCAAGATACACATTCAATGTAAAATAGCCTTAACCCAATAACAATAATTTTGGTTTATTAAAATAAATTAAGTTCATACATTGTCATTAAAAAGGCATTTTGAAATTCACTGTATTTTAATTACCTTAGTTTGCAAATGGTAAAGCAATTTCCTTCTAAAATTCATATTGTTTCTCTTACTATGCAGAATATTATCCTAATCACTTACCACACTTCTATCACCCTGTCACTTATAATGCTGTTGTAAATCAACCACTAAGTGGCCTTTCCACTTAGAATTTCTTCATGTATCTTAGATTTCAGTTCTCTTAATCTTCCATGGGAAAGTATATAAATCTTTTTATCTGATACAGAAGAACTTCTCCTAACTCTGGTGCAGCAACCATTGACCATGTTCTTTCACATAAATTCTAGAATGAAGACATAGCATCAAATGTAAGAGTTAAATTATATGAATACTTGCTTTTGAAAATATATTAAATTATTTTAAAATAAAAAAGTAGAAGGAGCTAGACTGTGTAGCTTCATAGAGAGGAATGCAAGGTGTGTGTAGATACAGCACCTTCAACTCAAACATCCAGGTACTTGCATTGGAACTAATGAAAGAAACAACTTAACTTACGGAGAATGGAGTAAAGCACAGCAGGACAATGGGCCACCGGGGAACAACATGGAGCCAAGGGAACCTCCCAACCCAGTAAAGCAGTGAGTGCATGTGTGACCCTAGGAACCCATGATTCTCCCACAGATTTCTGCAACCTTCAGGTGAGGAGACACTCTCATGAACCCACTTCACCAAGGCCTTCAATTTAACACACAGAGCTACGTGGAGTCTCAGCAGAGCAGCCACTGAGGCTTGCACAGAGATTCAACAGCCTCAGATACTCTGGATTTCCAGGCTTCCCAGAAAAAGTAGCTGCAACTCAGCAAACAGGAGGTTATACCCCTGTACATACCCATAGGAAAGAGGCGAAATCCAGGGGACTGAGCAGTGATGGTCTGTAGGATCCACTTCCACAGTGCCCCACAGGGTAAGAACTACTGGCTTAGAATTCCAGCCAACCATTGGTAGCAGCACTGCACCTCCCTGGGATGGAGCTCCCAGAAAGAGGAGTGGGCCGCCATCTTTGCTTCTTGGGCAACTTAGCCATTCCAGCCTTCATGTGTTGAAGAGCCCAAGCTGACCGGGGGCAGAAAGGATCTCCTAGCACAGTACAGGTGCTCTAAAAAGACATGGCCAGACTGTCTGTTAAAGCAGGTCCCCAATCTCATTCCTCCTCACTGCAAAGTAGTTCCCAACCAGGGTCTCCAGCTACCACCACCAGTGCTCTTTGATCAATGGAGTTTTGAATCCTCTTTGGGATACAGCTCCTAGAGGGAAGAGTGAGCTGCCATTTTTGCTGTTTGTGTGACTTAGCTGTTCCAGCCTTCTGGCTTTGAAGAGTCCAAATAAACTGGGGGTGGAAGTGGTACTTCTGCACAGCAGAGCTGTCTTACAAAAATGTGGCTAGACTGCATTCTTTCTTTTTTTTTTTTTTGAGACGGAGTCTCACTCTGTCGCCAGGCTGGAGTGCGGTGGCACAATCTCGGCTCACTGCAACATCTGCCTCCTGGGTTCAAGCAATTCTCCTGCCTCAGCCTCCCGATTAGCTGAGACTACAGGTGCACACCGCCAAACCTGGCTAATTTTCTTTTCTTGTATTTTAGTAAAGGTGGGATTTCACCATGCTGCCCAGGCTGGTCTTGAACTCCTAAGCTCAGGCAATCCACCTGCCTCAGCCTCCCAAAGTGCTAGGGTTACAGGCGTGAGCCACTGCGCCCAGCCTACACTGCTTTCTTAAGTGGGTCCCCAATCATGTTCTCCTCACTGGGTAAGACCTTTCAACAGGGGTTTCCAGCTACCTCCTACAGTTGCTTTGGGGCTGGAAACAGGTCTATACCTCCCTTGGATAGAGCTCTTAGAGAAAAGGGCATGCTGCCATTGTTGCTGTTTTACAGTATTCACTGGTGATAATCTCATCAGGTACTGGAAAATCTGAGGTGACTAGAAACTGCAGTGGACACCCAGCATACTGCAGCAGCCCTTCAGAAAAGTGGCCAAACTGTTACGTGAGTGCCTGTTCTCATATATTCTCACTGGGCAAGTTCTCCAGGCCTGGGCCACTAGCCAATCATTGCCGGAGCTATTGAGCCAGTAGCAACTTTGCAACTCCCTAGACAGAGCCTCCAAGAGCAACTGAAAATATTTCTGCCATTACCTCTGCAGTAGAACTGTCCTTGCTACCCTCAGACTAATGAAAAATCCAACACCCTAAGTGCCTTATTCACACCTCAAACAAGCTGTAGTTTACCCAAGGAGAGAGGGCCAGTCCATCCTCTATGGGTCCCACAAACTACCCACTGCTCATTACCAGACAGTGAACCCCTAATTTGGCCAAAAGCACAGATCCTCCATCCTGGTCGGACTGCACTGAGTGATTGCTGGCCTACATGTCTCTTGAGATGCAGCCCCCAGAAGACAGGCAAAGAGGTGGGGCAGCAACCCAGCTCATGTGGTACCCAGAAGGTTTAGTGCAAGAGCATCTGTAGTACAGTGTGGCCATCGACGGCCATTTCCATAGGCTCAACTTTCTCCCATAAGAGACTTTAGCCCTAGGGGAACTGTTGGACCTAATTTCTGCAGGATGGTCTTGCAAATCAGAAGAAGCTGATCCAACTGAGTACTCCTTGGTCTGCTGGCCTCTCCCAGGGACCCAGTCTGGCCACAGCTGCTTACAGGGCAGTCTCAGGTACCCTAGGAGCCCATACCATAGCATCTGCACTGGTGGGCCATGCCTGACCCATGAAGAGCTCCAGCAAGGCAGCCCCTATGACTGCACCAGCCCCCATGTTTCTTCCCTATACTCCAGCTTCCCCCAAGACCATGGCAACTCCCCATATTACTTTGCTGGTACATGTCTGCAAAGGTGAGTTTGGCTTTGCTTGCCCCACCAGCAAATGGAAATGCAGTATACCCCTGCCACTCCCAGCAATTGCCATTGTAGTTGAAGCTTTGGTGGGTAGAGAGCTAGAAAGCCCCATCCTGGCCTTTGTGGTAAAACTGTGCGGAGAACAGGGTATCCTCCCACACTCTGAACAATCATTCCTTCTTGAGGGGCACAGAGAAGGCATCAAAACCTTTACTGGCCAGTATCCTGCCCCAAGCCAACACCACCTTTAGTGCAACAGCACACAGTCTCCAGCAGGTAACCCCCACTCCCCTCCCAGCTGCTTTGCTCCTGCCACTGAAGTGAATACCCAAAGACAGGCAGGAAGCCCATATCCACTAGCATTCTGCAGCAGCTGTGGCACCTTAGTCCCACAGAGTGGCAGACTCCAAATCACAAGGAGCCAGAGAACACAGTTGGGGCTCAATACAACTCTCCCAGAGTTAGAGTATGCAGACTCTAAGTTGTGAGCTGAGCATTTAGAGTATGCAGCCTCTGAGTTGTGAGCTGAGCATTGCCCCCTCCACCACCACCACAAAAAAAAAAAAAAAAACTCCCAGGAACAAAGCCTGTTGGCTGAATCCACCTTTTACCACAATCAAATACTCAAGATCATCAAATAGGATCAAAAAAACCAAAACCGCATTCAAAGTTCAGCAACTTTAAAGATATGCCCACAAAGATGAGACAAAATCAGTGCAAAAATGATGAAAACACAAAAAGCCAGAGTGACTTCTTTCATCCAAATGACCAAATTACATTACCAGCAAGGGCTAAGATGACAGAAGCAGAATTCAGAATATGGGTAGAAACAAACTTCATCGAGCTACAAAAGTAAGTTGCAACCCAATGCAAGGAAGAAAAAATAATTGCAGGAACTGACGGAAAAAACAGCCAGTCTAGAGAAAAATATGGCCAACATGATAGAACTGAAAAACACAATACAAAACCTTTATAATGTAATCACAAGGGTTAATAGAAGAATAGGCCAAGCAGAGGAAAGAATCTCAGAGCTTCAAGACTGGCTTTCTGAAATAAGACACACAAGAACAGTGAAAAAAGTATAAAGAGGAATGAACAAAACCTCCAAGAAATATCGGATTATGTAAATAAACCAAATCCGTAATTAAAGAGAGTGCTTGAAAGTGATGGGGAGAATGAAAACAACTTGAAATACATATTTCGGGATAACATCCACGAGAATTTCCCCAACCTAGAGAGGCCAACATTCAAAGGCAAGAAATGTGGAGAACCCCAATAATATACCCCACGAGAAGGTCATCCCCAAGACACATAATCATGAGATTCTCCAAGGTCAAAATGAGAGAAAAAAATATGTTAAAGGCAGCTAGACAGAAAGGCCAGGTCACCTCTAAAAAGAAGCTCAGACAACAATGAACCTTGCAGCTGAGATCCTACAAGTCAAAAGAGATTCAGGGCCAATATTCAACTTTCTTAAAAAAAGAATTTTAATCCAGAAGTTCATATCCGGCCAAAGTAAGCTTCAGAAGCAAAAAATAAATATGATCCTAATCAGATAAGCAAATGCTGAGGAAATCTGTTACCACAAGACCTGCCTTAAAAGATCTTCTGAAGAAAGCCCTAAATAAGAAAAAGACTATAACCAGTCACTACAAAAACACACTAAAGTACACAAACCACTGACACGATAAAGCCACCACATAAACAAATGTGCAAAATAGCCAGCTAAGATCATGACAGAATCAAATCCACACATATGAATACAAACCTTAAATGTAAATGGGTTAAATGCCCAAATTAAAAAACAGAGTGGCAAATAAAGAACCAAGATCTAATGGTATGCTGTAATTGAGATACCCATTTCAAATAAGCTCAAAATAAAGGGAAAAGTCTACCAAGCAAATAGAAAACAGTAAAAAAGCAAGGATTGCAATCCTAGTTTCTGACAAAACAGACTTTAAATCAACAGATTTTTTAAAAAAGCCAAAAAATGGCATTACATAATAGTAAAGGGCTATATATGCACCCAACACAAAAGCACCCAGATTATAAAGCAAGTTCTTAGAGACCCTCTAAGATGTTATTAAACGTTCTTCAACAGTCATTACCTTTATACTACATTTGTTCAGTAGTAAGTCTCTGGTGTTGAACACAATATGACGACTTGTTAAAGGCTTTTCCACATTTTTAACACTTGCGGAGCTTCTCTCTAGTATGAATTCTCTTATGTCTAATGAGGTGTGAGAATGAGCTCAATACTTTGCCACATTCTTCACATTTGTAGGGTTTCTCTCCAGGGTGAATTCTCTTATGATTAGTAAAGTCTGAGAGCCACATGAAGGTTTTGCCACATTCTTCACATTTGTAAGGTCCCTCTTCCATATGAATTCTCTTGTGGTTAATAAGGATTGAGGAGTAGGTAAAGGTCTTGCCACATTCTTCACAGATGTAGGGTGTCTCTCCAGTATGAATTCTCTTATGTTTTCTAAGGGCCGAGATCCACATAAAACCTTTTCCACATTGATTACATTTGTAGGGTTTCTCTCCAGTATGAATTATCTTATGTTTAGCAAGGTCTGAGAACCACCTATAGCCTTTGTTACATTCTTCACATTTGTAGGGATTCTCTCCAGGGTGAATTCTCTTATGATTAGTCAGGTCTGAGAAGCACTTAAAGGTTTTGCCGCATTCTTCACATTTGTAAGGTCTCTCTTCCATATGAATTCTCTTGTGGCTAATAAGGGTTGAGGAGTGGGTAAAGGCTTTGCCACATTCTTCACAAACGTAGGGTTTCTCCCCAGTATGAATTCTCTTGTGTTTACTAAGGGCCGAGATCCATGTAAAAGCTTTTCCACATTCATTACATTTGTAGGGTTTATCTCCAGTATGAATTACCTTATGTTTAGTAAGGTCTGAGAACCACCTAAAGGCTTTGTTACATTCTTCACATTTGTAGGGTTTCTCTCCAGTGTGAATTCTCTTATGATTAGTAAGTTCTGAGACGCACTTAAAGGCTTTGCCACATTCTTCACACTTGTAGGTCTGTCTCCAGTATGACTTCTCTTATGTTTAACAAGGCTTGAGGAGCAGGTAAAGGTTTTGCCACATTCTTCACATTTGTAGGGCTTCTCTCCAGTGTGAATTCTCTTATGATTAGTCAGGTCTGGGAACCACTTAAAGGTTTTGCCACATTCTTCACATTTGTAAGGTCTCACTTCCATATGAATTCTCTTGTGTTTAATAAGGTTTGAGGAGCAGGTAAAGGTTTTGCCACATTCTTCACATTTGTAGGGTTTTTCTCCAGTGTGAATTCTCTTATGATTAGTCAGGTCTGAGAACCACTTAAAGGTTTTGCCACATTCTTCACATTTGTAAGGTCTCACTTCCATATGAATTATCTTGTGGCTAATAAGGGTTGAGGAGTAGGTAAAGGCTTTGCCACATTCTTCACAAATGTAGGGTTTCTTCCCAGTATGAATTCTGTTATGTTGACTAAGGGCTGAGATCCACATAAAAGCTTTTCCACATTCATTACATTTGTAGGGTTTCTCTCCAGTATGAATTCTCTTATGTTTAGTAAGGCCTGAGCAACACCTAAAGGCTTTGTGACATTCTTTACATTTGTAGGGTTTCTCTCCAGTATGAATTCTCTTATGTTTAGTAAGGTCTGAGCAACACCTAAAGGCTTTGTGACATTCTTTACATTTGTAGGGTTTCTCTCCAGTATGAATTCTCTTATGTTTAGTAAGGTCTGAGCAACACCTAAAGGCTTTGTGACATTCTTCGCATTTGTAGGGTCTGTCTCCAGTATGATTTATCTTGTGTTTAATAAGGGCTGAGGAACAGGTAAACGTTTTGCCACATTCTTCACATTTGTAGGGTTTCTTTCCAGTATGAATTCTATTATGTTCAGTAAGGTTTGAGAACTTTTTACAGGCTTTGCCACATTCTTCACATTTGTAGCATCTATCTGCAGTATGAATTCTCTTCTCTATGGAAAAATCTGACAACCTACAGTCTTTGCCACATTCTTCACATTTGTAGCATTTCTCTCTGCTAAAAATTGTCTTATGTTCAGTAAAGATTGAGCACAACCCAAAAGCTTTGTCACATTTATTACATTGACAAGTTTTGCTACGGTTAGTTGACAAACATTGATGAATGCCATTACAACTGCTTTTCTGCCCCTTGCAATTACCCACATGTCGGTAGTCTTTCTTTAAATGTAAAGTATTAAGGTCACAGCTTCCAGATTTTCTCAGAATCACTTTTTGAAATGAATCCTTTATGTCGTGCTCCGGCAATATCTCTGCAGTAAAATGCAAAGAGCCAGCTGAAAAAAAAAAAAGAACCACAAAATTTCTCCCTCATCAGACTTAGGTGAATACACTTTACAAATATATAATTATACAAAGCACACTAACAAGGTGACACAATAAAATACCACAGGCTCTACTTCCTTTATAGACATATAAGCTTAACAGAAATATACTGACCAAAATGCCTTTGTGAGAAGTCTAAGACCCAGTTAAGCATTTGCAGCACCTCAAGTGAGAAAAATGCCAAGAACCACATAGAAGTGTAATAAAAGTATTTCATATTTACCCACCACAGCCATTCTTCATCCCATGATGACTTTAAATATAGACTCCCAATTCCTGTCTTCCCCCTCCAAAAATAAATAAAACAGTGGTACATGTGTTCATGCTTCTGGCTTTTTGAGACCTTACCAAAGACTAATTTCTGTATTCCATGACAGTGTTGAAAATAAAGGTGGTATACTTTGACAGCTTCGGACAGCAGAGACACTTCAGTATCATAGACAGAGAATGGGTATAGCAAGTGACTACAGGCAGAAGATCAAAGAAGTAAAGAAATAGAAACTGGAACAGCATTGCAAACCACCTAGAACTCTCTACTCAACAATACTAGAACACACATTCTTCTCAAGTACATATGGCACATTCTCAGAAGAGACCATACAACACATAAAAGAAGTCTCCATAATTTTTTTTTTTTTTGAGACAAAGTCTGTCTGTCACCCAGGCTGGAGTGCAGTGGTGCAATCCAACCTCCATCTCCAGGGTTCAGGCTATTCTCCTGCCTCAGCCTCCGGAGTAGCTAAGATTACAGGCGTGCCTCCCTGGCTAATTTTGTATCTTTACTAGAGATGGGGTTTCACCATGTTGGCCAGGCTAATCTTGAACTTCTGACCTTGGGTGTTCCGCCCGCCTGGACCATTCAAAATGCAGGGAATACAGGTGTGAGCCACCACGCCTGACCCTTGTAGTTTTTACAATTAAGAATAAAACAATCATTGACTAATAACCAAAAAATAAAAAAGTAAATATACAAGTCATAAAATAGGAGTAATATTTTACACAAGCAAACAAACACATAAATAATTATAATGGCAATATATGTATGACTGATTCATATCTGACTTCTGTCCGAATATTGTGTTAATGTATACAGAGTTGAATATTGGCATAAAAAATTATACATAAATAAAAACTAAAAGCACAATTAATTGTGACATAGCCAACTAAAACATGAGCCACTAAAATAGAGTGAAACAAAATTTAACAAAAAAATTAACCAAAAAATATTGAATCAACATAGTGTACTACTAAAAAATAATTATTCTAGATAGCCATGCATTTTAAATGTGACTGCACATTTATAAAGAGCACATATTTTGGTATTTTTGTTCAATTTCAACTTTTACTACATGTTCAGAGGCTACATGTCTAGGTCTGTTACATTGGTATATTATGTACTGCTAAGTTTTGGGATATTGCTACTACTACTCATGTAGACAGCATAGTACCCCATAGGTAGCTTTTCAGGCCTTGTCTCTTTCCTCCCTTCCTCTGCTAGTGGTCTCCAGCATCTATTGTTTCCATCTTTATATCCATGTATACCCAATATTTAGCTCACACTTATAAGTAAGAACACGTAGTATTTGGCTTTCTGTTTTTGCATTAATTTACTTAAGATAATGGCTTTCAGCTGCATCAATGTTGCTACAAAGAGCATAATTTTTTTTTGGCTGTGTACTATTTCATAGTGTATAGGTACCACATATTCTTTATCCAATCCACCACTGATAGGCAACTAGATTGATTTCATGTTGTTGCTATTGAAGACAATAAAGTTTGAATCACTAGTATACAGTGAAAGCAATAACATTTTATAGAAAATGCATTATAATCATTTATAAAAAGCTTTGATGAGAAAATATGATGAAATAGGCACTTAAATAATACTGGACATATTTATTATGTCATTAATATATAGCTGCTATTTTTGCACAAAATGTAAAGGCAATAAGGTGACCTTTGGAAGCAAAGCATTATATTACTAAATAATATAAGCAATATAAATATAGTACAATAGGATATAAAATAAAATGAACAATTAGAAATAAATTTATACAATTATGTAGATGAAGTTTGAGAAAAGTTGATGAAAATGCTGATAACATTTTGCATGCAGTAAACTTAAACACATAAATCAAAGATTTTAATATATGTGGTGTGCCTATTAATTATCTAATTCACTTTTTATATAACACATACATTTGTGTACATTAGCTCAGAACTTGTGAAATTACAGGCATAGTTGGTATACAGCAAATCAGAAAGAAAAAAATATATATAGGACACAGCCCTAGTAATCTTCATAGTAAAGAAGATAAAATTTAAAAATAATAGTTATTAAGAAAGAGGTAACAATTTCGAGTTTATTATATGCTGGACAGTGTTCTAAGTAACCTATGGTATTAGTGTTTTCATGCATTCTGTGAGCTGAGTAGATCAAATCAACTATTCCACAGTAGAGGCATTTGTCATACAGCATTTAAATTTCTAAGCTTAGTTCCTACTAAAATAAAGATATTTTTGAAGTGAAATAGATGTTTAGATTTTCTTGTACTTAATCAGATGCTTTGTGCTCTGATAAAAGTTATCACTTTCATTTTCTGTATGATCGGTTGACTGGAAATTATAAAGCAGAAAACATATGACATCTGTCCCTGGCCTCTCTCAAATCTCTTGACCAAATCTCAATGTCTCCCCTGCTCCTCTCACAGATGTCTAACATAAGGCACAAACAGATTTTTAAAAACAGCTTAACATAGTGGTCTCCAAAAATCTGCACGAATTTTCCAAATCCCTCAAAGCAACAGAAGAGCAGTTACATTATTTAGATCCTCACAGCATAAAAAGGAGTTTGTCTCTCACTGTGAATGCACCAGCAGATTATTAAATAAACTGAAGATTTAGAGAATTCAAAAGCCTAATAAGTATGCATCAAAAAATTTTCTTCCATGACAGTAAGAGGCTTTTCAAGAATCAATTCCATTGGAGACCAGCTTCCCAATCCACATTTTAAACTCTTGTTTTCTCCTTCGCCTTTGGACATTTCACATGTGTTATCTGCCAAATCATTCTGAGTGTATGGCTATTCTTTCCACTCTTTTCACACTCCAGTAATATTTTCTATGCTGCAGAAGGTAATCAGGTCTAGCTTAAAGACTTTCCAACACAACCTTTCTTTCCCTCAACACCAATTGGGCTAAGTAAAGCACAATCAACTCCCAGTACTACCCTCAGGAGAGATCTAGAACAGTCGGTCTGTTTAAAGTTATGAAATTATAGGAGACTGTCCAATTAATAGAGTCTGTCTCCCTTAATATGAAAATGATGGAGTAATGAGAATTATAGTTTGTATGTGCTAGAATAAAGGTGAATGCTTGTTACAATACTAGAGGAACTGCAATGCCACAGTCAACTAGGGAAGCAAAAGATTATAGAATCTGAAAAGAAAATGAGGAAAAATCTCTTTATCTTAGAAATTACACACAAAAGTCCAAAGACAATGGAGAACATGTTTGTGAAGCACTGAAAATCTATAGTCTGGCCCATTGTTATAGCCAGTCTTTAAGCAAGTCTTTAAATATTAGATTAGATGGCTGTTTTTAAGTTTCCAAATTTCAAAAAAGGATGACATGACATAAAAAAGACAGAAAACATACTCCACTTAAAGAAATAAATTTCCAAAACTCAATCCTTAAGAAAAGAAGATCTTTGCATTATCTGACAAAGATGTCAAAATAATGATACTAAGTATGCTCAATAACTCAAAAATAGAACAAAGAAAAAAAGAACCCAGTAGAAATTGTGGAACGGAAAAATAATTGTTGAAAAATTTTGTAGAGTCACAATAGAATAATTGACCAGAAAACAAAAATCAGAAAACTAAAGACATGTTATTTATAAATATTGAGTTGTGAAAAACAAAAACACACAAAAAAATTGAAAAACATCAACATGGAATATGTAACTTATTAGATACCATTAAGGAGACCAATATATTCATGAAAGCAGTCTTTGAAGAAGAATGCAGGGGAAAAGTCATAGAGAGGTTATTTGAAGAAAAAAGGGCCTAAAAACTTCCCAAATTTCAAGGTGATGAAAAAAAAAATGCTATCAATCAAGGATACTTAATCTGGGAGAAATTTACTTTAAAAAATAAGAAAAAAATAAAGATTTTCTAATATGAACAAAAGGTAAGGGTGTTTATTACCCTTAGAACAGTCTTATAAGAAACAGACAGACTTGGTGGTTCACACCTGTAATCCTAGCAACTTTGTAGGCTGAGGCAGAAGAAGAATCATTTTAGGCCAGGAGTTTGAGACCAGCCTGGGTGATACGGTGAGACCCCTTATCAAAGAAGAGACCTTTATCCTAATTTTGTTTTTCAGGGAGAGGGTTTTAAAACCTGCTAGAGCTAAAGATTGATTAGAGTCATTTTGAAAAGGCAGGCCCTCATTCAGGTGGCAAACTTGAAAACCCTTGGTCTTGGCTACAGACCAAGAAATGGTTCACCTATTTTGACCCACTTAAAATTCTGCAGTGACTCTATAACTATCTCCAGCTCCTTCCAGCCATAGTCAAGGAGTGGTTCTGCACATCCAGAGACCCAAAGAAAGATGCCTATTTGTGGTTACAGCAGTAGGTCTGCAGACCTTGGCCTTTACTGTGCTCTCTGAAACAGTTCAGTGACTCAGTTTCAGCACTGATAGTCACAGTTCGTGGCCAGTTCTGCCAATCTAGGAACCCAGAGAGTGACCTGAGGAAATCCTGCCACATACTCAGTAAGAAACACACATCAGGCACACCATATGCCAAACCTACTGCAGAACACTGCCCTAGTACTAGCCCTACAGATCAAAGTCCTAAAGGGAATTCAGTCTGCCAAGAAATAAGACAGGATTAACAACTACCCAGGCTCCTGGTAACAAACCCACTAAAGGCAAACTCCACAACAGACCAAGAAGCAGCCATGCAACTCACGTATAACCCCTCTCCACTGCATACCCAAAAAGATCCTATCAGCTAATTGACCCAAGAGAAGATTTGTACCTCCTGAAATCAGTCTATAAAATTGGAAAATTTAGATTCAATAAATCCCCTATTAAAATTTTAGTACAATTTTTCAAAGTAATAGAAAATTCAATCTTAAAATTTATATGGAATTACAAGAAACTTTAAATAGCCAAAGCAGTTTTGAGAATTAAAAACAAAGCTAGGGGCATTATACTTTCTAATTTTAAACTACATTGGAAGGCTATTGTAATAAAAACAGGATGCTCTGTGGATAAAAATGCACACCGATATCAGTGGAACACAATGGAGAGCCCAGAAACAAATCCATCCATGTAAGATCAACTCATCTTTGACACTGGGGCACTGAGAACACACAATGCAGAAAGTACAGTCTCCTCCATGCTTGGGGCTGGGAAAAGGGAATACCCACAAGTAAAAGAATAAAATTAGACCACTTTTCATACACTGTATTTAAAAATTAACTAAACATAAAATAAGGACTCTAATGTATGACAAAATTCTTAATAATCTTAAAAGAAAACATATTTTAAAACCTTAATATTGGTTTTGAAAATGAATTTGGGATACAACAGCAAAAGTACAGCAATAAAAGCAAATATAAACAAATTAAACTGCATCAAACTAAAACGCTTCTGCATAACCAAAGAAAAATAGAATAAGAAAACCGTATCTGATAAGTGGTTAGTATCAAAAATACATAAGAAACATAAGAAACTCATATAAGTAAAAGGCAACTATAATAATAGTAATAATAACAAGATTTAAAAATAAGCCAAGGACTAAATAAATGTTAATTAATGAAAACATATAGTTGGGCAACAGGTATGTAGAAAGGTGCTCAATGTCACCAATCTGGCAGATGCAAATTAAATTTATGGTAAGATATTACTTTATACCTGTTAGGATTGCTAACACCAAAAAGAAGATTTATAACAAGTGTTGACAAGAATTATAAAGAAAAAAAATGATGTACATTCTTGGTGATGTGTAATTTCTTAAAGATATTATGAAAACCAGTATGAAGGTTCTTTAAAAAATTTTTTAATAGTACTATTGTACAATTTAGCTATCTCATTTCTGCATATACAATAAATTTACTATCTCAAAGAAATACCTGCACCTCCATGTTCATTGAAGCATTTTTCACAATTATCAAGATATCAAAGCAATCTAAAGTGTTTGTAGAAACTGACTGCACAAAAAAAATATGGCATATATACAAAATAGAATATTATTTAGCCATAAAAAATAATAAAACCCTGCCATTCTACAGCATGGATGGACCTAGATGACGTTATGCTGAGTGAAACATCACAGAAAGACAAATACCGTATGATCTCACCTCTATGGAGAATATAATAAGGTTGGACTCCTAGAAGAAGAGAGTATAGAGGTGAGTGCTAGGCCCTAGAGGTGGGGAAAGTGGGATATGTTGTTCAAATGGTACAAATTTTCAGTGAAAAGACAAATAAGTTATGGTAACCTAAGGTACAGCTTTATGATTATAGAAAGTAATACTGTTAGGTATGCCGAATATTTGCTGAGAGATCTTAATTGTTCTCACTATAAAAAAGGTAAGTATGTAAGGTTATAAATTTGTTTGTTCCTTAATTTGATTGTATTAATCATTTCATTATGTATACAGATATAAAATCAATACATTATGTATAATATATAGGTATTCAATTATTATTTGTGAAAAAATTGACGTTACTGGTATTATATATGTGTCTGTCATACACATTCATATATACACGTTTATATACATACATATGAATGACAGTCACAGTAAGCTTTATACTAAATAAAATCACAAAATGATGTCATTTAAAATAAAGATTGAGAGTTTAATAAGTACTCAGCAATGTTGCAACCTCCCCAATGACATAGCATATTTAATAAATGTATGAAGTAGATACACTGAACTATATTACAGTTGAGGAATTTGGCCACATTTGCCAACATTTGTTTATATGAAAAGAATAACATTTGAAGTAATACTATTTTAGAGTTTGTTTCATTTAGGGAGATGCTTAGTGTTTTAATACAATTACTGAGTATAAATTTCTGTAAAATCACATTTGAAGCCTCTATAGAACAGAAAATTATAAACCAGGAAGCACACATCTTTTTGTGGTGTTCCTGGGATTTCTGATCCAAACTGCAATATCACCAAAACTTCTATATTTCGACATTATCCAAAAACAGAACTTAAAAAAACTGTTTAATATAGTTTCTCAAAAATAGATATTGCTGTTTCCCCCAAGCAATGGAAAAGCAGTCAAATCACATATTTTCTTTTAAGCCATGAAAAAGACTTTATCACTGTAAACTCAGAAAACACACAAAACCAAAAAAACAACAGCAGCAACAACAACAACACACATTACTGAAGGGGATGTACAGTGCTTAGAAAATTCACAAGAATGGGGAAAAAATTCCCCTATGTTAAAGCAAGAGAAAGAAATGAAGGCTTCTCAGAAATGATTTCCACTGGAGCAGAGCTTCTGGAAGCATGTTTAAACATCTGGCTTCCTCCTTGACATTGGGAACCGTCATTTATGTCATTTGCTTCATTCACTCCCACCTACCTGGGTGTTTGGCTACTGTCTTCTGTCTCTTCACATTCCAGGGCTCTTTTCTTTGCTCCAGACAGGTCATCAAGTCTGGCTTAAAGATAGCAAGACCTGTTTTATTAGAAAAAAATAACATGACTCTTGCTAGGATAATCTGATTACCAATCTAGTACTATGCTCAGTAGAGAAGAGAGAACATTATAGAAGACTCTAGAAAATTAATTCCAATCTACTGTTTTGTAACAGAAACTTCAGAATATTTAGAAAGTAAATTTGTGGGTTATTAGCTCTATTACCCAGTAATATTGAATCAAAAATCAGTTGTGAAAATTGCATTTTTAGGTGTGGGTAACAATATTTTACACTATTAAATTTCTGATATTACCATAACTTAGACTGAAATATACAGATGAGCTCAAAAAAGGGAAAGATTAATGTTAAGATGAAACATCTTAAAGATTATATTTACTACCTAAACAGATACCCAATTTTTTCTTTTTGAAGCAGGATTCTGAAACTCATTTATGCAAAGCAGAACTTCAAAAAAAAAAACAGGAGGAAATAAAATATTTAATGTAGAATATGAGATGTATACTGAAATTATTCTCACCCAAGGAGAACAGGTTTCCGTAGTTCTCTAACATCACATCCCTATACAAATGCTGCTGGGCAGAGTCCAGGCATTCCCACTCTTCTGGGGAGAATTCTACGGCCACATCCCTGAATGTTAACACTCCCCGAAAAACAAAACATATTTACCAAGTGACTAAAGAAAGAATTCTTGATTTGACAACAGGTAAAATGAGAGTAAAGAGAGCTGGTTCTGACTTATATGAGTTACTGGAGTTATCCAATAGGATACTTTCTAGCACAGAAATATTCTCTAATGTATTTTTAACTCTGAGAAAGGATGGCATAAGATCACGAAACCAGTGTATGTGCAATACTTTTCTTGATGATACAGTATAAAATGAAGGACATTAACACAGGCATGTACATTACTTAATGCTATATTTACATAATACAAGATGAGCTGTCTATACCTCCCATATGGAAACTTCATGGTGAGTTAAAAGCATACTTCTCACATCTTATTGTGTATAGCAATAAACAGGAGATCTTGTTAAAATGCAGATTTTGACCCTGAAGATCTAGGGTAAAGCTTGAGTTTTTGAATTGATAAGAAGTTTGCCAGTGGTATTGCTTCTGGCCCAAGGAGAATATTTTGTCAAAAATTCAGTAAGTGGCACAGCCTAGGTTTTTAGTTTATTTGACCAGTAAAGAAAGATGAGGGCCTTCATTTTCCATAGGAAGCTATATGCAAAGAGAAGTCAACAAGAAAGAAGAGCTGTCAGATTAAATGTGGCTTAATCTTGTTTTTGCACATCACTTGATAAAACTCAAGGTACATATTAAAAATAAAGAGTACAATAATTAACTCTAGAGTGAAAAAATATCTGTCAGAGAGCATTTTTACCAAGTAAATAAATGAAGATCAACTATATTAAAAGAAATTTGTATCCAGTGCTGATTAACAAAGGATATGACACTACTGTGTTATGATTAACATTAACACAAAAAAGGGTCAACTTAATCTGAGTCTAGTCATGAAGAAATATCAGTTTTAAGCAAAATTTAAGCTACAAATATCTCCCATGTTCTGTAATCTCTAACGGTGTATATAAATAAGTCTTTCTCTTTTTTGGTTAAACTTTTTTTTTTAAAGCTTTAAGTTCTGGGATACATGTGCAGAACACGTGGGTTTGTTACATAGGTATACATGGGTCAAGGTGGTTTGCTGCACCTATCAACCTGTCATTGAGATTTTAAGCTCCACAAGTGTTAGGTATTTGTCCTAACGCTCTCCCTCCCCTTGCCCCCAATCCCGACAGGTCTTGGTGTGAGATGTTCCCCTCCCTGTGTCCACATGTTCTCATTGTTCGACTCCCACTTATGAGTGAGAACATGCGGTGTTTGGTTTTCTGTTCCTGTGTTAGTTTGCTGAGAATGATGGTTTCCAGCTTCATCCATATCCCAGCAAAGAACATGAACTCATTCTTTTTTATGGCTGCATAGTATTCCATGGTGTTTATGTGCCACATTTTCTTTATCCAGTCTATCACTGATGGGCATCTGGGTTGGTTCCATGTCTTTGCTATTGTTAATGGTGCTGCAATAAACATACATGTGCATGTGCGTTTATAGGAGAATAATTTATAATCCTTTGGGTACATACCCAGTAATGGGATTGCTGGGTCAATATTTCTGGTTCTATATCCTTGAGGAATCGCCACACTGTCCTCCACAATGGTTGAACTAATTTACACTCCCAAGAACAGTGTAAAAGTGTTCCTATTTCTCCACATCCTCACCATCATGTTTCCTGACATTTTAATAATCACCATTCTAACTGACATGAGATACTATCTCATTGTGGTTTTGATTTGCATTTCTCTAATGACCAGTGATGATGAGTTTTTTTTCATGTTTGTTGGCTGCATAAATGTCTTCTTTTGAAAAGTGACTGTTTGTATCCTTTGCCCACTTTTTGATGGGGTTGTTTTCTTCTGGTAAATTTGTTTAAATTCCTTGTAGATTCTGGATATTAGCCCTTTGTCAGATGGACAGATTGCAAAAATTTTCTCTCATTCTGTTTGTTTAGTTTTTTTCTGGTAAATTTGTTTCTTTCTTGTAGATTCTGGATATTAGTCCTTTGTCAGATGGATAGATTGCAAAGTTTTTCTCCCATTCTGTAGGTTGCCTGTTCACTCTGAGGATAGTTTCTTTTGCAGTGCAGAAGCTCTTTAGTTTAATTAGATCCCATTTGTCAGTTTTGGCTTTTGTTGTTACTGCTTTTGGTGTTTTAGCCACGAAGTCTTTCCCACGCCTATGTCCTGAATAGTACTGCCTCAGTTTTCTTCTAGGGTTTTTATGGTTTTAGGTTTTACCTTTAAGTCTTTAATCCATCTTGATTTAATTTTTGTATAAGGTGCAAGGAAGGGGTCCAGTTTCTGTTTTCTGCATATGGCGAAACAGTTTTCCCAGCACCATTTATTACCTAGGGAATCCTCTCCTCATTGCTTGTTTTTGTCAGGTTTATCGAAGATCAGATGGTTGTGGATGTGTGGTGTTATTTCTGAGGCCTCTGTTCTGTTCCATTGGTCTATACATCTGTTTTGGTACCAGTACCATGCTGTTTTGGTTACTGTAGCCTTGTAGTATAGTTTGAAGTCAGGTAGCATGATGCCTCCAGCTTTGTTCTTTTTGCTTAAGATTGTGTTGGTTATATGGGCTTTTTTGGTTCCATATAAAATTTAAAGTAGTTTTTTCTAATTCTGCAAAGAAAGTTAATGGTAGCTTGATGGGACTAGCATTGAATCTATAAATTACTTTGGACAGTGTGGCCATTTTCATGATACTGATTCTTCCTATCCATGATCATGGATTTTTTTTTTCCATTTGTTTGTGTCCTCTCTAATTTCCTTGCTTTAGCATCCTAGAGAGGAAGTCTCTTCTAATTATTTTTTATTCAGAACTTTCTGAGTTATCCTGGGCAATAAAAACCATTCTCATTAAATGTGCATTTTTATAAGCAGTTTTGCATAGATTTAATGGAAGCTAAACAGTACATGGTCTCCTTCTTCAGTGATAACCAAGGACCTGATCCCATCTCAAACAGGAATCTTGGGCATCCACACCTTTCCACGTTCAACAGCCACAAAAGGAACATTTGTAATGCTGCTGGTTATAAATTCATGGTGACAATTTTTTCATGGCTTATTAAAAGCTATGATGTAGAAAATAAAGAGAAGGCTCTGGTATACAAGAAAGAAGTATTTCTCAGAGCCCCTTAACTATCATGAGAATAGAAAGTGAAAAAGGAGTTAAACTGATTGGGCAAGAACATCACAAGCAGAGAAGTTAACATTTGCAAGTTCTACACACATGATATTTCAGAAGAAAAAGTGGACACAGTCTCTTACTTCAGACACATTCACCTCAGAATAAGCCATTTCTTTATTTTTCTTCTCCTTCTCTGTGATCCCTTCCAGGTGTGATTATCTGCACAAATTAAACCTGTTTCTTGAGAATATGCCTTTGAAGCATCAGTGAAACTCCTTCCCTTGAAATCACCACACCCACAGGCAGAAGGTCCTAGAATTGCAGATAAAGTCTGCCTTTGTTTGTCCTTTATCACAGGAGAGGTTCAGAACCAGTAAACTCCTAAATAAAAACCAAAATGTGAGCTTCCCCTTTCCAACACTCAGTTGCTCTTCTCTGCCACAGATGCCAGAAATTTCTACTACAGCAATGAGAATATGGGCCGCAGTGACCTGCCCCTACCAAACCCACGCAGAGCAGTCTCTATGATCTTTATCTGGGACTAAAACTAAACTCACCTCTCGTGAAACTATCTGAAAGCACTCATGATTGACCCTGGGCTCACCTTAGCCTCACATGTGGCACTTAATTCAAACAACATGGCTGCAGGGGGGAAGTGGAGCAAGACGACTAAATAGCACCCTCCAGCAACCATCCCCCGGATAAAACACCAAGTAGAATGACTATCCAAATAAGAAGCATCTTCATAAGAACCAAAACTCTGGGGAGTGACCACAGGACCTAGTTTTAGCATCAAATCAAAGAGGCACTGAAGACGGTAACAAAGCTGTTAATTGCCAATAGCAGCCCTCCTCCATTCCCTGGAAATGCACCTTGGTACAGACAGAAAATCCGTGGGCTTACATAAGGGAGAGTGCAGTAATTGTGAGACTTAGCAGTAAAACTCAGTGCTGCCTGTCACGGCAGAAAGCAACATGGGGCAGAATTCAGCCAGAGCCTACAGAGGGAGCACTCAGACTAGCCATAGTCAGAGAGGAAGTGTCCATTTCAGTAATCAAAACCTGAGTTTCAGGTAGCCCATCACATGGGCTAAAGCACTCTGGGGTTCTAAATAAACTTGAAAGGCAGTGTAAGCCACTGGGACTGCAATTTCTGGGCAAATCCTGGTGCTTTGTGAGATGCCAACTGGGATGGCCCAGAAAGTGCCTGCATCATCCTTACCCAAGGCACAGGCAGTGCAGTTCACAGCTCCAGGAGAAAATCTTTCTTTCTACTTGAGGAAAGGGGAGAGAAGAGTAAAGAACACTTTGTCCCACAACTGGGACATCATCTCAGCCACAGTAGAATACAGCACCAGAAAAAGCCCTGAGGCCCCCTTTCTAGGACTTAGTTCCTGGGTGACAGTTCTAGACATACCCTGGGCCAGAAGAGAACACACTGCCTTGAAGGGAAGGTACCAGTTCTGGCAGGATTCATCACCTTTGGCCTTGAATAAACATCAGCAGTAACCAAGTAGTACTTCTTGTAGCCCTTGGGGGTTGAGACCTAGTGCAGTGCAATCCAAGCTGTGGCAGCCATGTGGAGAGACTCCTGCTTGAGGAAAAGAGAGGGAAGAGTAAAAGAGGCTTTGTCTTGAAGCTTGATTACCAGCTCAGCCATAGTGAGGAAGCAGTAACAAGATAGCTCCTGAGGTCACTGATTTCAGGCCTTGGCTCCTGGATGACATTTCTGGAACCACCCTGAGCCAGAGAAGAACCCACTGCCCTGAAGCAAAAGAAGCAGGCCCGGCAGAATTCACCACAAGCTGCCGCAAGATCCCTTGGGTCCTCACTGGATATCAGCAGTAGCCTGGAAGTACTTACTGTGGGCTCTGGGTGGTGGTGACCATGGGGAGTGGCTTCTTATACTTGAGAAAGGAGAAAAAAGAGTAGGAAGGATGTTGTCTCACGGCTTCAGTGCCAGCTAAGACAACGCAGAATAGGGCACCAAATAGATTCCTAAGGCTTCTGACTCCATGTTCTTCCTACCAAATTGCATTGTGCTACCCCCAGCCCAGGGTGGGTAAGAGCTCACTGCCCTGAAGGAAAGGACATGAGCCTGGCTGGATCCACCACCTACTGACTGAAGAGAACTTGGGTCTTGAGTGAACATCAGCAGTACCTAGGTAGTGGTCACTGTGGGCCTTATGTGAGAGCCAGTCCTGTGCTAGCTTTGGGTCTGACTTAGTGTAGTCCTAGTGATGGTGGCCACAGGGGTGCTTGTGTTACACCAACCTCAGCTCCAGGCAGCACAGCATGGAGAGAGAGAGAAATTCCATTTATTTGGCAGAATTAAAAAAATAGAAAAAGAGTCTGCCTGGTAACCCAGAGACTCTCTTGGATCTTACCTATGACCACCAAAGTGGTACTTCTACAAGTCTGCAAGGATCACAGTGTTATTCAGGTTGGGGTGTCCCCTAATGCAGATATGACTGCAATGATCAAAGACTTAGATTACAACACTCAATTCCCTTTGAATACTTGGAAAGCCTTTCTAAGAAGGACAGGTATTAAAAAGCCCAGAATGCAAAAACTAAAATAAATACCTAACTCATTAATGCCCAGACTTCAATGAACATCCACAAAAATTAGGACTATTTAGGAAAACACAACCTCATTAAATGAGCTAAATAAGGCACTAGTGTGCAAATCCTGAGAGACAGAGATATGTAACCTTTCAGACAGGAAATTCAAAACAGCTGTTTTGAAAAAGCTCAGCAAAATTCAAAATAACAACAAAAAAAGAAATTCAGAATCTGATCCAATAAACTTAACAAATTGATTAAAATCATTTTGAAGAATCAGGCAAAAATTCTGGTGCTGAGAATTCAAATGACATTGAAAAGTGCATCAGAGTCTCTCAACAGCAGAATTGATCAAGCAGAAGAAAGAATCAGTGAATTTGAACACAGGCTATTTGAAAAGATACAGTCAGATGAGACAAAAAAAAAAAATAGCCTCAAGAGGGCAATTCTAAGAGTTATGGCCTTCCAGAGGAGGTAGAGAAAAAGTTCTGGGTAGAAAGCTTATTCAAAGGGATAATGAGAACTTCATATATATATATATATTCATGTACAAGAAGGTTATAGAATACCAAGCAGAATTCACTTAAGTATGACCACCTGAAGGTCTTTAATAATAAAACTCTCAAAGGTCAAAGACAAAGGATTCTAAAAGCAGCAAGAGAAAAGAAACAACATTCAAACAAGCACCAATATGTTTGACCGTAGACTCTTCAGTGGAAATCTTACAGTCAAGGAGATGGTGACATGACATACTTAATGTACTGAAGGAAAAAACTTTTATCCTAGAATAATACACCCAGCAAAAATATCCTTCAACCATTAAAAAAACTAACAAGCTGAGAGATTTTATTAACACCCCCAGACCTGTCCTACAAAAATGCTAAAGGCAGTTCTTCAATCTAAAAGAATAGAACATTAATGAGCAATAAGAAGACATCTGGTACAAAACTCACTGGTAATACGAAGGACACAGAAAACACAAAATTTTCTAGCACTGTAAATATGGTATGTAAACTATTCATATTTTGAGAAGCCTAAAAGATTAGTCCATACTTATAATTATTAAAAATAATAACTTTCTCTACCTCCTTAAGGCCATAACTCTTATATTTCTACTTTTGAGGCTTAGTTATTCAAAATACTAACTACACAAGTTTAAGACATAGTATAATAAGATATAAATAGAAACGACAAAATGTTAAAAAGTTGGGAGATAAAGTTAAGCTGTATTTTTTATTAGTTTTCTCTTTGCTTGTTTGTTCATTTTTACAAGTGTTAAGTTGCCATCAGTTTAAAATAATGAGTTATAAGATGTTATTTGCAAGCCTCATGGTAACCTCAAATAAAAAAACTTATACTAGACACACATACATAAAATCAAAAAATAAAAAATAAAAAATAAAACATACCACTAGATAAATCATCTTCACTAAAAGAAAGAAAGGATGAATGGGAGAGAGAAAAGGAGAGAAAAAGAAAGAGAAAATACCACAAAACAAGAAATCAGATAACAGAATGGCAGACGTGTCTTTATTTATTAATAATAACACTGAATGTAAATTAATTTAACTCCTCAGTCAAAAGATAGATTGGCCAAATGGGTAAAAATAAAAACGAGACCCAACAATCCGTTTCCTACAAGATACACACTTCACCTATAAAGACACAGAAAGACTGAAAATAAAGGGATAGAAAAACATACTCCATGCAAATGGAAACCAAAAAAAGAGCAGGAATAGCTATACTTACATTAAACAAAACAGATTTCAAAAAGATACTCCATGCAAATGGAAACCAAAAAAAGAGCAGGGATAGCTATACTTATATTAAACAAAACAGATTTCAAGAAAAAAAACTATAAAAAGAAAACAAAAGTTATTATATTATAAAAAAAAGTGGTCAATTCAGCAAGAGAATATAACAATTGCAAGTTTATATGCATCTAACACTGGAGAACTCAGATACATGAAGTAAATATTAGAGCTAAAGAGAGAGATCAACCCCAATACAATAATAGCTAGAGACTTCAGCAACCCACTTTCAGCAGTAGACACATCATCCAGATAGTAAAATCAACAAATAAACATTGGACTTAATCTGCACTATGGACCAAATAGACCTAATAGATATTTACAAAGAATTTCATCAAAAAGCCACAGAATACAAATTCTACACCTCAGCCCCTGGGTTATTCTCAAGGACAGACCATGTGTTAGGTCACAAAATAACTCTTAAAATAAGCTCCCCCAAAATAAAATTATGTCAGGTATTTTCTCTGACGATAATAGAATAAAACTAGAAATCACTAACAGAAAAAACTTTGGAAACTATACAAACACAGAGAAATTAAAATATGCTCCTGAATGACTGGTGGGCCAATACAGAAATTAAGAAAAAAATTTAAAATGTTCTTGAAAGAAATGAAAGACATAATTATGAATATAGTGAAAGAAGTACTAAAAAGGTTTATAGCAATAAGTGCCTACCTCAAAAAAGTTTAAAAAAAAACTCCGAATAACCTATTGATGTATCATATAGAACTAGAAAAGAGCAAACCAAACCCAAAATTAGAAGAAAAAAATAAAAATTATAGCAGAAATAAATGAATACAAAACAAAATATCAAAAGATAAACATAATGAAAGTTAGTTTTTTGAAAAGATAAACAAAATTTACAAAACGTTAGCCCATTGGCTAAAGATCTGGGATTCAGGTTCCCATGGTGTTGGAATTACTTTCAGGTCTGAAGGTGCCAAGTGCATTGAAAGATGGGGCTGGAATGGCTGATTGCTCTGCTGTGAAGCTATTTTTCTACAAATCTGGCTGAACTGCTCTGGAAGGGACTGTGTATCACAAATAGGCAGAGAAATATTCTGCCTGCAGATTTTGGAGCAAGCCAAAGAGAGAAAAGCCTCTCTGAACTAAAGCCTTGTGCGTACCTCCTGTGTTTATATCCTGTATGGTAATTCTGTACAGTGTTTGGAAAGCATAATTAAAAACAAAATTATCTCCAACCTCAGAGACACTGTAAAATGGCAGAAGAAAATTGTTTTATTACATAATTAAACCAGAATGTGATATGCATCATAGGCAATCTGCTGAGATTACAAAAGCAGAAATAAAAATCACCATATTTAGTCTTTAAGTAGAAGACTTAACAGCATAATCTGTCATATATAGTTTATCCTAAATAAAACTATTAATTGAGAAGGCTATCTATATATTGGGTATATTCAATGAAAATTTAAATTGGCTATACTCAAAAGCAAAATAAGCTTTCCTTGCCTTCATAATATTTTATGAAGTTACCTACTGTCCAACAGAAATGTAAACCATTTACATTTCAACGCAATGGTTTCCAGGTCCTAGAGAAAGACATTTCTAATTTAAAAAGACTGACAAAGTCCTATTTACCTATTTAAATAATTCATATATATTTAATAGAGACACAAAACAAATTTACATGTAAAAATTTTCTAAAATTATTTTTAAAGAGGAGAGCAAAATGTCTTCTTTTATCTTCAAGTTGGATAATTAAGTCTGGTATTTCTAATTTGTATTTGCCCTTATAACAGCCAAGTCTAAGGCCATGACCTTGAACTCATGGACATCTGATTTCCAGTAGGCATTTGAATCAGGCACCTGAGGAGTGGCATTGGGTACAATTTGTTCTTATGAAAGAGGGTTTGGTCAGGAAGTAAAGGCAGAAGAAAGATGCTATGAAGAACTGTTAATGTGAAATAATTTGAATAATCAATAAAGCCTCAACGTCCAGTTTTAGAGAGTTTATTCAAGTGAAAAGCTAGAAATAGTCATCCAGGAGACAAAGGCTCTAGTGAAATGAGATGAGTGCTTCATAGGTGAAACTTGAGTTCTTATTACTACGGGCAAAAAACAAAGAAATTTAACAAGACTACAAGTTTCTATACAAGGCTGGTTTAAGATTTACAAAAAAATCAATCAGTTACAATGTATTTTTTCTACCTTTTTTTTACAACTGGTTTTTCTTTCCTTTTCAACCTAAGACTGTATTTAACATTTCATCTTAAGAAAATGCAATAGCCAGCCAGGTGCAGCGGCTCATGCCTGTAATCCCAGCACTTTGGGAGGCTGAGGCAGGTGGATCACGAGGTCAGGAGTTTGAGACCAGCCTGACCAACATGGTGAAACCCCGTCTCTATTAAAAATACAAAAATTAGCAGGGCATGGTGGCATGCACATGTAATCCCAGCTACTCAGGAGGCTGAGGCAGGAGAATCGCTTGAACCCGGGAGGCGGAGGTTGCAGTGAGCGGAGATCGTGCCACTACACTCCAGCCTGGGCAACTGATTGAGACACCGTCTCAAAAAAAAAAAAAAAAGACAATGCAATAGCCATAAGCAATAGGTTAATCTATAATGAAAGTCAATAGGGAAGGGTAAAGAGGTCTTCCATGGGGCACTTCAGCCATTTACAACAACTGACAAAAGAATACAGATGTAGACATAGGTATAATCCATAAACAGAAAAACAAAGGTTACAGCTGCCTTGTGACTGCTGCCTGCCGTATTACCCAGATCTTGTATTTACATTCCTTTAAGGCCTGGAATAATTTAGAATATCAAACAGCTTAAATTTTGAATTATTTAGTTTTACAGGACCTATGGGCAGGGGAAAGTCCAGAGTTAGTGGAAAGACTAAATTTGTGCTACAGATAGTGACTCAGAAAGGGTTAGGCGCTGGCTTACTTCTGTGTCTATACAGGTAGAAGAGACTATGATCAGGTGACTCAGAAGCCCAGTTGAGTGGATGGACCAGGTTGTTGACACAGATTTAGGGTCTGGGGACAGGGATAAGTCTAAAGTCCTCTAGGCACTTGTATTTGGCTGAAAACTCTAGGAGCAAAGAAAATGTAGATGCAATTTGTGAGCATGGAGATTAGTCCTAAGAGGGGTGTGAGCATATTATTATGTAGCGTGCATGTGGCCAGGTGGGCAGAATCACATACTGGTAGCTAAATGGGAGAAGGAGTCTGACCTCATAACTCACTTCCTATGTGTCCTCAGTTCCTGTTGACCTTGGGAGAAACATGGAATCACAGAACAATTTACAGTGTGACAGTCTTGTGTGCAGTAGAACAGAACCTCCCTTTTCTGAGACACCTGGAGTCTCCCTTCAGCCCAGGGCCTGCCTGACACTTGCTGAGTAACTCACAGGCACGCACATGTCCTTGGCTTCTGTTATTTGTTGATGATGGACCCAAGTGTCAAAAACATGAGCAAAACAACTCCATTTTCTTTTGAGTAACCCAGGGCATGTTGTGAGAAGTTATTATAGCATGAGCATGAAGATGTTTTTATCCCAGCTTTGTTGGAAAATTAACAAATCAAAAACAAAAAAAGAAAATGAACAAAATCAGCAACAATGGATATGTGGTAGGAATAGATGAATGCCTTCAACAATTATGCCATGAATCTATACTTTATTAAGTAATAAAGGAGAATATAACTGCATGAAGAGATCAGATTATGATGTTTTCAAATAGTTTGTGGGTATGTGTTTACTATGAATTTTTGTACCACAAATACCCCCGCTTTTAGGTATTTATTATTTTACGTTTTTAAAAAAATCAACTTTTATTTGAAGTCCTGGGTCACATATGCAGATGGGCAGCTTTGTCACATAGGTAAATGTATGTCATGGTAGTTTGCTGCATAGATCAACCCATCACCCAGGTATTAAGCCCAGCACCCATTAGCTGTTCTTCCTCATGCTCTCCCTGCCCCCTGACAGGCCCCAGGGTGTGTTGTTCCCCCAGTGTGTTCATGTAACTCATCATTCAGCTTCGACTTATTAGTATGAGAGCATGCAGTGTTTGGTTTTCTGTTCCTGTGTTAGTTTGCTGAGAATAGCGGCTTCCAGCTCCATCCATGTCCTTGTCAAGGACATGATCCTTTTCCTTCTTATGGCTGCATGGTATTCCATGGTACATATGTACCACATTTTCTTTATCCAGTCCACTGTTGAAAGGCATTTGGGTTAATTCCATGTCTTTGCCATTGTGAATAGTTTTTTTGTTTTACTTTTTAAAACAGTATACTGCTTAAGGTTAAAAAATACATTGTAAAAACATACTTTGAGAGCACTGAACCTATTGAAATGTAATCGTAAGTGTTTCATGCTCACCAAACTGTAGTTTAATATTTGTTATAAATAATTCTTTGGGGGCTGTTTTAACATTTCTTATCTAGCATTTTTTTAAATGCTTATTACTTCAAATGAGTGCCCATAATATGGTAAAGATATAGGAGATTTCAAATAAAAAAGAACTCACAGAATTTACATGTTTTGAGGAAAATGTCTCAGCTCTAATTGGTCAGAATTTACATAAAGGCAGATGTCTTTATACAAACACATACGACAGGAAAGCAGAGCAAAACTGTGGTTTGCACCAGGCAAGATAAGGAAAAAAAGAAGGAGCTAAAGAAGGGAATCTTGATAAACAGTGTGGTTGAGGACTAAGTTTAGGTGGCCCTAGAAAGGCCTTACTAAGAATTAGGAGGTTCTAGTAATTCATCGAGAGTGACTAAGTAGTTTTGTAAAGAGTAAACAGAAAGATGTACATTTTTTGTAGGATGAAAAATGTTGATGCTCCTACTAAATAAACTATAATCTATTCCAATAATTGACATGTTCTTATTACTGTTACTCAGTTAACTACACTAATAAGTATTTTGATTTTCAAGTCAGGATATTACTGCCTCTTAACATACTCAACAATAAGTTAAATAATATGTTATTATTCCTGTTTCACAAATGAGAGCTGTGAGACACAAAGAGTCTGTGTAACTTATGTAAGTTGACTTTTTAATTGTTGGGATAAATTTCAGGCTGTTTTTAAAACCAACTTTCTTCTCTATTAGATGTCTTTTGTCACATTCTCAGCCATAGTTTTAGAAATGTCTATATCTTCTCTCCTGCTCACACTATTTTGATGTCATGAGTTACTATCTTAGCACTTCTTAGAATAGTGCCTGGCATATCGTACACAGCATTATCAAACATGATTCCCAAAGGAAAAAAATAAAAACATAATTTCTACTTGTAGATGATATCAATATACCTAGCAACCCAAGAGATTCAACAAATATCAAGATTTAGCACAGTGGCAGGATATAAAATAAACCTGCTTATAAAATAAATATAAAAATCAATGCTCTATCATATTGAAACACCACTTTACACACATGACAATGGCTATTACACAAAAAACAACATAATCCCTAAAAGAGCAAGTGGTGTAAAGAAGAGGGAGAAATTAGAATGCTTTTTAACTCCTGGTACAAATGTAAAATGGTGCAGCCACTATAAAAACAATGTGGACATTTCTTGAAAAAAACAAACAAAATGAACATTCTTCTACTTAGAACATAGAATTATATGATCCAGCTATTTCATTACTAAATATATATCCAAAAGAATTAAAAGCAGGGGATTGAAGAAATATTCGTATGCTTGTGTTTATGGCAGCACTATTCACAATAGCCAAAAGCTGGAAGCAACCCACGTCTTCAGCAATGAATAAACAAAATGTGGTATTTACATGCAATGAAATATTATTAACCCTTAAAGGGGAAAATAAATTTGACACATGCTGAACCTTGAGGACAGTATGCTAACTGAAACAAGCCAATTCCAAAAGAACAAATACTGTATGACTCCACTTACATAACTGACTGAGAATGGTAGAATTCAGAGAGAAGGAAAGTAGAATGGTGGTTATAAGACAGTGGACAATGGGAAATATATAGTTTCAACTTTGCAAGACAAAAAGAATTATGAACATCAATGGTGGTTATGGTTGCAAAACAGTGTGAATGTACTTTATTGTCACTTTATGTACACTTTTTTTTTTTTTGAAACGAAGTCTCACTCCGTTGCCAGGCTGGAGTGCAGTGGCGTGATCTTGGCCCACTGCAACCTCTGGCTCCTGGGTTCAAGTGATTCTCCTGCCTTAGCCTCCTGAGTAGCTGAGACTACAGGTGCACACCACCAAGTCCAGCTAATCTTTCTATTTTTTAGTAGATACAGAGTTTCACCATACTGGCCAGGGTGGTCTCAAACTCCTGACCTTGTGATCCGTGAACCTCAGCCTCCCAAAGTGCTGGGATTACAGGCCTGAGCCACCGCACCCGGCCTATGTACACTTAATAATGGATTAAAATAATATATTCTATGTTATGCATATTTTACCACAATATTATTTTTAATAATTTTCATATAGAAAACCAGTGAAAATTTAGCAAATCTAATGAGGGGGAAAAAATGACATTACCAAAGCTACAATAAATACATCTAGGAGAAAATTTTAAAGAGATATGTAAAACATATAAAAGAACAACCTTAAAAGACCTTAAAAGACACAAAAATCACCTAAAAATTTTTGTAACATCCTAGAGACATCAATTTTAACACAATTTTAGGTATTTAACACAATAGACAAAAAGTTGATGAATAAAGGCAGTTGGCTCATAAATTTGAAAATAATATCATAAAAATGGAAATGTGCACTAAGACTACAGAGATACCTATTTTTACCTCTGTTATAAAAAATTCCACAATATTCAGTGATGTTGTAAAAAACAGACAATCTTCTGCAATCAAATTAGAAGAGAATATACAAAATACCTAAGCATTAACTTTGAAGCCTGGAAACTCAATTCTACGACTATACTGTGCAACAGAGCTTTACAAACATTAAACAAATATTTCTGAGGTTATTCCCTGTGACCTTATTTGTCATAGCAAAATAACAGACAGAGCAGCTATGTTTATTCATAGGGCAAAGGGTTTATAGTCTCATGCCACCATCTATATTAGAACACTCAGCAGCTATTAAGATAGAAGAGAGAGACCTTTGTGTGCTTGTAGGGAGCCTCGGTCATAGCATATTGTAAACAGCTGTGTCAATGTGAGAATGTGATTGTGGTGAGAAACATATATTGGTCTCTACCCCAGCAAGTTTAATTCCTGAGGTTCTAAGCAACCTCATCTTTCTCTCCTTTGGAAGACAAACCTGAAGATGAGCTTTTCTTTCACTGCATAGTCCAACCAGAAACTGAGGTGTGCTTTCAGATATGGGTGCGCATTGAGAGAAGGCCACCCTTGCACCCAGGGCATGGCTTTCGTTGCAAGCAGAAGCCAGCCCAAAACAGCTACTTACTGAGAGAGCCTCTGCATATACTAATTCCTGCTGTACATCTGTGCCTGCCCCACAGAGCCTGGCAGCTCATGGTTAGGGTATTTATGCCCAGATGGGTGTTCCAGAACAGCCTTCTCCCCCTACTGCTTCCACCCCTGTGCTGGATACACATAATCTATTAACAATGAGAAATCGGATACAACTTTTTTATCTGATTAATGTGAGTAACCTCTAAATTATTAGGCCCAGAGACACAGGAATGAGGAAGCAGTCATGTCCCGCCCACTCTGTGTATTAGTGTGTTTTCATGCTGCGGGTAAGACATATCTGAGACTGGGCAATTTACAAAAGAAAAAGGTTTAATGGGACTTAACAGTTCCACATGGCTGGGGAGGCCTCACAATTATGGCGGAATGCAAGGAGGAATGAGTGACATCTTACATGGATGGCGGCAGGCAAAACAAAAAAAAAGCGTGTGGAGGGGAACTTCTCTTTTTAAAACTATCAATCTCGGCCGGGTGCAGTGGCTCACGCCTGCAATCCTAGCACTTTGGGAGGCTGAGGTGGGCGGATCACAAGGTCAGGAGTTCGAGACCAGCCTGACCAACATGGTGAAACCCCATCTCTACTAAAAATACAAAATTTACCTGGGCATAATGGCACACACCTGTAATCTTGGCTACTCACGAAGCTGAGGCAGGAGAATCACTTCAACCCAGGAGGCGGAGGTTGCAGTGAGCCAAGATTATGCCACTGCACTCCAGCCTGGGGGACAGAGTGAGATTCTGTCTCCAAAGAAACAACAACAACAACAACAAACACAAACCTATCAGATCTCATGAGACTTATTCGCTATCAGGAGAACAGCATGGGAAAGACTTGCTCCCATGATTCAATTACCTCCCACCAGGTCCCTCCTACATGTGGGAATTCCAGATGAGATTTGGGTGGGGACACAGTCAAACCCTATCATTCTGCCCCGTGCCCTTCCTAAATCTCGTATCTTCACATTTCAAAATCAATCATGCCTTCTCAACAGTCTCCCAGAGTCTCAACTAATTTCAGCGTTAACTTAAAAGTCCACAGTCCAAAGTCTCATCCAAGACAAGGCAAGTCCCTTCTGCCTATGAGCCTGTAAAATCAAAAAGCAAGTTAGTTACTTCCTAGATACAATGGGGGTAAAGGCACTGGGTAAATACAGCCACTTCAAATGGGAGAAATTGGCCAAAACAAAGGGGCTACAGGTCTCACGTAAGTTTGAAATCCAGCAGGACAGTCAAATCTTAAAGCTCCAAAATGATCACCTTTGACTTCATGTCTCACATCCAGGTCACACTGATGCAAGAAGTGAGCTTCCATGGCCTTGGGCAGCTCCGCCCCTGTGGCTTTGCAGGGTATAGCCCCCCTCCTGGCTGCTTTCATAGGCTGGCATCCGGTGTCTGCAGCTTTTCCAGGTGCACGGTGCAAGCTGCAGTGGATTTACCATTCTGGGGTCTGGAGGGCACTAGCCCTCTTCTTGCAGCTTCACTAGGCAGTGCCCCAGTAGGGACTTTGTGTGGGGGCTCTGACCCCACATTTCCCTCCTGGACTGCTCTAGCAGATGTTCTCCACGAGGAGGGCCACACCCCTGCATCAAACTTCTGCCTGCGCACTCAGGCTGGGGAGGCCTCACAATCATGGTGGAAGGCAAGAAGGAGCAAGTCATATCTTATGTGGATGGCAGCAGGCAAAAAAAAAAAAAAAAAAAAAAGAGAGAGAACTTGTGCAGGGGAACTCCTGTTTAAAAAACCATCAGATCTCATGAGACCTATTCACTATCTGGAGGTGTTAGGATGAGTTTCAGTGATGTGTACCAGTCTCACAGGGTCTTCCCAAAAGAAAAACACCTGCAGAGACTTTCAGCTAAGCTGGAAGGTAAACATAAGCATTGCTCACCCAGCACTATAATCAGCAATTCTTGGGTGACACCTTGAGGAGTGATGCTCATACACAGCACACTTAGACCTGGTACACTGCTCTGGCCATGATCACCTTTGAAAAGTTTCTAAATTATGGAAAACTGATCATCAAAACCATGCCTTTCCTTCTAGGTAACATCCCTTAGAAACATAAGCTGAACTTATGTATAATACCTATGGAGCTTCACCTTGCAAATGCCTGGGTAAATAGACTGACATGACTTCAGATGACCCCAAAATGTAATGACAAAAATGAAGGTCTTTTGACATTTCTAAATTAATATCTTTCCATGCACAATTGGAAAAGGCAGGTTTTAGAATGAAATTTAATGAAAGGCCTTCTTTCTGTTTTGCCTGGCTAAATTCTAGTAAGAGATTTCAAAGTACATTTTAAGAGGGCTCTTTTACTTCCTCAAAAAAACCTTTTAAATGTTCAAACTGTCTGTTTGACTTTGCTGGAGGATTTACGATACATACTTTAACTTTTTCCAGTCTTTTCTCAGTCTCTAGGAGACGTAAATCTTACCATGTATTTGAAATGTTAACATCCAGAGAATTAGCAAAATAGCATTCCAGCTGAGATCAAATTGGGAAAAAAAAAAAATTGAAGTTTTTTAGACCAAACCTCAAAATTTTATCTCAGTGAATATCTCTAGCTTAGGCAAAAAACATTACCCACATAATAATTAATTAATAATGTATTTGTTTTTATTATTTTATTATTACTCTTGACCTTTTGGAGTATACATTTGTAAACTTGTCTACTCCCATAGACAGCTTTTTTCCTCCTGTTTTACCAACCATTTCTTAAAATCTTCTGTCTGGCCTTTGTGGGCAGATGGTAAGCTGAGAAGCTGAGATACTAGAAAATATGGCCTGAAAATACAGATTGTACTCCATTTGCGGTAAGCTGTGCTTAGGAGAAGTTTTGATTATACCAGAGCTACAATTTTTTTTGTTCTTTCTCTGAAGTTTTAAAGCCATACAGGATTTCTTGGATTTGGCCTCATGAATGTGTTGGTTTTTAGTCACTAGTTCAGATATGCCTTCAACTTAAAATTTCAGTTTATGTTTAGAGTGTAATAGAAACTTTTGTTGCTTTGTTTGTTTAGTCTCCTCTCCGGGACTAAATAAAACTGTATACTGTGGTTTGGAAAAAAGAAAACTATTTACTCAAAAATTCCAAAGATAAATGTTCAAATATTAAATAGTTTTAAATATTTTAAATACAGCTTTAAATAGTGATCACCCTATACCTCCAATAAACAAAAATGTCCCATCTCCAAAATTTCTTCTTGATGTAAATTTTAGAAAGAAAAAGTAAAGAAATGTTTTCTATTTACCTGGGTAAAATCTAAATTTAAAAAATTTAAAAGCTCTACAGTCAAAAGTCCATTTATTTAAAATTGACAATCAGGCTATATATACATACACACACACACACACACATATACATACATACACATACATACACACACATATTATACATACATAAATTTGAGGCCTATGGTTTTTTCATATAAGGTCTTTTGTCAACTGAATTTCTCTCTCCCTAAACTGGTATCTCTATGTGCCTGTTTCTTCTCTTGCTGACATGATTTTTGCCAAGGATAATGTAAAACTTTACTGGCTGTTTGGAAAACAAAATCTTCTCAAACTGTCTCATCTAGAATTAATTCTTCCATTTACTTCTATCTTTCTCATCTTCCACTTAAAACCTTTTGTCACTAAGGAGGACACCTAAAGGAAACTTCTAGCAGCCTGAGACCCCTTGAAGAACACAGATAGAGCGCCACAGGCTTCTCCTTCTTTGGCAGGGTACCTGTTTTTCCTCATGAAGCCCCGGAAGTTGTGGGTAAACAGGTTTTTTTGGGGCCTGAAGCTCTACTCCCTTTTACAATGAACTCCCTCTCTAGGGCTGTTAGATACAAACATGAGTAAGTTATATTTTGTGTCTACATATATGTGTATGTCTATAAATGTGTTTGTATATTATCTACATGGTACTGAATTAAAGATAAATAAGTTTTCATGAATTAAAAAAAATCCTAAATATTTTTCAAGAATATGTGAATTGAGTAAATCTTTTGGCAAATATGACTTGTTTGTTGATTTAATAAAAAACAGTGTCTTCTGACTTCTCAGCAAAATATGTATATATAGAAAAATATATATATGTAGAAAGTTTATTGCTTTTATAACTTGTCCAACACAGTAATACAAAAATGGATAATAGAAAGTTTAACTTCAGATGAGTGTATTAGTCTAATGTTTCATGAGATTTTACAAAAATAATTAAGAATAAATAAATAAAACAGATGTAAATGGGACAAAAGCTTAAAACTTACAATACTAATTGTTTTGTAATGTGTTTAAACAGTTTCTCAAATCTTTATGGAAACTATAATCTTAGATTGTTGCTAACCTACATTAAATAATGGCTATTCATTAAACATCTAGATTATCTCTAAATAAGATAAAATGCTAAGATATTAATTTTTAAATATTAAGTTTAAGCTAAATATTTTTGGTTTCTTCACAGAAACAAAAGATATTTTTGGTTTCTTCACAGAAACAAAAGATATTTAGATCTGTTAGTAAGTATGTCCTATTCCACATTAAAAATGTTTCCATTTAAAATCCTATGTTTCTAAAAATTATAAAATATTTCTAAATGTTTACTACATGACTAATAGTTAAAACTGCTTACTTCTCAGGCTTTCACTATATATTCAGATTACTAAAAATTAAAATTCTGGCTAAGATATAATAACTAAAACTATTGTTAAGGAGAGAAACAATTTTACATACAGAGTGTGCAAGGAAAATAAGATGTGTTTCTTGGTGAAAAAAATTATTTTAGAAAGAGACAAGAGGATGTGGTTTTTCTTAAAGAGAAGGCAATTTTGCTGGGTTTAGAGGTTAAAGAATACATAAAATTGAAAGAATAAAAGATAAAGAAAATGAGGTAAACTCAATGGACATAGAAAGTTGGAGAAAGAGAATAAAGAAAATGTTAAGGGGTTATAAAATGTTTCTAGAAATCTTGTATGGTCAGCTGACTGAGATTGAATACATCTGTTTATAAGGTTTTCTTAAAATTAGCTTTAATAATATAATAATACAAGAATAAAATTTGATTTTCTTTTTTAAACAAGATTTTTATGAAGAAAAAGATTTACTTCAAATTTGTTGGAAGGAACCATATTAGATTTTCTTGGCCAATACCTGTGCCACTAAATTGAAGGCCAATATCTTTTAGAATATTTGGTCACCGCCCTCTCCATACATAGCTCTGCAAAAACCCAGCACTGGACAAATTCTCTCTAACTTTCTGCAGCCTTGGCCACCAATCTGTTTTAGATGAAGATTCTATTTGAAAAAAATCTGCTAATTATCTGCCTGGCTTTCAAAGAACACCTTCATGCATTTTATTGGAAAAAATGCTTTTGCCTTGGTGAGGTGTCACCTCCCATGAACATATGATTTAAAATATTTTTATAAGCTTAGAAAGAATTACTGATAAAATTGTTGCATCCATTGCGGCTTGAAAAAAAAAAGCTACTGATTTACTGGCTACAATTATACTAGACAATCATATTGCTTTAGGTTACTTATTACCTGAGCAAAGATATGTATGTATAGTGGCAAATACCTTTTTATTGTGTACACATAAATATTTCCTATGAAGTAGAAATTTTTCTAAAAAATGAGTTGCCCACTGCCACAAATTCTCCACTCTGCACAAGACAGAAACTGATGTTTTCATGAATGTTTTGTAATTTACGTGTTTATCTACCACACTTTCTTGTAGAAATGTATTTATTTTTCTGTAGGCATCATGAGAGAGACATTTCCTCTGTCTTTTCCCAGGTAGCATTCCCAAAGCTAAGCCGTGGGATTCTGTTTGAAATCATGCTAAATAGAACAGACCTCAGAATCTTACTACATTCACTGTGCAATACATAAAAGGTAAATGAGAATTTTTAACCAATGGAATATAAACTACTTTTTTTTCTGAAATCTACCTCTTTTCTCTTAGAAAACATTTGTGGTTTTTTAAAATCTTTCAAGCTCTAATGATAAAGTCCATCATACAATTAATGAAAAACTGAAGTTGAAATAAGTGAACATATATATTGAAGATGACAAACACAGGGAGAAGCAGTGCTGACTGGAACACAGATGTATTAGACTCACGTGTCAATCACTTGAGAGATTGTCCCACCCCCATTCTGCTCACTAAAGTACTTGATCTTCACTCTCCTAAAAGACACTGCACTTGCCCCCTGTGTGGCGGACGTGTATTTTGCTTTGCAAATTTATACACTCCCTCACTAGGGTGGGTCTTTCCTGTACTTTGGGACAGTTATTCTCCTTCACAAGCCTGAGAGAAACCAGAGGGCAAGATGCATTTGTGCCTTTTCCCCTCAATACCAGCACCTGATTGGTTGACCACCAATGTGTCTGCAGAAACAAAAGCTAGGGTTGACAGGGAAAAAATCTTAATGTTAAAGCAGTTAGCTTTTTAGACGAAGGGTATATCAGGAAACTGCTCTCAGCACGAGGGCATCCAGCTGCTCCCCTGAGAGGCTCCACCCAATACCTCAGGCTCTTCTCTGAAAGGAGATGACCCAGGGGCTGATGTTTGCTAGACACTCCAAGAGACATGGTTCTTGTGGGTATCTTGGATCATCCCCAGAAAGTTGTAATACCTGGTATCAGGAAAATACAGGAGAGTGGCTGAGGACACATCACCCTGCAAAGGTTCCAAAGACATTCTGGGAAGCCGCGTGTGCCTAGAGAAGATGAGAGGAGATGCGCAGAGTGTCAGGTGATTGCTCTTTGCTTTGCTTTCCTGTCATGTGAAATGTTCACGAACAGACGAATATATTAAAAAGAGCCACCTACTGCTCTCTTAAACAAAAATAAACAATTAAAATGCCAAGTCCGTTTTGAAATTAAATAAAGGACTAATAGTTGATAATGTGATTTAGACAGGGATAGTTGGCATTGGAGAATGTGGGAAAGAAATTGGAAATGTAGAATTTTCTACAGTCCCTATAACAGTTAGGATGGGAGAAGTTTTGGATTTGAGACCCTGCTTGCCAAACATTTGAAAATTGCAGACAAAACCAACGACCCTGTAGAGCATTAAAATAACTAAATAGCTGGCAATTAGGCTGAAATGGCCATGATGCTCTGGGATGCTGCCTAAGGAAACCTAACTACGTCGAAGGAATTTCTTGCAAATTACTAACTTTGAGAAAAAAAAACACAAAACTTAGGCTTAACCAACCACAAGCTGCCAATAAAGCTCTAAGTACATAACCAGGACATTTCCACCGGATGGGTGCAAATGCAATACATAACTGTAACCAATCAAATATTGAATCTGGTTTGTTTCCTCATACCTCTTACAAAAGCCTTTTGTTCCAAGTCTCTCCTTTGAGCCCCCAAACAAACCATAGTTGGGTGTTCTCTGATTCATAAATTGCTGTTTGTGCAAATAAACTGTTTGTATTAATCGGTTCTGGCATTACTATAAATGCCTCAGACTGGGTAATTTATAAGAAAGAGGATTAACTGGCTCATGGTTCCACAGGCTGTACAGAAAGCATAACACCAGCATCTGCTTCCTGGGGCCCCACCCAGGAAGCTTAACATCCTGGTGGAAGGTGAAGCAGGAGCTTGAAAAGAAGGCAAGGGGGTTGCTATACACTTTTAAATAAGAACTTCAGGGAACTCACTCACTATCGAGAGGTCAATACCAAGAGGAATGGTGCTAAACTATTCATGAGAAATTCGCGCCCATAATCCAATCACCTTCCACCAGGCCCCACCTCCAACATGGGGTATTACATTTAAATAGCAGAGTTGGGCCGGAAAACACTTCGAAACTATATCCTAAAGATGCCTCAATTTAGGCTACAGTGGCTCATGCATGCAATCCCGGCACTTTAGGAGGCCCGAGGGGGGCGGATCACCTGAGCTCTGGAGTTCCAGACCAGCCTGAGCAACATGGCAAAAACCCGTCTCTACAAAACAAACAAATAAAAAACAAAACCACAAAACCAGGCGAGGTGGCGGTGCATGTCTCTCTAGTCCTAGCTACTTGGGGGGCTGGGGTGGGAGAATCATCTGAGCCCAGGAGGTGGAGGCTGCAGTGAGCCGAAATCTTGCCACTGCACTTTAGCCTGGGCACAGAGTGAGACACTGTTTCCAAAATAAATAAATAAAATAAGCCACAATTTTTAAAAGGAGAAAGGAGGAATTGGGGACCCCAAGGCCCACTGCTTCTTCCACGGAGGAACTCCAGACCCTGAATGAGGATTCTCGTCTTATGACCTTCCCATCGTCCCCGCACAATCTGGAGGAGACTCGGGATTGCGACACAGAGTGCCCAAAAAGGCTCTGGGCTGGAGAGAAATTCGTGTTTATGGACAAAACAAGACGCTCGGGTTTTGGCTGCTGGCTCAGCTCCTAATCTGCGACGGAGGAAGTGAGGACTGAACTGTGCCCACGGGGACTCGGAGCTGCTCCCGAGCCGACCGCGAGGCCAGGATCCCATCGCAGCCAGTTCCGGCCAGATTCAAACAGCCTCTTTCTCCTTCTCGGGACACCCCCTCCGCGCACTCACCATTTCCCAGCCTCCGGATGTTGCGCCTTCCTCCCTATGGATCTCCCAGTACCTGCAGGTCACACGATAACAAGGGCTATGGTAGAGTCACCGAGGAGCTAGTGGAGCGGAAGAGATGGAATAGTACAGACGGGTACCGGACTCAGGGCCTGGGCGCTAGGAGACAAACGCCTTGCCATATTGAAGAGCCCGCCTCTTCCTCTCTAGCTGCGCACCTGATTGGGCAGTTTTCACGCTAGCACCACTGATTGGCTGGGGTTCTCAGCACCACTGATTGGCTGGGGTTCTCCGCCCCACACATTTAGACCCTTATCGACAGGAGATGTAATGAGACACTGGGCGGAAGAGGAAAGAGTGACAGGTTTTTGCCTGCAGCATGTTCAGGCAGAGATTTCTCCTTGTGTTGGGGGCCTGGCCCTGCCTGAGGGACATTTGTATTTAACGTTGCATATAAGATTATATCACTTTCTGATTATATTTACCTGTGTGTGTCTATCAATTTCTGAATTATAGTTACGTGTATGCTGCAGGCCCTGTCTCAGCATCCTTTCTTTCCCTTTAGTTGCAGGAGATCAAAGTCCTCCAGGAGATGCAGCTGCTCCAGCTGGCTGCAGACAATTATCACCTTTGGTCTGTGAAGCAATTTTGGGTCTGCTTCCAATTAATGGAGTGTCTCAGTGAGACTGAGAGGTGAGGGCCTAGCAGATTGGTTAGAGGTGCCACTCGCCCAGGCCTCCCAAGACACCGTGTCTCTTTCCCACCAAAGCTGAGCCTGCCTGAGGACCTAAACAAGCATAGAGAACCAAGATGGGACCCTAGTCAGGGATAGTGCTGGGCTGCGGGTTAAAGCCAGCTAGGTCAGGGCCTCCAGGTGTGGGAAGAAGCTGGCCTCTTCTCTAGGGCCCTGGGCAAGTCACTGCCCTCTTTGGGCCTCTGTTTTCTTATCCAAAAAATGTAGGGATGATGAGCCTGAGAGGGGCTAATGATGAGCTTCAAAGGAGAAAAGAACTTTGAGAGTGCTTGTGCCTGGCTCTTCCTGAGATGATGAGAACAATGGTGACAGCTACATATAACGGAGTCCTCACAAGGCCCAGTGACGTAGGTGGTTCCCATCACACTTTCAAGTTGAGAAAACAGTCTCAGGGAGGCCTGGCTGCATGCCCAAGGTTCCACATACAGAGGGTTGCAGCAGGGAGTGAATCTAGAATCAGAGCTTACTGGAGATGGCAGGAGCATTGGACCAGCTTACTCACACCAGTTATCCAGGATACCAGGTCAGTGTAACTGGGCATAACTGGGTGAAGGGAGCATAGTATCACTGACCTTTTCTTTGACTCTGGCAGGTGAAGACATCCATGCTGGCCACCCTAGAGAAGAAACTACAGAGAGGCCAGACGAGGCTAAAGCAGCAAAAAGGCAGGGTCCCTGTGATGGCGAAGAGCTCCAGGGAGTCAGAGGGAAGAGGTCCTCCCTCCCAGCCAGAGGCCTCCACATCAAAAGAGCAAGGGGCCTTTCTCCCTCAGCCCTTCCCTCCTGTGGCAACAGTCCCTGAAATGCCTCTATAAGACAAATCTGAGTAAAGGCGTGGAAGAGCTGGATTTGGGAAATGGTGGGGGCAGGGACCACATAACATTGTGACTTGTTAAAATCTCACCACAGAGTTAACATGGGAACATGGGGGTGCTTCATGTTTTTGGAGGCCAGCTAGGAGGAGGGGAGAGAGTTGGGGAGAGGCAGCTGAGTGTCTCTGGCTTTTTCAAGTGGAAGATGTGGATAGGAGGGTCCAGGAGACAGGGGATTCTGAGACTTCAAGGGACAGGCCTTGAATGGACACCCAAAAGTGGATACTCATCGCCATCACCACCCGATGGCACAGGGTGTTGCCTCCATCCTGGGCACATTTTCCAGTTGTCTGGTGATGGGATACCCTGCCAGAAAGGATTATATGGATGGGAGTGAGCCTGGGATGGGCAGGGCTGGAGCCAGGATCCTGAGGCTTGGGAGAAGAGAATCCAGGATTACATCCTTAGATCTCAGCACTTGGCAAACCTCCTCTCATGAGAGCCTCATGGCTACCTCTGTGAGCTGAGGTGTCAGGCCCCTCTTCCCTATGAATGTTGAAGATTCCACATCAGCCACCAGTCCCTGATCCCAGGGTGGTGAAGCTGCAGAGCTGCCTGCTTGCAAAGCCCAGTGAGGTTTGGCCTGAGCTGGACTCAGACTCTCCCTCAGGTGGTGCCAATGGAAGGAGAGTAAACTTAGACCTCTCCAAGGGCAGTCAGCTCATATGAGGCTGAGCACTTTTTTAATGGGAGCCTCCAGTTTTTCTGTCATCAGAGAGAGTTGGGGTGGGAGGTCCCTGAGCCTCAGCTCCCATTGTTCCGTTCTTTGAACCCCAGAACCTGATGCAGACCCACCTCCTGCTTTGTGCACGTTCCCTGACCCTGGTGGCCCTGGCAGTAATGCAGTATGAAGGGAGTGGGGAGGGGACCTAGTCTAAGGGTCTAAGGGGCCTTTCTGATGAACACTGGCTGTCTGACTTCCAGGGAAATGTGAATAACACCAAAAAAAAAAAAAAAAAAAAAAAGGAAGGTGAGCAGCTGGGGCAACATTGGGGGAGAGTGGAGAGGTGAAAGTCAGAGATGCCCCCGGGGAGAATACTCTATGTATCTAACTTATTTATTTATTAATTTTGATATAGAGTCTTGCTCTGTTGCCCAGACTGGAGTACAGTGGCATGATCTCTGCTCACTGCAACCTTCACCTCACAGGTTCAAGCGATCCTCCTGGCTCAGCCTCATGAGTAGCTGGGATTACAGGTGCATACCACCACATCCGGCTAATTTTTTATATTTTTGGCAGAGATGGGTTTTCACCATGTTAGCCAGGCTGGTCTTGAACTCCTGAACGCAAGTGATCCACCTGCCTTGGCCTCCCAAAGCGCTGGGATTACAGGCATGAGCCACTGCACCCAGCTTAACCTTTTCAATAAATCTAAGATGCAGAGGATGGAGCCTCTGCAATCTCAGATTTAGATTCCATCCTCTGCATCTTAGATTTATTGAAAAGATTTGATACACAGAGAAAGAGACCCATCACAATGGAGGATGTGAGTAGGGGACTGAAATCAAAAACCGGTTCCTGGAGGAGGGACTTTCTGTATCCAACTCTGGAAATAGGTTGGGGCTGCATGGCATTAGAGAACAGGAAGAGGCCCTTAAGAGAAAAGCCCCAGAAACCAGCCCCTGTTAACCTCTCTTCCCCACAGGTTCCCTTCAACATTTTTCACCCAGGCCCCATTAGTAGGAAGTTTACTCTCCTTCCATTGGCACCACCTGAGGGAGAGTCTGAGTCCAGCTCAGGCCAAACCTCACTGGGCTTTGCAAGCAGGCAGCTCTGCAGCTTCACCACTCAGGAAACAGGGACTGGCGGCTGATGTGGAGTCGTCAACATTCATAGGGAAGATTCATAGATTCATAGGCCTGACACCTCAGCTCACAGAGGCAGCCATGAGGCTCTCATGAGAGGAGGTTTGCCAAGTGCTGAGATCTAAGGATGTAATCCTGGATTCTCTTCTCCCAAGCCTCAGGGTCCTGGTTCCAGCCCTGCCCATCCCAGGCTCACTCCCATCCATATAATCCTTTCTGGCAGGGTCTCCCATCACCAGATAACTGGAAAATGTGCCCAGGATGGAGGCAACACCCTGTGCCGTCAGGTGGTGATGGGGATGACTACTCACTTTTGGATGTCAATTCAAGGCCTGTCCCCTGAAATCTCATAACCCCCTGTCTCCTGGACCCTCCATCCACATCTTCCACTTGTCCCTCCCTTTAGCTGCAGGAGATCAAAGTCCTCCGGGAGATGCAGCTGCTTCAGCTGGCTGTAGACAATTACCACCTTCAGCCTGTGGAGCAATTTTGGGTCTGCCTCCAGTTGATGGAGTGGCTCAGTAAGACTGAGAGGTGAGGGTCTAGCAGATTGTCAGAGGGCATGGAGAATATTTGTTTTGGACCAGCTGCCAAGAGCCTGTGGCCATGGCTCCCTGGTCAGTGTCAGGCCCTGCTGCATGATGACCCCTGGGACCCAGCACTCCAGCTGGGCAGGCACTGGGAAGGAGGCCAGGGATGTGGCTTCTACTAGCCTCACATCTGCCTCTGTACTGTAGCTACAACCTGCCTGTCAGCTGGATCTCTTATCCCAGTAGTCCAGCAACACCACCCTCCTGGCCATGGAGAATATGCCATGATAAATCTTAGGGAACACTGAGTGCCTGGACCAGCAGGAGCAAAGTACCTTAGAGCTCAGTGACATTTGGGCTAGGCATGGGATCCGGGTGTCAGATTGCTACACTGGGCTCCCAGCTCCACCACTGACCATCCCTGTGACTGGGGCAGAGGACTCACTACTATGGTACTTGAGGCCCCATTGTCATAAATATAATGGATGCTGCCAATTCCTTTTTCTCATTTATCTGTTTATTTATAATCACCATGTACTACTGATCTCTGTTGGTATTTTTATTCAAAATTAATAAGCATGTGATACATTTTTTATCATTCTTCCTCATGATTTCTCTACTATATGATTCCTCTCATGTGTGGTACTTAAGAGTAAATCCATAGAAACACAAAGTAGGAGTGTTTCCCAGGGGCTAGAGGGAGAATAACAAGGAGCTGTTGTTTAATGGGTACAGTTTCAGTTTCAAAAAATGGAAAATGCTTTTTATACATGGAAATTATTATAGCAAATTAATGAGTGTCCTTAATTCATCTCAACTGAAACCTTTAAAATAGTTAAAATAGTTAGTTTTATGTGTAATTTAACATAATGTATAAAATTCTTTTAAATTTTTATATATTTTTTTTAAGAGACAGTCTTGCTCTGTTACCCAGACTGGAGTGCGGGATTGCAATCATCACTTCCTGCAGCCTTGAACTCATGGGCTTAACTGATTTTTCTGCGTCAGCCATCTGAGTAGCTGGAATGACAGGCACATGCCACCATGCCTGGCTAATTTTTAATTTTTTTGTAGAGAGAGGGTCTCACTATATTGTCCAGACTGGTCTAAAATTCCCAGCCACAAGTGATCCTCCTACCTTAGCCTCCTAAAATATTATAGGCTGAGCATGTTGGCTCATGCCTGTAATCTCAGTGTTTACATATCTGCAGCAGGACTGATGAATATTACAAATGTGATGTACAAAAGAAAGTAGATGTAAAAATATACATACTATATAATGCCATTTATGTAAAATCCAAAAAGAATATAAAATTGAGGTTTTGGCTTTCAGTAATGGTGGAGTAGCTTGTTGAACAATACTCTTACAAATAACAATGGTAAAATCTGGATACAATGTCATATATTGTCATATAGAAACACACATCTATATATCATACATAGGATATATGTACGGATAAGAACTGAATGAGAATTTTAGCTGTGCCCACTGAAAGGGAGAAGGGTATCTGAATTTGAATCCAGCCAAATTAACTCCCTCTTCGAAAAATAACAACACTCTTCAAAGGAATACAACAGAATGCAGAGTCTCTATAAGTATTATTTATAGTTTTCAAAATACAATTTTAAAATTTAAGAGACATGAGAAGAAACACAAAAATGTTATCCATACACAAGATAAAACATAGGCATTAGAAGCTATCCCCAAAACGTCCAAGATGTTGTTATCAGCAGTCAAGTATTTGAGAGCAGCCATTAAAACTATACTCATGGGGTGAAGAAAAAACATTCTCATAATGAATGAAAAAATGTGGAATCTCAGCAGAGAAATGCACATTATTAAGAAGAACCAAATAGAAAGATAATGAAATTTTAAAATAGTACTTTTAGGTTGATTCATAGATTAGAAAAAGACAGAACAATAGAAATTATTCAATCTGAAAAAAACAGTAAAAAAAGTTTGAAGAAAATGAACAGAGTCTTACCAATAAATGTGGTACAAAAGTAACAACTAATAGCTGAAAACTATTGGTCAAAACCCCCAATTTTTTTTTTTTTTTTTTTTTTTTTTTTTTTTTTTTTTTTTTGAGATGGAGTCTCACTCTGTCGCCCAGGCTGGAGTGCAGTGGTGCGACCTCAGCTCACTGCAAGCTCTGCCTCCTGGGTTGACACCATTCTCCTGCCTAGTCTCCTGAGTAGCTGGGACTACAGGTGCCCGCCACCACACCTGGCTAATTTTTTATATTTTTAGTAGAGATGAGGTTTCATCGTGTTAGCCAGGATGGTCTCGATCTCCTGACCTCGTGATTCGCCCACCTCGGCCTCCCAAAGTACTGGGATTACAGGCCAAAACCCCTAATTTTTATATCCAAGCAAAGTCAACAAATTCCAGAAAGAAAATCCAAGTAAAACCATACCAAGGCCATAGGCCATATTGTGATTTAAGAAACTGGCAAGACAGGGCTTTCAATTGACTTTCTATGATTTCTATTTACTATTTATAATGATGGAAAATAGGTTATCTTTGAGACTTTTTATCTTGGAGAAAGTCTCACATATCAGGCATAGATGACTAAGGGTTATTAAAGGCAGATGACTTTCTAGCCTTGTTTTAGAGTTTTAATTTCTTACTTTGGAAATAAATTTGTTTCTTACAAGTCTTGTAGTAAAAATGATTCTCCAGAAAGATGTGCCCAGGATATTATCTCCTGCTGCATCCTTCCTGTGCAGAATTAAAGCTGTGTGTACTTCAATTTCAGAAATGTACAGTATGAATTACTTAGAGTTAATCTGAAAAACTAAAAGAAAAACATGGGAAGAATTAAGATATTACTGTGATGTTCCTTCAGCAAATTACTAAAAGTGGTTCCAGAGAGATATTTTAAAATGATTATTAAAAGAGTTTCTAAGGGAGCCCTATTCAGGGCAAAAAGACATTGTACATTACCTCAGTACACAAACTTTCCTAATGTTTTGGGAAGGACCAAGGGTTCTGTTTTGTCCTATTGGCCCGTGTTAACACTAAGACACCTGATTCCTGGGAACCAACCTATGTGGGAGTCACAAAAGTGGTGGATGTGGCTCCCAAAATGGCTTAAAGGGGTCCTTTCTCTGTGAGGCTGAGTTTCCTGACTGTACGAAGGAGTCAGGCCTTTCCCCTGTGACATTTTCTCCTCTTTATTACGGTGGCAGGAGCATCCCTGCGAGAGGCCTGACCCAGGTGTGTAGGCCAAGCAGCCAGCCCGGAAATCCAATGGGGTGTTCTTGGGGTGCAGAGGAGGATTTGTGACAATCCAGACACAGAAAAAGGAAAAGGTGGCTTTGAAGAGACAAGTGCAAAGATACCAGAGATGGGGTATTGTCATTTTAGGCAGTGAATTGACGGTTTCGCTTACCAGGGAGCTCCCATCGTGGGCTCCCAAAAGGCCTAACAACTGCTAGGCCCACGGGCCATTAGCTCCACCTTTACGGAGAAGCTGCACTATGCATGTCAGAAGCGGCGTAGGCAGGGATGAGGGAAAGGAAAGATGTGCGCTGAGCTGAGTTGCGGGAGGGTAAACCTAACTACGTAACCCTGAGCAGGCTGTGAGAGGCTCCTTGCCCCTTGCAGATTTGTGAAAAATCAAACTTCCGCACAAGAAGCCGGCATTTCAGGTAGGGGCGATGATGTCACAATCACAGGTTGAGATCTGCTGCCCAGGCCATGCTTGCTCCCCGCAGGCAGGCGAGATTTCGGAACAGCCAGGACCTCCTCCGCAAAGGGGAACCGCTCTAGACGCGCAGAGGGGCAGAGTTGAAACGGGTGCCATCACCGTACATCCTGGGAGCTGTACTCTCTTAACCGCTCCTAGCCCCTTAGTGACAAAGCGACAGTATTATTTCGCAGGGCTGGGGGCGGGCGAAGCCTTGGGGACGCGGCGGTGCGCGCCTCGCTCGCCATGCTGGGAGTGGTAGTCTCTTTTTTTTTTTTTTTTTTTTTGAGACGGAGTCTAGCTCTGTCGCCCAGGCTGGAGTGCAGTGGCGCGATCTCGGCTTACTGCAAGCTCCGCCTCCCGGGTTCACGCCATTGTCCTGGCTCAGTCTCCCGAGTAGCTGGGACTACAGGCGCCCGCCACCACGCCAGGCTAATTTTTTTTGTATTTTTAGTAGAGACGGGGTTTCACCGTGTTAGCCACGATGGTCTCGATCTCTTAACCTCATGATCCGCCCGCCTCGGCCCCCCAAAGTGCTGGGATTACAGGCGTGAGCCACCGCGCCTGGCCTGGGAGTGGTAGTCTCTTAACCGCTCCCAGCCCCTTGTTTGCAGGACTGCAGGACTACAATCCCAGCATGCTCCGGGCTCCGGGTTGGGGCACAGCCCTCAGAAAGAGAGGCAGGGCGCTGCGCACCTCGCCGGGCATACGGGCGTTGTAGTCTCTCAACGACTCCCGGCTCTTTGGTCGCCTGGCTGCAGGACTACAATTCCAGCAGGCACCGGGCTCAGTGGGAGGGGCAGGGTGGTGTGGACCTGGCAAAGCAGTGCTGCCCGCTCACCCCCTGCTGCCTCCTTTCCATGGGGAGTGAGTTTGGAGAGGGATATGAGGGATAAATCTGGGCTGGACAGTGAGAAAAGTGTGACTCTTCTAAGTACACCTCGCTTTTGCCCAAATCTGGCAGGTCCCACCTCCGACTGAGCAGCTCGGTTTCCTCTCTTTATCCTTACCCGCTGGTCTTCCCATGACATCGCGCCGCCTCCAGCCCAGGGAGCCGCCTGCTTTCCTAAAGTACTGCGGAAACTGGCCTGATGTCTGTCTGAGACATTGTACATTGTGCCACTGGCCTCTGCTTACTCCAGGCAGAGCGCCAGTTCAGCAGCATTTGGGAGAAATTTGCTGCCTAGCCCGCCCGTATACAACTTCAACTTTCAACTTTGGGCTGTGGTTTGGTGAAAATGTCAACCTCACTGACCCCTTTTTCGTGGAAGTGGAAGTTGAGACATTAGGGACAGTAATTATTGGCTTACTGGGATCTGCTAAAAGCAGAGGAGAAAGCCCCAATATTTCCAGGCATGTGTCTGGTGGGCCATTTTCACCTACCCATTTATGGATCTAGGCCTCCAAAAATCAACCTAAAGATGATGATTGTTTTGATATTTTACACGTGTAACCATGGGCCTCATCTCACCTGAGACCTGACTGGCTAGCTCTGAAAGACATGGATGGTGACCAGCTCTCTCTGGAACAGATGGTGCTCCAGCTTTGTGGGAGCAACTTTCAAGGTGTGGATCACTTGAAGGTCATTTGAAACCTGTGAGGTTTAACATCTCTGCTTTGGATGGAAAGCTCATCACCTACAGCACTCAGGGATGTAACTAAACTTGCTGGGACTGATGTGTTGAAATTTTTTGTCTAGACAGTGGAAACATCCAGGAGCACTTCTGCTTCCATGTAGCCTCTTAATAATTGATGTCCCTAAAATCCTATGTCCTCAGAAACAGATACTTTCAGCTGAATGCAGTGGCTCAGGCCTGTAATCCCAGCACTTCGGGAGGCCAAGGTGGGTGGATCACCTGAGGCCGGGAGTTCGAGACCAGCTTGGCCAACATGGTGAAATCCTGTCTCTACTATAAATACAAAAATGAGCTGGGCATGGTGGCATGTGCCCGTAATCTCAGCTACATAGGAGGCTGAGGCAGAAGAGTTGCTTGAACCTGGGAGGCAGAGGTTGCAGTGAGCAGAGATTGCACCACTGCACTCCAGCCTGGGCGACAGAGGAAGAAAAAAAAAAAGGAAGGAAGAAAGTTACTTTCACAAATTTGGTACCAGCTTTCTTGTTTTTATATCTAATCTGTAAAAATCTGGGTGTTAATCTACATGAAAGTAATAGTTCATTCATGTCACACTTCCAATAGTTTCTCATTTGTGATTTCTGAATGTGGTACACTATCAAAAAAGGGAAAACATGATTGTGACCATTGAACTCTATTACTGTACTTGTGAAGCTTATGAAGAATTTACCACTTCAGGATTAATTACACCTGGGTTCATCGGTGCCTTTGTAAAGAAAGGAAGAGAAACCATGGGTCACCTATGCAAGTGGCAAGATGAGGAAGTATAGGGAGACGACAGCAGAATACTAGGGCTTTGCCCTGTCTGTTTGTTTGGTTTTTGAGATGGAGTCTCGCTTTGTCGTCCAGGCTGGAATGCAGTGGTGCAATCTTGGCTTTCTGCAACCTCTGTCTCCTGGGTTCAACTGATTCTCCTGCCTTAGCCTCCCGAGTAGCTGGGATTACAGGTGCCCACCACCACACCTGGCTAATTTTTATATATTTAGTAGAGACAGGGTTTCACCATGTTGGCCAGGCTGGTCTCAAACTCCTGACCTCAGATGATCCACCCGCCTCAGCCTCCCAAAGTGCTGGGATTACAGGCGTGAGCCACCACCCCCGGCAGGCTCTGCTCTTTTTAACAGTAGGGCCTCTAGGGACAGTCTGTGTGGTAAAGTGCATGCATCCCTCCCCAGTCCCTCAGTATTCTCACCCTAGTCCCTGTTCCCTCTTTAGGTAATGGTGTCTGATTACCCTTGCCCACAAGTGTCAAAAGGGAATGTTGTAATGTAAGCCTATCCATCATTTTAAAATGAGGATTAATGGAGAGGAGAGTCTTCGGACCTGTGTTTAGAAGCACTGATGTTTAGTGTGTGCTGTCTCATGGCAGCTATCTGAGAAAATTGGTCCTGATGCAGCCACAGCTGCTATGCATAGAGCAGAAGCTCCTTGCAATTTGGTGTCTTCTGGTTAGATTTTGTGGCTCTGACTCTCCTCTGCTCACCCACTCCTGGTAGTATCTGCCGGCTTGCCTGGTTTGTTCCACTTCTTTCCTGTTAGCCTGTTGTGTAACTGTATTTCACAGGGTCTTTAGGGATTCTAACCTCACCAGACTAGTCACTGGACACTGGCCATGTGCTTATCTTGCTGGAGCCCCTATGCTCATTCTTTCCAGTGGAGCTATGAAGAATTCAACTTACTTGTCAGTCTTCTCATTTGGGTATTGCTGGACTGTTTAGGAAGCAGGGAATCTTGTCTTTGGTCTCATTATTATTTCTTTTGTGTATTTCAAAGTCTGATAACTTTTTTTTTGGGGGATAAAGTCTTGCTCTGTTGCCCAGGCTGGAGTACAGTGGCAGGATCTCGGCTCACTGCAACCTCTGCCTCCCAGGTTCAAGTGATACTCCTGCCTCAGCCTCCCAGAGTAGCTAGGACTACAGGTGCCCACCACCACCATGCCCGGATAATTTTTGTATTTTTGGTAGAAATGGGGTTTCCCCATTTTGGCCAGGCTGGTCTCAAACTCTTGACCTCAGGTGATCCACCCATTTCAGCCTCCCGAAGTGCTAGGATTAAAGGCATGAGCCACCGTGCCTGGCATCTGATACTATTTTATTAGTAATGTGGACACTTGCAGTAAGAGCCACTTTTAAATACTAGTGAATTTAGGCTGGGCATGATGGCCCATGCCTGTGCCACTTCACTCCAGCCTGGGCGACAGAGCGAGACTCTGTCTGAAAGAAGAAAAAAAAAGATAGTGAATTTAACTCTGGCAACAACTTGATGAAGTAGGCATGGATCCCCATTTTACAGGTGAGGAAACTGACACCCAGAGTGGTTGAGTCATTTCATTAACACCAAACAAGTTTTTGGTGCATTTCAAATTGTAACCTAGAAATCTTCCTCTAGGATATCTAAGCCTATCTAATATTCTACTTTGTTTCTCACTGCCAGAGTCCCCAAAAGTACAAATCTCATTCTGACTCCATTTTTTACTTGTTGATACAAAACTGGCAAAAAATAGCCTCATGGTGAGGGAGAAAACTAGCTGGAGTGGGGCCTTCCCTTTTCTATTTCTTACCTGTTGCGGGAAGTCAGGGACCCTGAACGGAGGGAACTGCTGAAGCCGTAGCAGAAGAACATAAATTGTGAAGATTTCATGGACATTTATTAGTTCCTCTAATTAATACTTTTATAATTTCTTATGCCTGTCTTTACCGCAATCTCTGAACATAAATTATGAATATTTTATGGACATTTATCACTTCCCCAATCAATACTCTTATAATTTCCTATGCCCGTCTTTAATCTCTTAATCCCATCATCTTCGTAAGCTGAGGATGCATGCCGCCTCAGGACGCTGTGATGATTGTGTTATCTGTACAAATTGTTTGTAAAACGTGTGTTTGAACAGTATGAAATCTGGGCACCTTGAAAAATAACAGGATAACAGCAATTTTCAAGGAAGAAGGGAGATAACCATAAGGTCTGACTGCCTGCAGGACCAGGCAGAACAGAGTCATATTTCTCTTCTTGCAGAAAGTGAATAGGAGAAATATTGCTGAATTCTTTTGCCAGCAAGGAATAGCCCTGGGAAAAGAATGCATTCCCAGGGGGGAGGTCTCTAAAATGGCCGCTCTGGGAGTGTCTGTCTTATATGGTTGAAGATAAGGGATGAAATATGCCCTGGTCTCCTGCAGTGCCCTCAGGCTTGCTAGGATTAGGAAATTCCAGCCTGGCAGATTCTAGTCAGACTGGTTGTCTGCTCTGGAACCCTGCTTCCTGTTAAGATGTTTATCAAGACAATGCATGCCCAGTGGGACATGGAACCTCATTGGTAATTCTAATTTCACCCTGGCCTTGTGATCTCGCTCTGCCCTTCTGCCCTTGTAATCTTTTATTGCCCCTTGAAGCATGTGATCTTTGTGATTTACTCCCTGTTTGTACCCCCCTCCCCTTTTGAAATCCCTAATAAAAACTTGCTGGTTTTGTGGTTCAGGGGGCATCACAGAACCTGCTGACATGTGATATCACCCCTGGAGGCCCAGCTGTAAAATTTCTCTCTTTTGTACTCTTTCTCTTTATTTCTCAGACCAGCCCTCACTTAGGGAAAATAGAGAAGAACCTACGTTGAAATATTGGGGGCTGGTTCCCTTGATACTTACCCTTGATAATTGTTAGTTTTTTTGAGTGTGCTCGAGCACTGGTGGAGCTGGCCAGTCCTCATCTGAAAAGTATATTATGTAAAGTTAATCCATTTACTTTTTGCAGGTGTGATTTTTATATCCTTTTTTTTTTTTTTTTTTTTGGAGGTGGATGCAGTCTTGCTCTTGTTGCCAAGGCTGGAATGCAATGCAATGCCGAGATCTTGGCTCACTGCAACCTCTGCCTCCCAGGTTCAAGAGATTCTCCTGTCTCAGCCTCCCAGGTAGCTGGGATTACAGGCACCTGCCACCATGCCCAGCCAATTTTTTGTATTTTTAGTAGAGACAGGATTTCATTATGTTGGCCAGGCTGGTCTCGAACTCCTGACCTCAGGTGATTCACCCATCTCAGTCCCCCAAAATGCTGGGGTTACAGGCATGAGCCAGCGTGCCCAGCCTTATCCTAGTTATTTTTCTGGGTTTTCTTTTACAAGTTCCTGCTGTACGTTAAAATACAATGCAAATATTGATGAAAATAAAACTTTTTCCCTCCTACTAAATGGTAAAAACACTTTTTTTTTTTTTTTTTGAGACAGAGTCTTGCTCTTGTTGCCCAGGCTGGAGTGCAATGGCATGACTGTGGCTCACTGCAACCACTGCCTCCCAGGTTCAAGCAATTCTCCTGCCTCAGCCTCCAGAGTAGCTGGGACTACAGGCATCCGCCACCACGCCTGGCTAATTTTTTGTATTTTTAGTAGAGACAGGGTTTCACCATATTATCCAGGCTGGTCTTGAACTCCTGACCTCAGGCGATCCACCTTCCTCAGCTCTGAGCCACCACACCCAGCCGAGGTGGGTGAATTTCTGGGTTTTCTTATAAAATGTCACAGGAGATTATGACACAAATATTTTATAAAGCCTTTGGGTGGTATGAGCTGTGTCATAACACAGTCCAACAAGCAGGTGAGATTGTGACTCTCATAGGCACATCCAGCCAACAATGGTATTATCATTCTTAAACCTAGACACAACCCACTGGTGAGGTTATAAATCTCACATATGGATGCAGACCACAGTTGGAATCGTGACTGTCATATGTGGATTTGGCCACAGGTCAAATGGGAAGTCATTTCTTGACTAACTCACAGGCACAGTGTTGTCTCTTATACTTGGACCAAGCTAGTAGAAGAGATGTTGACTCTCATTGTTAGGCTTAGGAAATGGGGATGGTTCTGGGTTTTTCTACTTGCACAAAGGTCACAAAAATCACAACACTCATGCATACAGCATAATGCCCTATGGTGGTACAGAGAGTGTCAACACAGCCCAATACAAAGTTGAGACTTATTCTCATACGCACAGCCAGCTGACAGAATTGTCACCCACACACATGGACAGATCCCACTAGTGAGGTCCTGACTTTGCCTTGTGGACAGGGTTCACAGTTGGAATTCTGACTGTCATATGCAGATCTGACCACAAGTAAGATTGTGACTCATTTCTGGACCCAGCTCACAAACATGGTGATAACTCTCATACCTGGACCCAGGCAATAGAAAATGTGTTAACTTCTACCTGGGCTTAGGGTAACAGGTAAGATCTTAGAGCCATACGAACAAAGTTCACAGAGCAGAATTCCACTCTCGAGCATATTATGTGAAGATCTCAGATGGTACAGAGAGTGTCATAACAGAGCCAGAAATATAGAGAAAATTGTGAATCTCATATGCATACCCAGCCAACAGTAAGGATGGTCACTCTCCCATATAGACACAGCTCACTGTTGAGATTCTGAATCTCACACCCAGAGGCAATGAAAAGTTTAAAGTTTGACTCACATACATGCATGTGGTCAACAGGTAGGATAGTGACTCTGAGACCAAGATTCAGCACCCTGGTGAGGCTGTGCCTATCTTATGTGGACTCTCTGTTTGCAGGTGGAGATGAAGCTCTCATGGACGGATCCTGTCCAATGTTAAGACTGTGTCTCATGTATCTGGATGCAACTCACCAGAGGTGTTGACTGTCAGACCTAAAGCTGGGAAATATGTAGAACTGTGAAATTTATTCCTGGTCCTTCCCACAGGTGTGATTGTGGCGCATACTTTCACACAGCACCTAATTTATTTTACTAATTCACTTGGGCCCAGCCAACAGTTGGGACTGTGACATATACCTGGATCAAGTACCTAGGTGATGTAACTCTCCAGCCTGGGCCTTTCCACAGGGTGCATTGTGACATATCTTTGGACTTATCACCTATGTGATGTGACTCTACTTTCTTGCCTTGTCTTGGCCTCCATTGAGAATTGTGACATATTGCTGGGCCCAGTACCTAAGTTATGTGACTCTTCTTCACTGCTTGTGCACTTAGAAGGGATTGTGACATATTGCTGGGCCAAGAACCTAGGTGGTATTACTCTCCTGTCTTCAGGGGAAATTGTGACATGACTCTGGGAAATTTTCCATGCCTTCAGGGGAAATTGTGATGTGACTTTGGATTTATTACCTAGATGATGTGAGTCTCATCTCCTGTGTGGGCAAGCCCAAAGTGGTCATTGTGACCTATCTCTGGGGACATCACAGAAGTGGTATGGCTTTTCTCTCATTTCAGGACCCTGGTCTCAGTAGGTAGGGACTGTGACTTATCACTAGGCCCATAACCTAGGTAATGTGACTCTCCTTTTCTTCCTGTGTCCTGTCCCAGTGAAGATTATGACAAATTTCTGGGCCAATCAGGTATGTGGTATGACTCTGTGCTCTTTCCTGGGCCCCGCTAGCAGGGAGCATTGTGACATATTGCCAGGCTCAGCACCTAGGTAATGTAACTCTTCTTGCAGCCTGGGTTCTACTTACAGAAGGGATTGTGACATATTGCTCAACCAAGAACTCAGATGATGTGACTCTCCTGCCTGTGCCCTGCGTGCAGTGGGCATTATGACATATCACTGGGTCTAGCACCCAGGTGATGTGACTCTCCTGCCTTGTTCCTGCCCAAATGTAAAATTGTGGCATATACCTGGTTCCAGCTCAGAGGCACAAGAATGACTCTCTTACCTGGACACAGCCAGTGGGAGATATCTTGATTTCTGTAGCCAGGCTTAGGCCACAGGTAATGTCCTGGGTCTCTTACATGTATAAAGTTCACAGAACATTACAACACTCAGGACTATCATAGGAAGCCCTAGAATGATACAGAGAGTTTCTAACAGGGCCTAGCTAACAGCTGAGATTGTGACTCTTGTATGCAGACCCAGCCGACAGGCTCTTCTTTCTTACACATAAACAGAGCCTACAAGTGAGGCACTTAATCTCACACGTAAAAACAGTTGCAAGTTGGATTTGTTACTCTCATATGTGGATCTGGTTTCCAGGTGGTTTGGTGACTCTCGAACTATGACTCAGCAGACCTGTGAGGCTGTGAGTTCCCTATCGGAATACAATCTGCAAGTGAGATGGGGGCTGTTGTGCATGGATTTGTGCATTGTTGAGACTGTAACTCCTTTACCTGAACCCCACTCACAGGAGGGGTTGCCTCTCATACACGAAGCCAGGACTTGTGTGAAACTGTGAAACTCATTTCTATACATTCCCAAGTGTGTGATTGGGAAATATACCTTTGCCCAGAACCTGAGTGATCTGACTCTTTCCTAGGCCCAGCTCACAGATAAAATTGTGACATATACCTGACCACCCACCTAAGTAATGTGAAACTCCTTCCTGGGCCCTGCCTGCCAAGGGCATTTTTACATTTCAGTGTGACCAGCAGCCACCCAGGTGCTGTGACTCCCCTGCCTGGTCCCTGCCTACAAAGAGCATCGTGACTTACCTCTGGGTTCATTACATAGATGATGTGACTTCATTCTACTGCCTTGGCTCTGTGCTTAGAGTGCACTGTGACATTTAGCTGGGTACTGCACCCACGTAATGTGACTCTCCTGACTGAGTGCTTCCTACAGGAAGCGTTGGGACCTATCACTCAGCCCAGCACCTAGATGATGGGATTCCCCTCTCTTGCCTGGTTCCTGCCCACTGGAGAGATTGTGACTCATTGCTGAGCCCAGCGCCAAGGTGATGTCACTCTCTTGCCTTGGCTGTGCCCATGGGGACCACTGTGACACCTGTCTAGGCTAATTACTTAGGTGAAGTGAGTCTCCTTTCCTGCCTAAGCTCTGTCTAGAGGACGGATTTTGATATATCACTGGGCCCAGCAGCCAGGTGATGTGACTCTTCTGCCAGGGTCCTGCCTACAAGGGGGATTGTGACATGTCTCTGGACCAGCACCCAAGTGATGTGTCTTTTCTGGCCTCTCCCTCCCCACAGGTTGTATTGTGCCATATACCTGGGACCAAATTACAAGCACAATGATGAATCTTTTACCTGGAGTCAAGATATGTGCAGGATGGTGAAACTTGTCACTGGACCTTTCCACAGTGTTATTGTCACATATACCTTTGTCCAACATGTGAGTGATTTGACTCTGCAGACTGGGTCCAGTTCACAAATAAAATTGTGCCATATGCCTGGGCCAAGAGCCTAATAGGTGTGACTCATGTGCCTGGGCCCTGCTCTCAGAAAGATAGTGACATTACACTGCACCCAGCACCTAAGAGGTGTGATTCTCTTCTTCTACATGGGGCCGGCCCACAGCAAGACTTGTGACATATCAATGGGTGATGTGACTATCATTTTTCTTCCTGGGCCCTGCCCACATGGATAATTGTAATATATCACTGGCCCCAACTATTAGGTGATGTGACTCTCTTGTCTGGGATTTGTCAACAAAGGACATTGTGATATATTTCCTTTTTATTTTCCTAGATGGAGTCTTGCTCTGTTGCCCAGGCTGGAATGCAATGATGCAATCTCAGCTCACTGCAACCTCCGTCTCCCAGGTTCAAGTGATTCTCCTGCCTCAGCCTCCCAAGTAGCTGGGACTACAGGTATGCACCACCACGCCCAGCTAATTTTTTTGTATTTTTAGTAGAGACGGGGTTTCACCATGTTGTCCAGGCTGGTCTTGAACTCCTGACCTCAATTATCCGCCATCTTCAGCCTCCCAAAGTGCTGGGATTACAGGTGTGAGCCCCCGTGCCTGGTGTGACATATTTCTAAGTTCAGCGCCCAAGTGCTGTGACTTTCCTGACTGGGCCCTCCCCACGAGGAGAATTGTGACATATCCCTGGGCCCAGTCCTTAGGCCACATGACCCTCCTTTTTATTTTACCTGGGCCCGGCCCACAAAAGTAATTGTGACATATCACTGGGCCCAGCATCCAAGAAATATTATTATGCTGCCTAGGCCCTGCCAACAGAAATATCCCTGCTTTTTTCATATCCCTGCTTCAGCACCAAGTGATGTAACATGTTTTCTGGTTCACACCCACAGATGTGATTTTGACATATACCTTTTCCTAGCACCTGAGCAATTTGCCTCTTTAGCCTGGGTTAATACCACAAGTAGAATTGTGACATATACCTGGCACAGGCACCTAGGTGATGTAACTCTTGCCTTGGTGCTGTCCTCAGAGGGGATTGTAATATATCACTGGGCCCAGCACCTGGTGGTGTGGCTCATGTCGTTTTCCCTGGGCCCTGCCCCAGTGGGGATTGTAAATATCCCTGGGCCCTGTATCCATGTGATGTGACTCTCTTGCCTGGGCGCTGCCCACAGAGGCACTGTGACATCTCTGGGCCCATCCCTTAGGTGGTGTAATTCTCCTTTTGTGCCCAGGTGCTGCCTTCAGGAGGGATTGTGACATATGCCTGGACCAAACACCCGGATGATGTGACACTCCTGCATGAGCCCTGCCCTAAGGGGATATTTTTACATGTTGCTGAACTCAGCCTCTAGGTGATGTGACTCTACTCTTCTGCCTGGGCCCGGCCCACAGAGGGCATTGGAACATTTCACTTGGCTCAGCACCAAGAAGATGTTACTCTCCTACCTGGACCTCTCCCACAGGGGACACCTAGATGATGCGATTTTTCTTCCTGTTTCCTGCCCAGACTTCAAATGGTGATGTATATCTGGGCCCAAAACACAGGTAAGGTAATAACTCTCATAGCTGGACCAAGACAATAGAGAGATTTTGACTTTTGTAGCTAGGCTGAGAACAATGGGTACATATTCCTGGCCCAGCTCCCAGGTGATATGACCCTCTTACCTGGTTAGTGCTCACAGGTGTGATTGTTACCTATGTTTGGACTCAGTTCATTGTGAGCATTGTGATGACTCATACCTGGAACTAGCCACAAAATATATGTTGACTCTTACATCTCAAAATAGAAAACTCAACCCACAAGATGTGTTGACTCTTACACCTTTTGCTGGAAAATGTCCAGGATTGTGAATTTCTGCTATTGACTGGGTCCAGGTATGAGTTTCATTGCTGTGCCTGAGCTGAGTTCAAAATGAGTCACTATCTCACCTGGGGCTGCATCTACATATGACGGTCACAATTCCAAGTCTGGATTGCATTTGTGTGTCAGACTTAGGACCTCACCAGTAAGCACTGTCTATGTGTGAGGGTGACAATTCTATCAGCTGGATGTGCATATGAGAGTCACAATGTCACCTTTGTTCTTGGTCCTGTTATGACATTGTATCACTTGAGGGCTTTATCCAGACCCAGGACCTTGCCTGTTGCCCTAAGCCTAGATATCAGAGTCAAAATCTGTTCTCTTAGCTGGATCCAGGTATGAGAGTCAACATCTCACCAGTGAGCTGTGATCATGTATATGTCACAGTTTCACCTGTGGGCAGGAGCCAGACATGAGAGTCTTATCACCTGGGTGCTGGGTAAGTGATACGTCACAATTCTTACTTTGGGCAGGGTCCAGGCAACAGAGGAGAGACACATCACCTATATGATTGGCCCAGCGATGGGTGAAAATCCTCTCTGAGAGCAGGGCCCATTCAGGAGAGTCATATCACCTAGCTGCTTGGCCAAGTGAGATATCACAATGCACCCTTTGCACAGGGCCAATACAGGACAGTTCCATGACCAGGGAGCTGGTTCCAGCTATATGTCACAATTCCTTTTGTGGAAAGTGTCCAGGTAGAAAAGCAGAGTCACATCACCTAGCCAATGGGCCCAGAGAGATGCCACAATGCCATTTGTAGGCTGGGCCCTGGGAGAAGAATAACATCACCCAGTTCTGGGCCCAGCAATATGTTGTGATCCCAACTGGAAAAAGGTTCCAGACAAGAGAGGAGAATCACATCATCATGATGATAAGCCAAGAGATATTTCACAATCCCCCGCATGCACATGTCCCAGGCAGAAGACCTGAATTACCTTTTTACTTAAGCCAGTAATGTCACAGTGCTTCTTCAGGGCAGGGCACAAACAAGATAGGACAGTCACATCATTAAGTGCTAGACTTAATGCTAGATATGTCATAACCTGACTTGTGGGCAGGGTCCAGGAAGGGGAGAAGATTTATGTCACCTAGGTGCTCAGTAAAGAGATATATTACAATTACAATTCCTTTAAGAGAAGTGGCCAGGCAAAATAGTCACATCACCTAGGTGCTTGGCCCAGATATAAGTCACAAGGTATCTGTGTGCTGTGCCCAGAAGGACTATCAAATTATGAAGATTCTAGGTAGAAGTGCATGTCACAATGACACCTGCAGGAAGGCCCAGGAATGAGACTCCCAATTCCACACATTTTCCCACTCCAGATGTAAGAGTCAACAACTCCTGAGACTTAGGCCCAAGTACATGAGTCACAATCTCAACAGTGGATTGCATCCCGCCATGAGAGCCCCAATCCCTTCTCCAAGCTGTGTTCCAGTAGAGGAGTCACAACATCAATGGTGTGCTGAATCCTGGTTGGAGAGTTCCCACTTCACCTGTGGACTGAATCCATATATGAGAGTCTGAATTCCAGCTCTCAACTGCCCCTGGGTGTGAGATTCAGGACCTCAGTTGTGAGCTGTGTACATATGGACATGTGACAATTTCTACTTTTGGCTGTGTGTTCATACAAGACTCTCAATCTCACCTGTGTTCTGGGCCCTGTATGAGACTCTCTGTACCACCCATGGGGTTTATTCAATATGCACGGGTGTCATAATTCTCTGTGATTTTCATACAAGTAGAAGACCCAGGACCTTACCCATGGCCCTAGGCCTATCTATGAGAATCAACATTTTTCCTCACATTTTTAATTTTAACAAATAAGTTATTCTCCTCTCAGTTCAGATTCATCAGGAAATTGAATCATATTCAGAAGAATTAAAACTGAAAGACTAATATGTTTGCTAAAGCAACGCAGATTGTCATACTAATAAACCCTACAATTTCAAAGGCTTAGCAAAATAATACATTTTCTGCTTACATCACCATCCCCTTTGGCTTATTTCTGGTTAAGAGAACTTTTTTTGTGATTATTCGGAGATTAGATTTTTTTTTTAATTTTCTATCTGCATTCTCTCTTCAGCCAATAGATGAAAAAAGATGCAAAGAAGACACATTTGCCTTTTATGCACACATCACTTCCAGTCACTATGTTGAGCAGAGTCAGTGTGAGGACAATTGAGAATAGCAGTTTTCTGGCAGGACAGCCACTTCTCAGCAAAAGATGACACAATAAAAGTATAAATCTTTCATGGAAGGCTAACATATTTTCAACAAATTAAGCATATGCATGAATAAAATTCTTCTGGTAAAATAAAGATTCATTTTGTTGATTCCTATGGAGCTCAGGTAATATTGGATAAAAAGCAAAAAAATTATTTGAAATAGTAATATTATGAATGAAGTTATTCTGTCAATAGAAGTAAAAATATTTTTATCTCATACTAGTCAGCTTATCTATAGTTGTACAACATCAAATGCTACTTTTTATTCACAATTGTACTTCATATAATTATTCCATGTATATCACCCTTCTTCACTGTTTCAATGCCTTCTGCACTTCACATCAGTGAAAAACAGGCCAGCTGATGCCAGAAAATGGGTGTTTTGCTAGTGCTACTTTAAGAGTAATGATGAAGAGCACGTGTCTGAATTGTTCCCATGTGGCAAACACTGTGATTTGGCCCAAAGTACACACATTTCTCATTTACCTCTAAATTTACTGATGAAATAAAATTCTTAGCTAATATCATCTCATTCAAATATGTTTTATGAAATTTGGTTGACATTTCAGTGTCTCTGGCTTAAATGGAATATTGAAAATTTTCATGAATCCAAATAGAGTGTTACACATGAGCAATCTTTTACTAAAAGCCTTTCTGAGGCACAGTAAGATTCATAAAATTCCTTTATAATATAGAAGAAATGTGTTAACTATGTTTCCAGTAATCAACTCCAAACACTGAGCATCTCAGTTCCCAGTATTCACCCTGAGACATTCAGGAAAAATTGGTATCTCTGTAAGGAGACAGAAAAAGATGTTTGGGGGAGGGTCACAACATTGCACATAAATGCTTTCTACAAGCACCTGTTAGGATCTTAATCTAATTGGTCTATCATTTGCATGGCTAGACAGTTACTGAATGTAGTCATACTATTTTGTTTTTTGCAACCAATGACATCTGTTACCTATAACTTTCATATAATAACTTGCTCAGCTGAAACATGAATCTTTTGTTAATTTACCCTAAATTGAGAGACTAGATTTGCAATTTCCAATCTTTCAATGTTAAAGCAAATCAGAGAAGAGTAATGTGTGTATGTGGTATGCATTTTCTTGCCTATCAAAATTCTTCTCATATTGAATTGCACACTCTAGGCAGCCACCTTAAAAATAGTCCCTCCTACTTTTTTTAGCCAGGATATTAGATTTCAAAAGGTCAAGGACTTAATAATTGGGCAAAGCCAAAACTTTGTCTTTGCTTCTTGACCATTTCAAAGAGCATGGTAATTATGCCAAACCATTGAAAGATGTGGTTCTGATGACTTTTATTTCATTTCAAATGTTTTCTCTAATTTTTAGTCTTATTGCATTAATCTAAAAGAGAAACTACCTACATAACAATTTATGCATTCAAGAAATATTCATGTTAAGGTGTTCAAAGTTTAATATTGTATTACAGAATAGTACAATTCTCTAAGATTAGAAAGTCAGATTATTATTATTAATAAATTCATTATTTTTTTAACATTTTCCAATGTTGATATTAAATAATTGGGTATGCTTTTTCAGGATAAGTTCAATTCTACGAGGGCACTCAGTGGTTTGCATGGTATTTTTGTCATGAATGTAAAACTGAGTTAACAGAATGGAGCAGAAATGCTAATTTAATCAGAATAAGAATGAATTCGCCTTGTTGGTAGACTGTTGGTAGACTATTGGTATCCCAGAGGCTGATCATTTACTTCGGCGGTGTAAACATTCCTTCCTAATGCCAGTGAGCCCTTTCAACCAAGTTGCCTTTGTTTCCCATTGATGTGGTCATGTTCTGGTCTCTGTTTTTCTTAAGCTGTCCCAGATGAGGGGTGATTATTTCTTGTATAAATGAGATCTCTTCTTTTTCCTCTGCCATGAGATCCTCCTATTCTTCCTTCTGAAAGTAACATGTTGAAGGCAAAAATAGAGACAATATACAAATATATCCCTTGCCATGTGGCCACCATAAGCAGCTTACAACCTGGCTTACCTAGAAGTTTGATTAATTTCAGGGAAGCAGGGGTGTTTTTCTATGATGTGCTCTTTTTCTTAAAAACATGTCTAATTAAGTTTAGTGTAATAAAGATAATCTCTCTTATGATAAACAGGAAGCCAATACCTTTGTAACCTAATTACATGAATAATGTCCCGCCACAGTCACACACATTTTCTCACACTCAGGAGAAAAGAATACACAGCAGGTGTTCACTGAAGTGGGAACCTGAGGGTCATCTGAGAATTCTGCCTCTCCACCTGAATAGATTTCTAAAATAGCCTTTCAGTTGCCTTTGTTGTCTAAGTAAACACATATATTATCTGCAAATAATATTTAATTCATCTGCTTTTCAATTTTATTCATTAAAATAATTATTTATCTTTCTCTGGCTTATATGAAGTATTTCTTATTTATAATATACATTCACATATATACATATATAACAATACAAATGTATCCATTTTCATTTTTGTTAAATTTTTAAGAATGGATGTTAAAGGTAACTTTTCTGTTTGAAAGGGTTTTTTATTGTATTCAAGAGCATTATCTCTGGAGTCAAAGTTGCTTGTGTTTTAATACTGGCTCTGCTATTGTGAGCAAGTTATTTCTCTCTCTGGCTCTGTTTCTTTCTTTGTAAATTGAGGACAATAATACTTTTGTTATTAAGTTACTGTGTCTATTAGTCCATTCTCACACTGCTATAAGGACACACCCAAGACTAGGTAAATTAAAAAGGGAAGAGGTTAATTTGACTCACAGATCAGCATGACTGAGGAGGCCTCAAGAACCTTACAATAATGGCAGAAGTTGAAGGAGAAGCAGGTATATTTTTCACTAGGTGAAGGAGAGCAGGAAAAATGACTACTTATAAAACCATCCGATCTCATGAGAACTCACTCACTATCACGAGAACAGCATGAGTATCATTCTGCCCCGGCCCCTTCCAAATCTCATGCCCTTTTTATATTTCAAAACCAAACATGCTTTCCCAACAGTCTCCCACAGTCTTAACTCATTTTAGCATTAACCCAAAAGTCTAATTCCAAAGTCCAATCTGAGAAAAGTCCCTGCTACCTATGAGCTTGTAAATCAAAAGCAAGTTAGTAACTTCCAAGATACAATGGGGGTACAGGAATTAGATAAACTCTTTCAAACAGGGGAAATTGGCCAGAACCAAGGAGGTACAGGCCCCATGCAAGCTTGAATTCCAGTGGGGCAGTAAATAAATCTTAAAGCTCTGAGATGATGTCATTTGACTTCATGTCCCACTTCTGGGCCATGCTGATGCAAGGGGTGGGCCCTCATGGCCTTGGGTAACTCCTTCATGGACTGGAATTGGGTGCCTGTGGCTTTTCCAGGTGCACAGTGCAAGCTCATGGAGGATCTGTCATTCTGGGGTCTGGAGTATAGTGGCCTTCTCACAACTCCAGTTGGCAGCTTCAGTGGGGACTCTGCATGAGGGCTCCAACCCCACATTTCCCTTCTGCATTGCCCTATTACAGGTTCTCCATGAGGGCTCTGCCCCTGTAGAAGACTTCTGCCTGAACATCCAGGCATTTTTATACATCTTCTGAAATCTAGGCAGAGGTTCCCAGAGCTCAACTCTTGTCTTATGTTCACTCACATGCCCAATACCACATGGAAGCCACCAAGGCTTGAGGATTGCACTTTCTGAAGAAATAACCCAAGCTGTACCTTGGCCCCTTTTAGCCACAGCTGGATCTGGAGCAGCTGGGATGCAGGACACCCAGTCCCAAGACTTCATAGAGCAGTGGGGCCCTGGGCCTTGACCATGAAACTATTGTTGCCTCCTAGGGCTCCTGGCCTGTGATGGAAGGACCTGCCTCAGATCTTTGACATGATCTGAAGACATTTTCCCCATGGTTTTGTCTATTAACATTCAGCTCCTCTTTACTGCTGCAAATTTCTGCAGCGGCTTCAATTTCTTTTCAAAAAATGGGGTTTTATTTTCTACCTCATGGTCAGGCTTCAAATTTCCCAAACTTTTATGTTCTGCTTCCATTTTAACATAAGTTTCTCATCTCCATCTGAGACCACCTCAGCCTGGACTTTATCATCCATATCACTATTAGCATTTTGGTCAAAAGCATTCAACAAGTCTCCAGGAAGTTCCAAACGTTCCCACATCTTTCTGTGTTTTTCTGAGCTCTCTAAACTGTTTCAACCTCTGCCTATTACCCATTTCCAAAGTCACTTCCACATTTTCAATTATCTTTGTAGCAGTGCCCCAAACTCCCAGTATTAATTTTCTGTATTAGTCTGTTTTCACACTACTATAAAGACACTACCAGAGAATGAGTAATTTATTCGGAAAGGAGGTTTAATTTACTCACAATTCTGCATGGCTGGGGAGGTCTCAGGAAACCTACAATTACGGTGGAAGGCAAAGGAGAAGCAAGTACCTTCTTCACTAGGCAGCAGAAGGGAAAGCAGGAAAAACCACCACTTATAAAACCATTAGATCTTTCAGAACTCACTATCATGAGAACATCATGGGGGAAAATTACCTCCATGTTCCAATCACCTCCCACCAAGTCCCTCCCTTGACACATGGGGATTACAGTTTGAGATAAGATTTGGGTAGGATAAGATTTTACAGTAACCAATTCAATATAAGGCACAGAATATAGATTTATTTTGAGAATCTCTAAGGTTTCCAGGTTTCTTGTTAATTACCCAAGTTAAAATAAACTTTTTTGTTTCAATATTGTTCCTCTGTTCTGAAAATGCATACAAAGTCACACACAAACACACTCGCTTGCTATATAACTTTTTTATACTTGTTACATCTTTTTTTTTTTTTTTTTAATGGTGTCTCGCTCTGTCACCCAGGCTGGAGTGCAGTGATGCCACCTTGGCTCACTGCAACCTCTGCTTCCCAAGTTCAAGCAATTCTCCTGCCTCAGCTTCCCTAGTAGCTGGGAATACAGGAATGCATCACCACACCCAGCTAATTTTTTGTATTTTTAGTAGAGACGGGGTTTCACCATTTGGCCAGGCTGGTCTTGAACTCCTGACCTCAAATTATCTGCCGACTTCGGCCTCCCAAAGTGCTGAGATTACAGGCATAAGCCACTGCACCCGGCTGGTACATCTTTAGAGTAATACATTTGTATATGTAACTCTATGTAAATAAAAACTAAAAGCCTGTTTTTGTTTGTCAGTAGAGAGGCCACATGTACAAAAAAATATATAAAACAAATTTTAAAAAATATTTAATCAAGACTCAGAAATGTATGGATATTAATTATACTCATATAATTTTTATGATCATAAATTGGCCCTGTGGTTAATAATTCAATTGCACATATTGAAATGACTAAAACTATATAATGGGAATGTTTGTAATACAAAGTATAAATACATGCTCGAGGTAATGAATACTTCGTATACCCTGCTGTGATAATGTATGCCTGTGTTAAAATACCTCATATATGCCATAAGTGTGTATGCAAACTACCCACAAAAATTTCTTAAAAATGTAAGTAAGGTAAAAAAGAATATAAATTTCACCTATGAGAACAAAATTCTTCAACTTTTTTGCAGTTTAAAACCACTGGAGGGCCAGGTGTGGTGGCTCACACCTATAATCCCAGCACTTTGTGGCGCCGAGGCAGGTGGATCACCTGAGGTCAGGAGTTCAAGACCAGCCCGGCCAATGTGGTGAAACCCCATCTCCACTAAAAATACAAAAATTAGCCTCGTGTGGTGGCACGTGCCTGTAGTCCCAGCTACTTGGCAGGCTGAGGCAGGAGAATCGCTTGGACCCAGGAGGTGGAGGTTGTAGTGAGCTGAGATCATGCCACTGCACTCCAGCCTGGGCAACAGAGCAAGACTCCATCTCAAAACAAACAAACAAACAAAAAAACACTGGCAAAAAAGAGATTACTAGAGATGTCATTCCCCTACATTAACAAACAGTATATTGTTACCATCATTTACTTAGAATTTTAAGTAAGATGAGACACATTAATGTTGATGGCAAATTAACACTTCGTTCAAAGCACAATAGTTTTAACACATTAAAAACAACTTTATTTAATGAAAAATTAAGTTAAATTTATTGCATTTTATTACATAAAGGTACAATTGATAAACAATCTCTTATATCTCTGATGCAACAATTGATCAAATACTTTCACAATGGGAAGAATCAACATGAAGTAATCTGAGACTTGAGTTACAATATTATTTGCTTTTCAGAAAATCTAAATTTCTTTTTACAGAAAATGAAGCATACCTCGAATGTAATTATAAATCTCCAGAAAAATCTACTTCTTTGAAATGTATATACTGTTATCTTTGGATCTCTTTTACATTCAATACTCTGATTTAGTGTAATGTCTGAAGTTTCGGTGCCTTCATTCTTTCTACTGTGAATCCTCAAATGTTTATATAGACTTACTTTTTGGTTAAATATATTTTCCCCATATATTGGATCTACAAAAATATTTAGTATAAACTGGTATTTTGTCAGCTGTAGTTTTTGAACAAATGTTTTTTCACATTCATTACATGTTTAGGCTTTCTCTCAAACATAAAGTTTCTGATGTTCCACAAGTTTGAGCATCTGCTTCAGGGTTTTCCTTTAACATAAAATGCATACAATAACATCTAATGCAAGTAAAGATATAACAATCCTCCTTATGTTTGTATGTTTGTCTTCAGAATAAATAGTCTTTATTTTAAAAGCCTATATTTTCCGAAAGGTGTTTTTACAGTAAACACATTTATAATGCTTTTTTGGTTTTTTTGAGACAGAGTCTTGCTCTGTCACCCAGGCTGCAGTGTAGCAGCTCTATGTTGGCTCACTGCAACCTCCACCTCCCAGGTTCAAGCAATTCGCCTGCCTCAGCCTCCCGAGTAGCTGGGATTACAGGCACATGCCACCACGCCCGGCTAATTTTTATATTTTTAGTAGAGATGGGCTTTCACCATGTTGGCCAGGCTGGTCTTGAACTCTTGACCTCAGGATCCACTGACCTTGGCCTCCCAAAGTGCTGGAATTTCAAGCATGAGCCAACACGCCCAACCTATAATGCTTTTATTAACTATAAACTTTCTGATATTGAGTAAAGTGTGAGCTGATAGTAATGGCTTTTCACATTCTTTGTATTTCTACGATTTTTCTCTAGTATAAATGCTTTCCTGTGGCATAAGGTGTGAGAATTTATTAAAAGTTTTGCCACATTCTTCATTTCATATTTGTAGTTTTCTTCAGTATACATTATCTTACCTACCATAACGTGTGACTACCATTTAAAGGCCTTGCCACATTTAACACATTTCTAGTTTCTCACCAGTGTGATTTCCCTTTTTTAGAAAAGTTTGAGGTATGGTTAAATGCTCTGTCACATTTTTATGCTGTAGAGTTTCTCTCCAGTATAAAATTTTTTTAATTAATAAGGATGAAAACCAGTTAAACGCTTTGCCACATTTTTTTCTACAGTTTCAGGGGTTCTCTCCAATATCAATTATCTTACATTTATTCAGGTTTGAGGACTTTTTAAAGACATTGCCATATTCCTTATTGTAGTATTTCTCTTAAGTATTACATCTCGTATGTATAATAAGGGTTCAAGACTAGTTAAAAGCGTTACCACATTCTTTGCTTTTGTAGGATTTCTCTATAGAATGAATTAACAGATATTGTGTAAGGCCTGAGATGTGCTTAAAGGTTTTTTCACTTTATTTATTTATTTTTTTTACCTTTCTAGGGCTTCTCTAATATAAATTCTCTTAGGTTTTGGGAGGCTGAGGCAGGTGGATCACCTGAGGTCAGGAGTTCGAGACCAGCCTAGCCAACATGGTGAAACTCCATTTCTACTAAAAATACAAAAATCAGCCAGTGTGGTGGCACATGCCTATAATCCCAGCTACTCAGGAGGCTGAGGGAGGAGAATCACTTGAACCTGGAAGGCAGAGGTTGCAGTGAGCTGAGTTTGTGACACTGCACTGCAGCCTGGGTGACAAAGGGAGATACCATCTCAAAAAAAATTTTTTTTTAATAAATTCTCTTGGGTTCATTAAGGTTTGAGGGTTGGTCAAAGACTTTGTTACATTTTTTTACATTTATAAAATTTTTGTCCAATACGGATTCTCTTATTTTCTATTAAGGTTTGGAACTTGTTAAAGGCTTGTCCATATTCTCTACACTTGTAGTGTTTTTTTCCAGCATAAATTATTGTATGTATTATAAGGCCTGAGGGCTGGAGTTTGCCACATTATTTACATTTGTAGGGTTTCTCTCCAGTATGAATTATCTTATGTTTAGCAAGACTTGAATGCCTCTTAAAAGCTTTGTCACATTCTTCACATTTGTAGGGTTTCTCTCCAGTATGAATTCTCTTATGTGTCTTAAGGGTTGAGAAGCAGTTAAAGGCTCTGCCACATTGTTCACATGTGTAGGGTTTCTCTCCAGTATGAATTCTCTTGTGGTCATTGAGGGTTGAGGATACGCTAAAGGCTTTGCCACATTCTTCACATTTGTAGGGTCTCTCTCCAGTATGAATTCTCTTGTGGTTAGTAAGTGTTGAGGAGCGCGTAAAGGCTTGGCCACATTCTTCACATCTGTAGGGTTTCTCTCCAGTATGAATTCTCTTATGTCTAGTAAGGTTTGAGGGCCACCTAAAGGCTTTGCCACATTCCTCACATCTGTAGGGTTTCTCTCCAGTATGAACTCTTTTATGTGTAGTACAGTTTGAGGAGCGGTTAAAGGATTTGCCGCATTCTTCACATTTGTAGGACTTCTCCTTAGTATGAATTATCTGATGTTGATTTAGGTGTGAAGGTATGCAAAACGATTTGCCATATTTTTTACATTTGTAGTGTTTCTTTCCAGTATATCTTGCTTCATGTCTATTGCAATTTGAAAATTTACCAAAGACTTTGACACATTTTTGACTCCGAAATATTTTGTTTTGGGTATTTGACAAACATTGGTTAACTTCATTATAACCTCCTTTGTGCATCTCACACTCACCCATACTTTTACAGCATTTTTTAAATTGTAAATTCTCATGTCCACATTTTCCATATGTTCTCAGTATTACTTTTTGGAGTGAATCTTTTATGCCCTGCTCTGGATGAAGGTCTTGGGTGAAATGAGAACACGTAACTGAAAGACATAAAAATCACAAGTTACTCCACTTACTAGACTCAGATAAATATACTTTACAAATCGAATATATAAAATTGTACAAGGCACATTAGCAAAATGGCATATCAAATTACCACAGGCCATAATTCCTTCATAGATGTATAAATGTAACAAAATCATAGTGATCAAAATATCTTTGTTGGAAATTTATAGAGTAAGTGTGTGCCCCATGTGAGCACAATGTCAAAAGCCATATAGAAAGAAAAGAAGTCTGCTGCATTTGCCCAACACAGCCCTTCCTCATCCCCAATAGAAGAACATGCTGCCTTTAATGACAGCTTTAAGTCTTCTGTGATCAAAAGTAAATGTTACAACAGCAGAAAGACTGCAGTACCATGGACAGAAAATAGGTGTAGAAAGTAGTTAGTTATTGACCAGTAATAAGAAACATGAAGAAGTCTTTTAACTGAAAAATAAATACAAAATTGCAGACAAGACACATCCTGAGAACACGTTTGCGAGACTCCCAGAATCTCTACCCAATACAATTGGTTTCAGGCTACGCCAGAAAAGTGCTGCATTATAAAGATTGTGAAAGGTAGTTTTATGTTAATGTCTAAATCTCAACCAAAGATTATAATGTATACAAAATATTTGGGCAACAAGGTCCAATCAAAAAAATCAAAATTTTCAAAAAGCAACTATAAAAATAAAGATGTATATATTGATTTTTAAAATTTAAGATAATCCGTATTTTGCTCAATGAGAAAAATGGAAAACCAGACATCAGATAAATGAGAATGTCAACAAAAGGCTTGGAATAATAAAAATAAACAATTGTGGAAGTAAAAAAGAATAAGTGAAATAATTTTAAAGTATGAAAAAAGTAATGTAAAAAATGAAGAAGCTAAACAAACTAGGATATACACAAAAAGATCCATAACACATATTTAAGCAAAGTTTCAAAAGTCACAAACCAGAAGATAATCTTGGGAGCTGCAAGATAAAAGTGAGGTATTATTTATAAGCCTAGTCCTCCGAGACAACCGTGAATTTGTCAACAGAAACCTTGCAGGTCAGAAAAGAACTGTGTTAAATGGTCAAAGGCTGAAAAAGAATCTTCACTGTAAGAATAATGTAATCAGCAAAAACGTACTACAAAATAAAGAAAAAAAAAAGATCTTCCAGAATAAACAAATGCTGGAAAAGCATACAAGCACTGCACGTACCCTAAATAAAATGCTGAAAAGAGGTCTTTCCACTTAAAATAATATGATGAAAAAATATATAATCATATGAAAATACATAACTTTCTGAAAAACATGCATATATAAAAAAATAAAATTCCGTGGCATTATTGTGATGGTGCAGAAAACATTTTTAGTTATTCTTTAAAATTTGAAAGATGTAAGCATAAAAATATCATAAAACATAAAAAGATACAATTAGCAACATCAATACGAAGTATAGGGTAGATATAATGAGGACAAATTTTTCTATGCAACTGAAGTCATTTTTTTTTTTTACCAGTTTAAAATGTACTGTTGTAACATTAACAGGTTTTATAAAATCTCTAATGTAGCATAAAGAAAAAATCTTTATAGACGCACAAAAGACAATGAGTCAATTACTAGCATGAGACAAAGATTAATATTATATAATGGTAAAATGAGTCCATTTACTAGGAATCTATAACTATTATGTCTATCTATATGTATAGGCATATATAACATCAGGGCTTCAAAATATATAAAGCAAATATTGACAAAAATGAAGCAAGAAATAAAATAACAACATAAAATTATAAACATTAAGACCTCACTTTCAATAATAAATAAAAAATTTAAATAAAATATCAATTAAAAAACAGAAAGCCTGAATAACATTATATTGTGTATGAATTCATTTTGCAATGCTATAGAAAATAACCTGAGACTGGGTAATTTATAAAGGAAAAGATTTATTTGGTTCACAGTTCAGTAGACTGTAAAAGAAGCATGTGCCAGCATCTGCTTCTGGTGAGGATATAAGGAAGCTTACAATTATAGTGGAAGGCAAAAAAGAACCAAACATGTCACATGGTGAAAGATGATGCGAGTGTGAGGTGGAGGAGCCAGGTTCCTTTAAACAACCAGCTCTCATGTGAATTAAGAGAGTGAGACCTCTATGATTACCAAGGGGATTGTGCCAAGTCATTCATGAGGGATTTGTCTCCATGATGCAAACGTTCTCATTAGGCTCCACATCCAACATTGGAGATTACATTTCAGTATGGGATTTGGAGGGCATCTACACCATATCACAAACCAAACAGGCTAAACAGACATGTACAGAACTCTTCAGTCAAAAGCAAGTGGATACACAATATTCTTATTTGTACCTGGTATATTCTGTTAGAACACATAAGTCTTAGTAAATTTCAAAAGATCAGCCAGGTGCAGTGGCTTACAGGTGTAATCTCAGCACTTTGGGAGGCCAAGGTGGAAGGATCACTTGTCCTGCAGCTGAGGGACTTGACTGTTGGAAGGAAAACTAACAAACAGAAAGGAATAGCATCCACATCAACAAAAAGGACAACCACACCAAAACCCCATCTGTAGGTCACCATCATCAAAGACCAAAGGTAGATAAAACCACAAAGATGGGGAGGAACCAGAGCAGAAAAGCTGAAAATTCTAAAAATCAGAGTGCCTCTTCTCCTCCAAAGGATCGCAGCTCCTTGCCAGCAACAGACAAAGCTGGATGGAGAATGACTTTGACGAGTTGACAGAAGTAGGCTTCAGAAGATCGGTAATAACAAACTTCTCCGAGCTAAAGGAGGATGTTCGAACCCATTGCAACGAAGCTAAAAACCTTGCAAAAAGATTAGATGAATGGCTAACTAGAACAAACAGTGTAGAGAAGACCCTAAATAACGTGATGGAGCTGAAAACCATGGCACAAGAACTATGTGATGCATGCACAAGCTTCAGTAGCCAATTCAATCAAGTGAAAGAAAGGGTATCAGTGATTGAAGATCAAATTAATGAAATGAAGTGAGAAGAGAAGTTTAGAGAAAAAAGAGTAAAAAGAAATGAACAAAGCCTCCAAGAAATATGGGACTATGTGAAAAGACCAAATCTACGTTTGATTGGTGTACCTGAAAGTGACGGGGAGAATGGAAGCAAGCTGGAAAACACTCTGCAGGATATTATCCAGGAGAACTTCCCCAACCTAGCAAGGCAGGCCAACATTCAAATTCAGGAAATACAGAGAACGGCCACAAAGATACTCCTCGAGAAGAGCAACCCCAAGACACATAATTGTCAGATTCACCAAGGTTGAAATGAAGGAAAAAATGTTAAGGGCAGCCAGAGAGAAAGGCCGGGTTACCCACAAAGGGAAGCCCATCAGACTAACAGCGGATCTCTCAGCAGAAACTCTACGAGCCAGAAGAGAGTGGGGGCCAATATTCAACATTCTTAAAGAAAAGAATTTTCAACCCAGAATCTCATCTCCAGCCAAACTAAGCTTCATAAATGAAGGAGAAATAAAATCCTTTACAGACAAGCAAATGCTGAGAGATTTTGTCACCACCAGGCCTGCCTTACAAGAGCTCCTGAAGGAAGCACTAAACATGGAAAGGAACAACCGGTACCAGCCACTGCAAATACATGTCAAATTATAAAGATCATCGATGCTAGGAAGAAAGTGCATCAACTAACGGGCAAAATAACCAGCCAACATCATAATGATGGGATCAAATTCACACCTAACAATATTAACCTTAAACTTAAATAAGCTAAATGCCCCAGTTAAAAGACACACACTGGCAAATTGGATAAAGAGTCAAGACCCATCAGTGTGCTGTATTCAGGAGACCTATCTCACATGCAGAGACATCCATAGGCTCAAAATAAAAGGATGGAGGAAGATCCATCCTCACCAAAAAAATGGAAGGCAAAAAAAAAGCAGGGGTTGCAATCCTAGTCTCTGATAAAATAGACTTTAAACCAACAAAGATCAAAAGAGACAAAGAAGGCCATTACATAATGGTAAAGGAATCAATGCAACAAGAAGAGCTAACTATCCTAAATATATATGCACCCAATACAGGAGCACCCAGATTCATAAAGCAAGTCCTTAGAGACCTACAAAGAGACGTAGACTCCCACACAATAATACTGGGAGACTTTAACACCCCACTGTCAATATTAGACAGATCAACAAGACAGAAGGTTAACAAAGATATCCAGGACTTGAACTCAACTCTGCACCAAGCAGACCTAATAGACATCTACAGAACTCTCCACACAAAAGCAACAGAATATACATTCTTCTCGGCACCACATCACACTTATTCCAAAAATTCACCACATAGTTGGAAGTAAAGCACTCCTCAGCAAATGTAAAAGATCAGAAATCACAACAAACTGTCTCTCAGACTACACTGCAATCAAACTAGAACTCAGGATTAAGAAACTCACTCAAAACCGCTCAACTACATGGAAACTGAACAACCTGCTCCTGAATGACTACTGGGTACATAACAAAATGAAGGCAGAAATAAAGATGTTCTTTGAAACCAATGAGAACCAAGACACAACATACCAGAATCTCTGGGACACATTTAAAGCAGTGTGTAGGGGGAAATTTATACCACTAAATGCCCACAAGAGAAAGCAGGAAAGATCTAAAATTGACACTCTAACATCACAATTAAAAGAACTAGAGAAGCAAGATAAGACAAATTCAAAAGCCAGCAGAAGGCAAGAAATAGCTAAGATCAAAGCAGAAGTGAAGGAGATAGAGACACAAAAAACTCTTCAAAAAAATCAATGAATCCAGGAGCTGGTTTTTGGAAAAGATCAACAAAATTGATAGACCACTAGCAAGACTAATAAAGAAGAAAAGAGAGAAGAATCAAATAGATGCAATAAAAAATGATAAAAGGGATACCACCACCGATCCCACAGAAATACAAACTACCATCAGAGAATACTATAAACACCTCTACACAAATGAACTAGAAAATCTAGAGGAAATGGATAAATTCCTGGACACATACACCCTCCCAAGACTAAAACAGGAAGAAGTTGAATCCCTGAATAGACCAATAACAGGCTCTGAACTTGAGGCAATAATTAATAGCCTACCAACCAAAAAAAGTCCAGGACCAGAAGGATTCACAGCCGAATTCTACCAGAGGTATAAAAAGGAGCTGGTATCATTACTTCTGAAACGATTCCAATCAATAGAAAAACAGGGAATCCTCCCTAACTCATTTTATGAAGCCAACATCATCCTGATACCAAAGCCTGGCAGAGACACAACAAAAAAAGAGAATTTTAGACCAATATCCCTGATGAACATCGATGCGAAAATCCTCAGTAAAATACTGGCAAACCGAATCCAGCAGCACATCAAAAAGCTTATCCACCATGATCAAGTCAGCTTCATCCCTGGGATGCAAGGCTGGTTCAACATACGCAAATCAATAAACGTAATGCATGGCATAAACAGAACCAAAGACAAAACCACATGATTATCTCAATAGATGCGGAAAAGGCCTTTGACAAAATTCAACAGCCATGCATGCTAAAAACTCTCAATAAACTAGGTATTGACGGAACGTATCTCAAGATAATAAGAGCTATTTATGACAAACCCACAGAAAGTATCATACTGAATGGGCAAAAACTGGAAGCATTCCCTTTGAAAACTGGCACAAGACAGGGATGCCCTCTCACCACTCCTATTCAACATAATGTTGGAAGTTCTGGTCAGGGCAATCAGCCAAGAAAAATAAAGGGTATTCAATTAGGGAAAGAGGAAGTCAAATTGTCCCTCCTTGCAGATGACATGATTGTATATTTACAAAACCCCATCGTCTCAACCCAAAATCTCCTTAAGCTGATAAGCAACTTCAGCAAAGTCTCAAGATACAAAATCAATGTGCAAAAATCACAAGCATTCTTATACACCAACAACAGACAAACAGAGAGCCAAATCATGAGTGAACTTCCATTCACAATTGCTACAAATAGAATAAAATACCTAGGAATCCAACTTACAAGGGATGTGAAGGACCTATTCAAGGAGAACTACAAACCACTGCTCAAGGAAATAAAAGAGGACACAAACAAATGGAAGAACATTCCATGCTCATGGATACGAATAATCAATATCGTGAAAATGGCCATACTGCCCAAGGTAATTTATAGATTCAATGCCATCCCCATCAAGCTACCAATGACTTTCTTCACAGAATTGGAAAAAACTACTTTAAAGTTCATATGGAACCAAAAAAGAGCCCACATTGCCAAGACAATCCTAAGCCAAAAGAACAAAGCTGGAGGCATCACACTACCTGACTTCAAACTATACTACAAGGCTACAGTAACCAAAGCAGCATGGTACTGGTACCAAAACAGAGATAGAGACCAATGGAACAGAACAGAGCCCTCAGAAATAACACCACACATCTACAACCATCTGATCTTTGACAAACCTGACAAAAACAAGAAATGGGGAAAGGATTCCCTATTTCATAAATGGTGCTGGGAAAACTGGCTAGCCATATGTAGAAAGCTGAAACTGGATTCCTTCCTTACACCTTATACAAAAATTAATTCAAGATTGATTAAAGACTCAAATGTTAGATCTAAAACCATAAAAACCCTAGAAGAAAACCTAGACAATACCATACAGGACATAGGCATAGGCAAGGACTTCATGACTAAAACACCAAAAGCAATAGCAACAAAAGCCAAAATGGACAAATGGGATCTAATTAAACTAAAGAGCTTCTGCACAGCAAAGGAAACTACCATCAGAGTGAACAGGCAACCTACAGAATGGTAGAAAATTTTTGCAATCTACCCATCTGACAAAGGGCTAATATCTGGAATCTACAAAGAACTTAAACAAATTTGCAAGAAAATATCAAACAACCCCATCAAAAACTGGGCAAAGGATATGAACAGACACATCTCAAAAGAAGACATTTATGCAGCCAACAGACACGTGAAAAAATGCTCATTATCACTGGTCATCAGAGAAATGCAAATCAAAACCACAATGAGATACCATCTCACACCAGTTAGAATGGCGATCATTAATAAGTCAGGAAACAACAGCTGCTGGAGAGGATGTGGAGAAATAGGAACACTTTTACACTGTTGGTGGGACTGTAAACTAGTTCAACCATTGTGGAAGACAGTGTGGCGATTCCTCAAGGATCTAGAACTAGAAACACCATTTGATCCAGTGATCCCATTAGTGGGTATATACCCAAAGGATTATAAATCATGCTACTATAAAGACACATGCACACATATGTTTATTGCAGCACTATTTACAATAGTAAAGACTTGGAACCAACCCAAATGTCCATAAAGGATAGAGTGGATTAAGAAAATGTGGCACATATACACCATGGAATACTAGGCAGCCATAAAAAAGGATGAGTTCACGTGCTTTGTACGGACACAGATGAAGCTGGAAACCATCATTCTGAGCAAACTATCACAAGGACAGAAAACCAAACACTGCATGTTCTCACTCATAGGTGGGAATTACAGTGAGAACACTTGAACACTTGGAGTGGGGGGATGGGGGAGGGATAGCATTAGGAGAAATACCTAAAGTAAATGACGAGTTAATGGGTGCAGCAAACCAACATGGCACATGTATACATATGTAACAAACCTGCACGTTGTGCACATGCACCCTAGAACTTAAAGTATAAATATATAAAAATATATATATATATACACACACAAATAGGAAGAAGCACTTGAAAGTATGCACAAAATTAATAATTTATAGAAAAATGCAAAACAAAATTACCTTACATCAGTTAGAATGGCCACTATAAATTTTTTCAAAAACACCAACCATGTTGATGATGTAAAGAAATTGAAACCTATGTAAGTTGTTGAGAAAAAAGATGCAGCCATCATAAAAATATCATAAATGTTCTTCAAATAATTAAGAATGAAATTATCATGTAATACAGCAATACCATTTATGAAACTATATCTAAAATATACAACACAGTAAAATGAAGACATAAGAAATATCCTGCTTGCATATCCCCCCACAGCAAGTATCATAACCCAGCCTCTAAATAAATAAATAAATACATATACAAAAATTTAAAAATGAAAAAAATTTTGTAAAAAAACTTTATATTTCAAGGCTATAGTAATGAAAACAGAATGGCCTGTGTAGAAAAATGGAAAACCACCAATGAAACAGAAATTACTATTCTCACACATTTTAGACATGATGCAAAAAAAATTTTAGAAACAGTTTAACTTAGAGTTTCTCAAAAATATGTAAATATTAGTGTGTCCCCAAAAGCTATGGCAAAGCAGTCAGTTTGTGCAGTCCCTGATAAGCCATAAAGAAAACTTTGGCTCACACTGAACTTGAAGAAAGATTATTGAAGTGGAAGTAGAATCCTTAGAGAATTTAACAGCATGGGGCAGAAGGTGTCCCTATGTGAGAGCAAAAGAAAAAAATGACTCGAGCTTCTCAGAAACTCTTTCCATTAAAGCACAGCTCCCCAGACCACGTTTTAAGGACTGGCTGCCTTGTTGATTTGTGTATCTCTCATCTGTGTCATCTGCTTCATTCGCTCTCACCTACCTGGGTGTTTGGCTACCATCTCATTTCTCTTTATATTCCAAGACTCTTTATTTTGCTCCAGAAAGGTAATCAAGTCTGGCTTAGAGTCAGCAATACCTGTTTTATTAAGAGAAAAAAAAGTAACATAAATCTTGCTGAATTCTTTAATTACCAAACTAGTATTATGGTTAGTAAAGAGGATTTAATAGAAAATTCTAGAAAATTAAAGTTGATTCATAACAGAACTTTCTACATATTTAGAAAATATTTTAAAATTGTAGGTCCTTAATTTCACTACTCAGTACTACTGAATCAAACATTGGTGGTGGCAACTGAATTCTAAGGCGTGGGAAACGCTATTTTATGCCATGACATTTTTGGAATTGCAACTAACCTAGAGCAAAAGATACATAAGCTCAGGAAAGGGAAAAGTTCAGGTCAAGATAAAACATCGTGAAGAATCTGTTCTACACCAATGAATCCCCAAGATTTTCTTAAAATTGGAGAGCTAAAATTTATTCATGCAGAGCAGAAATTACCAAAATCCTCTTAGAAAAGAGAGAAAGGCAATATATTAGGAATTGTGTATTGAAGTTTTCCTCACCCAGGGAAACCAGATTTCTGTAGTTCTCTAACATCACATCTCTATATAAATTCTGCTGAGCATGATCCAGGTATTGCCATTCCACCAGAGAGAATTCTATAGCTATGTCTCTGAATGTCAACAGTCTCTGAAAAAATAAAAATAAAAAAACACTCATGAACACACAAACAGTTACCATGTGGCCATAGGCAGAGATTTGTATTTGACTCAAGTTAAAAAAGAGAGTAAAATGAAGTGGTTCTCACTTATAAGATTGACTAAAATTATTCAATAAGATAATTTTTAACACTGAAGTATTCTCTAACTCTAAGAAAAGAGAATAGCATAAGATCCACAATACCACTGTAGATTTGATACTTTTCTGGATGATAAATTATAAAATTAAAGGCATCAACATGGACATGTCTTTTTTTTTCTATTTTTCTTTTCTTCTTTTTTTTGAGACCAAGTTTCGCTCTGTTGCCCAAGCTGGAGTGGAGTGGCATGGTCTTGGCTCAGTGCAACCTCCACCTCCCGGGTTCAATCGATTCTCCTGCCTCAGCCTCCCAAGTAGCTGAGACTACAGGCGTGAGCCACCATGCCTGGCTGATTTCTGTATTTTTAGTAGAGACGGGGTTTCTCCATGTTGGCCAGGCAGGTCTTGAACTCCTGACCTCAGGTAATCCACCCACCTCGGCCTCCCAAAGTGCAGGACATATCTATTTTTGAGTGCTATATTTACATCATACAGAATAAGTTGTGTTATTTCTCAGATAGAACAGTCATGATGACTTAGAAGGTACCTCTCAAGTCTTAATACGTGCAATAAACTAAAGATCTTGTGCAGATTTTGTTTCAGAAGATTTGGGATAAAGTCTGAATTTCTGAATTTTTAGCAAGCTCACCAATGTTTCTAGCCTAGTAAGAATATTTTGTCAAACATCCAGTAAGTGGCAGAGTCTGAGTTTTTCCCAGTTTCTCTCACCTGTAAATAAAGATAAGAGCCTTCATTGTTAAAAGACAAATATATGCAAAAGTCATCTAAAAAGAAAGGACAACTTCCAGATTAAACGTGATGGTTTATGCACTTCAGCTAGTAAATCTCCTAAGTGTATTTAATAATTAAGAGAATAATAATTAACTCAATAGTGGAAAAAATGTCAGAGACATCTTGAAACAAGTGAATAAAATTGTTATCAACTTTATTAGGACACATTTGTATTATGTGCTGATGCACACAGGACACAACATTACTGCTGTGGTATTTCTCACCTCTCAGAAAAGTAAATGGTAATCCAAATTTAATTTTTATATATATATAATATATATATATATATATTTTTTAAGAGACGGAGTCTCGCTCTGTCACCCAGGCTGGAGTGCAGTGGTGCAATCTGCAATTTCGTCTCACTGCAACCTCCACCTCCTGAGTTCAAGCAACTCTCCTGCCTCAACCTCCTGAGTAGCTGGGATTACAGGTGTGTGCACCACACGTGGCTAATTTTTTTTCCGTAGAGACGAGGTTTCACCATGTTGGCCAGTCTGGCCTCGAACTCCTGACCTCACGTGATCCGCCTGCCTCGGCCTCCCAAAGTGCTGGGATTACAAGCCTGAGACACCGTGCCCGGCCTAAATTTAATTATAAAGAAACCATCAGTTTTATGCAAAGTCGAAGGTGCAGATAACTTCCCTGTTCTGTAATTTTTAATAGTAATTTTAAGTAGTCTTTCTTTAGCACCCTGGAGAGCAAGTATCTCCTTATAGTTTTTTCAGAACTTTCTGGGTAATAAATGCCATTCTGTTTAAATGAGCATTTTCTAAATCCTGTCCTGCATGGAACTAATAGAGCACACGGATGAAACCTCAACAGGACATGTTTCACTTTTCACTAATATCCAAAGACAACTGTGTTTCCCCAATAGAAATCTTGAGTATTTACACTTTCTCATGTTCAACAGCTACAAGGGGAACGTTTTAAATATTGCAGGTCATAAATTTGTAGTAAGAATTCTGCATGGTATACAAGAACCCAAGATGAAGAGTATGTATAGAACACCATGGCATATAGAAAAAATATTTTTTTCAGAACCCCTTGACTATCATAAAAATAAAAAATTGTTGAAACAAACTCATTAGGGATCAACAGTACAAGTACAGAAGTAAAAATGTGCAAGTTCCAAACAGATGGCATTCCAAAAGGCAGAGTGGACACTGTGCTTGATCTGAGACATGCTCACCAAGAAAAAGTGATCTTTTTCTTTTCCTCTTCTTTCTCTGAAATGTATTTTCAGATAAGATGCTCTGGACATATCAAACCTGCATCTCGAGAATATGCCTTTAAAGCACAACCTATTCACCTGCTACCACCACACACACCCACGGCAGAAAGACCGAGACTTGCAGAAAACATTCACCCATTTTTGTTGTTTATAACTGAAAAGATTTAAGAGCAATGAAAGAACAATGAGCTTTTCCATAACTAATAAAATATGTTTCTTTTTCCCTGCCCTCCCCTATCAGACACCAGCAGTTTTCTTTACAGTAATGGGAACATGAACTGCACTGACCTCTTCCTACCAAACTGAAAAAGGGCAGGCAGTGCAGCCTTCCTTTGATGCAAAGGTTGAACTAAACTCTCCTGAATGTATCTTGAACCCCTCAAGTTTATAAATTACTTGGTAATCTTGGTCCTGCTTTTTGCAATGTGATTCTGCAGGATCCAAAAGGGTCCAGGAATGGGCTTTTTCAACAAGTCCCCTGTAAATGCTGATTGTGCTTTCCCAGACACGTTATTAGCATTAGCGAGAGAAAGCAGGCACAGCAAAGAGTCCCTTACACCCACCATATTTGTCACAAAACAAATACATCTGGTACAAATAAAGACAACCAATCACCATGCTGAAATATTATATTTTTTGTTGGCTTTTTTAAGTTTACAGGGACAACAGAAGATAGCAATGTCTGAGTAGGTCTGCTCTTGGGAAATGTGTATACATGTACTAATAAAATGTTTATTAAGCAGGTACTATGTGCTCTGGAGCATGTCACAGAACACTGTGCTGGGAATAACACATAATGTGATTTAATTTTCATAGCACTCTGGCAGTTGCTACTAAGTGTTGAATAATTTTTAGTATTTAGATTAAGAGCACAGCATTTTTATTTCTTCTTATGTTTCTCTATCATTACTTTTAAAAAGAAAATGTGTAGAATAATAATTCAATACCACAAAAACATATGAAATGATACAATTACATAAAAATTGAATAATCAGCTTCAAAATGGCTATTTTGTAAATAATGAAATTAAGGCAGACACAAAAAAATTTCTGAAACTAGTTAGAGCCAAAATACAACATACTAGAATCTCTGGGTTACAGCTATGGCAGTGTTAAGAACAAAGTGTATATCACTAAACATCCACATCAAAAAGTCAGAAAGATCTCAATTTAAAAATCTAATGTTACAATTAAAAGAATTTCAATTTCATCCATGTCCCTACAAAGGACGTGAACTCATCATTTTTTATGGCTGCATAGTATTCCATGGTGTATATGTGCCACATTTTCTTAATCCAGTCTATCATTGTTGGACATTTGGGTTGGTTCCAAGTCTTTGCTATTGTGAATAATGCGGCAATAAACATACGTGTGCATGTGTCTTTATAGCAGCATGATTTATAGTCCTTTGGGTATATACCCAGTAATGGGATGGCTGGGTCGAATGGAATTTCTAGTTCTAGATCCCTGAGGAATCGCCACACTGACTTCCACAAGGGTTGAACTAGTTTAGCGCACCAGCATGGCACATGTATACATATGTAACTTACCTGCACATTGTGCACATGTACCATAAAACCTAAAGTATAATAATAATAATAATAAAAGAAAAAAAAAAAAAATTTCTCTCACACAACTTATGTTAGGCACTAAATAAAGTTTTTAAGATTAAAAAAAAAAAAAAAAAAAAAAGAATTTCAAAAGTAAGAGCAAACCAACTTCAAAGCTCGCAAAAGACAAAAAATAACCAAAATCAGAGCTGAAATGAAGAAGGTCGAGACATAAATAGTACAAGGGGCTTGGTGCTGTGGCTCACTCCTGTAATCCCAGCACTTTGGGAGACCAAGGGGGGGCAGATCACAAGGTCAGGAGTTCAAGACCAGCCTGGCCAACATGGTGAATCCCCATCTCTACTAAAAATACAAAAATTAGCTGGGCATGCAGCACATGCCCGTAATTCCAGCTACTCGAGAGGCTGAGGCAGGAGAATCTCTTGAAACTGGAGGGCAGAGGTTGCAGTGAGCCGAGATTTTGCCATTGGACTCCAGCCTGGGCAATAGAGTGAGACTCCATCTTAAAAAAAAAAAAAAATAGTTCAATGAAACCAGAAGTTGATTCTATGTAAAAATTACTAAGATAGATAAAACACTAGACTAATGGAGAAAACAGAAATAATTCAAATAAAAACAATTAGACTAAAAAGTAAAACAAACAAACAAAAAACCAGATGCTTGTGAGGTTGTGGAGAAACTGAATGCTTATACACTGCTAGTGAGAGTATAAATTTGTTTAAACATTGAGAAAAACAGTTTGGCATTTTTTCAAAAACCTGAAAACAGAATTACCATTCCCAGTCCCGCAATTGGGAATATACCCAGTGAATGTAAGTTTTTCTACCATGAAGACACATGCACATGTATGTTTATTACAGCACGATTCACAATAGCAAGAACCAGAAATAAACATGTATGTCTTCAGTGGTAGACTGGATAAAGAAAATGTGGTAAGTAAACACCATGAAATATGATGCAGCTATAAGAAAGAACAACATCATGTCCTTTGCAGCAACATCGATGGAGGTGGAGACTTATTTTTAGAAAACTAGTGCAGGAACAGAAAATCAAAATACTATACGTTGTCACTTATAAGTGGGAGCAAAATAATGAGAACACGTGGACACAGATAAGAGAACAACAGACACTGAGGCCCAGTTCAGGGTGGAGGGTCAGACGATGAAGAAAATCAGAAAACAAATCTGTTGGATACTATGCTTACTACCTGAGTGATAAAATAATCTGTACACAAAAACTTCGTGATATGATTTTACCTATATAACAAACCTGCACATGTACTCCTGAACCTAAAATAAAAGGTAAGAGAAAAAAAATTCGGCTGTGCACAGTGGCTCACGCCTGTAACCCCAGAACGTTGGGAGGCCGAGGCAGGCAGATCACCTGAGGCCAAAAGTTCAAGACCAACCTGTCCAACATGGTGAAATCCAGACTCTACTAAAAATACAAAAATTAGTTGGATGTGGTGGCACAAACTGTAATTCCAGCTACTCTGGAGACTGAGGCAGGACAATCACTTGAACACGGGACGAGGAGGTTGTAATGAGGTGAGATCACACCAATGCACTCCAGCCTGGGCGGAGAGTGAGACTCCGTCCCCACCCCCCCCAAAAAAAGACACAGTTGAAAAATGCAGGCTGGGTGTGATAACCTATTCCTGTAATCCCAGCACTTTGGGAGGCTGAGGCGGGCTGATCACTTGAGTCCAGGGGTTTGAGATCAGCCTGGCCAACATGGCAAAACTGTGTCTCTACTAAAAATAAAAATGTCAGCCAGGTGTGGTGGCAGGTACCTGTAATCCCATCTACTCGGGAGGCTGAGGCAGGAGAATCACTTGAACCCGAAAGGCAGAGGTTGCAGTGAGCTAATATTGCACCACTGCACCCCAGCCTGAAGTACAGAGCGAGACTCCGTCTCAAAAAAAAAAAAAAAAGAAAGCCAGGCGTGGTGGCTTACGCCTGTAATCCCAGCACTTTGGGAAGCCCAGGCGGGTGGATCACCTGAGGTCGGGAGTTCAAGACCAGCCTGACCAACATGGAGAAACCCCGTCTCTATTAAAAATACAAAATTAGCTGGGGTGGTGACGCATGACTGTAATCCCAGCTACTCGGGAGGCTGAGACAGGATAATCGCTTGAACATGGGAGGTGGAGGTTGCAGTGAGCCGAGATCGTGCCATTGCACTCCAGCCTGGGCAATAAGAGTGAAACTCTGTCACAAAAAAAAAAAGTAAGGGAAAACCAGTTTCCTTTGCAGTGTAAAAATATTTAAACAGCAGGCAATTAGGCTGAGGTGGATTGATTTTTTTCGGTTCTCACTTAAAAAAAAAAATCTACCTCAAATGTATCTCTTATGGTTGGGTGAGGTGGCTCACGCCTGTAATGCAAGTGCTTTGGGAGGCCAAGATGGGCGGATCACTTCAGGTCAGGGGTTCGAGAGCACCCTGGCCAACATGGTGAAACCCCGTCTCTACTAAAAATACAAAAATTAGCCTGGTCGTGGCGGACTCCCGTAATCCCAGCTACTCGTGAGCTTGAACCCGAGACAGGGAGGTTGCAGGGAGCCAAGATCGCGCCATTGCACTCCAGCCTGGGTGACAGAGCGAGACTCCCTCTCAAAAAAAAAATAAATAAATACATTTCTTCTAAATTATTATATTGAAGAAAAAATTCAGGCCTAGTCAACCACAGACTGGCAACTAATCTCTGATGACATAACCAAGACATTTTCACCTGGATCTTACAAATAAGGAAACTACATAACTGTACCAAACCAATTATTGAATCTGGTTTGCTTCATCATGCAACTTATAACAAACTTTCCTTCAAGTCTCTCCCATGGATCACAACCCACAAACCATAGCTGGGCGCTCTATGATTCTTGAATCACACTTTGATCAAGTTCTCTAATATTTTTACAATGACTCCCCTACATCTCTAAAAGGAAAAATGAGGAACTAGGGACCCCAGGGACCACAGCTCTTACCACTTATGAATCCTGCACCCTGAGTCTGGATTCTCCCCTGATGACTTTCCCATCCCTGTACAATCTGGGCGAGATGAGGCGCTGGGAGTGCAGAGCTGCCCAGAGAGAACTCCAACCCAGGGCAAAGCCACTGCGGAGGAAAGACAGAACTCCCAGGGTCCCAGCCGCTGGCCCAGGCAGCATCTTACGGTTCGAGGGGACTAAGAGCTGAGCTGGGACAAAGAGGATTTGGGTCCTCAGACTCCGGAGCTGACTACGAGGAAGTTTGGGTCCTGCTACAGCCATTTTCAGCCGGTTCCAACCGTCTCCCGCCCCTCTCACGATGACAGACCCAGCACTCACCATTTCTCGGCTTCCAGGGGATCCCGGTCTTTTAGCCATAAATCTGCGAATACCTGCAGGACACAAGGCCACAGAGGCTTGGCCTCTAGAGGCAGAGAATGCAGAGCCCTGAAGAAAAGAACTGGAGCTCCGGACGCAGAGAAACACAAAAGGACCCGCAAAATTGCGGAAGCGTCCTGGTCTCTCCAGCTGTACGCCTGATTGGCCAGTTTCTAGTCCACGGCCCCTGATTGGATAAGGTTTCAGGCCCCACCCTTCATGCCTGAATGACGGAATATTTGATCACTGGGCTGAAGGAAGCAAAAATAACAGGCTAGGCTGCAGCCTTTACAGGGAAGACTTCTTCTCTGATCTCAGCCAGGCCAACACCGGAGGATATTTGCATTTAACCTTGTGTATAACGTCATATGCATTTATAAATGATATATAATATAGTTATTCATAAACTGAAAGAATATAATGAAAATTATTTTAAAAATTTGGATGTTATGACCTTCCTTGCTGTGGATCCTTTGCACAGCATATGATATAGTTTGACTCTGTGGCTCCACCCAAATCTCATCTCAAATTGTAATTCCCGTCCATGCGCGGTGGCTTACGCCTGTAATCCCAGCACTTTGGGAGGCCGAGACAGGCGGATCACGAGGTCAGGAGTTCAAGACCAGCCTGGCAATATGGTGAAACCCCTCCTCTACTAAAAATACAAAAATTAGCCAGGCGTGGTGGCGCGCGCCTATAGTGCCAGCTACTCGGGAGGCTGAGGCAGGAGAATTGCTTCAACCCAGGAGGCGGAGGTTGCAGTGAGCCGAGATGGCACCATTGCCCTCCAGCCTGGGCGACAGAGTGAGACTCCCTAACAAAGAAAAAAAAAATTGTAATTCCCACCTGTCAGGGCAGGGACCGGGTGGGAGGTGATTGGATCACTGGGGTGGATTATCCTCATGCTGTTCTTGTGATAGTAAGGGAGCTCTAAAGATACCTGATGGTTTAAAAATGTGGCACTTCCCCCCCCAGCCCCAAGTTCTCTCTCTTTTTCCACCATGTGAGATGTGCCTTGCTTTCCCTTCACCTTCTGTCATGGTCACGATTTTAAGTTTCCTGAGGATTCCTCAGCCATGTAGAAGTATGATTCAATTAAACCACTTTAAAAAAAAGTACGCAGTCTGAGGTATTTGTTTATAGCAGTGTGAAAATGGACTAATACATTCAGGCAGCCTGAGATTTCAAAAAGGAGGCAATCCTTTGCAGTAAAATATGAGCCGCATGTAAATTTTGAATGTGCTAGTAGCCAAATGTTAAAAAGTAAAAAGAAAAAGGTGCTGTGCGCAGTGGCTCACACCTGTAATCTCAGCACTTTGAGAGGCCGAGATGGCGAAACACCTGAGGTCAGGAGTTCGAGACCAGCCTAGCTGACATGGCGAAACCCCGGCTCTACCAATAATAGAAAAATTAGCTGGGTGTGGTGACAGGCACTTGCAATCCCAGCTACTCTGGAGGCTGATGTAGGAGAATCGCTTGAACCCCGGAGGCAGAGGTTGCAGGGAGCTGAGATCCCGCCACAGCACTACAGCCTGGCAACAGAGCGACTCTGTCTCAAAATAAAAAAGAAAGAAACAGGCAGAATAACAGGTGGAATTGATCGTAACAATTTAATCAGTCCAATATATCCAAAATATTGTTATTTTAATATGTGATTAGTGTGTAATGGTTAATAAAGCATATATGTTTTTGAAGCTTAATCTTTGAATGTACCCTTGCATTGTACCTTTCTAGCACATTGCAGTTCAGACCACCCACATTCCAGCACTCTGTGGCCATGTCAGAGGCGTTCGAACCAGAGCAACTGCATCTGGAATAGGTGCTGGGTAAAACAGGGCTGACACCTACAGGACTGCTTTTCCATGAGGTCAGGCATTCCAAGTCACAGGATAAATAGGAGATGGGCATAAGATACAGCTCACAAAGACCTTGCTGATAAAACAGTTTGCAGTAAAGAAGCCGCAAAAATCCACCAAAACCAGATGTGAACAAAAGGGAACTTTGATTGTACTCACGGATCGTTACACGCGAATTATAGTGCATTAGCATGTGAAAGACATTCCCACCAGCACCATGACAGTTAACGAATGCCATGGTAACATCAGAAAGTGACCTTATATGGTCTAAAAAGAAGAGAAACACTCAGTTCTGGGAATTGCCATCCCTTTCCTGTAAAACTCATGGATAATCCACTCCTTGGTTAGAATATAATCAAGAAATAACTGTAAGTATCCTTAGTTGAGCGGCCCACACTGCTGCTCTGCCTACGGAATAGCTGTTCCTTTATTCCTTTACTTTCCTAATAAATTTGCTTTTGCTTTGCACTGCAGACTCACCCAAAATTCTTTCTTTTCTTTTTTTTCTTTTCTTTGAGACAGAGTCCAGCTCTGTCGCCCAGGGTGGAGTGCAGTGGCACCATCTCAGCTCATTGCAACCTCTGCCTCCTAGGTTCAAGAGATTCTCCTGCCTCAGCCTCTGGAGTAGCTGGGATTACAGGCACACGCCACCATGCCTGGCTAATTTTTGTATTTTTAGTAGAAATGGGATTTCACCATCTTGGCCAGGCTGGTCTCAAACTCCTGACCTCAAGTGATCCTCCTGCCTCTGCCTCCCAAATTGCCAGGGTTACAGGTATGAGCCACCACCCGTGGCTCTAAATTATTTATTGTACAAGATCCAATAACCCACTCTTCGGTTCTGGATTGGGACCATTTCTGGAAGCTTCTTTTCAGTGAATCACAAAGGGATGATACTAAGGAAACCACCAACCCACAGGAAATAGACTGAATCACCAATTGGCTAACTTTTTACAAGTGTTGGCATACCCGGGTATGGAATGGGATTGGGTTAGTAACCCAATTTAGGGGAGTTAGAGTGTCTCCTAAGACAGATAAGATAAAAGGTCCTTTTTAATAAAAGGCAAGAACACTTAACGAAACTTGTGGTTGAGGTGCAACTTTGAAAGGTTAGAGTCTTTCCTAAGATTTAGGGGATTAGAGGTCCCTCTCAGTAAAGTCCCTCTGAGCTAAAATTAGATTTGGCATTATGGAATGTTAACCACTGTTGTCTTTGTTTGTTTGTTTGTTTGTTTGTTTTGAGATGCAGTCTCACTCTTGTTGCCCAGGCTGGAGTGCAATTCGACACCTCAGCTCACTGCAACCTCCACCTCCCAGGTTCAAGCAATTCTCTCGCCTCAGCCCCCCGAGTAGCTGGGATTACAGGAGCCCACCAGCACACCCAGCTAATTTTTGTATCTTTAGTAGAGACGGGGTTTCACCATGTTGGCCAGGCTGGTCTTGAACTCCTGACCTCAGGTGATCCACCCACCTTCGCCCCCAAAGTGCTGGCATTACAGGTGTGAGCCACTGCACCCGACCTATTATTTTTTTTATTGTGCTTACACTGGGATTATTTAGTTGCTCTTTTTCAAGTATTTCTGTGGATTAAACTTATGTTTTTTATTTGACATCTTTTCCTTTTTCTTAATATAGAAATATATCACTATAAACTTCTGATTTAGAATGGTTTTGTGAGGTTTTTTTTTTTTTCTGTATCCCAGAAGTCATTGTATGCTTTGTTTCTATTTTCTTTCTTTTTTCTCATTATACTTTCTGATTTCCCTTTGCTTTTTCTTTTGACCTACTGGTTGTCCAGGAACATGTTGTTTACTGTCCACATATTGGTGAGTTTTTAAATTCTTATTTGGCTATTATTTTCTAGTTTTCATTAAATTGTAATTTTAAAAGTTGATATAGCTGGGCACAGTGGCTCACGCCTGTAATCCCAGCATTTTGGGAGGCCAAGATGGGTGGATTACCTGAGGTCAGGAGTTTGAGACCAGCCTGACCAACGTGGTGAAACCCTGTCTTTACTAAAAATAAAAAATTAGCTGGGTATAGTGGTGCATGCCTGTAATCTCAGCTACTTGGGAGGCTGAGGCAGAAGAATCACTTGAACCCAGGAGGCGGAGGCTGCAGTGAGCTGAGATCATACAATTGCACTCCAGCCTGGGCAACAAGAGTGAAACTTCATCTTAAAAAAAAAATGGACAAATGATTAAACTAAATTTTAATAAAAAAAGATACACAAATGGGAAGAAGCATTTGAAAGGTTGCACATAAGTAATAACTTATAGAAAAATGAAAAACAAAATCACAATACAAAACAAAATTCCCTGACATCAATTAGAATGGCCACTACAAATTTTTTCAAAAATACCAACTATGTTGATGATGTAAAGAAACTGAAACCTATGTAAGTTGTTGATGAGAAAAAAGATGCAGCCATCATAAAAAACATCATGAATGTTCGTCAAATAATTAAAAATGAAATTATCATATAATATAGCAATTCCATCTATGAATCTATATATAAAGTATGCAACACAGTAAAATGAAGACATAAGCAGTACCCTGCTTGCATATCCCCCCACAGCTAGTCTCACAACCCAGCCTCTAAATGAATAAATACGTGGATAAAAATTTAAAAATAAAAAAATTTAGTAAAAAAACCTTTATATTTCAAGGTTATAGTAATAAAAACAGAATGGCATGTGCAGAAAAATGGACAATCACCAATGCAACAGAAACTACTATTCTTATACATTTTAGAAATGATGCAAAAAAAGAATTTTAAAAATGGTTTAACATAGTTTCTCAAAAATATGCAGATATTTGTATGTCCCCAAAAGCAATGGCAAAGCAATCAGTTTGTGCAGTCCCCAGAAAGCCATAAAGAAAACTTTGACTCACACTGTGAACTTGAAGGAAGATTACTGAAGCAAAAGTAGAATCCTTACAGAATTTAAAAGCATGGGGCAGAAGGTGTCCCACCCTATGAGAGAGAAAAAGAAAAAAATGACTCGGGCTCCCAGAAACTTTCCATCAAAGCACAGCTCCCCAGACCACATTTTAAAGACTGGCTGCCTCCTTGATTTGTGTACCTTTCATCTGTGTCATCTGCTTCATTCGCTGTCACCTACCTGGGTGTTTGGTTACCATCTCATTTCTCTTTATTATTCCAGGGCTCTTTGTTTTGCTCCAGGCAGTTGATCAAGTCTGGCTTAGAGACAGCAATACCTGTTTTATTAAGAAAAAAACCCATAAATCTTACTGAATTGTTTAATTACCAACCTAGTATTATGCTTAGTAAAGAGGATATAATAGAAAATTCTAAAAAATTAATATTGATGCATAATGGAACTTTCTAAATATTTAGAAAATATTTTAAATTTGTAGGTCCTTAATTTCACTACTCAGTACTACTGAATCAAAAATTGGTGGCAGCAACTGAATTCTAAGGTGTGGGCAACAATATTTTATGCCATGACATTTTTGGAAAAAGAAAGAAAAATTTGGCTGGGCGTGGTGGCGCATGCCTATAATCCCAGCACTTTGGGAGGCTGAGGCGGGCAGATGACCTGAGGCCAGGAGTTTGAGACTAGCCTGGCCAACATTGTGAAACCCTGTCTGTACTAAAAATACAAAAATTAGCTGGGATGGTGGCATGCACCTGTAATCCCAGCTACTCAAGAGGCTGAGGCAGGAGAATCGCTTGAACCTGGGACGTGGAGGTTGCAGTGAGTCAAGATAACACCACTGCACTCCAGCCTGGGTGACAGAGCAAGACTCCATCTAAAAAAAAATTCCTTGCACTCTTTCCCACTCCAGCCAGGGTGGCAGAGCGAGACTGTCTCTAAATAAATAAATAAATAAATAAATAAATTTCTCCATCCTTTGTGGTCTTCACCAACAGCTTAAGAGAAACACTTTTTCCTATTATGACTTAGATGGTTTTGTATTTTCTTACTTATCACATAGCCAGATACAGACTCTGCAAATTTCCACCTCTTTGTTATAAAAGAATCAGCTAAACACTTTTCTTCAGTGGTCAAAATATTTTTAAATCAACTTTGCTTAAATTTTTCTCTTATCTCAGGGCTCCTGACCTTTGAGTACCCTCAGTCTGAGCCAACATACAACCCCATTTTCTGTCTCTCCTTAAGAACATGCTGACTTCAGGGTAAAACCTTCTCTGATCTAGAATCTAATTTTGCCCCCTTCTATCATACCATTCTTACTCCATCTTCTTTCTAAACTTGTTTGCTATTCTCTACAAAAGAAAGTCCTTGTCTGCCTATACACATTGATATCCTTAAAAATCTTATACTTGGCACTTTTTTCTGTTGTTGGGATTCAGAACTTCTTCCCTAAATCTGAATTTGTTTTATTTTACAAAGTCTAGAAACTGCCCCAAAACAGCAACACCTTTATTTTCAGTAAGATCCTCCCAGTTCCCATCTATTCTAACTCTAACTGCATCTGCCTGTGGGTCCCCAGCTTTCCTGGGCTCTGTTGCTTATCTCAGTAAAAAGACTTCTTCCATGGCTGGGGTGAGCAGGCTGGGACATCTGCAGGAGAGGCTCCCTAGAAAGAACTGACTAGGTCTTCAAGGTCTTCAATAACCTCCTTTTGCAGGCTCCATATTGCCCTTAGCTTGGAGTCACAGGTCTCAGGCTTCAATTTCCAAGTCAGAGATGTTCACTTAGTTTTAGAAACTAAGTGGTAGATAAATCCAGAAAAATTACTGAAACGCAGTGTTTACGCAAGGGAAAACAATTTTAAGGTGCTTACATTTTATAGCTCAATGAGAAAAGCAAAAGTATTTATCTCTTTCAGACAATACACATATCACTAACTTATTTCCATAACATGATATTCAGTAAACACTTAGTAATATGAACAAACTTCTAGAAGGTACCCAGTCCCATCTCATAAAGTTTAGCATAAAATTCAGAAATCAAGATAACAGGGCCAGGAGGGTGGCTCACACCTGTAATCCCAACAATTTGAGAGGCACAGGTGGGTGGACCACCTGAGGTCAGGAGTTCGAGACCAGCCTGGCCAACATGGCAAAACCCCGTCTCTACTAAAAATACAAAAATTAGCCAGGCGTGATGGCACATGCCTGTAATCCCAGCTACCCGGGAGGCTGAGTCAGGAGAATTGCTTGAACCCAGAAGCTGGAGGTTGCAGTGAGCCGAGATCATGCCACTGCACTCCAGCCTGGGCAACAGAGTGAGACTCTGTCTCAAAAAAAAAAAAAAATCATATAGGAATGTAATTGGAAGCCATAGTTTCTGAATTTTAAATCATAAATGATTAAATTTAAATGATTAATTTAAATGATTATAAATTACGCCCGTAAATCCCAGCACTTTGGGAGGCTGAGGCGGGTGAATCACGAGGTCAGGAGTTTAAGATCAGCCTGCCCAAGATGGTGAAACCCCATCTCTACTAAAAATACAAAAAATTAGCCAAGAGTGGTGGCATGCGCCTGTAATCCCAGCTACTCAGGAGGCTGAGGCAGGAGAATCGCTTGCATTTGGGTGGCAGAGGTTGCAGTGAGCCGAGATCGCACCACTGCACTCCAGTCTGGGTGACAGAGTGAGACTCCATCTCAAAAAAAAAAAAAAAAAAAAAAAATTACTGAATATTTTTCCAACTGAACACATAAAGATGTTTTTGTGTTTTGATTTATATTGAATGCAATATACAAAGATATTAAGCTAAAAATAAACTATAAGTGTAAGAGAAATATAGAGGAAGAAATTGTGTGTGTGTGTACACTTCTTTAAATGGAAAAGAAAATAGTAGACCAAAAAAATGGTGTCAAATCCGCAATTTGCTAGCAAATCAGGAACTTCACAATGCTTAAAGTAAAATTAATTTCTCTATTGTACACTGAACTTATTTTTCCCAAATCTCAAGTCTCCTGGGTTCAGAATCTTTCTTATATATACTTTTGTTTATGTATACTTTTTGTTTACTTGTGTATTATTCACATGACAAATATACAATTTTTTGTTCCAAAGTTTATGAAATATTTTTACATTTTCTGCTCAGGGATTTTAAGAATGTTTTCATAAAATTTATTTTTTATTTTATTTTATTTTTTTGAGATGGAGTCTTGCTCTGTCACCCAGGTTGGAGTGCAGTAGCGCCATCTCGGCTCACTGCAAGCTCCGCCTCCCAGGTTCATGCCATTCTCCTGCCTCAGCCTCCCAAGTAGCTGGGACTACAGGTGCCCGCCACCACGCCTGGCTAATTTTTTGTATTTTTAGTAGAGATGGGATTTCACCGTGTTAGCCAGGATGGTCTCAACCTCCTGACCTCGTGATCTGCCTGCCTCAGTCTCCCAAAGTGCTGGGATTACAGGCGTGAGCCCCCACACCTGGCGATTTCATAAAATTTAATGTTGCTCAGAAGTTAATTGAGGATTTAATTCTACAGTGAGTGAGCATATTACATTTTATTTCACTATTGCATTCCATTTTCTCCCTTACCGATTGGAGAAAAAACTATTTAAGTCAAAATTTTCTTTAGTTAATTTTTCCTTCTATTTATTTTAAGTGACATCATACAATTTTTAAATTTTACCAGGCTGACTTTTTTTCCGGCGGAAATTTAGGATGTTTTATAAGTTATGGAGTTGTTTTAATGTTTATATAAAGTAAACAAATACAGAGGACAGTGCCGGGTGTGGAGCAGATACTCAACATTTAAGAGAAACCTATTTATTTATTTATTTATTTTTTTTGAGATGGAGTCTCACTCTGTCACCCAGGCTGGAGTGCAGTGGCGCTATCTGGGCTCACTGCAACCTCCATCTCCTGGGTTCAAGCGATTCTTCTGCCTCAGCCTCACGAGTAGCTGGGACTACAGGCGTGTGCCAACACGCCTGGCTAATTTTTTGTATTTTTAGTAGAGATGGGGTTTCACCGTGTTAGCCAGATGGTCTCGATCTCCTGACCTCATGATCCGCCTGCCTCAGCCTCTCAAAGTGCTGGGATTACAGGCGTGAGCCACTGCGCCCGGCCGGCCGAGAAAACTGTTTCTATTAGAGTAATATTACATCTTTCAGGTAAGAGACTGAAACATTTAGAGTGAAGAAATAGCATTGATTGTGCATGTGGAGAGAAGACACCTGCTCTTCAACTGAATGACTGAATTTAGAAAATAAAATTCTGCTTGTTTTATTTTATAATTATCTCCAGTTTCTCACTCTCTCTTTATTTATTTATTTATTTTTATTTTTATTTTTTTCTGAGACGGAGTCTCACTCTGTCGTCCAGGCTGGAGTACAGTGGTGCGATCTCGGCTCACTGCAAACTCTGCCTCCCGGATTCACGCATTCTCCTGCCTAAGCCTCCCGCGTAGCTGGGACTACAGGCGCCTGCCACCACGCCCGGCTAATTTCATTTTGTATTTTCAGTAGAGACGGGGTTTCCCCATGTTAGCCAGGATGGTCTCGATCTCCTCACCTCGTGATCCGTCCGCCTCCGCCTCCCAAAGTACTGGGATTACAGGCGTGAGCCACCGCGCCCAGACTCTTTATTTTTATCCCCAGCTACATATGCATCAAAGCCACTTTCTTGTCTGTCTTAGGGTTACAGGTTTCTTACTGCTCTCCTTACCCCATGGAATCTCACACAAGACTTTTTGCAGTTCTGATGAATAGTTTGGAAGTTTTGCAATGCAATGATAAATTGTTTTTTACTGAAGAGTTTGAGGCCACTTATAGGTTTTAAATACCACATTCTGATCACTTAATTGAAGTAGTAATGCAATAGTCCAGAGGATCAGATCAAGCAGTCAGCACTGTGGCAGATGTGGAGACAGATTAAACATGATAATGGTGTCTTTCTTAGTGAGGTAGATGAGGCCTATTGAAAAAAATATATAGCAGACACGTTTGAAATATGGGGTAGAAATTGAAGTGAGCTCCCTGTAATCACTCTGAGGTCTTAGGATAGCTACAAGTGGTGTCATCACGTGAACAAATGTGACAGAGATGAGATGGGGACTTGGAAAATTTTGTTAAGTTTCCCTCCCTCCCTGTCTCCCTCCCTCCCTCTCTCTCTGTCTGTCTCTCTGTTTCTTTCTTTCTTTCCTGTCACCCAGGCTGGAGTGCCCTGGTGTGATCTGGGCTCATGGCAACCTCCATCCCCTGGGTTCAAGTGATTCTCCTGCTTCAGCCTCACGAATAGCTGGGACTACAGGCACGTGCCACCAAACCTGGAGTCTTTGTCTCCCGGATGACTGTTTCTTACTTTTTACTTGAATAAACTCTAAAACTGAATTTTGAGCCTTTTGATTATTTTAGATTGACAGCCCTTCATAGCATTTTTCTGTCTTCTGCTTTTACTTTCTTTTTTATTTTTATTTTTTAATTTGAGATGGAGTTTCACTCTTGTCACCCAGGCTGGAGTGCAATGGCGCATCTCGGCTCACGCAACCTCTGCCTCCGGGGTTCAAGAGATTCTCCTGCCTCAGCCTCCTGAGTAGCTGGGACTACAGGCACCCAACACCACACCCGGCTAATTGTTGAATTTTTAGTAGAGACTGGGTTTCACCATGTAGGCCAGGCTGGTCTCAAACTCCTGACCTCAGGTGATCCACCTGCCTTGGACTCCAAAAGTGCTGGGATTACAGGCTTGAGCCACCACACCCAACCTCTGCCTTTACTTTCTAACTAAACCCTCTTTCATACACACACGTTGTACCTAACACCATGACTCAGGTGCCTGCTTCCAATGCCTACTGGAATTCAAATGTGCATGAGTTCAAGGTCATGGACTTAGACCTGGCTGTTGTAAAGGCAAATAGAAATTAGAAATAGCAGACTTAATTCTCCAACTTGAAAATAAAGGAAGAGATTTTGTTCTTCTTTTTTCTTAAAGGATTTAACTTAGAAAACTTTGCTATGTAAATTCTTTCTCTGACTCTTTGAAATATATGTAAATCATTTTAATAGCTAAATAGGACTTGGTCAATCATTTTAACGTAGAAATGCCTTTCTCTAGGACCTGGAAACCATTGCTTTGAAATGTAAACAGCAAAAAAATAGTACCCTATGCCACAGTTTCTGTTGGATAGTAGGTGCCTGCCTTCAGCAGACACTTGACTTAGTTGTAAAACTATCTTCTTCTATGAAGATTAAAAAAAGTTATTTTTTCTCCTGAATATAGCCAATTAAAATTTCATTGAATATGCCGAATATACAGATGGCCTTCTCAATCACCAAATGAATTTAGGATCAACTATGTATGACAATTGTGCTGTTAAGTCTATTTAAGAACAATCTTGTGTTTTTTGGCTGCATAAGTATCTTCTTTTGAGAAGTGTCTGTTTGTGTCCTTTGCCCACTTTTTGATGGGGTGGTTTGTTTTTTTTCTTGTAAATTTGTTTCAGTTCATTGTAGATTCTAGATATTAGCCCTTTGTCAGATGAGTAGGTTGTGAAAATTTTCTCCCATTCTGTAGGTTGCCTGTTCACTCTGATGGTAGTTTCCTTTGCTGTGCAGAAGCTCCTTAGTTTAATTAGATCCCATTTGTCCATTTTGGCTTTTGTTGCCATTGCTTTTTGTGTTTTAGACATGAAGTCCTTGCCCATGCCTATGTCCTGAATGGTAATGCGTAGGTTTTCTTCTAGGGTTTTTATGGTTTTAGGTCTAACGTTTAAGTCTTTAATCCATCTCGAATTGATTTTTCTATAAGGTGTAAGGAAGGGATCCAGTTTCAGCTTTCTACATATGCCTAGCCAGTTTTCCCAGCACCATTTGTTAAATAGGGAATCCTTTCCCCATTTCTTGTTTTTGTCAGGTTTGTCAAAGATCAGATAGTTGTAGAGGTGTGGTATTATTTCTGAGGGCTCTGTTCTGTTCCATTGGTCTCTATCTCTGTTTTGGTACCAGTACCATGCTGCTTTGGTTACTGTAGCCTTGTAGTATAGTTTGAAGTCAGGTAGCGTGATGCCTCCAGCTTTGTTCTTTTGGCTTAGGATTGACTTGGCAATGCGGGCTGTTTTTTGGTTCCATATGAACTTTAAAGTAGTTTTTTCCAATTCTGTGAAAAAAGTCATTGGTACCTTGATGAGGATGGCATTGAATCTGTAAATTACCTTGGGCAGTATGGCCATTTTCACGATATTGATTCTTCCTACCCATGAGCATGGAATGTTCTTCCATTTGTTTGTATCCTCTTTTATTTCCTTGAGCAGTGGTTTGTAGTTCTCCTTGAAGAGGTCCTTCACATCCCTTGTAAGTTGGATTCCTAGGTATTTTATTCTCTTTGAAGCAATTGTGAATGGGAGTTCACTCATGACTTGGCTCTCTGTTTGTCTGTTATTGGTGTATAAGAATGCTTGTGATTTTTGTACATTGATTTTGTATCCTGAGACTTTGCTGAAGTTGCTTATCAGCTTAAGGAGATTTTGGGCTGAGACAATGGGGTTTTCTAGATATACAATCATGTCATTTGCAAACAGGGACAATTTGACCTCCTCTTTTCCTAATTGAATACCCATTATTTCCTTCTCCTGCTTAATTGCCCTGGCCAGAACTTCCAACACTATGTTGAATAGGAGTGGTGAGAGAGGGCATCCCTGTCTTGTGCCAGTTTTCAAAGGGAATGCTTCCAGTTTTTGCCCATTCACTATGATATTGGCTGTGGGTTTGTCATAGATAGCTCTTATTATTTTGAGATACATCCCATCAATACCTAATTGATTGAGAGTTTTTAGCATGAAGGGTTGTTGAATTTTGTCAAAGGCCTTTTCTGCATCTATTGAGATAATCATGTGGTTTTTGTCTTTGGTTCTGTTTATATGCTGGATTACATTTATTGATTTGCATATATTGAATCAGACTTGCATCCCAGGGATGAAGCCCACTTGATCATGGTGGATAAGCTTCTTGATGTGCTGCTGGATTCGGTTTGCCAGTATTTTATTGAGGATTTTTGCATCAATGTTCATCAAGGATATTGGTCTAAAATTCTCTTTTTTGGTTGTGTCTCTGCCCAGCTTTGGTATCAGGATGATGCTGGCCTCATAAAATGAGTTAGGGAGGATTCCCTCTTTTTCTATTGATTGGAATAGTTTCAGAAGGAATGGTACCAGTTCCTCCTTGTACCTCTGGTAGAATTCGGCTGTGAATCCATCTGTTCCTGGACTCTTTTTGGTTGGTAAGCTATTGATTATTGCCACAATTTCAGCTCCTGTTATTGGTCTATGCAGAGATTCAACTTCTTCCTGGTTTAGTCTTGGGAGAGTGTATGTGTTGAGGAATTTATCCATTTCTTCTAGATTTTCTAGTTTATTCGCGTAGAGGTGTTTGTAGTATTCTCTGATGGTAGTTTGTATTTCTGTGGGATCGGTGGTGATATCCCCTTTATCATTTTTTATTGCATCTATTTGATTCTTCTCTCTTTTTTTTTTTTATTAATCTTGCTAGCGGTCTATCAATTTTGTTGATCCTTTCAAAAAATCAGCTCCTGGATTCATTAATTTTTTGAAGAGTTTTTTCTGTCTCTATTTCCTTCAGTTCTGCTCTGATTTTAGTTATTTCTTGCCTTCTGCTAGCTTTTGAATGTGTTTGCGCTTGCTTTTCTAGTTCTTTTAACTGTGATGTTAGGGTGTCAATTTTGGATCTTTCCTGCTTTCTCTTGTGGGCATTTAGTGCTATAAATTTCCCTCTACACACTGCTTTGAATGCATCCCAGAGATTCTGGTATGTTGTGTCTTGGTTCTCGTTGGTTTCAAAGAACATCTTTATTTCTGCCTTCATTTCGTTATGTACCCAGTAGTCATTTAGGAGCAGGTTGTTCAGTTTCCATGTAGTTGAGTGGTTTTGAGTGAGATTCTTAATCCTGAGTTCTAGCTTGATTGCACTGTGATCTGAGAGATAGTTTGTTATAATTTCTGTTCTTTTACATTTGCTGAGGAGAGCTTTACTTCCAAGTATGTGGTCAATTTTGGAATAGGTGTGGTGTGGTGCTGAAAAAAATGTATATTCTGTTGCTTTTGTATGGAGAGTTTTGTAGATGTCTATTAGGTCTGCTTGGTGCAGAGCTGAATTCAATTTCTGGGTATCCTTGTTGACTTTCTGTCTCATTGATCTGTCTAATGTTGACAGTGGGGTGTTAAAGTCTCCCATTATTAATGTGTGGGAGTCTAAGTCTCTTTGTAGGTCACTCAGGACTTGCTTTATGAATCTGGGTGCTCCTGTATTGGGTGCATATATATTTAGGGTAGTTCGCTCTTCTTGTTGAATTGATCCCTTTACCATTATGTAATGGCCTTCTTTGTCTCTTTTGATCTTTGTTGGTTTAAAGTCTGTTTTATCAGAGACTAGGATTGCAACCCCTGCCCTTTTTTGCTTTCCATTTGCTTGGTACATCTTCCTCCATCCTTTTATTTTGAGCCTATGTGTGTCTCTGCATGTGAGATTGGTTTCCTGAATACAGCACACTGATGGGTCTTGAGTCTTTATCCAATTTGCCAGTCTGTGTCTTTTAATTGGAGCATTTAGTCCATTTACATTTAAAGTTAATATTGTTATGTGTGAATTTGATCCTGTCATTATGATATTAGCTCGTTATTTTGCTCGTTAGTTGATGCAGTCTCTTCCTAGTCTCGATGGTCTTTACATTTTGGCATGATTTTGCAGTGGCTGGTACTGGTTGTTCCTTTCCATGTTTAGCGCTTCCTTCAGGAGCTCTTTTAGGGCAGGCCTGGTGGTGACAAAATCTCTCAGCATTTGCTTGTCTGGAAAGGATTTTATTTCTCCTTCACTTATGAAGCTTAGTTTGGCTGGAGATGAGATTCTGGGTTGAAAATTCTTTTCTTTAAGAATGTTGAATATTGGCCCCCACTCTCCTATGGCTTGTAGAGTTTCTGCTGAGAGATCCACTGTTAGTCTGATGGGCTTCCCTTTGAGGGTAACCCGACCTTTCTCTCTGGCTGCCTTTAACATTTTTTCCTTCATTTCAACTTTGGTGAATCTGACAATTATGTGTCTTGGAGTTGCTCTTCTCGAGGAGTATCTTTGTGGCGTTCTCTGTATTTCCTGAATCTGAATGTTGGCCTGCCTTGCTAGGTTGGGGAAGTTCTCCTGGATAATATCCTGCAGAGTGTTTTCCAACTTGGTTCCATTCTCTCTGTCACTTTCAAGTACACCAATCAGACGTAGATTTGGTCTTTTCACATAGTCCCATATTTCTTGGAGGCTTTGTTCATTTCTTTTTATTCTTTTTTCTCTAAACTTCCCTTCTTGCTTCATTTCATTCATTTCATCTTCCATCGCTGATACCCTTTCTTCCAGTTGATCGCACTGGCTCCTGAGGCTTCTGCATTCTTCACGTAGTTCTCAAGCCTTGGTTTTCAGCTCCATCAGCTCCTTTAAGCACTTCTCTGTATTGGTTATTCTAGTTATACATTCTTCTAAATTTTTTTCAAAGTTTTCAACTTCTTTGCCTTTGGTTTGAATATCCTCCCATAGCTTGGAGTAATTTGATCGTCTGAAGCCTTCTTCTCTCAGCTCGTCAAAGTCATTCTCCGTCCAGCTTTGTTCCGTTGCTGATAAGGAACTGCGTTCCTTTGGAGGAGGAGAGGCGCTCTGCTTTTTAGAGTTTTCAGTTTTTCTGCTCTGTTTTTTCCCCATCTTTGTGGTTTTATCTACTTTTGGTCTTTGATGATGGTGATATACAGATGGGTTTTTGGTGTGGATGTCCTTTCTGTTTGTTAGTTTTCCTTCTAACAGACAGGACCCTCAGCTGCAGGTCTGTTGGAGTACCCAGCCGGCCGTGTGAGGTGTCAGTCTGCCCCTGCTGGGAGGTGCCTCCCAGTTAGGCTGCTCGGGGGCCAGGGGTCAGGGACCCACTTGAGGAGGCAGTCTGCCGTTCTCAGATCTCCAGTTGCGTGCTGGGAGAACCACTGCTCTCTTCAAACCTGTCAGACAGGGACATTTAAGTCTGCAGAGGTTACTGCTGTCTTTTTGTTTGTCCGTGCCCTGCCCCCAGAGATGGAGCCTACAGAGGCAGGCAGGCCTCCTTGACCTGTGGTGGGCTCCACCCAGTTCAAGCTTCCAGGCTGCTTTGTTTACCTAAGCAAGCCTGGGTAATGGCGGGCGCCCCTCCCCCAGCCTTGCTGCCGCCTTACAGTTTGATCTCAGACTGCTGTGCTAGCAATAAGCGAGACTCCGTGGGCGTAGGACCTTCTGGGCCAGGTGCGGGATATAATCTCCTGGTGCGCCATTTTTTAAGCCCGTAGGAAAAGCGCAGTATTTGGGTGGGAGTGACCCGATTTTCCAGGTGTCATCTGTCACCCCTTTCTTTGACTAGGAAAGGGAACTCCCTGACCCCTTGCGCTTCCCGAGTGAGGCAATGCCTCGCCCTTCTTCGGCTCACACACGGTGCACGCACCCACTGACCTGTGCCCACTGTCTGGCACTCCCTAGTGAAATGAACCCGGTATCTCAGATGGAAATGCAGAAATCACCTGTCTTCTGCGTCGCTCACGCTGGGAGCTGTAGACCGGAGCTGTTCCTATTTGGCCATCTTGGCTCCTCCCCCAAGGTGAATATTGTTATGTGTGAATTTGATCCTGTCATCATGATGCTAGCTGGTCATTTCACACATTAGTTGATGCAGTTTCCTCATAGGGCCATTGATCTTTATATTTTGGTGTGTTTTTGCAGTGGCTGGTACTAGTTTTTCCTTTCCATATTTAGTGCTTCCTTCAGCAGCTCTTGTAAGGCAGGCCTGGTGGTGACAAAATCCCTCAGCATTTGCTTGTCTGGAAAGGATTTTATTTCTCCTTCGCTAATGAAGCTTAGTTTGGCTGGATACGAAGTTCGGAGTTGAAAATTCTTTTCTTTAAAAATGTTGAATATTGGTCCCCACTCTCTTCTGGCTTGTAGGGTTTCTGCAGAGAGATCCACTGTTAGTCTAATGGGCTTCTCTTTGTAGGTAATCTGACTTTTCTCTCTGGCTGCCCTTAACTTTTTTTCCTTTGTTTCAACCTTGGAGAATCTGATGATTATGTGTCTTGGGGTTGCCCTTCTCAAGGAGTATCTTAGTGGTGTTCTCTGTATTTCCTGAATTTGAATGTTGGCCTGTCTTGCTAGGTTGGGGAAGTTCTCCTGAATAACATCCTGAAGTGTGTTTTCCAACTGGGTTCCATTCTCCCCATCAATTTCAGGCACACCAATCAATTGTAGGTTTGGTTTTTTCACATAGTCCCATATTTCCTGGAGGCTTTGTTTGTTCCTTTTCATTCTTTTTTCTCTAATCTTGTCTTCCTGCCTTATTTCAGTAAGTTGATCTTCAATCTCTGATATCCTTTCTTCCACTTGATCAACTTGGCTATTGATACTTGTGTATGCTTCACAAAGTTCTCATGCTGTGTTTTTCAGCTCCATCTGGTCATTTATGTTCTTCTCTAAACTGGTTATTCTAGTTAGCAGTTCCTGTAACCTTTTATCAAGGTTCTTAGCTTCTGGCATTGGGTGATAATATAGTATTTTAGGTCAAAAGAGTTTTGTTATTACCCACCTTCTGAAGTCTACTTCTGTTAATCCGTCAAACTCATTCTCCATTCAGTTTTGTGCCCTTGCTGGAGAGGAGTTGCTATCATTTGGAGGAGAAGAGGTATCCTGGTTTTCGGCATTTGCAGTATTTTTGCGTGGTTTTTCCTCATTTTGTGGATTTAGCTACCTTTGATCTTTGAGGCTTTTGATCTTTGGATGGGGTTTTGGGGTAGGGGTCCTTTTTGTTGATTTTGATGTTGTTGCTTTCTGTTTGTTAGTTTTTCCTCAAACAAGCCCCTCTTCTGCAGGTCTGCTGCAGTTTGCTGGAGGTCCACTCCAGTCCCTGTTTGCCTGGGTATCACCAGCGGAGGCTGCAGAACAGCAAAGACTGCTGCCTGCTCCTTCCTCTGGAAGCTTCGTCCCAGAGGGGCACTGGCCTGATGCCAGCTGGAGCTCTCCTGTATGAAGTGTCTGTCCACCCCTCCTGGGAGGTCTCTCCCAGTCAGGAGGCATGGGGATCAGGGACCAACTTGATGAGGCAGTCTTTCCTTTAGCTGAGCTCGAGCACTGTGCTGGGAAAATTCTCCTTGTCAGGATCTGCTGCTCTCTTCAGAGCCAGCAGGCAGAAACGTTCAAGTCCACTAAGGTTGTGCCCACAGCCACCCCTTCCCCTAGATGCTCTGTCCCAGGGAGATGGGAGTTTTATTTATAAGCCCCTGACTGGGGGCTGGGCATGGTGGCTCACACCTGTAATCCCAGTACTTTGGGAGGCCGAGGCGGGCGGATCATGAGGTCAGGAGATAGAGACCATCTTGGCTAACACAATGAAACCTCGTCTCAACTAAAAATAGAAAAAAACAACTGGGCGTGGTGGTGGGCGCCTGTACTCCCAGCTACTCCGGAGGCTGAGGCAGGAGAATGGCGTGAACCCGGGAGGCGGAGCTTGCAGTGAGCAGAGATCGTGCCACTTCACTCCAGCCTGGGCAACAGAGCGAGACTCCATCTCAAAAATAAATAAATAAATAAATAAAAATAAGCCCCTGACAGAGGCTGCTACCTTTCTTTCAGAGATGCTCTGCCCAGTGAAGAGGAATCTAGAATGGCAGTCTGGCCACAGCCGCTTTGCTGGCTGTGTTGAGTTCCACCCAGTCCAAACTTCCTGGCCTCTTTAGCACTGTTAGAGGAAAACCGACTACTCAAGCCTTAGTAATAACAGACACCCCTTCCCTCACCAAGCTCGATCATCCCAGGTTGACTTCAGACTGCTGTACTGGCAGTGAGAATTTCAAGCCAGTGGTTCTTAGCTTGCTGGGCTCCATGAGAGTGAGACCCTCTGATCAGACCACTTGGCTCTCTGGCTTCAGCCCCCTTTCCAGGGGAGTAAACTGTTCTGTCTTGCTGGGGTTCCAGGCACCACTGGAGTAACAAAAAAAATTCCTGCAGCTAGCTCAGTGTCTGCCCAAACAGCTACCCAGTTTTGTGCTTGAAACCTAGAGCCCTGGTGGTACAGGCACACAGGGGAATCTCCTGGTCTGTGGATTGCAAAAACTGTGGGAAAAGCATAGTATCTGGGCTGGATAGCACAGTCCCTCACAGCTTCCCTTGGCTCAGGGAGGGAGTTCCCTGGCTCCTTGCACTTCCTGGGTGAGGTGATGCCCCACTCTGCTTCTGCTCACCCTCCATGGGCTGTACCCACTGCCTAACCAGTCCCAATGAGATGAACTGGGTACCTCAGTTGGAAATGGAGAAATCACTGCCTTCTGCGTTGGTCTCGCTGGGAGCTGCAGACAAGAGCCGTTCCTATTCAGCCATCTTGCCCCAAACAATCCCACTTTCTCTCTTTTTGCTCCCCAAAGTCACTAAGGTCTTAAGAGCTAACATTGTAGATCAACTTTGTATTTGTATACATGTTTCATTACAGAAAATTTAAAACATATACAAAATAAGGAAAACAGTATAATACGCCTGTTACCCAGCTCAACAACCACTAATAAGGTGCCAAATTTGTTTTATGTATACTCCAATCCATTTTCTACCCAGACTTTATTCTTTATTATTATTTTTTTCAGAGGTAAGATGTGTGCTAATTGAAGGTAAAATCTTGGCTGAGCACAGTGGTATAACCCTGTGTAATTCCACCATTTTGGAATGACAAGACAGGAGGCTCACTTGAGCTTAGGCGTTTGAGAGCAGCCTGGGCAATATAGTGAGACCACATCACTACCAAAAATACAAAAAAAAAATGAGGCATGATGGTGCATGCCTGTATTCCCAGCTACTTGGGATGCTGACATAGCAGGATCCTTTGAGTCTGGGAGGTTGAGGCTTCAGTGAGATGTGACTGGGCAGCTACACACAAGCCTGGGTGACAGAGTGAGACTCTGTCTCAAAAACAAAAGAGAAAGGTTCAATCTTAACTGTACTTTTTAAAACATCAATATGCACATATAAACAATTTTTCTTTTAAGAATAGAAGTATCCAAGTTAATAATTATTACTGTAAACACGTTTGTTACTCAGACTTTATCTTTTAATTAGGTTTTTTAAAAAGTAAGATGTGAGCTCATTGAAAGGTCCAATCTTGGCCAGAAATAGTGGCTTGCATTTGTAATTCCATCCCTTTGGGAAGCCAGAGCTCAGGAGTTTGAGACTAGCCTAGGCAACATAATAAGACCTCACTAGGGCAACATAGTGAGACCTCATCTCTATAAAATTTTTTAAAAAATTAGTTGGGCATGATGGTGCACACTTGTAGATGGTGCACACTTGTAGATGGTGCACACGTGTAGATGGTGCAGTTATTTGGGATGCTGACTTGGGAGGATTGCTCGAGTCTGGGAGGTCAAGGCTGCGGTGCGCTGTGATTGCATCACTACACTCCACCTTGACTGACAGATTGAGATGCTGTCAAAAAAAAAAGGTACAATATTAACTGTACCGGATTGACACATCAATACATACATACAAACAATACCTCTCTTAAAAATAAAAGTACCCCACTGAAAAATTATTGATATGCATGGGAATTACCTACACATTTTTAATTTGTTTTGGTTTGGATTTTTATTGAAAGGAAACACCTAGAAACATTACCTAAAATCTAGATTTTGATAAAAATAGGCTTGAATTTGGTCTGAGAATTTCAAAATAGTCATGAGTTTTGTCTGAGAATTTGTCTTTCTAACAAATTTCTACAGATGTTACAGCACATGGTAGATACAAGGTCTCTTTTATTTAAAATAAATAAAATTTGATGAATAAAAATGCTTAAATTTGACCTGAGGTTAAAGGACAAATCGAAACACCTGTGCAATGTGTTATCTGTAGAAGTATATTTTTAATAATGACATAAACTATTAATAACCAAAAAAGTTATAATAATTTATTAACCAAAGTGAGCAAAATTCCTATTATGGTATCTATGGAAATGCTCTCTGCCAGGCGTGGTGGCTCACGCCTGTAATCCCAGCACTTTGGGAGGCCGAGGCGGGTGGATCACGAGGTCAGGAGATCGAGACCATCGTGGCTAACACGGTGAAACTCCATCTCTACTAAAATTACAAAAAATTAGCCAGGTGTGGTGGCAGGCGCCTGTAATCTCAGCTACTCGGGAGGCTGAGGCAGGAAAATGGCTTGAACCTAGGAGGTGGAGCTTGCAGTGAGCCGAGATCGCGCCACTGCACTCCAGCCTGGGCGACAGAGCGAGACTCCTCTCAAAAAAAAAAAAAAAAGAACAGAAAAGAGAAAAAAAAAGAAAAGGAAATAGTTTCTTAAGAGTAAAATATTCTCTTATCTTGCAAGGGCACTGGTTAATAACAGTGATGATTTGGAAGTCAATGTCTCATAAAGTAAGTAGCAGACCCTTTTCATACTCATAGCTGGCCTTCACAGAGTTATAGAAAAAGTGGTCATTTACACGAGAGCAGATGATTTTCTTAGGTTCTATTATGTTTATATGCTAATGTTTTTACAAAATTTAAATCAATTTTCTTATAAGATTATATGACAAAATTTTGTTATAATATCACAATATACTATATGTAATATAATAAAATTTTGTCCAATATGATGTCATATTATTATAATTTATGTTATTTTATAAAAAAATTAAAAAATCAAAATGTTATGTTATCACAATGTATTATACCATATATATTATGGTATAATATATTATGATATAAAAATGTATTACATATGATATATGTCATAATACATTGTGTTATCATAATATATGTATTATATCACAACGTATTACATATGATATGTCATAATACACTGTGATATCATAATATATGTATTATGATATCACAATGTATTACATATGATATGTCATAATACATTGTGATATCATAATATATGTATTATGATATCACAATGTATTACATATGATATGTCATAATACATTGTGATATCATAATATATGTATTATGATATCACAATGTATTATGACATCATTATATAATATCTGACATATTATATCACAACATATTATATTATGTTACATTATATATTATGTTATATTATATTATATTATATTATATTATATTATATTATATTATATTGTCCAGCTGATTGACATGGCCCCGCAGACTGCCTAGGGCATGAACTACTTCCATGTCAAGAATATTATCCAAGAAGATCTCAAGTCTAATAACATTTTTTGACACAAAGCGTTCCCAGTAAAGATGAGTGACTCCCGTCTGACGACAGTGAAGACACAGTGAAGCAGGGCCCAGCCCTTGGAGCAGCCTTCAGCCTCCATTTTATGGATCGCAGCTGAGGTGACTTTCACGCAGAACCTGAAACCCTTCAGCTCCCAGTCGGACGTCTATGCCAATGTGGTTGTGCTCTAAAAACTCATGAATGGCTCAGTGTCTTACAGCCACATTGGCAGCTGTGACCAGATTATCTTTATGGTGGGCTGTGACTCTTTGTCCCTGGACCTCAGAAAAATCTCCAGCAACTGCCCCAAGCCATGCGGTACCTGCTGTCTGACTGCCTCAAGTTCCAGTAAAAGGAGTGGCTCCTTTTGCCACAGACTCTGGCCACAATTTTTCTGCTGCGAGGGTCACTCCCCAAGATTGAGGGAGATACCTCTAAGCCTTCCTTTTATCAAACCCAAGCTGATGAGTTGTCTTCCTGCCTACTGAGCACAGGCTGTCTTGAGCCTTAGACCTCACTCCCAGCCACTAGGGAGCCAATCTTAGCCCGTCATGCCAAGGAGCCCTGCCCACCAACTAATCAATGTTTTATTGCTGTCTGATGTTGCATCAGGATCTCATATCCCCCACCCTGTTAGATGAGGTGGTCCCCATGTGCTTTCCCAGTTCCTCTAAAATCGAAAAACTCTTAAGGATTGAGCCCCTGCCCCGCTCCATCATTTTGTTTCTTGGCTTAGGAGATACCTCTAAATTTGGGGAATTCCTTCATCTCATGGCTAAATTTTCTAGCACGGATTTCACTCAGAACCTCTCTGGAATGTGTATGCCTGATGTGAATTCCACTGGACTTTGGGGTTCTCAGCACATCATGTATTTTGGGGGTTCCCTTTTTGTCCTCTTCTCCATTCAAGGACTACTCTCTTACTTCACCAAAATACAGAGAATTTTGCTGAAAAATCAATAAAGTGTTTCAAGTAAAACCTTCCCAACCTTTGCCTCTGGGGAAAATATAATTTTTATTAAATTATTTATGTATGTATTTGACCTCTGCTCTAAAAAGAGACACTACTCACTTCACACAAGGCTGTTAGTTATTTAAAAACATCCTTGAAAAGATTGTCCAAACAGAAGCTTATATAAGACATAAAACAAATTAACCGACAGGTCTATAAAAACTGTCTCCCAACAGAGTATAACATGCCTTTAAAAATACAGAAATATTAGTACAACCATTATAAAAAACACTGTGAACCTTTTTCAAATAATTAGAATTGCCATATTATCCAGCAATTTCACTTCCAGATATACAACCAAAGAAAATAAAATTAGTCTCTAGAAGAGACATCTGCACTTCTATATTCATTGCAGAATTATTTACAATGACTGAGACATGCAAACAATCTAGGTATCCATTAATAGATGAATGGATAAAGAAATTATGGAATATTTATATAATGGAATATTATTCAGCCATAAAAAAGAGAATTCTGCCATTTGCAACAATATGAATGAACCTAGAGGACATTAGCTTAAGTGAAATAAGCTAGACACAGAATGACAAATACTGTTTAATTTCACTCATGTATGAAGCCAAAAATGTCAAAGTCATAGAAACAGAGAGTACACAGTGGTTCCTAGGGGGTGGTGGGTGGAAGAAATGAAGACATGTTGATCAAAAGTGCAAACTCTTAGATATAAAATAAATAAGTTCTGGTGATTTAATGTATAGCATGGATGTCCATGAATGTTGTCTTAGGCTATCCCTATTTCTGTAACAAAATGTTTTAGAATAGGCAATTTATACAGAGTCTAAACTTAGTTCTCACAGTTATGGAGGCTGAGAAGTCCAAGATTAGGGCACCAGCAGGTACACATAATAGTACCTGCTAATTACATTAATTTGAGAATTATACTATGTATATGTATGTATGTATTTGTTGGAGCATCACATTTTAACCCTATGTTCTTTTTATGAAAATGTTACTCCTGTACAACTTTATTCTCCCTTTCCCTCCTAGTTTGAGTACTAATGTTTAAATCTACATATGTTACAAACACAATATGCTTTTATAGTTATCTGCTCATATAATTTTATTTGTTTTAAATTAGCTGAAATGAGAAAAAAGAGCACTTGTATATTTACAGGTTTATTTTGTTAAACTTCTTATTATTCATGGTATTATTTTCATCTTTCAGTTTTACTAACGTATTTTTTTAAATCTTTGTGGATACAAGTTATTATCTGGAAAGATTTTCTTAGCCCAGTATAGCTTTTTTTGAACCCACCTTCTCTGTGCTGTTATTGGCAAATAAATTAAATTTATTTATGTTATATAAATTGCACTGAAGATGCAATTACAAACAATATTACAAAGTTGCTTTTGACAACCAGTAATATGAGAAAAAATATTTCTTATATTGCCTTAAATATTTGTTACATTTACTAGTCCTCTTTGTCTTTTTGGGGCATTGAAATTATCTGGGATTACTTGCATTCAGCCTGAAAACTTATTTTTATTCTTTCTCAAATGATCTGTCTGCTATCAAGAAATTGCCTCAGTTTTTATTTATCTGAAATGTCTTTATTTTTATTTATTTTTAATTGATAGTTTTTCTGAGGATAAAATTTTTAGTGGACAGTTTTTTGTCTTTGAGCATTGAAATATATATATTCTTAGAAGTTGAAAAGCTTTTATGAAGAAAAAAATTCGAGACCTGAGAATGTTCAGCGATTTGAGAAATTCAGAAAGGAAGGAAATGCTTTCTGAGGAGTGAGCGACAAGTACTATATGAGTATAGATAATGTGCACCCTACATAGGTGTGATTGTGGATGTGTGGATGTTTGAGATATGTATAACTTATTTGTTGTAAAATAAAGCTCAGGCTACATTTTAAAGAATTTATATGAGATAGTTGGGGTTAATCAAGATAAATGGGTAAAATTAAAATGATAATGTTGGTAATAATTTTGACCATGCAATAAATAGTGATAATAGGATATCTATTGCTTTTTTCAGATATATAAAATATGATTCCTCTTCACCATTAAGATGACCATGTTCCACTTATCATACTATCAAAAATTGCCCTTTTTTTCCAAGCTGGTATTAGACTCACAGCCAACACCTTCCTCCTTTTCTTCTGTATCTTCACACTCCCTCTGGATTGCAGGCCTAAGCCCACTGACCTCATCACCTGTCACCTGGCCCTTGTCCACTTATTGATGCTCCTCACTGTGAGCTTCTTGGCAGCTCCAGACCTGTTTGAGTCACTGTATTTTCAGAATGACTTCAAGTGTAAGGTATTCTTCTACATGCATAGAGGGATGAGGGCTCTCCATCTGCACCACCTGCCTCCGGAGTATGCTCCAGGCTGTCACCATTAGCCCCAGCACCTCCTGGTCGGCAAGAATTAAACAGAAATTCACACTTTGCATCTTTCACTTCTTTGGGTTTTCAGTTTGTTTCTCAGTAGTAACCTGCCCTCCTCAACTGTGGCCTCTTCTAACGTGACCAATAGCAATATGCTAAGTTTCAGTAAATACTGTTCACTTTCTTACATAAGGGACATCATCAGGAGCCTGTTTTTCATGCTGCCACTACTTACAGATGTCTTCTTTGTAGCAATCATGTTTCTCTCAAGTGCATACATGGTAATTCTTTTGTCCAGACATCAGAGACAACCCCAGTACCTTCCCAGCACCAACCTCTCTGCCAAAGCCTCCCCCGAGAAAAGGGCCACCCAGACCATTCCGATGCTGGTGAGTTGCTTTGTGGTCATGTACTGGGTGGACCTTATCGTCTCATCATCCTCAACCCTGTTATGGGCTTATGACTCAGTCATCGTGGGTGTCCAGATGCTTGTGGGCAATTTCTGTTAGCCCTTTTATGCTAATTAGTTCTGATAAAAGAATAATCGAAATTTTGCATAATGTATGATATAAATATCATAGATGATTAATAAATTATGAAAACAATTATCTGAAAAACAGATTTTGACATCAAATTTTTCAAGAAGCAGGCAATTTGATACATTATTTTATTATACTTTTATTTCATCTTAATACTTTTGAAAACTATGCTGCCAAGAACTTGGTGGTTTCTTTAGTTCAAAGTCCACCATCATAGTTCCCTGTGTCCACAAGTTTCTTATATTTAATTTTGATTCCCTAAATTTTATATAAGACAACTTTTCTATCTTCTTAAAGTGTACACTTAAGATGCTCCTGTTGGTAGATAAAATTTCTCTTTGTGTGTGTGTGTGTTTTTACTTTTGAAGGTTATTTAGTTTACCCTTATTTATTAAAAAATATGCTAGCTATGTATTCAATTATAGGTTGAACAATACTTTTTCAGCACTCTTAATACTTCCTTCTCAGTTTTCTGGCTCTGCCATGGGCTGTGGAGATTTTGTACTCACCTGTGTAGATTCTCTCTCTCTCTCATGGATTTTAATTTTCCTCATTCTCTTTGGTGTTATGCAGTTTGACTTATTGTGTTGGATATCTTTCTTTATTGCTCTCTCTGTTTTTTTTTTTTTTGGAGATGGAGTCTTGCTCTGTCACCCAGGTTGGAGTATAATGGTGCAATCTTGGCTCACTGCAACCTTGGCCTCCCAGGTTCAAGCGATTCTCCTGCCTCAGCCTCCAGAGTAGCTGGGATCACAGGTGTCCGCCACCATGCCTGGCTAAGTTTTCTGTATTTTTAGTAGAGACGAGGTTTCACCATGTTGCCCGGGCTGGTCTCGAACTCCTAACTTCAATGATGTGCCCACCCTGGCCTCCCAAAGTGCTGAGATTACAGGCATGAGCCACCGCACCCGGCCTCTTTATTGCTCTCTTTTAGGCACGGTGTCTCTTTTAGGCAAATGTCTGGTTTTTAGTTTCAGAAATTTGTAAATATTTATTAGTATGACATTATTTGTATGGATTCAAGTGAAATAATTGTGCTTTACTCTTTGTCATTCTATTCTTCACATATGTATAATTACATACATATTGCTATTATTTTGTTTCTCTTCCTTTTATTTGGTTATATTCGTTCTGCTCAAAATTCCAGTTCATTAATCCAGCTTACTAATTCTCTCATCATCAATTTAGTCTAATTTTATAATTAACTCACATATTATATGTTAAATTTCTTTATGTTTAAATTATTCCATTTCTATTTGCTCTTTTCCAAATTTGTTTGTTCAGTTTATAGTTTCCTGCTCTTTCAAAAATTATTTTGATATCATCTTTTCCCCGTTTGTTTTTACTTAAACATTTAAAATATTTAAATTTAATATTTTATATTAATATTTATAAATATAAATATATTTATAATACTTTTTACGTTTAAAATATTATAAATATATTTCCAGTATGCAAAGTTTATGTGATATCAAATTTCTTCCAACCTGGCCAGGCACAGTGGCTCACGCCTGTATTCCCAGCACTTTGAGAGGCCGAGGTGGGCGGATCAGTTGAGGCCAGGAGTTCCAGACCAGCCTGGCCAACATGGTGAAACCCGTCTCTACTAAAAATACAAAAATTAGCCGGGCTTGGTGGGGCGTGCCTGTAATCCCAGCTACTCGGGAGGCTGGGGAAGGAGACTCACTTGAACCCAGGAGGCAGAGGTTGCAGTGAGCCAAGATCGCACCACTGCACTCCAGCCTGGGCAACAGAGCGAGACTCTGTCTCAAAAAAACAAAACAAAACAAAACAAAAAACTTCTAACCCTTTTTCCTCGTACCTTATCTTCTTCTGTGCTTCATACTTTTTATTTTTTATTTTTTGCAATAGGATCCGGTTTATTCTGCCTTGGCAGGGTGATCCTGAGAGTGGTGGGTGTCACCCTCTCCCGGGCGTAGGGAGGGCCAGCGGGCCAGTTAAGCCAATAGTGGGAGAAGCACTGGTGGGGTGTGGGATTTGGGGGTCAGGGGTGTAATCCCGAGAATGCGGTGAAACCAGGCCGAGGCCTGGAGGCAGCTGTGGTAGGCCAGGGCAGGGTGGAAAGCAGTGGACTGGGACTGGGCCAGGGCGACAGGCCCGAGGACCCAGGCCACACGGGCACCCCGGGAGGTGGTGCGCAGTGTCACATGACGCAGAACATGAATCACATGCCCAGGGCTCACAGTAAACACATGGACAAGGGGGCACAGACTCACAGGCCAGATGGACATCCAGCCAAGACCAGGCCAGACGAGTGGACACAGGGCCAGTGTCACATACAGACCATGGGGAGACATGGTCCTAAGAGACACACAGACTTGACGTCACAATGCACAAGGCAGGTCACAGAGCTCAAGGGACCTGGGCAGGGGCCGCTTGGCATTTCTGCACTGGAATCCTGTGAGACAAGGGTGGTGGCCGCTCTGGAGGTGCCCGGGGCGGTCCCCTCAAGGCCCCTCCGGGCTTACTCCGTCTTCCACACTGTTGAGCAGCTTTCCTACCTCATGGCAGAGGATAAACACTGTGGTCACATCCAGGCAGACCCGGCCCAGGTAGGGGACAATGCCGTTGTAGAAGGCCTTAAGCCCTTCCTTCCTCAGGATTTGCAGCCGCAGTCCCGTGTTCCGCAGTTGTGCTTTCCAGACCCCGCATCCGGGTCTCGATCCCGTACAGTGGAGTGTTTCCCGACACTGGCTGCGCCCGCAATGGCTCCGAAGGCCCCAGCGACCAGGGGGTTCATGGGCTTGCTGGGGTTGTCCCCTCGGTACCAGCTATGCAGGGGGGTCAGGAGAAGAAGCAGATGGCCTGGTTCCAGCCCTGCTTCAGCGCGGGGGCCGTGAGGCCCCTCTGAGTCCCCGCTGAGTCCCCTTGTTCCCGCACAATCTCCCTAACCCGGGTGGGAGACTCCTCTGCACTGGACGTCTGGGGAGGTCTGGCGGTGGATGAACTTCACCTTGATGGCGTCCATGGGAAATACGACCACCACGGCCTCGGCCACGCGGGCACCCCAGCCGCACGGCAGCCTGCGATGTTGTAACGCCGTCCCTGGGCATCCCGCGTCTGGCTGCTGAGGAACTGGAACATTCAGAACCCAAAGCCGCCTTGGGGAGAGAGCCGCAGAGCAGGGAGCCGAGGCCGCCGTGCTGGCCCGGGATGCCGTGGCCGCGACAGTGTACTCGCGGAATTCATGCGCCGTGTCCCGCGGGTGCGAGCGCTAGTCGGGCTGCAGCTGCGTCCTCCCGCGCTCCGTGGGCAACGGACGCCGATTTCGATGTCGCGGGCCTGGCCGCCTGCCAGGGTCGCCTTCCCCGGAGCCTCTGCTGGGCCTTCTTGGACGCGGTCGGGCCACGGCGGGCGGGAGGCGGGCCCCCAGCATGGTCTGAGGTCCCAGCCTCCTGAACTCCGCACTGGGACCTTAATTTGGTTTTAACACAAATATCTCACTAAAGATAAAAAGAGATGTCTTGGCTTCTAATTTTTGTTAAAAGCAATAGCATATGTTGTATAGGATAGTGCACTGGGGTAAATGGGTTTTTTATTCTTTTTATTTTTTTCATCAGCCCACTGACATTGAAAGGGGATAGTTTTTAGGTTATCGATGAGCGATTTTCCCTCAGATAGGCCTTAGTGTAGGGTTTGTGGTCATGTAGATGAGAGATCGGCTGGGATTAAAAGTCGTTATGGCAGTACTAGCCTTCTGAGGACCAGGAAATTCAAATCCCTTTCATGATACTTTGCTAATATCTCCCGGGTTTGCTTGCCTTCCCTTTGTGCCTCTTCCCACACGTGGTTTCTTGCACTTGGCCCAGCTATATTCCACTGTTCTTTTGACTCCATGCTTCTTAGCCTGGTAGCAGCGGTGAGGGAGTGAGGGGATCTCCAATGTTCTGAGGAAGCCTCAGACTTAGCACTGTGAACTGGGGTGTGGGGTTACTGACATTTGAAGAGTTTCCTGCCCCTCCTGTAGATGCAATGCCAGGACAAGAGCACATTCCTGTCCCTACTTATCCATGGTAGGGGAGAGATACTCCTTCTCCATGTTCTTAACTCCCAGTTGAAGTGGGCCTGCAAAAGTGCCCTGTAAGTTAATAATTTCTTTTCTTTATGGGAGATGCATCTGTGCAAAAATGTGGGTGTTGGCCTTGTTTCTCCACCCTCAGTTCGGGAGTTTTTCCCCAGTGCCCTCTGGCTCAGGTTTGGATGCTCTTTCTCCACAGATTAGGCCCTATGTTATATAGGAGAGATGTGAGGGCTGTGTCTCCAGAGTTGCAGTAGTGGATGGGATAGTGGTCCCTCCCCATCAGCACTGTGTGGGAGCATCCTCAGGATTCTACCCCATCTTCCCTGACAGGCCTTGTAGGCTTCCTAGAAAAATTATACACAACGGTGTAAACCCTATGTCTGTAGACTCCAGGGTTTCACATTCTCCTCACCCACCCACACACAGCCACCAGGAACTAGTTCAAAAGTTCTGGCTTAATTTTACCAGTTTTCATGGTTTTCAGGGTGCACATAAAACCTGGGGCCTGTGTGACCTGCAGGCTTTCTGCATCCCCTGATGTTGGGTTTGTAGTCTGCCCTGTGACCTCAGTTCTCTAAAGGGCTCAGGAGAAACCATCCATCCATTTGCAGTTTCTCCAGGGTTTTGTTTGCTTGTTTTATGTGTAGGAGCAACTCTTTGTCAGGTCTCTACATCTACAAACTTAACTCAGAAACTAATATTTTTAAACACATTATCATACTTTTAGTGCTCCTCTATCTATGCTAATTGTTCTTCAGTATTTTTTATATTTGTAAGTCTTTATCTATTTTAAAACCAGGTTTAATCTAATTCATAACAATCTAATTCATAATCTTAATCTAAGATTAATTCATAATTTTAATCTAATTCATAACTGTTCTTTCATGTATTCCCTGTGTAACTTTCTTTTCAGACATTTAAAGTATTGTTGTGTGTTTCAAGTGGAGGAGGTCAGATTATAACTGACATTTGTCCTTGACTAATAGACATATCACTTCAGCCCTGATTACAGTTATACCTGAAGCCAGATCTACCCTTACCATGTATTTATTTTACTATTCAATAAATATTAACTTATCATGAATGGCATATTTTGTTACAGTTGTAGGTTTATGAACCTGAACAGACAATAAAATAAATAAAAACCAAATTACATGGCTTCAGGAGGGTATAATTTTTTAAGTTTTTGGTTCATTAAAACATTTTTGTCTTTTTGTGATTTGCAACCTTCGGTGATTTCCTTGAAACAGGAACCAGAGTTAAAACTGAAGTAGTAGGTGTTCGTGAGATTTTGATGGCTAAGAGCATCAGGCTCATTTCGTAACTGAGAGGGAAATTAGAACACGTCACCACTTCCATGCGATCACAGTGCATTTGGAATAATCACCATGGCAACCCATGACTTGTATTTTAGGGGAGAATTGGAAATAAAATGACCAAGCATAAAGCTGACCCAGTCTAACATGGATCTTTGTCTTTAAAACATATCTGCGATACTCATGTAGGCAGTGTATAAATAACTTGTCAGAAAAATCATTTATGCCAAGGTTCTTGAATTTTTAGGATTTTGTTTCTCCAGTAGTGTGTGTGTTAAAGAGCAAAAGGGGCTTTCTATCCAAAACACCAGAACCCAAAAACTGTGGCACTGGGTTTTTCTTTTTAAGAAAAAAAAGATTTTTATTATAATTTTTGTTTATAATTATATAATTTTAATTTTATTATGGTTGTTTTATTATAATTTTTATTTTAGTATCATTTAGGGTACAAGTGGTTTTTGGTTACCTGGATGAATTATATAGTGGTGAATTCTGAGATTTTAGTGCACCTGTCACCTGAGTAGTATATATTGTATATATTGTACCAAATAGGTAGTTTTTTCACCCCCATCCACTCCCATCCTCTGCTTGTGAGTCTCCGAAGTCCATTATATCACTCTGTATGCCTTTGCATACACATAGCTTAGCTCCCACTTATAAGTGAGAAATAATGGTATTTGATTTTCCATTCCTGAGTTATTTCACTTAGAATAATGGCCTCCAGCTTCATTCGAGTTTCTGCAAAAGACATTTCATTCCTAAGGTGCTGACCTTGGGTTTACTGGACACATCTCAGAGACAGGGCAGAAGATGAGGGCAAGACCCCTCTAAGGCACTCCCCCACGCCCTACCACTCCTGCTCTGGAAGGACCCCTGAAGGGCACTGGAAGGGTTGGAGTTCTCAGTGCAAGCCAACACCCACACCTGTGAGTACCAACAGCCCCAGAGGGCAGCAGGAGCCCCTCACTTCTGAGAACCCCTCCCAGGATGTCAAGACTTAAGCCAGGGAGTAGAGAGAATCAGTCTCTCAGACTCAGAGAGGATTCAGGGAAAGGGCACAGGAGGCCCCAGCCCAGAGCCAGAACACAGTTCAGCTCAGTGTGGGAACTCACAGCATGGAGTGGATGGCCCTGCATGGCTGAAGAGACCAGTATGCGGGGGCGTCTCACCCATTATGGAGTCAGGCCCTTATATTAGGTGGCGAGAGGGTGAGGTGAGAGTTATAGCCTTTCCCAGCTGAGTTCTGGACCAGGGCTGGAGCCCAGGCCAAATATCCCTGGGGAAAGGGCGTGAGGCAGGAAGCCCTGAGCCAAGTTGAACACTGGGGTGCTGTCCCCGGAGCAGCCTGGGGTGCCCTGACAGCACCCATGCCACAGTCTGCACACACCCCTTACTCTGAAATTAACAGCCTGCAGGGGTGTCCTCAGTATCAGAACAAGTGGGCCACACAAAGCCCTCGAGGACTCCAGGAACCCAGTTCCATGGGGGTGCAGCCCTGCAAGGGCCAGATGGGCTAGGTAGAAAAGCTGACCAAGTCTTCCTTCCTTCCAGCCAAATCTGGAAGAAAGGCCCCTGGCCTGGAGCAGTGTTCCTGGTATCCAGGCCTCTGTGGGCATCCCCCAGCACAAAGACCCTCTCCAAGGGGGATGGGACGGCCCTTCCAGGACCACCAGCCCAGCTCCAGAAGCCCATGGGTGATCCCCACTGTCACCTGACTGAGCTGTCCCTGAGGCTAAGGCCCAGCAGCATGAAGGGACTCCCACAGAAACCAGGGCAGTAGGCTGCTCTCTGGCGGCACTGGGGGAGCAGGGTCTGGCTAACGTGTCCCTGGCTCAGGACACATGCCTGGAAATTAGGGTTTTCTCCTCTGCTCTTAACATCGCCTGGGTAAACCAATAATTACCCTCCCTCATGTCTCAAAATTCACATCTATGTAAAAGTTGCTGGTGAGGGTGACATTTCCAGGAAGCCACAGCCCATGTCACCCCCCTGCAAAGTTGTGACCTTATCCGCGGGCAGGTCAGGCGGCAGAGTTCTCCCAAAAGCGGGTGAACTGGCGCTCTGGCTGGAGGGCGTAGAGGGCAGCAGCACAATGGACAGCGACTGGGACCTCAGGCCAGTTCCACAGCGGCTTAGGAAAGCAGGCGGCTCCCTGGGCTGGAGGAGGCGCGACGCTTTTGAGGGAAACCGAGCTGAGCAGCGGGAGGTGGAGTGAGGCTGAGACCCATCCGATTTGGGCAAAGGCGAGATGCACTTCGCAGCGTCACACCCTCCTCACTGCCCAGCACAGACCTGCCCCCTCAAGTCCCTATCCGGACTCAATCCCCCTTAGCCAGGGTGGCACAGAATGAGGGGCTAGCGTAAGTTTGGAAGCAGAGAGGTCCACAAGGCCCAGCTCCTCCCTCTGAGGCTGCGCACCACCCCCGAGCCCGGCGCCTGCTGGGACTGTAGGCCGGTGGCCCTGCGACCAATGGCCGAAAGCGGTTAAGAAACTACTGCTCCCAAGCTTGCAGTGAGCCGAGATCGCGCCACTGCTCTCCAGGCTGGGCGACAGAGGGAGACTGTCTGAAAGAAAAAAGCAAAAAATAAAAAAAAAAACTACTCCTCCCAGCATGCCTTACGAGGCGCGCACCGCCCTCTCCAGGTATCGTCACCAACCCATTCCCGTTGCATGCTGGGATTGTAGTCTCGCAGCCCTGCGAACAACGGCCGAAAGCGGTTAAGAAACTACTTCTCCCAGCATGCGTGGCGAGGCGCGCCCCGCGCTGCCCCCTCCTGGTGCCTCACCAACCCCACTCCCGTTGCACGCTGGGATTGTAGTCCCGCAGCCTTGCGACCAACGGCCGGAAGCGGCTAAGACACTACTCCTGCCAAATGCCCTGCAGTAGCGCACTGCGCTATGTCTCCCTCCAGGGATCTGCACCACTCACAATCCTGTTTCGTGCTGGGATTGTAGTCCTGTAAGCCTAAAACTAACACCTGGGTGCGGATAAGAGACTACAGCTCCCATCATTCCCAGCAAAGGGCCTTTCTGCACCGAGCTCCTTCAGGATTCCAGTGCAGTTCCGCCATGCGGAGGGAAGCTTGGCTGTTCAGAAACCTCTCCTGCACTCGAGGAGACAGCTTGGCCGGGGCAGCTGATCTCACCTTGTCATTATGACACGGTGTCTCCCCAACGTGCCGACTTCATGACTTGCGCCCAAAGTTTACTTTCTCGCAGAACAGGTAGAGGCCAAGAGCTTCTCACAGCTTCCGCCGCAGGGTTGCCATGGTAACGCACGTTTCACCCCCCCCCCCCCCCCCAGCCGGGTCGACCCCACCCCTTCCCACTGAGGGGGGCCTCTCCTTTGTAGCCCCGCCTTTTATTGTCCCTCCCCTGGCCACATGCGCAGTGCTGCCCCTTGGTCTGGCGAGGGAAGCTCCCTCGTGAGTGTCTTAAACCGTTGTTTGCTGCCTCATGTGAAGGTACCCAGTCTCTGGTAACCTGGCACTTCACTTTTGAAAACCACCTTTTTTTCGTCTCCCTTTGCTCCCCAGATGCACCTATTGGACCCCGGGCTGGCTGCATGGCCGGCGTCTGGGTCAGGCCTCGCACACAGACGCTCCTGTCACTGTGATAAAGAGGAGAAAATGTCCCAGGAGAAAGGGACCCCCTAAACTACTTTGCGAGCCACATCCACCACTTCTCTGCCCCCCACACAGGCTGGTTCCCAGACCCTGGGGTCCTGGTGTGGACCTGCCTGCCGTAATTAACGCAGGTGCAGGACCTGAGCGCTTTGGTCCCTCCCAACACATGAGAGAAGTTTGTGTGGTGAGGTTTGGACAGTGTCTGTGTTTCTGCCCTGAATAGGGTTCCCTGGAAAAACTTTATCCCTTTTTAAATACTTCCTTTGGTACCGCTTTTAAGACTTTGCCGGTGGAACTTAACAGTGATCATTTTTTTGAATCCATTTTTATATTTGTTTTTTAGATTAACTCTTAAGTACTCCACGCTTCTGAAACGGGCGTAGGCACAGCGTCAGTTCTGTACAGTGCAGACGCAGCAGGACAGAATCTCCCTGGGCATCTTTCTGGAGCATCAATTTTACTGCAAGATTTTGAAGAAACAAATTTAATTGATTTCCAAGTTAAGAAATTAAACCTTGAAAACTAGACTAAAAAGTCATCTGCACCTGACGTAACAGACTTCCTGCAGGAAGAAAACTCTAAGGAGAGCATATTGTCCATTATTATAAATAGTGAAAATGAGAAATCATAGCAAGTCCCTTGAAAACCCTGCCCTGCCAGTCTTCTAATAGGGCCTTGGTATGGTTTTATGTGTATTTTCTTTTTGAAGTGTGTGCACCTTTTGAATATACAAATTTGGGGTTTTGACCAAATTTTGCAAGTTTTCGGCTATTGTTTATTTGCTTCTGTTTCATATTTAATTTTTCTGTCTCTCCCTCTCCTTCTCGTACTCAGTCATTCCACAGGTCTCCAAGGCGCTTTTCATTTTCTTCAAACTTGTTTCACTCTTCAGATTGGATGATTTCTATTGCTGTCTTCTGTTTCTACTCTGTTTATAAACTCAACGGTCTTTTTAATTTTTCATTTCATTATCTCTCTATTCCATTCTTTTCATCATTTCCATTTCTCTGCTGAGGCTCCACATGAGTTAATTCATTATGAGGATGTTTTCCTTTATCCCCATGAACATACTTAACAATAGCTGCTTTCAAACCCTTGTCTGCTGATGACATCGTCTTGGACATCTTAGAATTAGCTTCTGCTGCCTGCTTTTTATCTTGTGTATAGATTACATTTTAACGTTTCTTCACACATTTCATGAATTTTAATATTGTGTACTAGAAATTATAAATAGTAGTTATAGAGACTTTAAATTCTGTTGTATTCCTTTGAAGAGCATTGTTATTTGAAGAGGGGTTAATCTGACTGGATTCAAACAGCAATACCTACCTCCCCTACAGTGGACACAGTTGAAATCCTCATTCGGTTAACACACACACGCATGTATTGTATTTAGTTGTGCATTTCTGTGTAACTATATTTTATCCAGATTTTATCATTGTTACCTGTGAGAGTGTTCAACAAGCTACTCTACCATTACTGAAAGTGAGAACCTCAGTTTTGTTTGCTTATTGGATTTGAATACATAATGCCTTTGTTTTCTTTTGTAACATTTTTCAATTTGAAGTCTTATTTTGTCCGATATTAATATAGGACAACCCAAATCTCTTTTGCTTATTATTTGCATGAAATATCTGTTTTTCTCTTTTCACTTTCAACCTAGTTGTGTCTTTCAATCTAATGTGAGTCTTGTACAAACATGATAGTCGCATCATGTTTTTTAGTCTGTTCTGCTGATCTCTGCCTTTTAATTCGATAGTTCAATCCATTTACATTTAAAATAATTATTCATAGGTAGATTTCTGTCATTTTGATATTTGTTTTCTGTATACCTTACGTCTTTTTACTTTACATTTTCTACATTATTTTCTTCTTATGTATTGGGTTGATTTTTTTTTAGTAAAATATTTTAACTTTTTATTTCCTTTGTGTATATTCTATAGCTTCTTTTTGTGATTACCATCATGGTGATGACATTTAACATCTGAATTGATTTAATTGCTGCATAGTACTATATTCAATTATATGAACATAGTATAATTTTTAAATCTACTTTTGATAGTCATCATTGGGATATTTAATATGACTTATTTTTTAGATGAGTATTGAGTTTACATAAACATTGAGCAGAACGTACAGAGTTCCCATATATCCTCTCCCCACACCCAGCTTTTCCTCTATTATTAACACCTTACATTAGTGTGGCATATTTGTTACTCTTAATGAACTAATATAGAAAAGTTATTATTAACTAAAATCTAAAGTTTGCATTCGAATTCATGTTTTCTGTTTTACATTCTGTGGATTTTGACAAATGCATGATGACATGACATGTATCCATTATTGCATTATACAAAATAGTTATATTGTCTTAAAATATCCACTGTACTCCATCTATTCATCTCACCCCTTTTCCCCCCAAACTTTTGGAAAGCACAGGTCTTCTTACTGTGTCCATGGTTTTGCCTTTTACAGAATGTTATATAGTTGGAATCCTATAGTATGTAGCCTTTTCAGACTGTCTTTTTCACAGCCATATGTATTTAAGGTTCCTCATGTCTTTTCAAGCCTTGACAGCTCATTTTTTTAAATCAGTGAATAATGTTCTGTTGTATGGTTGCACCACAGCCAGTTTATTTATTTACCTATTGAAGAATATTATTTACCTATTAAGAACATTATTTACCTATTGAAGACCATCTTGGTTGGTTCCACGTTTTGGCAATTATGTATAAACGTGCTCTAAACAGTCACCTGCAGAGTTTTGTGCAGATGAAAGTTTTCACCTCTTTTGGATTAAGGCCAAAGAGTGTGATTGCTGGATTGTATGTAAGTGTGTATTTAGCTCTGTAAGAAACTGGCAAACTGTCTTCCAAACTAGTCATAGGACTTTGCATTTTCACCAACAAGCTCTTGTTACTCTACATCCTCACCAGCATTTAGTGTAGCCCCTGTTTTGGATTTTAGCCATTCTAATATGTGTGTGGCAGTATGCCATTGTTATTTTCAGTTTCCCAATGACATGCTGTTGAGCATATTTTCATGTGCTTATTTGCCATGCTTATATGTTCTTTAGTAAGGATCTGTATCTTTTGCCATTTTATAATTGGGTTGTTCATTTCTTATTCTTGGGTTTTAAGAGCTCTGGAATTTTTTTGCATATTTTTGATACCAGTCTTTTATCAGTTATGTGTTTTGCAAATATTTCCTCCCATTCTGCGGCTGGTCTTTTTATTTTTTAACAGTGTCTTTGACAATGCAGAAATGTTATTTTTAATATGGTTCAACTTAGCAATTTTTCCTTTCATGGATCATGTTTTTGGTGTTTTTGTTTTTGTTTGTGACAGAGTCTCGCCCTGTCGCCCAGGCTAGAGTGCAGTGGTGCAATCTTGGGTCACTGCAACCTCCTCCTCCTGGGTTCAAGTAATTCTCCTGCCTCAGCCTCCAGAGTAGCTGGGACTACAGGCACGTGCCACCAAGCCCAGCTAATTTTTGTATTTTTAGTAGAGACGGGGTTTCACCATGTTGGCCAGGATGGTCTCGATCTCTTCACCTCGTGATCCACCTGACTTGGCCTCCCAAAGTGCTGGGATTACAGGCGTGAGCCACTGTGCCTGGCCTTTTTGGTGTTTTATCAAAGGAGCAAAACCTGAGGTAATTCAGATTCTGCTCTTTGTTATCTTCTAGTAGTTTTGTGGTTTTTCGTTTATATTGGTCTGTGATCCATTCTGAGTAATTTGTGAAAGTTGTCAGGTCTAGGTTTAGGGTTTTTTTTTCTTTATTTTCTCTTGCATGTGGATGTCCAGTTGTTCAGTACTGTTTGTTGAAAAAGTATTCATTCTCAATTGAATTGTCTTTGCTCTTTCTTCAAAGATAAGCTGACTATTTTTATGGGTCAATTTCTGAGCTTTCTCTTTTGTTTTATTGATGTTTCTCTATTATTTTTTTTACCACTACCATGTTGTTTTGATTACTGTAGCTTTATAGTAGTGCTTAGAGTTGGGTAGTGTCATTCCTATAACTGTCCTTTTAAAATATTTTCTTGGTTATTCTGAGCCTTTTGCCTTTCCATATAAACTTTAGAATCAGTTTGTCAATATCCACAAACTAACTTTGTGGAATTTTGATTGGGATTGCATTGAATATGTAAATGTAGTTGGGAAGTACTGACATTTTAACAATGTTGAATCCTTCTTTACTTGAATGTGGATTATCTCTCCATTTATTTAGATCTTCTTTGATGTTTTTACAGTTTTGTCGTTTTCTTCATATAGATTCTATATTTATATTTATTTTGTTATATTTGTACCTAAGAATTTCATTGTTATTGGTGCTAGCCTAAATGTCACTGAATTTTTAAATTTCAAATTCTAACTACATTACTGATATATAGGACAGTAATTGACATCTGTATATTAATCTTATATTGTGCAAATTGCTATAATTTCTCATTAAAATTGGTTATTCTAAGATTTTGTTTTGTGATCTTTTTGTATTTCTCCATAGGCAATTACATCATCTGTGTAAAGACAGTTTTATTTCTTCCTTCCCACTCTATGTACCTTTTCTATTCTTATTGCATTACCTAGGGCTTATAGTATAATGTTATATAGGAATGGTGAGAGGAGACACCTTTGCCTTGCTCCTCATCTTAGCAGGAAAGCATCTAGTGTTTCAACATTCAGTATGAGGTTAGGGCCGGGCGCGGTGGCTCATGCCTGTAATCCCAGCACTTTGGGAGGCGGAGGCGGGCGGATCCCAAGGTCAGGAGATCGAGACCATCCTGGCTAACATGGTGAAACCCCGTCTCTACTAAAAAATACAAAAAAATTAGCTGGGCGCCGTGGCGGGCGCCTGTAGCCCCAGCTACTCGGAGGCTGAGGCAGGAGAATGGCGGGAACCCGAGAGGCGGAGTTTGCAGTGAGACGAGATCGCGCCACTGCACTCCAGCCTGGGCGACAGAGGGAGACTCCCTCTCAAAAAAAAAAAACACACACACATTCAGTATGAGGTTAGATGCAGGGTTTGTTTGTTTGTTTGTTTGTTTTAGATGGCATCTCGCTCTGTCTCCAGGCTGGAGTGTAGTGGCGTGATCTTGGCTCACTGCAACCTCTGCCTCCCGAGTTCAAGCAATTCCTCTGCCTCAGCCTCCCAAGTAGCTGGGACTACAGGCACGCCGCACCACGCCAGGCTAGTTTTTTGTATTTTAGTAGAGACAGGGTTTCACCATGTTGGCCAGGATGGTCTCAATCTCCTGACCTCATGATCAACCCACCTTGGCCTCCCAAAATGTTGGGATTACAGGTGTGAGCCACATGTAGGGGAATTTTTTATAGACATTATTTATGAAATTGAGGAAGTTTTCTTCTATTTCTAGTCTGCAGAGAGGTTTTCTCATGAATGGGTTTTGGATATTGTCAAATGATTTTTCTGAAAGTACTGATAAGATCTTATCTTTTTTTAACTTAATATGATGAACTAATTTTTTTTTTTAAGACAGAGTCTTGCTATGTTGCCCAGGCTTATCTTGAATTCCCAGCCTAAAGTGATCCTCCCTCCTTGGCTTCCTGCTGCATTAGGATTACAGGTATGAGCCACCACACCCAGCCTAATTTATTTTCAAATGTTGAACCAGCCTGGCATGCCTGTAATAAATCTCACTAGGTTGTAGTAAATAATTCTTTTTTTACATTTTTGGACTTGATTTCTTAATATTTGGGTGAGGGCTTTTGCATCTTTGTTCATGTGAGATATTGCTCTGCATTTTTTTGTTGTAATGTCTTTGTCTAAATTTGGTATTATGGTAATTCTGGCCCCACTGAATGACTTTGAAAGTATTCACTCTGCTTCTGTTTTCTGGAGGAGATTGTAGAGAGTTGGAATAATTTCTTTTAAATATTTACATAAATATACTAGAGATTGGTACTTTCTGTCTGTTAAGTTTATTTATCATTGACCCAATTTCTTTAATAGATGTAGTACTATTCAAATTGTCTGTTTCTTATTGTGTTATTCTGGTAGGTTGTTTCTTTCAAGGAATTTGTCTATTTAGGTTATCAAATTTGTAGGCATAGAGTGGTTTATAATGTTTATTATTCTTTAATTCTTCATGTGCTCAGTAATGATAGATCCTCTTTCATTTCTAGAATTAGCACTGTGTCTTCTTCTCTCTTTTTCAACTGAAACTAAAAAGGAACATTTTAAAAAGTGAAAGCTATTTTTGATAAACTATCTTAATTTCCCATGATCTGCAACTGTGGGTACATAGGAAGTACATGGAAACAGATGTTTGGCAGAGCTTGCCAACAAATTATGTCCTGCATCAAGAAGGCATGCCACTCAGCATGACACTCTTAAGAGGCAGAAAGGTGACAAAAGAAGGATGTGATCTGCTCCTGGTGAAGACAAAAGAAGGATGTGATCTGCTCCTGGTGAAGACAAAAGAAGGATGTGATCTGCTCCTGGTGAAGACAAAAGAAGGATGTGATCTGCTCTTGGTGAAGACAAAAGAAGGATGTGATCTGCTCCTGGTGAAGACAAAAGAAGGATGTGATCTGCTCCTGGTGAAGACAAAAGAAGGATGTGATCTGCTCCTGGTGAAGACAAAAGAAGGATGTGATCTGCTCCTGGTGAAGACAAAAGAAGGATGTGATCTGCTCCTGGTGAAGACAAAAGAAGGATGTGATCTGCTCCTGGTGAAGACAAAAGAAGGATGTGATCTGCTCCTGGTGAAGACAAAAGAAGGATGTGATCTGCTCCTGGTGAAGACAAAAGAAGGATGTGATCTGCTCCTGGTGAAGACAAAAGAAGGATGTGATCTGCTCCTGGTGAAGACAAAAGAAGGATGTGATCTGCTCCTGGTGAAGACAAAAGAAGGATGTGATCTGCTCCTGGTGAAGACAAAAGAAGGATGTGATCTGCTCCTGGTGAAGACAAAAGAAGGATGTGATCTGCTCCTGGTGAAGACAAAAGAAGGATGTGATCTGCTCCTGGTGAAGACAAAAGAAGGATGTGATCTGCTCCTGGTGAAGACAAAAGAAGGATGTGATCTGCTCCTGGTGAAGACAAAAGAAGGATGTGATCTGCTCCTGGTGAAGACAAAAGAAGGATGTGATCTGCTCCTGGTGAAGACAAAAGAAGGATGTGATCTGCTCCTGGTGAAGACAAAAGAAGGATGTGATCTGCTCCTGGTGAAGACAAAAGAAGGATGTGATCTGCTCCTGGTGAAGACAAAAGAAGGATGTGATCTGCTCCTGGTGAAGACAAAAGAAGGATGTGATCTGCTCCTGGTGAAGACAAAAGAAGGATGTGATCTGCTCCTGGTGAAGAGCCACCTGACTCTCCCTCAGCTGTACATAGTGGCCTTAACGTGCATCTTGCTAGAAGGGGCATGCAAGCCAGGGGCTGCCAGCCAAGCCATACAGGCCAAGGGCAGTTTCAAGTCCATCTTTTACTTCATCGAACTGTTCTAGTAAGCAGCTAGAGTTTTATGAACACTGTAAACTCTTTATCATATTTCTTTGCTATTTCTGGAGGATTTGTTCTAGGAGTCCTCTTGTATACCAAAATGCATGGATACACAAGTTCTTTATATATAATGGCATAGTATTTACATATAACTTATGCATATTCTCCTGCATACTTTAAATCTTCTCTAGATTACTTTTAATACCTAAATTGTTGTTATACTGTATTGTTTAGGGAATAGTGAAAAGAAAAATAAAATTCTGTAAATGTTCAGTACAGAAACATTACTAAAAATATTTTTGAGGCTCATTTGTTGAATCCAGGAATGCAGAACCAATAAATAAGTAGGGCCAGCTCGACCTATGTTTGGAGTCCATGAATGTGTCCTCTTCCTGTGTTTGTAAATGGAAATTTATTTCACAAAATGATACAACTGCTTCTTCACTGACATGTTCAAAAACTTGCAAGAAGCAGCCAGGCGCGGTGCCTCATGCCTGTAATCCCAGCACTTTGGGATGCCGAGGCAGGTGGATCACTTGAAGTCAGGAGTTCAAGACCAGCCTGGCCAACATGGTGAAACCCTGTCTCTACTAAAAATACAAACATTAGCCAGGCATGGTGGCAGGTGTCTGTAATTCCAGCTACTCAGGAGGCTGAGACAAGAGAATCACTTGAACCAGGAGGCGGAGGTTGCAGTGAGCTGAGATCATGCCACTGCACTCCAGCCTGGGTGACAGAGCAAGACTCTTGTCTCAAAAACAAAATGAAACAAAACAAAAAAATATATACTGATAAAGACATTTAGTATTGGCAAAGGGTAAACTCATCAGGAAAATATAAAAAAATTATTCACATATATGCAGTCATCAAATAAGCACAGAAATACATGAAGCAAAAATGACAGAAATAAAGGGAGAAATAGATAATTCAACAGTAATAGTTGGAGACTTTAATGCTCCACTTATATTAATGGATAGAACAAGTAGACAGAAGATAAAAAATAGAAAACATGAATAACATTATAAAACAACTAAACCTAACAAACATATACACAGCACTGCATCCAACATGAGAATATATATTCTTCTCAAATCCACATGGAACATTCTCTAGGATAGACTACCTGCTGGGCCATAAAACATCAGTAAAAATAGAGATTGAGATAATACAATGGGTGATTTCTAATTATAATAAAAGAATCAGAGATCAATGAAAGCAAGAAATTTAGGAGACTCATAAGTATGTGGACATTAAATGGCAAAATCCCAAATAATTTATGGATCAAAAGAAAACCACAAATACTTATCAGAAAGTGTTTTAACATAAATGACAATGTAACCAAAATGTAAAACTTCTGGAAACTGGTGAAAGCAGTATTTTGAGGGAAACCTATACCAGTGAATTTCATTAAAAAAGAAAGACAAATCTCAAGTCAGCAACAAAAAAATCTCAATAACAAAAAAAAACTCAAGTCAATAATAGTAAGTTCTCCCAGACTTTTAAATGAATATACTACCTGGCTTTCCTGGGACAAAATATACTAATAGAGGAAAAAATAATCATGCTAAAAAAAAGCCCTAAAAGGAAAGACTGGGGAATGGGATACTTTGGGGATTGGGCTGTGATAACAGTCTAGGAAATTTAGAAGGTCATATGGAGGCTCAGGGCCAGGTATGCGGTCTATAAAAACCCAGGAAGAGGGCTGGGCAAGGTGGCTCACACCTGTAATCCCAGCACTTTGGGAGGCCAAGGGAGGTGGATCACCTGAGGTCTCAAGTTTGAGACCAGCCTGACCAACATGGAGAAACCTCATCTCTACTAAAAATACAAAATTAGTGGCATGTGGTGGCGCATGCCTGTAACCGCAGCTACTTGGGAGGCTGAGGCAGGAAAATCGCTTGAACCCAGGAGGCAGAGTTTGTGGTGAGTTGAGTTCGCGCCATTGCACTCCAGCCTGGGCAGCAAGAGTGAAGCTCCATCTCAAAAAAAAAAGAAAAGAAAAGAAAAGAAAAGAAACTCCCAGGAAGACCCTCAGTATTCACCCTTGTTTGACCTTCAAACTCTGTATCAGCAGAAAGTAAGGCAAGAACCAAGTTGTAGCTTTCTGGCTGATTAGTAAAGGCATGCTCCAGCACACACACACACAAACACACACACACACACACACACCCAAAAGAGAACATTATAAAATTTATTTGGAGGAAGTGGGGAAATAATAAACATTTAAGAAAATCTCTGCAAATCACTAGCTTATCACCCAGCTAATGGAACAGAGACGTCAATGTACATGCATGACAGAGCACACATCACAATAGGTAGCAACAAAAACACAGAAGAAGGATGATAATCTGATTTCAAAATTACTATATTACAATATTCAAAATGTCTTTTTTCAACAAAAAGTTACACAATATGAGGTATATATTATTTGTTGGTTACACTTGAATTTGTAGTTTCTATTTTGATTTCCAAGCTGAAAAATATATTTTCTATCTGTAAATTTTCTAGCTGTAGGATTTCTGCTTTTATTAAATTAGTGAGTCTTTTGGAGCCTAAAATTTTGCAATTTTCAATGATTTTTTTCTCTACTATTTGAAAATGTTGTATATTCTGCTTATTTGTTCATTTAATAATTTTTTTCTAAGACCACAAAAATATTCTTTTTGTTTTTTAATACATCATAATTTATACTTAAAATTTGGTTTCACCACCTGTACAAAATAGATGTTACATGGCTAGTAATGTAATTTTTTCCAGTAAGCTAACAAAATTTAATTTATTCTGAAAATCTTGTCTTAGGGTTATTTTTATTTGCCATCACTTGTCATTGCCTCACCCAGATTAACACCACCTCACACTCAGAGCTGACTTTTTTGTGAAGACTGTGTGTGATTCTTTCTGTTTTTTTCTGCATTTTTCAGTTTTTAGCAATCTCACAACACCAAACAGCCAAAGTAGTGCTGATGTTAAAAAATCTTCAGTAGACTTTTATTGCTCAAAGGATAAATTACTTCCACATTTTATTTTATTAATTTAAAAATGTTAATTGACAAGTGAGGCTTGAGTATATTCAAGGTGTGCAATGCGATGACTTGATACATGCACACATTGTCTAATCATTTTTCACAATCAGTTAAATTAACATAACTCCTATTGTTCAAATATTTGTGTCCCTCCCAAATTTACTTTAAAACTTAATCCTCAATACAATAGTATTAGACTTTAGTTGGTTGCTAGGGCATGAAAAATCTGCCCTTAACAACGCAATTAGCTGCCATTGTAAAATGGCTTGAGAAAATGAGTTTGGCCTATTTTGTCCTTCTGCTGTGTGAGGACACAGCAATTTAAGGTGCCATCTTGAAACCAGAGACTGGACCCTCACCAGACACCTAGCCTGCTGGTGCCTTGAGCTTGGACTTCTCAGCCTCCATACCTGTGAGAACTCAGTTTATACTGCTTATAAATTATCTATTCTAAGGTATTTTATTACAGCAGTTGGAACAGACTAAGATAACATTCAGTAACATCCATGCTGTGCAGTAGACCACCAGAACTTGTTTATTTTATACCTGAAAGTTTGCATTTTTTATTAACAACCCTCCATTTCTCCCACCCACCAGCTCCTGGGAACCACTTTGTACTCTCTGTTTCTATGACTTTAACTTTCTAGGCTTCATATATAACTGAAATCAAAAAATATTTCTCATTCTCTGTCTGGCTTATTTCACTCAGCCTACTCTTCTCCAGGTTCATTCATATAGTTGTAAATAACAGGATTTTCTTTTTATAGCTGAATAATATTCCGTTATATAAATACTCCACAATTATTTTATCCATTCATTTATTAATACTTACGTTGTTTGCATTATCTGTCATTGTAAATAATTCTGCAATAAATATGGGAGCACAGATATCTCTTCTAGATACTAATTTTATTTCCTTTGGTTATATATCTGGAAGTGGAATTGCTGGATAATGTGGTATTGTAAGTTTTTAGAAAGCTCCACAATGTTTTTGATAATGGTTTTACCAATATTTCTGTATTTTTAAAAAAATGGGCTGGGCACGGTGGCTCACACTTGTAATCCCAGCACTTCGGGAGGCAGACGCAGGCGGATCACAAGGTCAGGAGATTGAGACCATCCTGGCCAACATGGTGAAACCCTGTCTCTACTAAAAATGCAAAAAATTAGCCAAGCATGGTGGCACGCACCTGTAGTCCCAACTATTCGAGTGGCTGAGATAGAAGAATCACTTGAACCCCAGAGGTGGAGGTTACAGTGAGCCAAGATCACACCACTGTACTCCAGCCTGGAGTTTTTTCTCAGAAAAAAAAAAAAAAAAAAAAAAGTTATACTCTGTTGGGAGACAATTTTCATAGTCCTGTCAGTTTACTTTTTGACATCCTATATAAGCTTCTATTTGGACAATCTTTTCGATCCATAGGGGTGAAAACTATTGAAGGCTCCAGTGGCAAACCATGGCCTTTCCCCAGTGTTGTAAGGCCTATGCCAAGGAGAAAGGAGGGTCATGCCTTTGGGTGCCCCAGGCACACACCTTTCTGAAATCTTTCTCCAGCCAGCTGCTGCAGACAAAAGATGACATTTCTGGGAAGATGAGGACTTGTTTCCTGACCAGCACCCCAGTGGCCATGAGGTCTTATGGCCCAAAGGCTATGCTTACCTCCACCTGAGTGCCTGGGATGGGCCCTTTCTACGTCTCCCCAAGGCTTGGGTGCTGAGCCTGCCTTCCTCACCACCTAACCATAGTCTCAAACCTGTGAGGAAGGAAGAGGACAGATAACTGATTTCTGTTCTTTTGATTCTGTTTTAAAGTTTTCTTTCTAAAAAAAAAAAACCTATCTGAAACTGAAAAAAAAAAAAAAAAAAAAAAAAAAGGAAAAAAAGATGTCATAACCAAAGTAGGGGCAGTATTTACATAGGTGAAAACATGTAGATATGTCTATAGGCAACAGACATGTGGCTAATTTACATATAAATTAAACATCTTATTGTCTTAAAGTGTACAGAGCTAAGAAATTATTCAATTCATAATATCAAGCGTTAAATGCAAAAATACAATTAAGTGATCTGAGAAATCATACCCCCCAAAAAACATAATAAATATAGAAGTGAAAATAAGAAGAGAGATTTTAATGCATAAAATGCTGAATACAACATAGATAGACCATGAAAAATAATTCTTTAGATATCTGCAGTTTTTAACTGTGTGTACTCATGAAGAGAAGACATTGTGAATCATTGGTATTCAATGAAGAACAGTAAAATTTCATAGAGAATACATTACAATCATTAATAATAGACTCTAATGAGAAAATTTTCAAATAAGCATTAAAGAGACAGTAGAAGTTTTTATCATGTTCTCAATATATTGGTGGTATTCTTACACAGATATACTGGCTATACTATGGCCTTTGGGAGCTAATAAAAACTTTATATTTTTAAAATAAAAGAACAACATAAATTTTGCAAAATATAATCAGCATTACTGAAGTATAAAGTAGATATTTAAGTTATTTATTTATTTATTTATTTACTTTTTGAGACAGGGTCTCACTCTGTCACCTAGAGTGCAGTGACACCATCTTGACTCACCACAACCTTTGCCTCCCAGGCTCAAGCAATTCTCCTATGTCAGCCTCCTGAGTAGCTGGGGTTACAGTTGCCCACCACTACCGCTTGGCATTTTTTTTTTTTCTGGTAGAGATGGGGTTTCACCACGTTGCCCAAGCTGGTCTTGAACTCCTGACCTCAAATGATCCACCTGCCTCGGCCTCCCAAAATGCTGGGATTACAGGGGTGAGCCATGGTGCCTGGCTTTAAAGTAAATATTTGGAATTAAAATATACTGGCATTTAGAAACAGATTGAAAATGAATATAAATTTTAATGATTTTGCTTTCAGTGAGCTTAAAATTATAATGAAATATTTTAATAAATATGTGGGCACCTACTGGTAATTTAATTTACCTTTTACATAATGTGTAACTTTTGAATCTAAAAGTCAGAAACGACATTCATTTCAGAAAGTGAAGTGTATAGGAGAGTAACATAAGCAAGATGATGGAACAGGAGGTCCTGCAGGCATATCCCACAACAGAATGTGGAAGCCATGAAAAACAAAACTGCATTTATAAGAGCCTTGGGATCCAGGTCAGTTTGTGACAGCTGGAGGCAAAGACCAAGGGGAACAATTTGAGAGAGTAAGCCCTTGGCCAAGTGGCGTGCTTGCCAATCACGGTCCCAGCTCCAAAACAAAATACCGCCACATCCCACTGTAGATTTAGCTATAGCTCACTAGGCCTTGGTCCTGCCACTGCAACCATCTGCCAAAAACCCAGGAGAATTTATACTCACCTGAGACTTAGGTGACAGGCCTGCAAAACTTGGTTCTGTCTGTAGTCCCTGAATCAGACAAAACTCACCTTCTTTACTTCTCAGGCATGGTCAGGGAGAAATCTTGTCCACACAGGGACCCTCAGGGGAAAACATCCATCTATTTCCTTGGATGTAGGACAATCAATATTGAACTGAATGTGGATTATGAAATGGTTGGGCCGGGCACGGTGGCTCAAACCTGTAATCCCAGCACTTTGGGAGGCTGAGGTGGGTGGATCACCTGAGGTCAGGAGTTCGACCAGCCTAACCAATATGGTCAAACTCTGTGTCTACTAAAAATACAAAAAATTAGCCAGGGTGGTGGCGGGCACCTGCAGTCCAAGATACTCGGGAGGCTGAGACAGGAGAATCGCTTGAACCCAGGAGGCAGAGTTTGCAGTGAGCCGAGATCCCACTACTGCACTGCAGCCTGAGTAACAGAGCAAGACTGTCAAAAAAAAAAAAAGAAAGAAAGAAAAGAAAACAGAAACGGCACTGGGCTCTAGTTTCATGCAGGCACAGTTCAAAAGCAGTTTTGCTCAACCTGAGATTTGCCTAAAATCATATAAATCAGTGCCCCTCTAGGCAGGCCTGCTGACATCAGTCTCACTGTGAATCTTAAAGCAGCCCTGTAACCCAGTTCTAATCCCAGTCAGCCAGTGTCTGGGAGCAGTCCTACCCACCCAGAAACCTGGAGGGAAATATACCATGGACCCAGAGACAGAACTGAAGAATTTAGCCTCAGTCATGTATCCTGAAGCAGCCCTATAAATTAGTTCCCATGGCTCTCAGCTTTGATCAGGGGTCAGTACTGCCCATCCAGTAAGCTGTCTAATAACTGGATTAGAGCACTCCCAGAGACCCAGTGGGAGCCACACCTGTCTACATCTATTCTACCAGTACCCCATATGCAGAAACAACTGCAATTTCTTATCTCAGCACTAGTCCTGATAATCGATATTCTAAAGAAAGTTGACTCTTGGCCGGGAGTGGTGGCTCACGCCTGTAATCCCAGCACTTTGGGAGGCCGAGGCGGGCGGATCACGAGGTCAGGAGATCGAGACCATCGTGGCTAACACGGTGAAACCCCGTCTCTACTAAAAATACAAAAAATTAGCCGGGCGCGGTGGCGGGCGCCTGTAGTCCCAGCTACTCAGGAGGCTGAGGCAGGAGAATGGCGTGAACCCGGAGGCGGAGCTTGCAGTGAGCCGAGATGGCGCCATTGCACTCCCGCCTGGGCGAAAGAGCGAGACTCCGTCTCAAAAAAAAAAGAAAGTTGACTCTTCCAGGGAACAGACAGAATTTATAACTATCTTATGTGTTAATAACGGGTCTGCCAACCACGAAACCCACTAAAGACCAAGTAGCAATTATGTGACCTGGCTCCAACAAACTCAACTGCAATGTCAATTAAAATCTCATCAGCCCAGGGACCCAATAGGAGAAAGTATTTATCTTTCAAAACTCTCCTATGATTAGCGGAAGATGTGTTTACTCCTTCATATTCAGGGACACAGACATAAGCCTGCACAGATCTTAAAGAATCTGAAAATCATGAACATCACCCAAAGAAACTAATAAAGCTCTAGTAAAAATCTGCAAAGAAATGGAGATCTCAGAATTGGCCGACACAGAATTAAAAATAATCATCAAGAGATTTCAATAAAATCCAAAAGAACACCAATAGATAACTAAAAATGTTATGAAATGACACAGAAACAAAATGAGAATTATAATAAATAGGCTGATCATGCTGGCTTACACCCGTGCTAACTGCAATTTGGGAGGCTGAGGCTGGAGAATTGCTTGGGACCAAAAGTTTAAGACCAACCTGGCCAATAGAGCAAGACCCCACCTATATTTAAAAAATTATTTTAATAGATAAATAGAAACCATAAAAAACAACCACTTCATGAGATCTTCGCTGTGGTGAAGATGGCCATGGTGGCAGCTGACCGAACAGCCGGGGTCTATTTTGTTGTGGGTTTTCAGCAAATCCAGGGCTGGTCTGGAGGTGTGAAGCATACAGAACGATGGAGTATATGACAGAATCGACTGACCGCAGCCCTGGACTCATCCTGTGCTGTGAGTGTGGTATTGCAATAAGTTCCAATCCTGCCAATATTTGTGTGGCCTGTTTGCAAAGTAAAGTGGACATCAGCCAAGGTATTCCAAAACAAGTCTCACTTTTGTTCTACAAACAATGTCAAAGGTATTTTCAGCCACCAGAAACTTGGATACGGTGTGCTTTAGAATCCAGGGAACTTCTTGCTTTGTGTTCAAAGCCCCTCTCAGTAAGGAACGGCTTGTGAATGCAGGCTTTGTTTGGACTGAGCCCCATTCTAAGAGATTTAAAGTTAAACTGACTCTAGAAAGAGGTGATTAATGGTGCTGTCCTTCAACAAGTGTTTGTGGTGGATTATGCTGTTCAGTCCCAAATATGTGGAGATTGCCATAGAGTAGAAGCTAAGGGTTTCTGGAGGGCTGTTATTCAAGTGAGGCAAAAGACTTTGTACAAAAAAGCTTTCTACTATCTGGAACAGTTAATTCTGAAATATGGAATGCATCAGAATACACTTTGTATCAAAGACATTCATGATGGTCTGGATTTTTATTATTCCTCGAAACCACATGCTCAGAAGATGGTCAAATTTATTCAGTATACAGTTCCCTGTAGATACAATGCATCCCAAAGACTGATCTCTCAGGATGTCCATAGTAATACATACAATTACAAAAGCACTTTTTCTGTGGAAATTGTTCCAATATGCCAGGATAATCTTGTCTGTCTGTCTCCAAAACTGACACAAAGCCTGGGAAATAGGAACCAGATTTGTGTGTGTATTTGAATAACCAGTGCCATTCACCTCATTGATCCAAACGCCCTACAAGTTGCAGATATTGATGGGAGCACTTTCTGGAGTCACTCTTTGAGTAGTTTATGTCACCCCAAATAGCTAGAGGAATTTATTGTGATGAAATGCAGCATAGTCCAAAATGTAAAACACGGTGCAGATGCTGGAATGATGTAAAAAAGCGTACCCTCAGGGAAATCTGGGTACAGAAGACATCTGAAATGAATACAGATAAACAGTACTTTTGTCGTACTCATTTGGGACATCTTGTAAATCCTGGAGAGCTGGTGTTAGGGTTTGATTTGGCCAGCTGTAATTTAAATGATGAGCATGTCAATAAAATGAACTCAGATAGAGTTCCAGATGTGGTATTAATCAAGAAGAACCAAGACTGGACCAAACATCAGTGATGTAGAAACTGGAAATTGAAAGAGCTTGCGAGAGAGAGAACATGGATACAAATGATGAAAGGCAATACCAAGATTTTCTTGAAGATCTTGAAGAAGATGAGGCAATTAGAAAAAATGTCAACATTTACAGAGAGTCAATCATCCCTGTGGAAAGTGATGATAATGAAGGAGCACCTCGAATTAGTCTGGCTGAGATGCCTGAAGACCTTCATATTTCCCACGATGCCACTGGTGAAGAAGGTGCGTCAATGATGATATAATGACACGTTGTAGACTGTTTCCACATACGTGGGCTTAAGAAGTTGGATAAAATGACCTTAAGTGTCTCTTCCATCTATGCCTCCAGATTTCAAGAGGAGAAATTAAGTTTTAAACCTGAATAAACATGATTGTTTTGATTACTCACTCAAAGCACTGAAAAAGATGGATGGCTTTGAAGTTTTAGATAATAAAAGATTATGGAGAATGTAATTATTATTGATATTTAGGCTATTTCACATGTGAAATTTTATCACTGTGCTTTTTTATATGCGGCACTATAGTATTTTCACATAGTATAGTACCCTGGATGTAAAAGCTCAAAAATTGTGATTCCTTGGACATTCACTAAATCTTCAAGCAAAAACACATTTTTACATTCTTTTTACATTGACTACTTTAGTGAAAGACCATATGAAAAATCATTTTTAATATTGTTAATGTTGTTACATACTTTGATCCACTTTACATCATTTTTATGTTCTTGAGGGAGGGAAATTAGGGTTCAGTTTATCACTGGATATTCAGGAGGCAAGTCAATCTTTTTTATTTCCTTATAAAATTAACATCTTCAAAAGCTGTTAAACAGAGGGTTGTCTTAATTTTTATTGCAGTAGAGGAAATATATTTAAAATATTTGTAGATTTGTAGCTAATAGATACTCATTATTTAAAGGTTAAATAACAATTTTTTCTTTTTGTTATTTTTGCCAGTTTAAGGCAGTAGCTGTGTATGTCATATAAATGTCTTCCTACCACATCAAAAATGTTGCTTTTAAAATTTGTTTAAAATTGAGAAGGAAGGAATTTTCTCTCTGTAAGTTTCTATCATTGAACATGCCATCAAAAAGAATATTAGAATCTAGCATGAAGATAATGACTAATAAAAATGAGGTACATACTTTATAAAACCATAAATCAGATTTGAATAAGGAATGCTTTCCACATCCTTGAAAGAAAAACTTTGTCTTGGGTTTTAAAGTGTTCTGAGAATGAATTATTAAGATCCTATTTCTATAAGCAAGATCAGACTTACTAAGTATGGCACAACTAAGAGCTAATTCATTCATTCTATGTGTGCCACTAAATAAAGAGATTGAGCAAGTAAAAAAAAAATCAAACAGAAATCCTGGAACTGAAATAAGCAATGGCAGAACTGAAAAAATATAATAAAAATGTTTAACAGGAGAATCAATCATAAAGAAGAAAAATTCAGCAAACTCAAAGACAGGCTATTTACAAGTAACCAACCATAAAGTGAACAAATATACACATTTCAGAAATTTCAGAAAAAGAGAGAAAGAGGAACAGAGATTTAAATATATAATGTCTTAAAACTTTCCGACTCTAGAAAAGAATATGAACATCAAGTTTTATGAAGCTCAAAATATCTTCAGCAAGAAGAACCTAATAAAGATTGCCCTTGGACACATTATGATTGTCAAAATACAAAGATAAAGCACAAATCTTGAAAACAGCAAGGGATAAATTCTTCACATAGAAGGAAACCTTTATAATGGTATCAGTGGATTTTTCAGCAGAAGCTTTGCAAGCAAACTTGGAGACCATATATTCAAAATGCTGAAAGGAGGAAAAAAATTGACAATTAAGAAGAGTTTATCCAACAAGGCTGTTCTTTAGAAATAATAGAGGTCAAGACATTCCAACATTCCAAGACAAAAAAGAAGGTGAGGGAATTTATCACACCTCAACCTGTCCTGCAAGAAATGCTAAAAGGAAGTCTTTATATTGATATGACCGAATACTAATAATATGAAAAATATTAAAGTATAAATGTCAGTGAAAATGGTAAATACATAGTGAAATTTAGAATACTCTAATACTGTAGTGGTTTTGCATAAGTCACTTTGAACTTTAGTACAAGATCTATAAAAAATATTAAAAATAAAATAGCTACAATAATTTGTTATTGGACACACAACAAAAAATTGTAAAGTGTGACATATATAGTATAAAATGTGTGAAAGGGAGAAAATGTGTAAAGTTTTTCTACACATAGAAGTTAAATTGTCATAATCTCAAACAAGATTGTTAAGATACAACATGTTTTATATAAGTCTCATGATAACCACTAGGAAAAAAACTTTAGTAGATACACAGAAGAAAAAGAGAAAGTAATTAAAGCATATAAAAACAACAAAAATGAAAAAAAAATTTACGTTTGGGTGGTGGCTCATGCCTGTAATCCCAGCACTTTGGGAGGCCAAGGTGGGAGAACTGCACGAACCTAGGAATTGGAAACTAGCCTGGGCCACAGAGTGAGACCATGCCTCTACCAAACAATAAAACATTAGCTGCGCATGGTAGCATGGCCTGTGAAACAATAAATAAACATGAAATTCTAACTACCACAAACTAAGCTACAATATTTATGTCATCACAAAATAATAGTCAATTTATTTCAGCCCAAAAGAAATAACCAAGAATTGATTTCAAAATCAGTTCAGAGCTTTGCCTTCTCTGTATGGTGGAAGAGCAAGAAACAGACTCCCTCTGGCACCAAACACATAGGAAGCCAGACAAACCACATGAACCAGATGTTTCCAAACACCAGAAGCATCTGCAAGGAGCACAGGACTGAGGTCTGGAGGCTGAAAGCAAGAGAGGGGACCGCGTTGCTGCCCCAGCTTAGAGCCTGCAGAGCCTCCTGGCAGTGCATGGTGGGAGGACATAAGAAAAGCATGGAAGTCCACATGTTAAGGAGACAGGGTTGAGAATGTGAGGAGAGAAAAACATGGGGCTGAGTACCAGAAAGTAGGGAGGAGGGGCTGAAGTACGGTACAACTGGAGAGTAGAACACAGGGGCTCACTGAACCATTGGCAGGTATATGGGTAAATACCAATCAAGATAAATAATGTTAGCTACTACAAAAGGAAAAGGCACCCTACACTTTTTTTTTTTGAGATAGAGTCTTGCTCAGTCTTGGCTCACTGCAACCTCCACCTCCTGGGTTCAAGTGATTCTCCTGCTTCAGCCTCCTGAATAGCTGGGATTACAGGCACACACCACCATGCCTGGCTAATTTTTGTATTTTTAGTAGAGATGGGGTTTCACCATGTCGGTCAGGCTGGTCTCAAACTCCTGACCTCGTGATCTGCCTCCCTTGGCCTCCCAAAGTGCTGGAATTACAGGTGTGAGCCACTGCACCCAGCCCACCCTACATTTTTTTCAGAGCATTTTCACAAGAAAACTTGTCATTATGAGTTTAATATTGTCCAAAAGTGGAAGAGAGAACATTTCCCAATATATTTTAGGAAGCTAGTATTACTCTCCAATAGAATCAGGGAAAGGCAGTACCAAAAAAATCCTGTAAAACAGTATGCCTCATGAAACTCGATGTGGAAATCCCCAACAAAACATTATTCAACAGAACCACATGCTTCACCCATGGGTGAATTTCTTCTAGTAAGGGAGGAGACCACCCCTCATATTGTCTCATGCCCAATTTCTGCCTCCAAAGAAGAAGTAAAAACTAAAAGGCAGAAATGAAATCCACAAGCAGACAGCCTGGCACCACACCCTGGGCCTGGTAGTTTAAGTTCGACCCCTGACCTAATCGGTTATGTTATCTATAGATTACAGACATTGTATAGAAAAGCACTGTGAAAATCCCTGTCCTGTTTTGTTGTGATCTAATTACCAGTGCATGCAGCCCCCAGTCACGTACCCCTTGCTTGCTCAATCAATCACGACTCTCTTAAGCAGACCCCCTTAGAGTTGTGAGCCCTTAAAAGGGACAGGAATTGCTCACTCGGGGAGCTCGGCTCTTGAGACAGGAGTCTTGCCAATGCTCCCAGCCAAATAAACCGCTTCATTCTTTAACTTGGTGTCTGAGGGGTTTTGTCTGTGGCTTGTCCTGCTACACTAGGAATCATAAAGATGTGGGGATATCAAAGGAAATCTTTTATTAAGAATTAAAGTTGTAGACTCCTATCTTGAGTTGATTACTTTGAATTTTTGGTCCCAAAATACATACAGGACCAGATCTAATTCTATGATCTTTATCACATGCTGCCAGATGCTGAAGAGAAATAGATATAACAGCGATATGGGAGTTGTCCTCTCTAAAGCCCAACTGAAAAAACCCGGAGTCAGAAGTTTTACAAACAGAAAAACAACATACTTATTCTGAACCAGGGAAGGAGAGGTAATTCAAACATTTACATTTAAATTGCTATGAGAATACTGACTTGTTAGAAACTGAAGGAGCGAGCAGTGCTTCTGAACTCCACGCTTTTCCATCAGAATACAGAGATAGACAACCTCAAAGTGCGGTTTCTTCACAATTGTCTTCATCCAGTCATAACATTAATTTCTCTATGAATCAAATAATAAAATAAATATTAAACTCATGACATATTCTCCGACTAAAAGGCGGCAAGATAAACTGAACAGTTAGTTATCAGTGTAATAAATTATGTACAAGAATCTTATCGCTGCATTTATTAATAATGATGAAACTAGAAATAATCTAAGTTTCTATCAAAGAATAAACAGTGAAACAAGTCTTGTATACCCATTCTTTGGAATATATTTAAGACATTAAAAATAGAGGCCAGGTGCTGTGGCTCACGCCTGTAATCTCAACACTACGGGAGGCCGAGACGAGAGGATCACTTGAGGTCAAGAGTTCGAGACTAGTCTGACCAACATGGTGAAACCTTGTCTCTACTAAAAATACAAAAATTAGCCAGGCATGGTGACACATGCCTGTAATCCCAGCTACTTGGGAGGCTGAGGCAGGAGAATCACTTGAATCCAGGAGGCGGAGGTTGCAGTGAGCCGAAATTGTGCTATTGCACTCCAGCCTGGGTGACAGAGCAAGATTCCATCTCAAAAAAAAAAAAAGAATCTCATGCACTGATATGGAATAGTGTAAATGATATATTGCTTGTGAAATAGCAAAATAAAACACAATATGGTATGATATAATGTGTTCAAAAACTGTACAGGTATGTATCTCCTTTTTTTTTTTTAATTTTTTTGGAGGCAGGGTCTCACTCTGTCGCCCAGATGGCAGTGCAATGGCATAATCACAACTCACCACAGCCTCAACTTCCTGAGCTCAATGGATTATCCCCACTCAGCCTCCCAAAGTGTTGGGATTACAGGCGAGAGCCACTGCACCTGGCCAACTTTATATGTATTTATAAATTTATAGAAAACATCCAGAAAAATAAACACCAAGCTATAATAATTCCTTCTAAGAAGGGAGTGAGTTTGGAACAAAGAGGAAGACATGGGAGACTTTCACTACATAAAGATCTCTATGATCTGATATTCTTAAAACAGTATGCATTTCTTTTATAATTAGAAAAAGAGGAAAAATGTAAGCGTTGTTACCATTTGGTAGGAGGGCAATAGTTTTATTTTCATCAGTATTTGTATTGCATGTTAGTGCACAGGACGAATTTAGAAGAGAAAGCCCAGAGGAATAATTAGAAGAAAAAAAATCACACCTAAAAAAGTGAGAGGTAGTCATCTTTACATAACAACAAGCGTTCCAGGTGAGGGCTTTATATAACAAGTGTTCCAGGTAAGGTACCGCTGCTCCAGCTCCCTCAAATCACCTATGCTCTGCCAAGGGGAAGGTGGAGGACAGGGAAGGCCAAGTCCCAATGAGTGCTCTCCCCCAAAAAGGCCTGTTTCTGCAAGTTTCCTGTTATTAAGAAAATGGAGTCCTAATAAGATGTGGACCCCTTTGGGATGCTGGCAGAGAAACAAAGTAGAATATGCCATGATCATGCCTTAGAGGAAGACTTCTAGGTTGAGACTTGAAATTCATCAAAAGCTTGTGTGAAGTAAATAAAGCTACTCCACCTCTCTGAGTGTCAGTTTTCACACCTATAAAATGGGGATTGCATGCCAACTTCATCGAGTTGTTGCCAGAGTTAAATTCACAAAGATATTTAAAAGTGACTGTTACTGCTAGGGTCCACATTTTTTTTTATTAAAAAAAAAAACAACAAAAACAGCATCAGACTTCAAAATACACAAAAGTAACAATGTCCATGTGTCCAAAGACGAGATGATCAGCTTTCTAATAAGCCTGAAGCGCGTAAGAACGAGATCTATCCCTTACTAGAACTCTTCACAGCTCCACTTAAGAGGACACAAGCAGGGCTCCAAGAAGCTAAGTGCATGGCCAGTGTAGAGTGACTGGTGTAGTGAGGGTAGAATCTCTTAAGACCCTCTGAAATGCAGTTACATAACAGGGTCCCAGGACACTGGAGCAAATCAGGCAGCTGAGCAGATACTACCAGGAATGGCAGAGCAGAGGAGGGTCGGAGCCATAAATCTCAGCAGAATACACCAAACCGCAAAGAGCTCCTGGCTCTGTGAACAGCAGCTGTGGCTACATCAGGACCCATCTTCTAAGACAGCTGCTGGGGACAGCTGAGATCACGTGTTTTGGCAGCAACACACCCAACAGCAGTGCCTCTTGAACACAGACCACAAAATCCTCTCCATTTATCTTTAAGGTGATGGATGATGGATGCCCTCACGTTACAACATCCCCACCAACACTTGCGGACAAGTGTATTTAGAAACTTCCACCTAAAGAGGGAACACTCAGGAGTGGAATGAGAATATTGGGGGATGGGGGAGAAACGCAGGTACTTGACCCCACAGACTCTATTGAAAACAAGAGCAGAACCGCTGCGCTGTGGCTCTTCCTCATCTCACCACATCCATAGACACCACATGGTTCTTGTTCCTTTATTTACAAAGGTGCTGATGAGCCCGTGTGCAATTAATCCTGAAGGAGTAAATTATTCACAAAGTACAATAACAGTGTCTAATATCCATGACCGGGGTTTTTTTTTTATGGTAATCCACATTCAGGAATCACAAATGAAGCCTGTTGGAATGTGCGATATGAACAAGGTTTTATTTTCATGTAGATGAATACCTTGGTTTTTACGGATTAGACATAAAAAGCATAAAAGCTGGCGCCATTCCAGAATCAAAGGGACTGTCCCTGAGGATATATGGAAATTAGGGACATCAATTATTAGGAAGCTACACGAAACTAGAAGTGATCCCAGAAGTTTCCATTGTCTAGACAGAAAAAGTCAACAGATCAGCCTGAGAGAGTAAAGGTACCTCCGGGAGTGCCGGGGGTGATGAGCTTTCCATTCAAAGCAAAGATGTGAAGCCTGAGGAGTTACAAAGACTCCCCAAGTGGTCCACACCTTGAAAGTCGCTCCCACAAAGCTGGAGCACTCACTACCTGTTCCTGAGGATCAGGTTGCCATCTGTGTTTGAGATACTGGCCAGTCAGACATCTGTTGAGATGAGGCCAGTGATATCACGTGTAAAATGCCTAAACCATCCTAATCTTTAGGTAGCTATTTGGGGGACTTTCTACCAAATGGGTTGGTGAAAAATGGCGCACCAGAGACACACGCCTGGGAATTGAGGTTTTCTCCTCTGCTTTTAGCATCTCCTGGGTAAGCCAATAATGGCCCTCCCTGCCCCCTCAATATCCACATCCGCGAAAAAGGCCCTGGTGAGGGTGACATTTTCACGAAGCCACAGCCCATGTCACCCCGTGCAAAGCTCTGAACTTGTGCACTGGCGGGCCAGGCGGCGGATTTCTCCCCACAGCGGCGGAACTGCGCTCTGGCTGGAGAGAAAAGAGGGCAGCGGCACAATGGACAGCTCCTGGACCTCAGGCCAGTTCCCACAGCAGCTTGGGAAAGCAGGCGGCTCCCTGGGCTGCAGGAGGCGCGATGCCCAGGAAAGACCCTGGGTGCAGGTGCGAGAGGGAACCCAGCTGAGCAGCGGGAAGTGGGGTGAGGACTACACCCGTCCAAGTTTGACAAGGGCGAGGTGTACATCGCGGCGTCACGCCCTCCTCACTGCCCAGCCCGGACCTGCCCCTCCTGTCCCTCTCCGTACTCCCTTTCCTTGGCAAGGAAGTGCACGCGATCAGTAGCCAGCATCGTTGTGGAAGCGGCGAGGTCCACACTGCCGTGTCCAACCCTCCTGGGCTGCCCGCCTCCTCGCATGTCGCCTGCTGGGATTCCAGTCCAGCCGCCTTGCCACCAACGGGCGGGGAACCGTTAAGAGCTACCGTTTGCAGCCTGCCTAGCCAGGCTCTCACCGCCCCGCTCCTCCCACGAGAACTGCGCCCCGTCCCCAAGCCCGGGTTATGCTGGGATTGTAGTCCCGAAGCGCCTGAAACAACGGGCGGGAGCAGTAAAGAGACTACAACTCCCAGCATGCACAGCGAGGTCAGCGCAGCCCGGCTTTCCTCTTCAGGACCGCGCGCCGCCCCATGTTCACGCTGGCTGGGATCGTAATCCGGTCGCCCTGCAATTAAAAAACTGGAAGCTAATCAAAGACGACAACTCCCAGTATGCCAGGCGTAGCTCCCACTCACTAATCCACACCTCCCCGCCTCCAGAGCAGTACTGCCATGTCAAGGGCAGCCTGGCTGTTCCCAAACCTCTCCTGCCTGCCAGGCGACAGTGGGACCAGGGCGGTTGGTCCTACCTTGTAATTATGTCACTACCTCTTCCTAAGATGCTGGCTTCATGCTTCGTCTGTGCCTGAAGTTTGATTTCTCACGGAGCGGCAGGGGACCGGGGGCTGCTCACAAACCTGTCAGGGTTGCCATAGTAACGCTACTCTTCCTGTAGCTGGACTCGCCCCACCCTTTCTCGCACGCTTCTTCCCTTGGCCCGGCCTCTCCCCTCAGCACCGCCCCTTCTCGCCCCGCCTCTTTTCTCGGCACCGCCCCTTATCCTCGCTCCGCCCCTGACACGCCCCTTCGGACATGCAGCAGTGTAGTCCCTGCGTAGGAATGGGGTTAATGGCCAGATGTCTGACACTTCTCGGACTTTTTGTGATCCCACCCGGGAAGCTCCCTCCTGAGTGTCTGAAATTGTCAGTTCACTGCCAGAAATGGATATGAGCGATCCCTGATAACTTGGCACTTGGCTTTTCAAAGCCGCCGTTTCCTCCATCCTCTGAGTTATCACAAATCCTCCTTTGCACCCCAGGAGTGCCCCTTGGACCCCGACCTGGCTGCAAGGCCCACACCTGGGTCAGGCCTCGCACAGGGACGCTCCTGCCGCTCTAATAAAGAGTAGAAAACGTTACACCGGAAGGCCTGACCCTGCTGCATCCAGTCAGGAAACAGCCACAGGGAAGGGAACCCCTAAGCCACTTTGGGAGCCACGTCCACCACTTCTCTGCCCCTGACCCAGGCTGGTTCCTAGCCCTTAGGGTCCTACTGCGGACCTCCCGGCCGTAATTAACGCAGGTGCAGGACCAGAGAGCCCCTTGGTCCCTCCCAACACGTGAGGGAACTTTGTGTTGTGAGGTCAGGCACAGTGCCTACGTTTCTGCTGGGAATAGGGCTTTCTTGGAAACAATTTTAATTTCCCTTTTTAAATATCCCTTTGGAACCACGTTTAATAATTTGCTGGTGGAACTTAACAGTGATAATTCTTTGAATCATTTTTCTTTTCTTTTTCTGACACGCAGTCTCGCTTTGTAGCCCAGGCTGGAATGCAGTGACTCGATCTGGGCTCACTGCAACCTCCACCTCCCGGGTTCAAGCGATTCTCCTGCCTCAGCCTCCCGAGTAGATGAAATTACAGACAACCGCCACCATGCCCGGCTAATTTTTGCATTTTTTAGTAGAGATTGGGTTTCACCATGTGGGCCAGGCTGGTCTCGAACTCCTGACCTCAAGTGATCTGCCCGCCGTGGCCACCCAAAGTGCTGGGATTACAGGCGTGAGCCACTGCGCCCGGCCTGAATCCATTTTAACATTTAGTTTTTCAGATTAACTCGAAGTACCCCACAGCTACATGCTAATGAAACTAGAGGAGGCACAGCCTCAGCTCCATGCAGGATGGATGCACAAGAGCAGAATCTCCGTGGGATGCCTTTCTGGAGCATCAGTATTACTGCAGGATTTGGAAGCAACAAGTTCAAATAATTTTCAACGTTAACACACTGGAAATTTAAGAGAAGTCTGGAAAGTCATCTACCTTTAAAAACTGTCAGTCATCTGTGCCTAAGTCAGACTTTCTCCAAGAAAAAAAAAAAAACTCTAAGGAGAACCTATTTTTCATTCTTCTAAGTAGTTAAAATTTGAAATCACAGCAAGTCAATAGGAAGCTCTCCTCTGCCAGTCTCCTAAATCACAATATGGCCTTGGTAGGGTTTTATTTGTATTTTTTGGAGGGGTTTGTTGACATGTTGGGTATAAAAATGGGGGGGGGGTTGACCAGTTTTTGGAAGTTTTCAGCCATTAGTTGGTGATTAACTTTGTGCCTCATTTAATTTTTCTGTCCCCTCTTCAACTTGGACTCAATCACTCTACAGGTCTCTAAGACTCTTCATTTTCTTAAAGCTTTTTCACTCTTTTATTCAGAATGGACAACTTCTATTGCTCTGTCTTCTGTTTCTAATCTTTGAATGAGCTCAAAAGTATTTTTCAAATTTCCTTATCTTCCTATTGTTTCGTAATTTCCATTTCTTTGCTGAGGTTCCACATCTCTTCATTGTTAGAATATTTTCCTTTACCCCCATGAACAGATTTATAATAGCTGCCTTTAAACATCCTGAATTACAACATCTTGAATATCTTAGGATCACTTCTGCTGCCTGCTTTTTAAATTGCGTATGGATTCTATTTTCGTGTTTCTTCACATGTATCATGAATTTTAAAGTTGTGTACTAAAACTGTAAAGAATCATTATAGAGACTCTCATTTCTGTTGTGTACCTTTAACAGCAGTGTTATTTTTTACAAAAGGTGTTAATTGGGCTGGATTCAAACCTCAATACCTATCTCCCCTACAGTGGGCACAGCTGAAATCCTCATTCAGTTCTTATTCACACATAGGTCATATTTGTATTATGCAGCTGTGTTTCTATAACAATATATAATATATTATGCAGGTGTCATCATTATAATTTGTGTTAATTCAACAAGCTAATCCAGTATTACTGAAAGCCAGGACCTCAGTTTTGTCTGCTTATTGGATTTTTTTATAAATCAAATTATATAGTATGTATACTTTTATTTTATTTTGAGACGGAGTCTCGTTCTTTCACCCAGGCTGGAGTGCAGTGGCGCGATCTCGACTTTTACATCTACTTTCTTTTATACAAAATTATGGAGTCTTGCTCCATTGCTCAGGCTGGAGTGCAGTCGTGCAGTTTTGGTTCACTGCAACCTCCACGTCCCGAGTTCAAGCAATTCTCCTGCCTCAGCCTCCCAAGTAGCTGGGATTACAGGCATGCACCACCATGCCTGGCTAATTTTTGTACTTTTAGTAGATACAGGGCTTCACCATGTTGGCCAGGCTGATCTCAAACTCCTGACCTCAGGTGATCCACCCACCTCCGCCTCCCAAAGTGCTGGGATTACAGGCATGAGCCACTGTGCCCGGCCAACAATTTTTTTTCATTTTAACAATTTTTAAGTGTGCCGGTCAAAGGAATTAAGTACATTCACACTGTTTTACCAGCATCCTCCACATTTATAGGGAGTGTTTTTGCAAAACTCAAACTCTGTACCCATTAAACACCGCACCTACCTTCCTGTAGCCCTGGGAACCAGTCTTCTACTTTGCATTTCTCTAAGTACCTCGTATGAGTGGAATTATACAGTATAGTGAAGAAATCATGAAGAAGTATAATACACACTATATAACATGTTTATTCATTTGAACACAATCACTAACAGAGATCATTAGTACATGGTGATTATAGAGGAAGATAGATTTTAAAAAAAGCATTGGATGAACACATTAAATTTATGAAAACGATGCCCAAATACTACAGCAATGAGTCCCCTGCCCTAGTCACAGGGCTGGTCATGGTGGAGCTGGGAGCCCTGTGCAGCTGTCTGGCTCCCAGAGCACACACTCAGCCCAAACTTCACTGAGCCCTGAGGCACTCTGCCCCTGCCACCCGGGTACTCAGTGGGCCTGAGATTCTTCATGGCTTGGTCTTCTTGGCCTTGAGGGCGTGGCTGGCCTACTGGGATGGGGCTCAGCAGCAGGACAGGTTGTAGCTGTAGGACAAGGCAGCAGCTGTGAGGCTCCAGAAGCCACACCTCAGGCCTCCCTCCCAGTGCCTGCCCAGGGCTCCCATTCAACAGGGCCTGCTGCTGACCAGGGAGCTGTGGCCACAGGCTGTCTGAAAGTGACCACAAGACAGCCTCCACCCACTCTCTGTCCATCCGCTAAGCTCTCACTTCTCAATCAGACTTTGCCGCTCCACGGACTTGAAACAAACCCCATATTCCTCCTGAGTCTGAAGGTCATTCGCTCTTGTCACTGAAGCAGCTGCATTTTTGCAGCGTGGGAGGGTGTGGGGATGCGGGCAAGTCATGGGCCAGGGTCCTTTCTGAGGGTCTTTGGGTGGCTGTCTTCCAGGGAAATGTGATCAACACCAAAATGGAAAAAGGAGAGCAGCTGGGGCCCTCACTTTGGGGAGGGTGGGGATGTGGAAGTCAGAGACCCCCACCCACTCACCCTGGGTAGAGCACTCCCTGGCTCCATTCTCTGCATCCTAGATTTATTGGGAGGAGACCCATCCCAATTGGAGGATGTGGATAGGGGACAGGAATCATGGACAAATTCCTAGGGGGGCTCTTTATCTGTTTATATTCAACTCTGAGAAAAGGGTGGGACTGCATGGGATTGGAGAAGAGGGGGCCCATTAAGAGAAAAGCCCTAGAGATTGGCCTCAGTTTACTCCCTCCCCAAGGGCCCTTCAGTGTCTTCCACCCAGGCCCTGTCAGCCTCCTGTCCTTCCCTCTGGCTCCAGGAGATCAAAGTACTCCAAAAATGCAGCTGCTTCAGTGACAAGAGGGAATTACCTCCTCCCAAGCCTCAGGATCCCGGTACCCGATTTGCCTGCCCCAGGCTCACTCCCACTCACACAGTCCTTCATGGCAGTGTCCAGCTTCACCAGGTCAGTGAAGAACCTGCCCAGAGAGGGCACATCCCCCTGGGCCATTGGGGTGGTCGTGGTGGTGAGCTCCTATTGCCAGGTGCCCACCCAAGACCTGCCCCCTGAAATCTCACCAACCACTTCTGCCTGGACACCCCCTCCCCAGGTCTCCCACTTGGAACAGCCCAGGACCCTCAGCCCTCCTCCTCCTCTCCCCATCTCCCCAGCTGGCCTCCAAGGCCACTAGATACCTCCAGTTACTTCTATGATGGGATTTTAACAAGTCATAAAGTCATGAGGTCCCCTGTCCCATCATTCCCCAAATCTACACTGAGCCCAGCTCTCCCAGGCGGTTTCTCTGGTCTCTCTAATGGAGGCATTTCAGGCCCTATGGCCACAGGAGGGCAGGGCTGGTGGAGGAAGACCCCCTGCTCTCTTAATGTGGAGGCCTCCAGCTGAGGGGGAAGAAGCCTGTCCTCCAACTCCCTGGAGCCCCTCCCACCACAAATCCACTCACCTGCTGCTCCGACAGCCTCATCTGGGCTGTCTGGGGATTCATCTCCAGCATGGCCAATTTGGAGGTCCCCACCTGCCAGCGTCAGCCCCCCTGACCTCAGATCCTGGATAACCGGCCTGAGTCAGCTGTTGCAATGCTCCCACCACCTCCAGTGAGCCCTGATTCTAGATTCACTCACAGCTCCAACACTCACTGCCTGTGTCACCTTGGGCAGGCGGCCGGGCCTCCCTGACACTGTTTTCTCAAAAGGGAAGTGTGATGGGAACCACACCATCCTCACAGGGCCTCCTGAGGACTCGGTTTCATGTGGCTCTCAGCATTGCTGTCACCATCATCCTTCATGGGAAGAGCCAGGCACAAGCACCCTCAAATTCCCATCCTCCCCGAACCCCATCATGACCCTGTGGGGCCTGCACAACCGGCTCATCATTTGTTCATCTGCCAGATGAGGAAATAGAGGCCCAAAGAGGGCAGAGACTTGCCCAGGGCCTCACAGGAGAGGCTGGCTCCTCCCACACCTGGAGGCCCTGTCCCAGCTGCCTTCACCCCACACCCCAGGACCACCACTGACCAGGGTCCCATCCTCTGGAGTCTATGGGGTGTCCACATTCCCATCCAGGCTCAGCTATGGTGGGAGGGGGACAAGGTGTATTTGGAGGCCTGGTTGAGCAGCACCTGCTTGTCCCAGCCCCACTGGAATCTCTGCTCCACACGCCAGGCTTTATGTCAGACCAAAGGCATCACTTACCCCATGATCCACCAAGGAAGCTCCCTGCACAAGACCCTCTCTTCCTTCACTCAGGGAGTGGTCACCCAAGATGCCATCTCTGACTGACAGGGCAGGGTCTTCCTAAGGTACTGGGTGGTGACACGCAACTTCCTCATTTCCAGAGAAGATTCTGAGATCTGGTCAGGAAGGATTCACAGGGAAGGCAAGAGTCTCCAGATATTTATAAACCATCTGGAGCTTTTGGTGGTGCTCACTGGGCACTGGGGTGAGAATCCTGTGACTGTGACTGATTAGCAGTGTCTGCAAATGACAGAGTGGGGAGCCACAGCAAACATATATATGTTTACCCCCTGTTTACCCACTGAGACCCACCTGGCCTGTGAGATTCCTCTGCTGTCCCCATTCTTGGGGCAGACAGGATGACTCTCCCTGTAGAGGTGCAGAAAGAAGCAGTGGCAGAGGCCTGGCTTCCTGGGGAATTGCCGGGCTAGTTTGGGGAAGGAAGGAAGCCCCACCTACCACACCCACCCTACAGCCTGGAGGTGGCTCCATGCCAGCAGGATGGACGAGCATGGGAACCAGAGCCCTGCTCCTTCTGCAGCTCATCCGGCAGCTGGGCTGCCATCACCACATCCCATTACCGGGGTCTCCTGCCCCCAAACCCCCACCTGCCCATGGGCAAACACACATCTTTCCGCTAATACAGGCTAGACAGGGCTGGAGTTTTTCAAGTAAACCTTCAGTGAGAAAGTTACACACACCACACACATACAAACACACACACACACGTGTGCACACCCCTACACCTGGCCCAGTACCCCTTCCAGCCTAATCTTTTTCTCTACCCCCCAAAACACTTGACTCCCATCCCCCGTCTCTACTTTTCCTTGATGTGCAAATCCTGCTCAGTGTACTGTCTTTTCTGAAAAGATTTTTAAATTTTCTGGAACTTTTTCTGTGGAGAGGGAAAAGAAGGAAAGATTTGAGAAATAATAAGGTAAAAGAAGAAATTATTTGAGAATAAGCAGATGTGTACATTCAATTCCCTTTTGAGAACCAAAAGGAAGAAACTGCCTGGATGAGAATTTCCACGCTGGTCCTCTAAACCCTAAGGGCTCCATGGGTCTGGGGAAGGAGCTCTGTGGAGGCTAAAGCAGCTCCATCTTGGATGCGAATCCACCATGTTGACTTTGAATTAACCCCAGTTCTGGGAATGTCTTTAAGATTTCTACCCGATCTACTGTTTCTCGTGTAAGGTACATACTTACTGCAAATCTTCTCCTTAGGTCAAAGCTACCTAGATGTCCTCATACAAATTACAAGCTATGATGTCCACCTCATTCTCTTTCTGGAAGGCTGACCTTAACTGTCCTGCACATTCCTGACAGAGCATATTTGCCCTTTTCCTATACTAATAAGCCCTAAATCTTGTGGGTAACAGCCTGGGGAACTACCTGTCTTGCTACCACTCAAGACCATGCTTCTGTCCACAAATTCCCCCCAATAAATTACCTTTTACTGACAAACTGGATTTGTCTGTCTCATTCTTTGGTTTCTTGACTCCTTCTGTGTTGGGCATCCCTTTGCAGATACAGCCCTTTCATAAAACAAAGTATATTAGTCCATTCTCATACTGCTATAAAGAAATACCTGGGTGCCGGGCGTGGTGGCTCACACCTGTAATCCCAGCACTTTGGGAGGCCGACGTGGGTGGATCACCTAAGGTCAGGAGTTCAAGACCAGCCTGACCAATATGGTGAAACCCTGTCTCTACAATAAAATACTAAAATTAGCCGGGCATGGTGGTGTGCCAGCTGCTCAGGAGGCTGAGACAGGAGAATCGCTTGAACCCAGGAGGCGGAGGTTGCAGTGAGCCAAGATTGCTCCACTGTACTCCAGCCTGGGGCGACAGAATGATACTCCATCTCAAAAAAAGAAAAAAAGAAAAAAGAAAGAAAAAGAAATACCTGGAACTGGGTTTAATTGGCTCACAGTTCCATAGGCTGTACAGGAAATGGCAAAGTGGCTTCTGCTCAGCCTCTGGAGAGGCCTCAGGGAGCTTAAAATCAGGAAGGGGAAAAAGAAGCAGGTACATCTTACATGGCTGGAGCAGGAACAAGAGAAAGAGGGGAGAGTTGCCACACGCTTTTCAACAACTAGATCTTGTGAGAACTCTCACTACCACAAGAACAGCACAGAAGATACACGTGAAACCCCGTCTCTACTAAAGATACAAAAATTAGCCGGCGTCATGGTGCATGCCTGTAATCCCAGCTACTCAGGAGTCTGAGGTAAGAGAATCTCTTGAACCTGAGAGGTGGAGGTTGCAGTGAGCCAAGATTGCGCCACTACCCTCCAGCCTAGGCAACAGAGTGAGATTCTGTCCAAAGAAAAAAAGCTATGATGTCCTGTGTCCTCCTGGGAGGTGACATTGTTTGATGCACACCAGTCCTTTGTGCGGGTTAATGTCACCGGCTTCCAATTGGCTTCCCCTCAGAGCATGGCTTTTGCGACCCTCACCTAGAGACAGAACTTGTCTAAGGTTGCCTCAAGGACAGTTCCCAGGAGTGTATTTGGACCCCTCAGAGCCAGAATTCATTGCTTGCTCTGAAGGGACCAGTGACTCATTCTAGCCACATGTGGCCTCTGGTCCCCTTTAATGGCCCAACACTGAAGGGAACATTGGCCTTCCTGTCATGGTAGGGGCTGTGGTGCTAGCTCCTCTCCTGGGAGAGGGAAGAGGTGGCGGGACCAACCTGCTCCTCACACTGGCACCCACACTCCATTCCTGGCCCCCAAAATTCCACTCCTGGCCTGTACAGGTCCAAGTATCAGCCATGCCTGCTGTCTACACAAAAACAGCCACTGCTGCAGCACCCCTCAGCCCTGCCCCTCAAGACCTAGCCTGGTCCAGCTACGGCCACAGATCACCTAGAGCCCCAGGGAGTTTGAGGTGAGCGTGGGGCAGGTGGTGCAGCTTCTCTTTGCTTTTCCTCTGCCTGCCACAGAAAATGGGACCCAGAGCCCCTACTGCCACTACCATCCAAAGCCACCCTCAGAAGCAGGCCTGAGGCTGCAGGCTCCCCTGACACCTCTCCACAGAGCCTTTCTTCCATTTAACCTCCACAGGGGCAAGTAACAGAGTGGGCAGCAGTGGGCAGGCCTTCCTCTAGGTGCATTCCTCCTCTTCTAACTCAGGGATCTTGCTCTTGGCCTCCAGCAGAGCTTTTGTTCCCAGGGGGAGTGCCTGTGGCAGAGGCCAGCCTAATCCCTCCCTGCCTGCCAAGCTCTTGGTTCCTTGGCAATTTTAAACCCCCCATCAGCCTCCTCTAGCCTGCTGGAGCTTTCATAGCATCTTGGCACTCACAGGGCAGCCTGCAGGCATCAGGCAGTGGGTGACAGAGCCTCACACAGGCGCTTGCAGGCATCCCCGGATCTCCTCAGTAGGGTCCTGTTTTCCTCAGGCCATTCTCTTTTTTTTTTTTTTTTTTTTTTTGAGATGGAGTCTCACTCTGTCACCTAGGCTGGAATGCAGTGGTCTTGGCTCACCGCAACCTTCACCTTCTGGGTTCAAGCAATTATCCTGCCACAACCTCCTGAGTAGCTAGGATTACAGGCACCCATCACCACGCCCGGCTAATTGGCTAATTTTTGTATTTTTAGTAGAGACGGGGTTTCACCATGTTGGCCAGGCTGGTCTCGAACTCCTGACCTCATGATCCACCCACCTCAGCCTCCCAAAGTGTTTGGATTACAGGCATGAGCCACCACGCCTGGCCTCCCAGCCCATTCTTTAATGAGGACTATATCAGTTCTTCCCTCAGGCTGAACCAGTGGCTGGAGTTGCCCCAAAAGTGACAGCAAAGGAGTTGCCCCAAATTGTCCTGAAATAGGGCAATTGGAATTCCAAAGAAAGAAGCTCTAAAGCCCAGAGGGGTCTGTCCAAAGTATTCATTAGAGGAACAGACACACAGAGGGGGCTGCAGTGTATCCTTGCAAGGGACAAAACAGAGATGTTCTACCCCAGTATGTCTGCCATGAGTGGGTCTGGCTATGGAGTTTATATGAGGCTTTAAGGAATTTGGCTTAGGGCCACGGCTAGTTTCTTTCAATGCTGTGGGCAACATCCTACACATTTTTATCAGTGCCTGGGAATGTTCAAGGTCTCGGCTTGGGTTTAAGCCTGCAGGGAAAAACCTGCAGCTGGCCATTATCACAGAGCAGTCAAGTTACTCTGTAATTCTCAGTCTGGACAGAGAAAATAATGGGGAGGAAGTGAGGTAATAGACATTATTCTTTGAAGTAAGTTTTTTTTTTTTTTTTTTTGAGATAAAGTCCCATTCTGTCACCCATGCTGGAGTGTATTGGTGTGATCTCAGCTCACAACAACCTCTGCCTCCCGGGTTCAAGCAATTCTTCTGACTCAGCCCCCCAAGTAGCTGGGATTACAGATACCCACCACCATGCCCAGCTAACTTTTGTATTTTTAGTAGAGATAGAGTTTCACCATGTTGGCCAGGCTGATTTGGAACTCCTGACCTCAAGTGATCCACCTGCCTCAGCCTCCCAAAGTCCTGGGATTACAGGTGTGAGCCACCGTGCCCAGCCTGCAGTAAGAATTTATACTAGGAAGTGGAAGTCAGTTGTTCTTCAAGATCGTTTCCTATATTTGGTTTCCTGTGCATATCTATATCGGTTTTGGTGTGTGGAGAGTTGTCAATTTCTACAAAAACAAAAACAAAAACAAAAACAAAACATAGCTGGGAATTTGAAGGGATTATTATTATTTTTTTCTTTTTATTATTATTATTATTATTATTATTATACTTTAGGCTCTATGGTACATGTGCGCAACGTGCAGGTAAGTTACATATGTATACATGTGCCATGCTGGTGCGCTGCACCCACCAACTCGTCATCTAGCATTAGGTATATCTCCCAATGCTATCCCTCCCCCCTCCCCCCACCCCACAACAGTCCCCGAAGTGTGATGTTCCCCTTCCTGTGTCCATGTGTTCTCATTGTTCAATTCCCACCTATGAGTGAGAATATGCGGTGTTTGGTTTTTTGTTCTTGCAATAGTTTACTGAGAATGATGATTTCCAATTTCATCCATGTCCCTACAAAGGACATGAACTCATCATTTTTTATGGCTGCATAGTATTCCATGGTGTATATGTGCCACATTTTCTTAATCCAGTCTATCATTGTTGGACATTTGGGTTGGTTCCAAGTCTTTGCTATTGTGAATAATGCCGCAATAAACATACGTGTGCATGTGTCTTTATAGCAGCATGATTTATAGTCCGTTGGGTATATACCCAGTAATGGGATGGCTGGGTCAAATGGAATTTCTAGTTCTAGAGCCCTGAGGAATCGCCACACTGACTTCCACAAGGGTTGAACTAGTTTACAGTCCCACCAACAGTGTAAAAGTGTTCCTATTTCTCCACATCCTCTCCAGCACCTGTTGTTTCCTGACTTTTTAATGATTGCCATTCTAACTGGTGTGAGATGGTATCTCATTGTGGTTTTGATTTGCATTTCTCTGATGGCCAGTGATGGTGAGCATTTTTTCATGTGTTTTTTGGCTGCATATATGTCTTCTTTTGAGAAGTGTCTGTTCATGTCCTTCGCCCACTTTTTGATGGGGTTGTTTGTTTTTTTCTTGTAAATTTGTTGGAGTTCATTGTAGATTCTGGATATTAGCCCTTTGTCAGATGAGTAGGTTGCGAAAATTTTCTCCCATTTTGTAGGTTGCCTGTTCACTCTGATGGTAGTTTCCTTTGCTGTGCAGAAGCTCTTTAGTTTAATTAGATCCCATTTGTCAATTTTGGCTTTTGTTGCCATTGCTTTTGGTGTTTTAGACATGAAGTCCTTGCCCATGCCTATGTCCTGAATGGTAATGCCTAGGTTTTCTTCTAGGGTTTTTATGGTTTTAGGTCTAACATGTAAGTCTTTAATCCATCTTGAATTGATTTTTGTATAAGGTGTAAGGAAGGGATCCAGTTTCAGCTTTCTACATATGGCTAGCCAGTTTTCCCAGCACCATTTATTAAATAGGGAATTCTTTCCCCATTTCTTGTTTTTCTCAGGTTTGTCAAAGATCAGATAGTTGTAGATATGTGGCATTATTTCTGACGGCTCTGTTCTGTTCCCTTGATCTATATCTCTGTTTTGGTACCAGTACCATGCTGTTTTGGTTACTGTAGCCTTGTAGTATAGTTTGAAGTCAGATAGTATGATGCCTCCAGCTTTGTTCTTTTGGCTTAGGATTGACTTGGCGATGCGGGCTCTTTTTTGGTTCCATATGAACTTTAAAGTAGTTTTTTCCAATTCTGTGAAGAAAGTCATTGGTAACTTGATGGGGATGGCATTGAATCTGTAAATTACCTTGGGAAGGATGGCCATTTTCATGATATTGATTCTTCCTACCCATGAGCATGGAATGTTCTTCCATTTGTTTGTATCCTCTTTTATTTCCTTGAGCAGTGGTTTGTAGTTCTCCTTGAAGAGGTCCTTCCCATCCCTTGTAAGTTGGATTCCTAGGTATTTTATTCTCTTTGAAGCAATTGTGAATGGGAGTTCACTCATGATTTGGCTCTCTGTTTGTCTGTTATTGATGTATAAGAATGCTTGTGATTTTTGTACATTGATTTTGTATCCTGAGACTTTGCTGAAGTTGCTTATCAGCTTAAGGAGATTTTGGGCTGAGACAATGGGGTTTTCTAGATATACTATCATGTCATCTGCAAACAGGGACAATTTGACTTCCTCTTTTCCTAATTGAATACCCTTGATTTCCTTCTCTTGCCTAATTGCCCTGGCCAGAACTTCCAACACTATGTTGAATAGAAGTGGTGAGAGAGGGCATCCCTGTCTTGTGCCAGTTTTCAAAGGGAATGCTTCCAGTTTTTGCCCATTCAGTATGATATTGGCTGTGGGTTTGTCATAAATAGCTCTTATTATTTTGAGATACGTCCCATCAATACCTAATTGATTGAGAGTTTTTAGCATGAAGGGTTGTTGAATTTTGTCAAAGGCCTTTTCTGCATCTATTGAGATAATCATGTGGTTTTTGTCTTTGGTTCTGTTTATATGCTGGATTACATTTATTGATTTGTGTATATTGAACCAGCCTTGCATCCCAGGGATGAAGCCCACTTGATCATGGTGGATAAGCTTTTTGATGTGCTGCTGGATTCTGTTTGCCAGTATTTTATTGAGGATTTTTGCATCAATGTTCATCAAGGATATTGGTCTAAAATTCTCTTTTTTTGTTGTGTCTCTGCCGGACTTTGGTATCAGGGTGATGCTGGCCTCATAAAATGAGTTAGGGAGGATTCCCTCTTTTTCTATTGATTGGAATAGTTTCAGAAGGAATGGTACCAGCTCCTCCTTGTACCTCTGGTAGAATTTGGCTGTGAACCCATCTGGTCCTGGACTTTTTTTGGTTGGTAAGCTATTGATTATTGCCACAATTTCAGCTCCTGTTATTGGTCTATTCAGAGATTCAACTTCTTCCTGGTTTAGTCTTGGGAGGGTGTATGTGTTGAGGAATGTATTCATTTCTTCTAGATTTTCTAGTTTATTTGCGTAGAGGTGTTTGTAATATTCTCTGATGGTAGTTTGTATTTCTGTGGGATCGGTGGTGATATCCCCTTTATCATTTTTTATTGCATCTATTTGATTCTTCTCTCTTTTTTTTTTTATTAATCTTGCTAGCGGTCTATGAATTTTGTTGATCCTTTCAAAACACCAGCTCCTGGATTCATTAATTTTTTGAAGAGTTTTTTCTGTCTCTATTTCCTTCAGTTCTGCTCTGATTTTAGTTATTTCTTGCCTTCTGCTAGCTTTTGAATGTGTTTGCTCTTGCTTTTCTAGTTCTTTTAACTGTGATGTTAGGGTGTCAATTTTGGATCTTTCCTGCTTTCTCTTGTGGGCATTTAGTGCTATAAATTTCCCTCTACACACTGCTTTGAATGCATCCCAGAGATTCTGGTATGTTGTGTCTTGGTTCTCATTGGTTTCAAAGAACATCTTTATTTCTGCCTTCATTTCGTTATGTACCCAGTAGTCATTCAGGAGCAGGTTGTTCAGTTTCCATGTAGTTGAGCAGTTTTGAGTGAGATTCTTAATCCTGAGTTCTAGCTTGATTGCACTGTGATCTGAGAGATAGTTTGTTATAATTTCTGTTCTTTTACATTTATTGAGGAGAGCTTTACTTCCAAGTATATGGTCAGTTTTGGAATAGGTGTGGTGTGGTGCTGAAAAAAATGTATATTCTGTTGATTTGGGGTGGAGAGTTCTGTAGATGTCTATTAGGTCCCCTTGGTGCAGAGCTGAGTTCAATTCCTGGGTATCCTTGTTGACTTTCTGTCTCGTTGATCTGTCTAATGTTGACAGTGGGGTGTTAAAGTCTCCCATTATTAATGTGTGGGAGTCTAAGTCTCTGTGTAGGTCACTCAGGACTTGCTTTATGAATCTGGGTGCTCCTGTATTGGGTGCATATATATTTAGGATAGTTAGCTCTTCTTGTTGAATTAATCCCTTTACCATTATGTAATGGCCTTCTTTGTCTCTTTTGATCTTTGTTGGTTTAAAGTCTGTTTTATCAGAGACTAGGATTGCAACCCCTCCCTTTTTTTGTTTTCCATTTGCTTGGTACATCTTCCTCCAACCTTTTATTTTGAGCCTATGTGTGTCTCTGCACGTGAGATGGGTTTCCTGAATACAGCACACTGATGGGTCTTGAGTCTTTATCCAATTTGCCAGTCTGTGTCTTTTAATTGGAGCATTTAGTCCATTTACATTTAAAGTTAATATTGTTATGTGTGAATCTGATCCTGTCATTATGATGTTAGCTGGTTATTTTGCTCATTAGTTGATGCAGTCTCTTCCTAGTCTCGATGGTCTTTACATTTCAGTATGATTTTGCACTGGCTGGTACCAGTTGTGCCTTTCCATGTTTAGCGCTTCCTTCAGGAGCTCTTTTAGGGCAGGTCTGGTGGTGACAAAATCTCTCAGCATTTGCTTGTCTGTAAAGTATTTTATTTCTCCTTCACTTATGAAGCTTAGTTTGGCAGGATATGAAATTCTGGGTTGAAAATTCTTTTCTTTAAGAATGTTGAATATTGGCCCCCACTCTCTTCTGGCTTGTAGGGTTTCTGCCGAGAGATCCGCTGTTAGTCTGATGGGCTTCCCTTTGATGGTAACCCGAACTTTCTCTCTGGCTGCCCTTAACATTTTTTCCTTCATTTCAACTTTGGTGAATCTGACAATTATGTGTCTTGGAGTTGCTCTTCTCGAGGAGTATCTTTGTGGCATTCTCTGTATTTCCTGAATCTGAATGTTGGCCTGCCTTGCTAGATTGGGGAAGTTCTCCTGGATAATGTCCTGCAGAGTGTTTTCCAACTTGTTTCCATTCTCCCCGTCACTTTCAGGTACACCAATCAGACGTAGATTTGGTCTTTTCACATAGTGCCACATTTCTTGAAGGCTTTGCTCATTTCTTTTTATTCTTTTTTCTCTAAACTTCCCTTCTTGCTTCATTTCATTCATTTCATCTTCCAGGGCTGATACCCTTTCTTCCATTTGATCGCATCGGCTCCTGAGGCTTCTGCATTCTTCACGTAGTTCTCGAGCCTCGGTTTTCAGCTCCATCAGCTCCTTTAAGCACTTCTCTGTATTAGTTATTCTAGTTATACATTCTTCTAAATTTTTTTCAAAGTTTTCAACTTCTTTGCCTTTGGTTTGAATATCATCCTCCCGTAGCTCGGAGTAATTTGATCGTCTGAAGCCTTCTTCTCTCAGCTCGTCAAAGTCATTCTCCGTCCAGCTTTGTTCCATTGCTGGTGAGGAACTGCGTTCCTTTGGAGGAGGAGAGGTACTCTGCTTTTTAGAGTTTCCAGTTTTTCTGCTCTGTTTTTTCCCCATCTTTGTGGTTTTATCTACTTTTGGTCTTTGATGATGGTGATGTACAGATGGGTTTTTGGTGTGGATGTCCTTTCTGTTAGTTTTCCTTCTAACAGACAGGACCCTCAGCTGCAGGTCTGTTGGAGTACCTGGCCGGCCGTGTGAGGTGTCAGTCTGCCCCTGCTGGGGGGTGCCTCCCAGTTAGGCTTCTCGGGGGTCAGGGGTCAGGGACCCACTTGAGGAGGCAGTCTGCCGTTCTCAGATCTCCAGTTGCGTGCTGGGAGAACCACTGCTCTCCTCAAAGCTGTTAGACAGGGACATTTAAGTCTGCAGAGGTTACTGTTGTCTGTTTGTTTGTCTGTGCCCTGCCCCCAGAGATGGAGCCTACAGAGGCAGGCAGGCCTCCTTGAGCTGTGGTGGGCTCCACCCAGTTCAAGCTTCCAGGCTGCTTTGTTTACCTAAGCGAGCCTGGGCAATGGCGGGCGCCCCTCCCCCAGCCTCAGTGCCAACTTGCTGTTTGATCTCAGACTGCTGTGCTAGCAATCAGCGAGACTCCATGGGCGTAGGACCCTCTGAGCCAGGTGCGGGCTATACTCTCCTGGGGCACCGTTTCCTAAGCCCGTCGGAAAAGCACAGTATTCGGGTGGGAGTGGCCCGATTTTCCAGGTGCCGTCTGTCACCCCTGGAAAGGGAACTCCCTGACCCCTTGCGCTTCCCAAGTGAGGCAATGCCTCACCCCTGCTTCGGCTGGTGCACGGTGCACTCACCCACTGACCTGCGCCCACTGTCTGGCACTCCCTAGTGAGATGAACAGGGTACCTCAGATGGAAATGCAGAAATCACCCGTCTTCTGCGTCGCTCGCGCTGGGAGCTGTAGACCGGAGCTGTTCCTATTCGGCCATCTTGGCTCCTCCCCCCTATTATAGTCTTATGTAAACTTTATTATAACCATATGTGAATATATTTTATTATAGTCTTATGTAATCTTTATTATAACCATAATGATCCTGTAGTTACAAAAAGAAGAAAAAATAAATGTATTACCTCTGGTAACAATATTCCACCAGGAAAACGGATTATGAAAGTTGTCATTGTACTGTGTTATCCTCTACTATGCTATCCAATAGTATATTTTGACCGTCAGTTACCTACAACATGGGGTAAGGTGGGATAGGTTAATGTTGGTGGTAAGATGCATTTCATTCAATGGAAAATAGTCTTAACATACTAAAAACAATTTTATTCCATTAAAATAAATTAAGTTCAAAGATTATCTCAAAAAGCATTTTAAACACCACTGCATTTTATTATTTTAATGTGTAACTGATAAAACAGTTTACTTCTAAGATTCAAAATGCTTCTCTTCTCCTACAATGCAGAATCATATTACCCTGAACGCCTACCTCATGAATCACTTACAACATTGTTATAAGGGGCCTCTCCACTTAGATTTTCTTTATGCGTCTTACATTCAAGTGTCCTTAGTGTTCCATGGAAAAGTGTATTAATGGTGCTCACTTAATAGAGAAAGATGTCTCAGAGCTCTGATGCAGAAACCATTAACCACGTGCTTTCACATGAGCACTAGAAATGATGATATAACATCAAGAATTTTGTGAGTTTAATTTACATAAATATTTGCTTTTCAAAGTAACTATAATTATTTCAATTCCAAAAAGTATAATTTGAATGTAATTATAACTGTCCAAAAAAGAGAAAATCAATCTCCTTCTCCATTTAAACTTACATACAAGTAAGCAATCTATTTTAAATTATTCTCTATAATCAACACTGATTAGAGTAATGTCTCAAACTGTTACTGCCTTGGTGCTTTCTACTGTCAATCTATGACATTTATTTTGGCTTGATTTCTAATTTACTTTTTCACATTTCCTAAATCTGTATAATAAATTCTAGTAGAAACTCTCCAGTATTTTCTAAGGTATATGTATGGAACAAAAGTTTTTCCACATAATTACATCCATAGGGTCTCTCCCCAATATAAAGTTTGAGGAATTCCTGGAAAGTTTCCCTTCAGTATAAATTTTTCAGTGTACAATAAAATCTGTGGTATAAGTAAGGTATTCTGCCTTTATATTTGTAATGCTTCCCTTCACTAAAATAATCTTGTGCACGTTAAGGGTTATATTTTGTGAACGATCCTTCAACAGTCATTACATTAATACCACTTTTATTTAGTATGAAATCACTGCTGTAGATTACAATGTCGGCATTCACTAATGGTTTTGCCACATTTTTTACCTTGGTAGGGTCTCTCTCCAGAATGAATTCACTTACAGTAAAAGTTGAGCACAAATTAAAACCTTTGCTACATTCCCTACAATTGTAGGTGTTCTCAATCACATGAATTATCTTATATTCAGTAAGGATTGAGCATTGATCAAAGACTTACCACATTCTTCACATTTCTTGAGTTTCTCTCCAGTTTGAATTCTCTTATGTTTAGTAAGGTTTGAGAACCAGTTAAAGGCTTTGCCACATTTTCCACATTTGTAGGTTTGCTCTCCAGTATGAATTCTCTTGTGTCCAATAAGGTGTGAGCTCTGGTTAAAGGTTTTGCCATGTTCTCTACATTTGTAGCATTTATCTTCAGTATGAATTCTCTTATGTTTAGTAAGGATTGAGCCATGCATAAAAGCTTTTGCACATTCTTCACAATTGTAGGGGTTTCTCTCCAGTATGAATTCTCTTATGTTGAGAAAAGTATGAGAACCAGTTAAAACTTTTGCCACATTCTTCACATGTGTAGGGTTTCCTTCAGTATGAGTTCTCTTGTGTCCACAGATGTGAGCCCTGGTTGAAGGCTTTGCCACATTCTTCACATTTGTAAGGTTTCTCTCCAGTATGAATTCTCTTATGTCCAATAAGGTGTGAGCACTGGTTAAAGGCTTTGCCAAATTCTTCACATTTGTAGGGTTTCCCTACAGTACAAATTCTCTTATTTTGAATAACGTTTGAGAAACAGTTAAAGGCTTTGCCACATTCCTCACATTTGTATGGTTTCTCTCTTGTATGAATTCTCTTATGTTGAGTAAGGATTGAGCACTGGTTAAAAGCTTTGTCACATTCATCACATTGAAAGATTTTGCTAAGAGTAGTTGACAAACATTAGTTAAGTCCATTATAACTTTTTTTCTGTCCCTTACAGTCACCTACACTTTCCCAGTCTTTTCTTAAGTTTAAATTTTCAGTGCCATAGCTTTCATATCTTCTCAGTACCACTTTTGGGAATGTTTTATGCTCTGCTCAGGCAAAAGGTCTGGAGTAAAATGAGACAACACAGCTAAAAGAAATAAAAATACATTATACCACTTATTAGACTCAGGTGAATATACTTTACAAATACAAAATGTAAAATTATACCAAGCACAATAAGATGGCACAATACTACAGGCCCAAATTCCTTAATAGACATGCAAACTTAACAAAAATACATTGACCAAAATGCCTTTGTAAGAGCTCTAAAAACCAGTTAAGAGATTGCAGTGCCATAGATGAGGATGACGCCAAGAGCCACAGAGAAGACAAAGGAGCATTTGTTACATTTACCCACCACAGCCATACTTCCTCCTAAATACGAAATAATGCCTTTAAGTGTAAACTCTCAACTCCTGGCTTCTCTCTCAAAAGTGAAAAAAAAAAAAAAATAGTGGCACATGTGTCCACACTTCTGGCTTTGAGGGATCTTTCCAAAGACTGGTTTCTGTCTGCTGTGACACAGAGTGCTGAAAGAAATGGTGCTGTACTTTGAATGACAGGTTACTGTCTGTGAGACAAAAGGTAAATGATTGTTAGGCCAGCAGAGAGACTGTAGGACCACAGAGAAACAGCAGGTGTACCAACTAATTACAGGTTCTTCAGCAGAAACATGGGCAAACCCACATAACTCAAAAAGGGGAACACAAATCTAGGGAAGAGACATCTTAAGAATGGTTTGAGAAATTCTCAATATCTATCCTGGTAAATTGCAGGGAAGAAATCCACTTTATACAGACTGTGATGGGTGGCTTTATTTTTAATGCACATATCTCAACCAAACACTACAATATATACAAAGTATCAGACTAACACAGCCTAATCAAAGAAACAAGTATGCTGAAATCAACCGTAAAGAAATGAAGATGTATAAATTATCTGAAAAAAATCAAAATAAACATCTCAATTATGCTCAATGTGTATCATGGGAACACAGACAACTAAGTGTATCAGAAAAATAAGAATATCAACAAAATGACAAAAAGAAACAAGTTTTGGAGAAGAATCAAAAATGACTGAGAAATTATCCAATGTAAGAAAAAAATACTAAAAACTGAAGCTCAACAAACTCCATCTTGGATAAAAAGACCCATAACAAGACACAATATAAGCAAAATTTTGAAAGTCACAGAAGAGAATCTTGAATGCAGAAAGACAAGAGGGATGTATCACCTATATGCATACTCCTGCAAGATTACCAGTGAATTTTTGAACAAAAGCCCTGCAGATAAGAGGAGAGTTGGGTTATATAGTCCAAGTGCTGAAGGAAAAAAACTTTTAGCAAAACTGTCCTAGAAAATTTTAAAAAATAAAGATTTTCCAAGATAACTAAATGCTGAGAAAGTAAAACACCAGAGTAACTGTCCTACAAAAATGCAAAAGAAGTCTTTCCCATTAAAAATTTAAAATGATAGAAAACAAACCAAATCATATAAAAATACACAACTCTCTGAGAAAGATATGCACATACACAAAAATAATACTTTGTAGTATTATAATAAATAGGCAGAAAACAATTGTGCTTTAAAATTTGAAAGACATCATGAAAATTAAAACACCCGTTAATATATGATATACTCAGTGACATTATAAGTTGAGGGCAGATGTAATGAGCAAGAATTTTTGTATGCAACTGAGTGCAAGTTGTTACTAGTTTAAAATATACAGTTGTACCTTTAAGAGATTTTATGTAATTTACATGGTAACCATAAAGAAAATGCAGATATGCAATAGAAAATAAAAAAGCAAAGCATGTCATTGCAAATATCAACAAGACACAAAGGAATACAAAGTAAACAGGGACAAAATAGCTACAGGGGTCAGATAAAACAATAAAATGGCAATTGCAAGTCATTTCCTTTTAGAAAAGTATTAAAATATTCATGGACTAAACTTTCCAATCAAAAGGCAAATATTAAATAAAGGGATTTTTTTTTGAATTTAGAAAACAAAATCC